>NC_064925.1:515412252-516040467 GCF_023897955.1 Schistocerca gregaria | reverse complement strand
TGTTGACAATAGCGTCTACGACTTTGTGGGCTCTACTCCGCACTTGAACCCTAGGATCACTTCTTGTCAACTGAAATCGGGATTCATCTGACCAGGCCACGACTTTCCAGTAATCTAGGGTCCAGCCGATACCGTTACCATGCCAGGAGATGCGCTGCAGACGGCATCGTTCTATCAGCAAAGGCACTAGCGTCGTTCATCTGCTGTTATAGCTTATTAACGCCAGATTTCGACGGATTGTCGCATGGCATACATTCGTCGTACGTCACACATTGATTTTGGCGGGTATTTCACGCAGTGTTACTTGTCTGATAGCACTATTACGGCACAGTGTAATACGGGTTCCAAGTTATAAAATTTTTAACGGAGTTCCGCCACCATGACGTAAGACAGGCTGGTTACGCCACGATTAGCGGCGAACTAGGAAGCTCGGTGATGAAAGACAGACGTGCAGCACAGTCTGCAACTCTGCAGTAGCTGAGTGAGAGAGACGACACGTAGTGGGAAAACAGAAAAGGACAGCAACTCAGCAAAATAACACGCACGCTCGTTCGCGCTTCGGGATGCCGCAAAAACCAATAGACACGGCTAGGGAAAACACTCATAGACCAATTAAACTAACTGCTAAGAGAGAACTGAAGCGATGGTAGCAGAATAACGAGGTCGCATGCGGTCTACCCTTGTAAACCGCACTTCACAGTAGTACGGAGAGCTCTTTAAATACCGGAGCATCAGTTGCAAGTACAGGAGAACGGTTGAGATCAATGGGAAAGATGAAGTCCGTGCCGACAAAATTCCGTTCCATGAGCATGTTGTTTTAGTAAGTCTTGTCACTCCCGCCCGGATAGCCGAGCGGTCTATTCGCACGGCTTTCTGGAGAGGGATGGAGCGCCTGATCCCGGGCACGAACCCGCTTGGCGGACTTGTGTCGAGGTCCGGTGAGCCGGTCAGTCTGTGGATGGTTTTTAGGCGGTTTTCCATCTGCCTCAGCGAATGCGGGCTTGTTCCCCTTACCCCGCCTCAGCTACACTATATCGGCGATTGCTGCGCAAACAAGTTCTCCACGTACGCGTGCACCACCATTACTTTACCACGCAAACATAGGGGTTACACTCGTCTGGTGTGAGACGTTCCCTGAGGGGTCCACCGGGGGCCGAACCGGACAATAACCCTGGGTTAGGCGTGGGGCGGCGGAGGGGTGAAGTGGACTGCAGTAGTGGTCGTGGGGTTGTGGACTACTGCGGCTGCGGCGGGAACGGACCCTCTCCGTCGTTTCTAGACCCCGGTTAACATACAATACAATACAATACAAGTATTGGCTTAGATCAACCAGTGCAGCACCAGCCAGCCATGAAGTGCCCCAGAGCTGAACTCGACTGGCGAACTTCATGCTGCGTCACACCAACCACTACTGATGGGAGAGCTGATGAACAACCAGTAGCAGTGCAGTGCCAGATACTGCACTCTCTGAGTGTGGGACGGAATATAACGGCCAGGGTTCCTGGCGGACCACCGACAACCTCCGGGCTGCATTACTGGGTACAACGTCTGCCGCCTACACCAGACCGCGGATGGGGTGATCCAGGGAAGAAGAGTACGCTCCCTCAGCCAGTAGCACCCATCCATGCTGTACCAGCTGTACCAGGTTGGGCTAAGCATTCGTATCGACGAAAGACGAACGACGTGTCACTAGGATGAAGGCGCAGGAACTGATGCAGAGTACGACACCGAGAGCCTGTCCGTGACCAGGACAGGAGACAAATACGGCCAACAGTGCACCAGGGACAGAGCATCGAGTGACATTATACTGAGTGCTCTATCAGAAAATACCTCGAGCAATTAAACAGAGAACCGACTCTTGGAGATAACACCTTGGACCTACTGATAACAAACAGACCCGAACTTTTCGACTCTGTAAGCGTAGAACAGGGAATCAGTGATCATAAGGCGGTTGCAGCATCCCTGAATATGGAAGTACATTGGAATATAAAAAAGGGAGGAAGGTTTATCCGTTCTGCAAGAGTAATAGGAAGCAGATTTCAGACTACCTAACTGATCAAAACTAAAATTTCTGTTCCGACACTGACAATGTTGAGTGTTTATGTAAAAAGTTCAGGGCAATCGTAAAATGCGTTTTAGACAGGCACGTGCCGAGTAAAATTGTGAGGGTCGGGAAAAACCCACCTGGTTCAACAACAAAGTTAGGAAACTACTGCGAAAGCAAAGAGAGCTTCACTGCAAGTTCAAACGCAGCGAAAACCTCTCAGACAAACAGAAGCTAAACGATGTCAAAGTTAGCGTAAGGAGGGCTATGAGTGGAGCGTTCAGTGAATTCGAAAGTAAAATTCTGTGTACCGACTTGACAGAAAATCCTAGGAAGTTCTGGTCTTATGTTAAATCAGTAAGAGCATCGAAACAGCATATACAAACACTTTGGGGTGATAATGGCATTGAAACAGAGAGTGACACGAGTAAAGATGAAATACTAAACATCTTTTTCGAAAGCTGTTTCACAGAGGAAGACCGCACTTCAGTTCCTTCTCTAAATCCTCGCACGAACGAAACAATGGCTGACATGGAAATAAGTGTCCAAGGAATAGAAAAGCAACTGAAATCACTCAACGGAGGAGAGTCCACTGGAACTGATGGACGCGAAAGAACTTGCCCCCATCTAACAGCCGTGTACCGCAAGTCTCTAGAGGAACGGAAGGTTCCAAATGTTTGGAAAGAGCACAGGTAGTCCCAGTCTCCAAGAAGGGTCGTCGAACATAAGCGCAAAACTATAGACCTATATCTCTGACGTCGATTTGTTGTTGAATTTTAGAACATGTTTTTTGCTCGCGTATCATGTCGTTTCTGGAAACCCAGAATCTACTCTGTAGGAATCAACATGGAATCCGGAAACAGCGATCGTGTGAGACCCAACTTGCTTTATTTGTTCATGAGACCCAGAAAAAATTATATACAGGCTCCCAGGTAGATGCCATTTTCCTTGACTTCCTGAAGACACAGTTCCGCACTGTCGCCTGGTAAACAAAGTAAGAGCCTACGGAATATCAGACCAGCTGTGTGGCTGGATTGAAGAGTTTTTAGCAAATAAAACACAGCATGTTGTTCTCAATGGAGAGACGTCTACAGACGTTAAAGTAACCTCTGGTGTGCCACAGGGTAGTGTTATGGGACCACTGCTTTTCACAATATACAGTATATAAATGACCTAGCAGATAGTGTCGGAAGTTCCATGCGGCTTTTCGCGGATGATAGCTGTAGTATACAGAGAAGTTGCAGCATTAGAAAATTGCAGCGAAGTGCAGGAAGTTCTGCAGCGGATAGGCAATTAGTGCAGGGAGTGGCAACTGACCCTTAACATAGACAATTGTAATGTATTGCGAATACATAGAAAGAAGGATCCTTTATTGTATCATTATATGACAGCGGAACAAACACTGGTAGCAGTTACTTCTGTAAAATATCTGGGAGTATGCGTGCGGAACGATTTGAAGTGGAATGATCATATAAAATTAATTGTTGGTAAGGCGGGTACCAGGTTGAGATTCATTGGGAGAGTCCTTACAATATGCAGTCCATCAACAAAGGAGGTGGCTTACAAAACACTCGTTTGACCTACACTTCAGTATTGCTCATCAGTGTAGGATCCATACCAGGTAGGGGTGACATAGGAGATAGAGAGGATCCAATGAAGAGCGGCGATTTTCGTCACAGGGTTATTTGGTAAACATGATAGCGTTAAGGAGATGTTTAGCAAACTCAAGTGGCAGACTCTGCAAGAGAGGCCCTCTGCATCGCGGTGTAGCTTGCTGTCCAGGTTTCGAGAGGGTGCGTTTCTGGATGAGGTATCGAATATATTGCTTCCCCCTACTTATACCTCCCGAGGAGATCAGAGGGCGCACGGACACTTTCCGGCAGTCGTTCTTCCCGCGAACCATACGCGACTGAAACAGGAAAGAGAGGTAATGACAGGGGGACGTAAAGTGCCCTCCGCCACACGCCGTTGGGTGGCTTGCGGAGTATAAATGTAGATGTAGATGTAGACCACCCTTTGCCGCAAAGGGTATCCGCGAGTCTAGGACGCCTTGCTACGGTTCACGCGGGTCTCCCCGTCGGAGGTTCGAGTCCTCCTCGGGCATGGGTTTGTGTGTTGTCCTTAGCATCAGTTAGTTTAAGTTAGATTAAGTAGTGTGTAAGCCCATGAACCGATGACCTCAGCAGTTTGGTCCCATAAGAACTTACAACCACCACCACGACCGCTTCCACAAGATACCTGACATCGTGCAGAGGCGTCATCCGCTCGGCCCCTCTGCAGCACTGATGACTTTACTGAAACAATACCGCTCTGGGTCGCTAAGTGAAGACCGTCGCCCACCATTGTGTGTGGTGAGAGATGATACCTGAAATTTTGTATCCTCGGCGCTCTCTTGAGACTGTGGACCTCGGAATAGTGAATTCCCTACCTATTTCCGAAATGGAATGTCCCATGTGTCCAGCTCCAACTACCATTCCGCGTTTAGTCTGTTCATTCCCCTCTTGCGGCCAAAACCACATAGGAAACATTTTGACACGAATCACCTGAGCACACATGACAGCTACACCAATGCATTTCTCTTTCATACCTGGTGCACGCAATACTACCCCGTGATTTTATCACCTAAGCGTGTACTGCGTCAGTAACGCAGTCTTGAATACGGTAGGCTGACTCGTGGTACAGAATCTCCTTGACCCTAATTGTTATTCGTTCGTCCCCAGCCGGCACGATCAATTACTTCCTTTCTGCTAGTTCGGAGGAAGCGCGTGGTACGTGCAACGTCGGCCGTCAGAAACTGGGTCAGCCCGCTTAAGGGTCTCATGTGTCGTAAGCTGAGCTTTTGTTTGGTGTTTGGAGAGAGCCTGTGGTTTCCTCTTCCTTTCTCCGCGTAATCCCAGCGTCTCTCTCAGGGAAAGAGGATTCGATTTCTTAAGGGGCCTCCACACGTTCAATATCTATTGGCAGTACTAGTTCGTCAAACCTTCAATAAATTGGAGCCACCATACGCCAGCCATACTATTTACAAAAATTGTCAGCTTACAGCTTTACAGGATTAAGATGGAGAACTTCCAAAAGAAAGCGTGTGCTGCAGTAATATTATCTATAGCTTCAAGCAAACAGAAAGCAGCGAAACAAAGGAAATAGTACCGGGAATTCCTGAAAAAAAGAAGCGTTTGACCACATGTTAATTTACTGAGACATTAGAATCACGGTCCCGAAAGATTTCATAAAGCATTTCCCGACGAGTCGTGCGTCGCGCGACAAGCGTTTATGTTGATACGAGATAAATAAGACAAACAAAATTAATTAATTAATTAGAGGGGCAGTCGCAGTCAATGAAAAAATAGGAGTAACTTTGTAAATTTATGACAGCAAGGTTTATTCCGTAATATCAGCAAATACACTCCTGGAAATTGAAATAAGAACACCGTGAATTCATTGTCAAAGGAAGGGGAAACTTTATTGGCACATTCCTGGGGTCAGATACATCACATGATCATACTGACAGAACCACAGGCACATAGACACAGGCAACAGAGCATGCACAATGTCGGCACTAGTACAGTGTATATCCACCTTTCGCAGCAATGCAGGCTGCTATTCTCCCATGGAGACGATCGTAGAGATGCTGGATGTAGTCCTGTGGAACGGCTTGCCATGCCATTTCCACCTGGCGCCTCAGTTGGACCAGCGTTCGTGCTGGACGTGCAGACCGCGTGAGACGACGCTTCATCCAGTGCCAAACATGCTCAATGGGGGACAGATCCGGAGATCTTGCTGGCCAGGGTAGTTGACTTACACCTTCTAGAGCACGTTGGGTGCCACGGGATCATGCGGATGTGCATTGTCCTGTTGGAACAGCAAGTTCCCTTGCCCGTCTAGGAATGGTAGAACGATGGATTCGATGACGGTTTGGATGTACCGTGCACTATTCAGTGTCCCCTCGACGATCACCAGAGGTGTGCGGCCAGTGTAGGAGATCGCTCCTCACACCATGATGCCGGGTGTTGTCCCTGTGTGCCTCGGTCGTATGCAGTCCTGATTGTGGCGCTCACCTGCACGGCGCCAAACACGCATGCGACCATCATTGGCACCAAGGCAGAAGCGACTCTCATCGCTGAAGACGACACGTCTCCATTCGTCCCTCCATTCACGCCTGTCGCGACACCACTGGAGGCGGGCTGCACGATGTTGGGGCGTGAGCGGAAGACGGCCTAACGGTGTGCGGGACCGTAGCCCAGCATCATGGAGATGGTTGCGAATGGTCCTCCCCGATACCCCAGGAGCAACAGTGTCCCTAATTTGCTGGGAAGTGGCGGTGCGGTCCCCTACGGCACTGCGTAGGATCCTATGGTCTTGCCGTGCATCCGTGCGTCGCTGCGGTCCGGTCCCAGGTCGACGGGCACGTGCACCTTCCGCCGACCACTGGCGACAACATCGATGTACTGTGGAGACCTCACGCCCCACGTGTTGAGCAATTCGGCGGCACGTCCACCCGGCCTCCCGCATGCCCGCTATACGCCCTCGCTCAAAGTCCGTCAATTGCACATACGGTTCACGTCCACGCTGTCGCGGCATGCTACCAGTGTTAAAGACTGCGATGGAGCTCCGTATGCCACGGCAAACTGGCTGACACTGACGGCGGCGGTGCACAAATGCTGCGCAGCTAGCGCCATTCGACGGCCAACACCGCGGTTCCTGGTGTGTCCGCTGTGCCGTGCGTGTGATCATTGCTTGTACAGCCCTCTCGCAGTGTCAGGAGCAAGTATGGTGTGTCTGACACACCGGTGTCAATGTGTTCTTTTTTCCATTTCCAGGAGTGTACAATTAGTAAAATCCTATGCAAATCTGTAATGAAATTAATCTGCTTGGAAATTATATTTCAGGCTATTAACGTACTTTTTTGCGTTTTGTAATACTCTTGTGAAACTGATGTGCGTTTTGCAGACGTCTCACTAGTCATTACAAATACATGACTTATTTTTAGAAGTAGAAGCGTTTTCCCAAACTGCTATGTAATTCATCAACCTGTATTATATTTTCAAATTAATAATGTCTGCAACGTGATAGAGAATTCTCCGTTGACCATTCTAGTGCAGGCCGGCCTGTGTGGCCGGGCGGTTCTAGGCGCTTCAGTCTGGAATTGCGCGACGGCTACGGTCACAGGTCCGAAACCTGCCTCGGGCATGGAAGTGTGTGATGTCCTTAGGTTAGTTAGGTTTAAGTAGTTCTAAGTTCTAGGGGACTGATGACCTCAGATGTTAAGTCCCATAGTGCTCAGAGCCATTTGAACCAGTTTTGAAAGTAGTGCAAACAATTATTACCCTCGCTTAGTTCTATTAAGATTGTTCTGTGTTAAAAGACGAAAAACTAAATCTGAAGTATGATGTGCAGGAAGGCGAACTGAAAACATAAACAGTGCACATTATCACCTCGTGGCTGATTCATGTAGTTCTGTTAACATCTGAATGGAGAATATTTTCAAAACGTCAATAAGTGATCTCACACGTTCAGTATGTATTTCCAATACTGAGAATGTAGATAGTCATCAATACTGGTCGACAGTACTTCCAGTTTTCACAATACATCTGTACACGCCCGCAGAAGGTCAATATATTGATGGTTTGATAATATTATTGAACGTATTAGGGCCCCATTATTTCTTTTCTATCTGTGGTCTCCACACGAACGAGGTTTACTCCTCTTGAAGCAGTAAGTGGCTTCTCTTTTTCACGTTTGTAGGTCGTTAGTGGATTGTGTGATGTTTCAAAAGTCTAATCAGGAAATATCGCGTTTCTTTACCACTTGAGCGACGCCAGGTAATGGCGTCGCTCAAGTGGTATATATATTAGTAGTATGTTAAGTGGAGAATTGTTATTTAAAAAGATTTTGTTTCTTCTCTTTTATGTCGAGCGTGACAGCAAGATGATCCAGTGGGGACTCCAGACGCGGCGGACGACGAGAGCTGACCACTATTCCATCGTAGTCGACGGCCAGCGACTGGATGAACCGTTGAAACATCATGTTGGCCATTATTATAACATGTTTTATGTTGTTGTTTTTTATAAAAGGAAAAGGAGTTCAATGTTGAATGTGGAAGGATAAAGTTTGTAATTGGATGTCAATGGGTTATCAAACGGTTCAAATGGCTCTGGGCACTATGCGACTTAATTTCTGAGGTCATCAGTCGCGTAGAACCTAGAACTACTTAAACCTAACTAACCTAAGGACATCACACACATCCATGCCCGAGGCAGGATTCGAACCTGCGATGGTAGCGGTCTCTCGGTTCCAGACTGTAGCGCCTAGAACCGCACGCCCACTGCGGCCGGCAATTGGTTATCAACTGTTAAATAAACTTCGAGTTGGAACAGTCAGTTGACTCTATTGTTACGACATACATCGTAAATATTACTTATGTGTGAAATTTGCAAATTTTATTAAAATTCAGACTGCTTGAAGGGATGCTGGAAGAATTTTATGAGGAGTCTGGACGATTTTCAATAATTAACTAGTTTAATGTTTTATTAATGAGAAATCGACACGTATTGACATTTTGAAAATAATCGATACTGTGAAGTGTATTAAAATTCTGCTTTAAAACTTTATCGGCGATTGTGGTCAAAAAGATCGGTTTTAAAATGGAATATTTCGTTAAATGAGAACAAGATTGATTCTTTAGTGACATTAATTAATTATTTAAGGAAAAATTAGGAGAATTTCAATCTATTCTGGCAAAGATATCAAGGAGTGTCAGACTGCACTCTGTGATATACCATCGTTCATAGAATTCGGCTAGTTCGGAAATGGTGGGTTCACTTTGCTCTTGTGCACCTGTGACGTCCACCGGTCTGCGCTGTCTTTCATATGTTTTCTTTAAAATGAAATAGAGTTGGAAATGGTAATTTATCAATCCTAGATGCACTCATGATGCCCTACAGATGCCAAGCTTTCGTTAGCTTGTGCTGTGAGTTAATGTACTTAAAATATCTTCCAGCAATGTATGCATTTGTACAAAATTCGATCAAACTATTTTTTATCATATTTCAGTTAACTGTCCGATAGAAGAAGCAATAAGACGCACATTAATTATTGTTGAAGATATTGTAATCGTTACGTTTAGGGGTACTTTAATTGTCGCAGAACTCAGTGTATCAAAAAATTGTAATTAAATAAAAATTCGTCTCCAAAAGCATGTACTGATTAAACAAAATATTTCCATTCTCCTCAAATTACTTCACAGTATTACTACCTTCAATTTTATAAAATAATTGAGTGCAAACCCTCAACTGCTGCTGTCCATAAAAGTCAACTCTCTAACTCAGGTGCCTCGTTTCGAACAAAGCCCGCAGTTAATAGAGACGAAGTGCACAATGATACATTAAGCTATTTTAAATTATTCACTTTCTTTACATTGCATAATACAGCATTTACAGGCTAAGAGATAATTTTGTGTGTTTCTGCAAAGTTTATTTAAAGGCTTTAACAGTTCGTAATGTACATACATCCTAAAAGTTTGAAACAGATTTTAACTGTGTTTCTTGGTCTCACGCAGTAGTTACAACTTTTTTATGAAATATGTGTGACATTGGTAAAATGTCATAAGAGAAAATTAATATTATTAATCACACAAAATCATTATAACTTATTCATAAACACACTAAAAAGAATATTCTCCTCAAATACATAAAAAATAAACGAAAATATGTTATATCAACGATGTGTGGCTCCCCAACAGAGCTCAGTTTCGATCTACAAATAGTCTAAAACCCCATATTTCGTGCACAAAGCATATTACTAGAGAGAAAATATAATTATATCAAATTTTCGAACACATGCTGGCAATGTAGTCCAGTACCTGCTTTTGAGATATAGCATACGTAATTTCTGCTGGCTTAAGGAAAATAATTTTCAGAGTAAAACGTTTAATTGTAATCGATTAGATTATAGATTAGATAAATCTTGTGTTCCAAAGATCCATAATGAGGAGACCCTGAAGAATTCCGAACATGTCATAAAACAAGAATACATAATATATACTAAAAAAGGAAATACTACATAATATATATTAAAAACTAGACATTAATGTCTTTTCCATAGGTTCTACGTAAACTGAACCTCACTGTTGTAGAATAAGTCGAAATGTCTTAAATGTTTTAATTTTAAAAGTAATAAAAAAACTTTTCACAAAACGTGCAAATATACAGTACACCGAAGTGAATGGTTAAACTTTTGTAGCCAGGCATAGGAATACAGAAAATCGGCGTACAACACTTGGCTACACTGATCACATTGCTGCACTGAAAATGCCCAAAAAACACATTTTGTGTAATAGTAACGTTGTTTGATAACTCGATGAAGAAACTCATCGATGAAGTGGAAGGAGGCACAAACATATCCTTTGAGTTCCTCTTACACAAAACTTAATTAATGTTTATTTTTTTCCTTCTGCTGGCAAGTTATTGAAACTGTATGTTCCTGCATAGAGCACATGTTCCTGAACCAAAGGAAGTGACCATATCTTTATGAATATTACTCTTAGTTCTAGCACTGTTTCCTCGATTTGAACAATTGGTTAGAGAAACTTATATACTTTATTATTCTTTATAAATTCATTCAGAATAAAATATATTTCGAAGCAGCAGTTAGTATCTGCACTCCTTGAACAGATTCAGATGATGATTTCAACCAGAGCAAAATCTCACAGCTCAAACTACTTCTCATCTATAATGTTAACTATTGTTTTTAAGATCATTCTTTTAAAAATCTAATTTGGAAAGATCATATACTTCCGTTTACAAAAATTCATCGACTCTTACACTTTCTCTGGGCGACAGGTGCGACAGCAAAACACAGCTGTGATCACTGGCTGGAATTATTATAAAACAAAACTAGAACTGCGCTCTACCGAAACTACGGTTCAGTAGCTTTGGTACAATACATACGTAAATAATGTAGAAAATGGTAGAATTGCCGGTAGTATTCGAAGCGGTGGTAGCGAAATAATGCATGAGAGAGAAACTGGGAGTAGACGAATCCTCTTTTTTTTGTATATAAATACTACCAATAAACGTTTAGTGTTAGTTCACTGTATGTTTTATACTTTTACAAAATATACACTGCATTTTTTAAGTAATAAAAATTAGCTGATCGCGTAACTTCTGTGCTTTTGTGTCATCATAGCAATTAATTCTGATGCAATTGCAGTCTATATGTACACTCCAGGAAATGGAAAAAAGAACACATTGACACCGGTGTGTCAGACCCACCATACTTGCTCAGGACACTGCGAGAGGGCTGTACAAGCAATGATCAAACGCACGGCACAGCGGACACACCAGGAACCGCGGTGTTGGCCGTCGAATGGCGCTAGCTGCGTAGCACTTGTGCACCGCCGCCGTCAGTGTCAGCCAGTTTGCCGTTGCATACGGAGCTCCATCGCAGTCTTTAACACTGGTAGCATGCCGCGACAGCGTGGACGTGAACAGTATGTGCAGTTGACGGACTTTGAGCGAGGGCGTATAGTGGGCATGCGGGAGGCCGGGTGGACGTACCGCCGAATTGCTCAACACGTGGGGCGTGAGGTCTCCACAGTACATCGATGTTGTCACCAGTGGTCGGCGGAAGGTGCACGTGCCCATCGACCTGGGACCGGACTGCAGCGACGCACGGATGCGCGCCAAGAGCGTAGGATCCTACGCAGTGCCGTAGGGGACCGCATCGCCACTTCCCAGCAAATTTGGGACACTGTTGCTCCTGGGGTATCGGCGAGGACCATTCAAAACCGTCTCCATGAAGCTGGGCTACGGTCCCGCACACCGTTAGGCCGTCTGCCGCTCACGCCCCAACATCGTGCAGCTCGCCTCCAGTGGTGTCGCGACAGGCGTGAATGGAGGGACGAATGGAGACGTGTCGTCTTCAGCGATGAGAGTCGCTTCTGCCTTGGTGCCAATGATGGTCGTATGCGTGTTTGGCGCCGTGCAGGTGAGCGCCACAATCAGGACTGCATACGACCGAGGCACACAGGGCCAACACTCGGCATCACGGTGTGGGGAGCGATCTCCTACACTGGCCGTACACCTCTGGTGATCGTCGAGGGGACACTGAATAGTGCACGGTACATCCAAACCGTCATCGAACCCATCGTTCTACCATTCCTAGACCGGCAAGGGAACTTGATGTTCCAACAGAACAATGCTCGTCCGCATGTATCCCGTGCCACCCAACGTGCTCTAGAAGGTGTAAGTCCACTACCCTGGCCAGCAAGATCTCCGGATCTGTCCCCCATTGAGCATGTTTCGGACTGGATGAAGCGTCGTCTCATGCGGTCTGCACGTCCAGCACGAACGCTGGTCCAACTGAGACGCCAGGTGGAAATGGCATGGCAAGCCGTTCCACAGGACTACATCCAGCATCTCTACGATCGTCTCCATGGGAGAATAGCAGCCTGCATTGCTGCGAAAGGTGGATATACACTGTACTAGTGCTGACATTGTGCATGCTCTGTTGCCTGTGTCTATGTGCCTATGGTTCTGTCAGTGTGATCATGTGATGTATCTGACCCCAGGAATGTGTCAATAAAGTTTCCCCTTCCTGGGACAATGAATTCACAGTGTTCTTATTTCAATTTCCAGGAGTGTATAAACATAAAAAATCTATGTAATAGTTGTTTCTTTGTACTGAATAGAACGTTCTTCATCATGATCAAAGGTAAGAGTTTATTGTTGTTATTGATAGGTGGGAAGACGGACGATGTGGCCAAGCGGTTCGAGGCGCTTCAATCTGCAACCACGCGGCTGCTACGGTGGTAGGATCAAATCCTGCCTCCAGCATGGATGTGTGTGATGTCCTTAGGTTAGTTAGGCTTACGTAGTTGTAAGTCTAGGGGACTGATGACCTCATATGATAAGTCCCATAGTGCTTAGATCCATTTGAGCCATTTTGATAAGTGGGAAAGTTGTTTATGAATAACAGAAATATGTAAGGTCGACACATTGGAAGGTGTCGACGAGACAATGGAAGGTTTCAGATAGATTATACGAGTGTAATGGTAAGAAAGAGATTTAGGAACCAGGTTATAAATTGCAAGACATGTACAGTGGCAGATGTGGACTCTGATCACAATATAGTGGTTATTAACTGTAGATTAAAACTGATGAAACTGCAAAAAAGGCGTGAATTTAATAAGATGGAAGCTGGATAAACTGAAAGAACCAGAGGTTGTAGTGACTTTCAAAGAGAGTATTAAGGAACAATTGACAAGAACGGGGGAAAGAAATACAGTAGAAGAAGAATGGGTAGCTTTGAGAGATGAAATAGTGAAGGCAGCTGAGGATAAAGAAGGTAAAAAGAATAGGGCTAGTAGAAATCGTTGGCTAACATGAGAGATATTGAATTTTATTGATGAAAGGAGAGAATATAAAAATGCAGTAAAAAAGCAGGCAGAAAGGAATCCAAACATCTCAAAAATGAGATCGACAGGTGCAAAATTGTTAATCAGGGATGGCTAGAGGATAACAGTAAGGATGTAGAGCCATACGCGTACATCATTAGGGGTAAGATAGATACTGCCTACAGGAAAATTAGAGAGACCTTTGGAGAAAAGAGAACCACTTGTATGAATATCAAGAGCTCAGATGGAAAAAAGTAATAAGCAAAGATGGGAAAACAGAAAGGTGGAAGGAGTATATAGAGGGTCTCTACAAGGGCGGTGTACTTGAGGACAATATTATGGAAATGGAAGAGGATGCAGATGAAGATGAAATGGCAGATACGATACTGCGTGAAGAGTTTGACAGAGCACTGAAAGACCTGAGTAGAAACAAGGCCCCGGGAGTAGACAACATTCCATTATAACTATAGGCAGGCTTGGGAGAGCCAGTAATGACAAAACTCTACCAGCTGGTGAGCAAGATGTATGGGACAGGCGAAAATACCCTCAGACTTCAAGAACAATATAATAATTCCAATCCCAAAGAATGCAGGTGTTGACAGGTGTGAAAATAACCGAACTACCAGTTTAATAAGTCACGGCTGCAAAATACTAAGACAAATTCTTTACAGACGAATGGATAAACTGGTAGAAGCCGAACTCGGGGAAAATGTATTTGGATTCCGTAGAAATGTTGGAACACATGAGGAAATACTTACCCTACGACTTATCTTAGAAGATAGGTTAAGGAAAGGCAAACCTACGTTTCTGGCATTTGTAGACTCAGAGAAAGCTTTTGACAGTATTGACTAGAATATTCTCTTTCGAAAACTGAAGGTGGCAGGGGTTAAGTACAGGGATAGAAAGGTTATTTACAATTTGCACAGAAACCAGATGGGAGTTATGAGTCGAGGGGCACGAAAAGGAAGCAGTGGTTGGGTAGGGAGTGAGACAGGGTTGTACCTACCCCTGATGTTATTCAAACTACATATTGAGCCAGCAGTAAAGGAAACAAAAGAAAAATTTGGAGTAGAAATTAAAGTACATTGAGAAGAAATAAAAACGCTGAGGTTTACCGATCACATCGTAATCCTGTCAGAGACAGCAAAGGACCTGAAACAGCAGTTGAACGGAATGGACAATATCTTGAAAGAAGGATATAAGATGAACATCAACAAAAGCAAAACGAGGATAATGGAACGTACTCGATTTAAATCAGGTGATGCTGAGGGAAATAGATTAAGGAATGAGACACTTAATGTAGTAGATGCGTTTTGCTATTGGGGAAGCAAAATAACTGGTGATGGTCGAAGTAGAGAAGATATAAAAGGCAGACTGACTATGGCAAGAAAAGCGTTCCTGAAGAAGAGAAATTTTTTAACTTAAGTGTCGGGAAGTTATTTCCGAGTGCATTTGTATGAAGTGTAGCTATGTGTGGAAGTGAAACATGGACGATAAATAGTTTGGACAAGAAGAGAATAGAAACTTTCGAAATGTGGTGCTACAGAAGAATGCTGAAAATTAGATGGGTGGATCAGTAGATAATGTAACTAATGATGATGTACTAAATAGAATTAGGGAGAAGAGGAATTTGTGGTACAACTTGACTAGAAGAAGGGATCGGTTGATAGGATATGTTCAGAGGCATCAAGGGGTCACCAATTTAATATTGGAGGGCACCGTGGAGGGTAAAAATCGTAGAGGGAGTCCAATACATGAATACACTAAGCTGATTCTGAAGGATGTAGGTTTCAGTAGGTACTTGGGGATGAAGAAGCTTGCAAAAGATAGGGTAGCATGGAGAGTTGCATCAAACCAGTCTCTGGACTGAAGGCCACAACAACAACAGCGTAAGGTCGACGAAGTATTGAACCGATGTTTGATATGTTTTTGTTTTAGTTTTTTATTTTACCTTTTTTTTAAGGAAACAGTGTTTTCTAGAGCTTTGTAATATACTTGTAAGTTCGTTTTTATTTGTACTACAATATCCCTCTGTTTCAAGTTATGAATCAACAGTTTTCGAATGACACTTGTAACAAATGTTGACAATTTCAATTTTGCTGTAAATACTGTTCATTTTTAAATAATAGACATGTGCATAACTATGCAGAATAAATATATTCCATGGCTACACGGCCCCTTATATATTCTAAGTCAGTTGCTAAACGTTTCACTGCTTCCCGTTTGTAGCGAATCTAGTAAGACACTGATCGCATATGCAAACAAAGCGGTCCAAATGGGGTAACGCGTAATTCGTATGCAATCCTCCTAATGTACAGGTAACTCAACTACGGTCTTAACTGACCGGGACTACTAGGAGAATTACCGAAGTCTACGCTTACTTAGGATAGCCTACAGTGGTTTTATAATTCTAAATAAAACACGACTGGTTGACTGTGTTAACTTAACTAGCACTTCATGGCAGTAAGAACGCCCTTCTACATGTAACTATGTAAGTAAATTTTTCATATGAAAAGTGGATTCTGTTCATTATTAAAATATTTTACGACACCTGCAGATGCTGTATACAAAAGGAGGTATAAATAGTCTTGTTAAATCTGAATGATAGACAGAGTTCTGAATCAACCTTTTCCCGATCCCAAACTTAACCTTAAACATTCCACCTCCACGGTACGTAGGAAACGAGCACATTCAGTTCCGTATCAAGGTTTTGACGCTCGATAACACACGCAGATTTACTACTTCACATGAATGTTCGGCAGCCCACAAATCTCTTAGGAGACGAGAAGCCGTTTGCGCGAGTCGTTTGGAGAGTATTAACGCACACGCGAATGCATTCGGCGGCGGCGCACGCATATGAGGGCTTTGCTAGGGCCTTGTCTTGTTTACCGCCCCTCGTCGCAGACGAGTGCAGCGGCGCACGAAATTAAGGCCCGCAGCTGCAGGCAGGGGCACAACATATATTACGTCTGGCAGTCGGCGTTTATTAAATCGCGCTCACCTCTCCAATGGTTGTTTTGCTGCACCTGGTGCCTCGTTACCTTTGCTGGCCTTTCTGTACGCATGGACTCACAAACTAATCACTCTGACTTCACGTTTGATCCGACAGAAACCTCTGCAACGAAAAATATTAAAAAATGAAACACTTTCAAAAATCTTTCCTGCCTGATATCTTCTCTATACACAGACATTTCCCTGTAGCAATATTTGATTCAGTATTTCCAAACATTACTGTTTAATAAGCTTCATATGTCACGATTTCAGAATGCTAACATGAATTATTTACTCAAGAATGGAAAAAAAATTCGTAGAAGACGACCCAGAGGAGGATGAAACTGGGATCCACATATACATCTATATACATCCTTCCCAAACCAACGAACTAATGGTCATTTCCTTTCCAGTTCCACTCGCAAAGAGAACGAAGGAAAACCGACCTCTAAAGGACTCTGCACCAGTCCTAGTGTCTTGCATCTTACACACATCAAAAAAAGTTTTGCATCGCCCCGGTTCCCAGAATTCCTGACAATAGATCTTGACTGTGGATATTGTATCACAGACGCAGTCCCTTTGACTGCTGGGAGATGTCACTAAACCCGCCCAAAGATCTAAACAACCATGCATCAGCAGCGCCTATTAGACACAGATGATCCGACAGTTAATCAGGTCCAGCCATTCCACCAGGAAGGAGGTACGCGGCTTGTGTTGTCTGTAGTTCAACCATGCCTAGACGCTCAATGCCGCCGTTCGATCACTTCTGCATTGTCACTTTGTGCCAGAAAGGGCTCTGAACAAGGGAAGTGTCCAGGCATCTCGGAGTGAACCAAAGCGATGTTGTTCGGACATGGAGGAGATACAGAGAGACAGGAACTGTCGATGTCATGCCTCGCTTAGGCCGCCCAAGGCTACTATTGCACTAGTTGACCGCTACCTACGGATTATGGCTGGAAAGAATCCTGACAGCAACGCCACCATGTCGAATAAATATTTTCGTGCAGCCACAGGACGTCGTGTTTCGACTCAAACTGTGCGCAATTGGCTGCATGATGCGCAGCTTCACTGCCGACGTCCATGGCGAAGTCCACCTTTGCAACCACGACATCATGCAGCGCGGCACAGATGGGCCCAATAAAATGCCGAATAGACCGCTCAGAATTGGCATCACGTTCTCTTCACCGATCAGTGTCGCAAACGCTTTCAGTTAGTCAATCGCCGGAGACGTGTTTGGAGTCAACCCGGTCAGGCAGAACGCCTTAGACACACTGTCCAGCGAGTGCAGCAAGGTGGAGGTTCCCTGCTGTTTTGGGGTGATTTTTGTGGGGCCGACCTACGCTGCTGGTGGTCATGGAAGGCGCCGTAACGGCTGTACGGTATGTGAATGCCATTCGCCGACCGATACTGCAACCATATCGGCAGCATATTGACGAGGCATTCGTCTTCACGGACGACAATTCGTGTCCCCAACGTGCACATCTTGTGAATAATTTCCTTCAGGATAACGACATCGCTCGACTAGAGTGGTCAGCATGTTCTCCAGACATGAACCCTATCGAACACGTCTGGGATAGATTGAAAAGGGTTGTTTATGGACGACGTGACCCACCAACCATTCGGAGGGATCTACGCCGAATCGCCGTTGAGGAGTGGGTCAATCTGGACCAACAGTGCCTTGATGAACTTGTGGATAGTATGGCACGAATACAGGCATGCATCAATGCAAGAGGACGTGCAACTGGGTATTAGAAGTACCGGTGTGTACAGCAGTCTCTGAAGGTCTCGCTGTATGGTGGTACAACATGCAGTGTGTGATTTTTATGACCAATAAAAGGGGCGGAAATGATGTTCGTATTGATTTCTATTCCAATTTTCTGTAGAGCTTCCGGAACTCTAGGAAGCGAGGTGATGCAAAATTATTTTTTTTTTTGGTGTGTGTATATTCATACTCGTTATGTGAAATGTACGTCGGCGGCAGCAGAATCACCCTGCAGTCGGACTCAAATGCTTTTGTTATGTTAATTTGCGCAACAGTGCCTTGTGGAAAGAGCGTCGACTTTCCTCAAGGGATTCCCAATTGAGTTCACAATGCATCTCCGTAATACTTGCATGATAATCGAACATAAAGGTAAGAATTATAGCTGCACGACTCCGAATTGATCGACGTCTTTCTTTAATCCGAGCTGGTGGGTAACATAAACATTCGAACAGTACTCAAGAATGAGTCTCACTAGCATTCTACACGCCATTTTCTTTACGGATCAGCTTCACTATCCCAGAATTGTCGAATGAATTCGAGCACTCTCCTTCCCTACTACCAAGCTGACGTCCTCATTCCATTCGGTATCGCTTTGCAATGTTACGCCTAGATGTTTAATCGAGATGACTGTGCCAAGCTGCACGGTACTAGTGCTGTATTTGAATGTCACGGCACTGTTTTCCCTATTCATCCGAGTTGTTGTTGTTGTGGTCTTCAGTCCTGAGACTGGTTTGATGCAGCTCTCCATGCTACTCTATCCTGTGCAAGCTTCTTCATCTCCTAGTACCTACTGCAGCCTACATCCTTCTGAATCTGCTTAGTGTTTTCATCTCTTGGTCTCCCTCTACGATTTTTACCCTCCACGCTGCCCTCCAATACTAAATTGGTGATCCCTTGATGCCTCAAAACATGTCCTACCAACCGATCCATTCTTCTGATCAAGTTGTGCCACAAACTTCTCCCCAATCCTATTCAACACTTCCTCATTAGTTACGTGATCTACCCACCTAATCTTCAGCATTCTTCTGTAGCACCACATTTCGAAAGCTTCTATTCTCATCCTGTCCCAACTATTTATCGTCCATGTTTCACTTCCATCCGAGTTAAGCTACATTTTTCTACGTTTAGAGCAAGCTGCCATCCATCACACCAACAGAAAATTTTGTCTTTGTCTTCTTGTATATTCCTACAGTCGCTCAACGACGACATCTTCCCCTACACCAAAGGGTCATAAAAAACCGTAAATTGCTGCCCACCTTGTCCATCGGGTCGTATATGTACTTACAGACAGAATAAAAGCGGTACTATCACACTTCCGTGGGGCACTCCAGAGATATCGTTGTCTCTGATGAACACCCGTCGTCGAGGTCCACGTACTTGCTTCAGTTACATAAGAGGTCTCCGATTCACACACATATCTGGGAACCTAAGACATATGTTTCATCAAGCGTCTGCTGTGGGACACCATGTCCAATGCGTTCCGGAAATCTAAGAATATGAAGTCTGCCTGTTGTCCTACGTCCGTGGTTTGTAGGACATGATGTGTGAAAAGCTGAGTTTTAAACGAGCGGTTCTTTCTAAATCCGAGCTGATTTCTCGGCGGATACTTCTCTGCTTCAAGGAAATTTATAATATTCAAACTCATTCAAGAATTCTGCAGAAAACTGATGTTAAGGAGATACGGCGAATTGTAGGAACACGAGGGTCATTGTTGACCTTACGGCTTATCCTATAATATAGATTCAAAGGTGTATTCGTTGCATTTATAGATTTCGAGAAACCTATTGATAATAATGACTGAAAAGATCTCTTTGAAATTATGAAGAGAGCAGGGATAAAATGCAGGGTCTGAAACAACTTGTACAGGAAACAGTTTGCAATTGTATGAGTCAGAAGACGTGGAGGGCAGCAGCAGAAGGGAAGGGAGTGACGCACGGTTGCAGCCTATTCCTGGCGTTATTTAAACCGTGCAACAATCAAACCGTGAAGGAAACCAGGGACAAATTTGAAAAGGTAATTATAGGGAGACGAAATTAAAGTTTACCGACGACATTGTAATTTTATCACAGACGGAAAATAACTTGCTAGAACAGTGTAACGGAAAGGATAATGTCTTGAAAAGAAGCTTAAAGATGAATGTCAACAAAAATAAAACTGGGGTAACGGAATATAACCGAAATAAATCAAGCGAAGCTGTGCGAATTAAATCAGAAAATGATTCGCAAGGAACAGTAGATGTTTAGCTATTTCGGCAGTGAAATAAGTGACAACAGTCGAAGTAGAGAGAATCAAAAACGCAGATTGCCACTAGCAGGAAAAGCTCTTGCGAAAAAGAGAAACTTAGTAACATGCTGACTTGTACTAAAAAAAAAAAGGTCGATGAACAGCTCAAACAATAAAGGAATCTAAGTTTTCACCCAAAGAACCTCAGAACTACATAATTTACACTAAAACGTGGGAGTAGGTTAGCTAAGTAAATTGAATAACCTGAAACGTAAGTAATATACACTGGCTGCCAGAAAAGTCAAGCACCCAGAACACATGGACAGATGTTAATGTTGCCACATGCACATACACACCATCGGCGAGTACGTAAAGCATTAGAGTTGCGATTCTCTACGACAGGTACAACAACCAGCAGGATGCATTAGATTTTCGTGTTTCGTATTGTAACCAGGCCTCGATGGGCATATAAGGGCCGCAAACAGGATCAGTCGTAGAGTAGTTACAGAGAAGGCTACGGAGACGGCGCGTACTTCTGTGTGAAAGCATTATCAGCAGCTGGGGAGTTTGAAAGAGGACTCACTGTGGGACACCATAGGCACGGCTGGTCGAATCATACAATATTCACATTTGTGGAGCATTCGGAAGTCACAGCGGCCTGATATTCGACTGCATGGGAACAGGAGGACAGGCATGGTTCCCGTCAAGTTTCCGATCGAACAAGTCTGACCAGCACAAGGGAGGATCGTGCTATTGTGAGCCAAGCACACCATCGCCCCTGCACATCTGCGTGTGCCATCAGAGAACAACTAATGGTGTCCCTGTAAGATTTTGTCATCCCACGCCAGTGAACAGACGTGTTCAGCACACGGATTAGGGAATTACTGTCCCGTGCGTAGGCTGCCGTTAACACCACAACACAGACGGCTGCGTTGCGGGGGGGAGGGGGGGGGGGAGGGGGGGAGGGGGGAGGGGGGGAGGGGGGAGGGGGGGGGGGAGTGCCATGGCCGAGAAGTATGATGTGCTGGAGTGGTGTCGCATAAGGTTCAGCTAGGAATCGCGGTTCTCCACTAACCCAGATGAGCAGTATCAACGAGTATGGCAGCGACCTGACAACAGGGTCCATTCTCCAAAATGTTTTGGAGAGACACCGACTTGTTATCCCTAGCGTCATGGTGTGGGCAGCTGTCGTGTACGAATTTAGGTCACGGCTGGTACTGACAGCACAACTGTATGTTAAGGTCATTCTGCATCCTAATCGTCTCTCTCTCTCTCTCTCTCTCTCTCTCTCTCTCTCTTTCTCTCTTCTTTTATGAAAGGTATCGGTTTGCTATGTTTGGAATCGTAGATGAAAATATTTGTAAGTCGTGACGTCCCGTATATTTCGCATACTCGCAGTAGCTGCTAAAACATAGGCTAACAATCACCAATGTTGCTACGTAGGCAAATAATTCTAAGTAAAGCTATTGTATTGCGTGGTGGAGTAATTATGGTGTACGCGTACGTGGAGAAAGTGTTTGCGCAACCGACATAGTGCATTGTATTGTTCGGAACCAGTGGCCTAGAAACGACGGAGGTGCTTCGTCCCCGCCGTAGCGCTCAGCGGTACACAACTCAACAACAGGCTACAGCAGTCCACCAGTCCACTCACCCCACCGCACCGAACCCAGGGTTATTGTGCGGTTCGGCCCACACTGGAAGCCCCCCCCCCCCCCCCCCCCTCCCCGGGAACGCCACACACTATACGAGTGAAACCCCAGTGTTTCAAATGGTTCAAATGGCTCTGAGCACTATGGGACTTAACTGCGGAGGTCATCAGTCCTCTAGAACATAGAACTACTCAAACCTAACTAACCTAAGGACATCACACACATCCATGCCCGAGGCAGGATTCGAACCTGCGACCGTAGCGGTCGCGCGGTTCCAGACTGTAGCGCCTAGAACCGCATGGCCACCACGGTCGGTCAAACCCCAGTGTTTGCGTGGCAGAGTAATTATGGTGCACGCGTACGTGGAGAAAGTGTTTGCGCAGCCGACATAGTGTAACTGAGGCGGAATAAGGGGAACCAGCCCGCATTCGTCGAGGCAGATGGAAAACCACCTAAAAACCATCCACAGAGTGGTCGGCACTTCGACACAAATTCGCCGGACAGATTCGTGCTGGGAACCGGCAAGTCTTCCCGCTTAGAAAGCAGTGCGTTAGACCGCACGGCTTAAGTAAGGGATTAGGTTGGGTTGTAACAATTTACTTATGTTGACAACACACACGACTACGTCAAAAATACGCGTGGTTTGTTTAAAACTGTAGTAGTTACTGTTCGATAAATAAGTATTATTACTGAGAGAGACATAACATAATCACCTACGTGGCTCATTATTATTCTCAATGTTACTTAAATTCTTTATTAAACACTGGCCTTTTATACTGTCAAAAAAGTGGTTCAAATGGCTCTGAGCACTATGGGACTTAACATCTATGGTCATCAGTCCCCTGGAACTTAGAACTACTTAAACCTAACTAACCT
This sequence comes from Schistocerca gregaria, assembly GCF_023897955.1. Taxonomy (NCBI): domain Eukaryota; kingdom Metazoa; phylum Arthropoda; class Insecta; order Orthoptera; family Acrididae; genus Schistocerca; species Schistocerca gregaria. The sequence goes on along the minus strand of NC_064925.1, from coordinate 516,017,530 downwards.
AAGGACAACACACAACACCCAGCCATCACGAGGCAGAGAAAATCCCTGACCCCGCCGGGAATCGAGCCCGGGAACCCGGGCGCGGGAAGCGAGAACGCTACCGCACGACCACGAGATGCGGGCATTTTATACTGTCAGTTATGATTTGAATAATATTTGCGGCAGTGGAAACCAGATTTTTTTACAGTCAGCGATTTACTCATTAGCAAACCTGAGCCTCATATTATCCTTTATTATTTTTGTGTTGATAGTCTGTATATATTTCCTTTTCCTGATAGCAAGATGTTTGGTTATCTCGTGGATGAAGCCCGAAAATCACGCGATTAATTACATTTCGCGGAATGGCTGATAGTCCGCAGTTACGGCAAAATAATGGCACATGGCCAATGGTAGAACTTGAATTCTAGCAATAAATAATTATTTCCCTTTAATTATATTCATATGGAAGGGGAGTAATGAAACGAGATTAAAAGGACAAATATTTTTTATCCATATATTGTCAAAAAGCTTTTGTACAATTAACAAAATCGCCAGTTTAGAAGCAACCTCGTACAAAAGCGTTTAATAGGTTCGAAATCTGACAGCAGAGTGATAATTTTATCCATCCAAGCCTTTATTCCACAATTATTTAGAAATTTCATGATATGATATACTCATAGACTTTGTTATTCATAGTATTTGTTACACAGAATATATATTTGTTAGTAATATTTTAATGTTCAGAACACGTAAATGTGCAGAGTTTTCTCGTTCCAAAAGAAGTATCATCATTGATAGCACATTTACATACGTAAACGCGTATAGTTTTATTCGTTATTGATACACTTCACTTGTGGTTATCGTAACATTTTACTACGGTTTTTATAAGGCTTTCCAGGAGACGGTACAGTCCTCAGGTATTACCTCTTATGTGATATTACTATGGCATCATTTTTCAACAGGAAAATGCTCATACACACACAACACGTGTCTATATCAACTGTCTGAACTGTCTGCTTAATATTTATTTCTGTGTGCCAGGGAAGTCCCTAGATCTGTCACTGATACATGTGTCGAACCAATTCGGATTTAAACTACATCCCAGTGCTTGTGTCCAGGATACAGTTTAGAACAGTTGTGGGCCATGTTGCCTCAGGAGAGGTTATGACAGCTATATGAAACCCTTCACAACTAAATTAACTTTTTTTAAGGCACTGTGTCTCTGTATCAGTCCAACAGCTTACTTCATAGAATAAATACCGGATATGAGAACAATTAACATACGTGAGTCGTGCACGTGGTTAGGAAGAGAAGGAGGAAGGTTATTAGAGTTTACCGTCCCGTCGACATGAAGGTCATTAGAGACGGAGTACAGCCTCGGATTCTGAAGGATGGGTAAGAAATCAGTCGTACCCTTTCCAAACAAATCATCCCTGCATTTGCCTCGAATCATTCAGGGAAGTCACGGCAAAATTAAATCTGGGTGGCCGGTTGGGAATTTGAACCGTCGTTCTCACGAATCCGCATCCAGAGTGCTAACTGCTGCGCCACCTCGATGTGGTTTTGGTGATTTCTGTGCTTGAGAAAATTCTTTGCCTAGTTTTATTTGGACTCGGATTTCCTGATGTCCCGACTGGTGAGGCCTGAGGTAGCCCCGGAAGAGATTTAAGCACGCGTGTAGCGGAGACGTTATTGCTCGAGGGGGGCTGTTCTGATGTTGCCTCGGATCCGTGGTGGTTGCTCAGCGTGTCTGCGTGGTTGACGTTCACTTCACAGGCCGAGCCTTCGCCTACTGGAGAGAGGCAACTGTACCCTGCCTGTGTGATGACGGGGCGTATTGTGGTCTACGGGCGTTTTCCTGCTGTCTTTGCTGGTGGACGTGGCCACATACACTGTCCGTCATTTGCTTCGCCCTGGTAAAGCAACAACAGTGAACGGTATTTTGATGGGCGTCAAGTGTTGGTGAGGATGCGTAAGTCACTTCCGAGTATCGCTTGGTACTTTGACGATGAACTGATTCGCACCGTTCTACAGACCGTGTATGGCCGACGCCTTTGTATCAGCATCCTGATTGTAAGAATCCGTCTAAAAAGAATACTCATTTAGTGGTAAGAGGTTATCGGTTTCAGGATACACATGTGTCTTCGGAATTAAATCTGTAGTGTCTGCTGCCACCTGCAATTAAGAGTCTTTTTATGTTTATTTTCTTAGCTGATACTAATGAGACAAATGCACTCAGTTGTATACCTTCACGCTTCTGTTGTGACTGGGAGCTCGAGCACTTGGCCGGCCCTTGTGGCCGAGCGGTTCTAGGCGCTTCAGTCCGGAACCGCGCTGCTGCTGCGGTCGCAGGTTCGAATCCTGCCTCGGGCATGGATGTGTGTGATGTTCTTAGGTTAGTTAGGTTTAATTAGTTCTAAGTCTAGGGGACTGATGGCCTCAGATGTTAAGTCCCATACTGCTTAGAGAAATTTGAACCATTTTTTCGAGCACTGACTGTCATTCACTTGCTGTGTAAGCTTCATTTGTACGCGGGGCGTATGTTTTACAATTTGTCGAGTAACTGCCTGGGAGGTTGGCCTAAATTCAGCCATTACCGTAATTGCCTGTTTTGTATGACTGAGGCTCTTTGCTTGCCTGGGATTTCGTTGTTTACAAAACGTGTTTGGTTAACTCCTTAGTTTGATTCGGAAACATGTACGAGTACACAATTTTAAATTTTTGGTTTATGTGGTTTCGCATATGAGTGAAACAAGTTGCTTCACAGTGGTGTATGTAAAGTCAAAAATCATATTACGCTTGCATCACGTACGTGCACATCATTTTAAAGCCTCTACCTAGTGTGACTATGCGTATTAATGAAATACCAAGTCCCTTTGGCTGCTTCACAGCAGTTTATGTACAGTTACAGTTTTTTGTCTGTGTGATCGAAATTTCTTCATCCAGAAGCCTACTTCATAGATGTGACCTCTTTTTAATTTTCTTTTTATGTAATTTACGTCCATTGATGCTAAAATCTGCTTTCCTGGTTTCTATGAATATGCACGTTAGTGAAATAGTCCTGTATGCAGAGCATTAGAATTTTAATACCAACTTTCTCGTCTTGTGACTCATATTAATTGGGGAAATATCTGCTTTGCAAATGGATACATCATTTCAAATTTCTGCTTTGCCTGTTTGTAAGATAGCAATTCCTTCTTCTTGCTTTTCAGCTGAGTAAGTAAATTATTTTCAAATTTTTGGTATTTACTGATGATACTGTCTATTCTGTGTCATATCTGCTTCACATATGTATGTTTATTATTTCCTGTATCAGCTGTTTGCCGAAGTGTATTATAGGATCTAAGTAAATTTAGGTAAATTTTTGGATATTGCTCAGAACCAAACGGGTTGTTTAGAAACTTGGCCTCTGTGGCGAAGAAATATCACTTGCTTTTGTAATTTTTAAACAAATCGCCCTCTGGAATAAATCAATAAATAAAGTTACTTCAAACATTACTTTATTTTCGCTCAGCATCTTACTATTGCCGAATCTTAGCTCCCTACCAGTTCAATATGGACTTGAAGAAACATATCGGTCCAGAAAGACGTCCCTAATTGTCAGCAATCATAAAACTTTTATTGGTGTAGTTCAAGAACAGCCTAAATGATTTAATATTAGCCAGCTGATTCCAATCCATTGATGAATCAATTGGTGTACTTACTATTAACTATATCTGACAGTATGAATGATAAGTAACACTTGAAACGTCACCTTAGAAAAATTATAAATGACTGTGCTTAAACTGACACACAATATTTTTAGCGCAACGCAATCTGACTTTCAAAAATCCCTACAAAAGAATGGCCCTGACTAACAATAACCTATACCTTTCATGAATCACTTAACTCACAAAAATCTTCATTGCACGAGCTACTGCAAAACAGCGTGCGCCAATACTGCCAGCTAAATAAAAGATTCTAACTACTGAAAGCACTAACTATTGATAGGCATAGTTAGCAAATGAAAGGTTTTGATAGAGAACAAACAATGTATTTACCTTAATAGTGTTCAAAAACTGCGCAACGCTACGCGCTGTTAACAGCCAACTGCCCAACACTACAATAGTAAATATTCCAACACTGCCCTAGACCGCACACAGCACAGCCAGTGATTTTCATACATAGCGCTACATGGTGTTACCAACATAAAAACCTAAACAGCCTATTTACACACTAACTTTGGCACAGTCTCTTTGCACGGAACTTCACTCTAAAATTCGTGTTAATTTATTAATAAAAGACAGGTCTTCCTTAATCCTAGGCATTATCTTTTGCCGTTTAGTGTATATATACACTCATGAGCCAAAACATAACGATGTTTGCCGTATTAGAGGTTCAATGTCGACTGGTGATGGTGTGGTCTTGTGACGCGGTACAGAAAACGTGTAAGCTGAGCTGAATAGAGTGCGGAATCATTCTAGAGACGATACGCCCCGCAAACGCGAAAATGCGTTGACAGTTTCTGGGAAATGGCGCAGCTGATTGGCAGTTGGCATTCTACTGTCCATGAGCGTCCGTGGAGCGTGTTCAAAGGACACTAAAGCAGCCAGTAGGCGACAGGTGTTGGAAGTCCACACCTTATCACAGACCGTGCAGGTCGGAGGCTTCTCCGCTCAAAGCAGGGTAGTCGGCTATATGTGGCAGATCTGACGACAGAATACAACGTTGATGCAGGCGCGACTGTTTCGAAACACACCGTTCAGTGCAGATTGTTGAACAGGAGCTCCACATCAGACGACCCCTGCGTACTCCCATGTGGAACCAGTGACATTGCCAGTTACAATTGTAGTGGTCACGGGATCACCGATATTCGATAGCGGATCAATGGAAATTTGTCACCTGGTCGAATGAATCATGTTTATCGTTACACCGGTTCAGTGATCGTGTCCTGTTGCGCCATCATCCAAGCGAACGAACGTTCGGATGCACCGTCTTCAGGGCAATTGGCTGTTCGAAATATGCACAGCCCCAACGACACAGGACGATGGGAGCAGTAATGGGCTGTGGAGGACACTCTCCTGGGATTTCATGGGATCACTGGCAGTAATCGAAGGCACTATGCGCACATTGTTGGTGACCATCTGCTTCGCTTCACGCTTGATGGTTCCTCCGACAGCAGTGGCATCTTTCAGTCAGATAACTGTCTGTGTCACAAGGCCGGTATCGTGCTACATTGTTTTGAGGAACATGATTTGAACGTGAAAGATAGCACTTGAAATCCCAGGGCTAGCAGGACAAAGCGGACGAGGGTATGTTTGTGGAAAGGGGCCAAAATAAGTTACTGTCAGTTGCACTCAACACATATACTTTAATGTTAAAACACACGATCACACAAGCAAGAATCATAAACTCTCGAAGGTTTTAACGAAACACCTCCTTTGATTTAGTTTAGATTGGCTGAAGGCCACATCGAAAATCCAAGGCACAAGGCCTAAGCAAGGAATTGAGGTATAGGAGTTCTTCTGGAGGTTTCACTTCTTTAAAAAAAAATTTATCTTCAATGTAAATAGGCAGAAGGTCTTAGCTTAAATCTTTCCCACAGTACTCGGCTGAAGGCCACACATTAATCAAGGACAGTGTAATGGCTTAAGGCCGAGACAAAGATGTTCAATGTTTAATCTAAATAGGCTGAAAACTCGGCTGAAGGCCACATATCAACAGAACAATTTAACGGCTTAAGGCCTAGGAAGAAGAGCTTTCAATCTGAAAAGGCTGAAGGTCTTATCTTAAAATATTTCGTGTAAAACTCGGCTGAAGGCCTCATTCTAAAGAACTACAATCTTATGACATAAGGGCAAGACAATGACTTTTAATTTTTAATTTAAGAGACATTAGAACTCGCGTCAAGGCCACACACCATGCAGGAAACAATTTTATGGCTTAAGGCCTAAAGGGAAGAGATACTAAATTTCAACTAAAATAGTCTAAAGGCTTTATCCTAAAATGCTTCACATAAAACTCGGCTGAAGGCAACATACGAAACACAAATAATCTGACGGCTTAAAGCCCAGACAAAGAAATTTCCAGTTTTTAATTTAAACTGGAGAACTCGGCTGAAGGTCGTATACAAAGTAGAAAATATTTCTTACCGCTTGAGGCCTAGACAAAATTTTTCAACTTTTGATTTGAAAAGGCTGAAAACTCGGCTGAAGGCCACATACCAACTTGAAACAAATTTACGGATTAAGGCCCAGGCACAAGGAATTTACAGTTTTAATTTTGAAGGCCACATACGAAAAAAAAAATTACGGCTTAATGCCTAAAAAGAAAAACCTTGCAATTTTAATACTCTAAAACTCTACTGAAGGCCACACAGACTACTTAAGACTAAAAAGAAGAAATCACTATGTAAAACACAAGGAGTGGCGCTCAATAGGTACCAAGGATTGGCCAAGTACGGGAACACTAACGCACATTTAGGTGAGACAGGCAGACAGACCGACAACCTGTTAATCGGAAGCATCCCAACCGAAAGCCAGCCAACAAACCAACCAACAAAATCAGTTCTGCTCCACCCGAAGAGCAAAACGGGAACAAGACGTGAATAGCTCAACGTTCTGGATACTGGTGCCCAATCCAGCCAAGTCAGAATAAACTCCCAAAACTACCAACACACCTCAGCTGTCGAACTACACGCCGTGCTAGACAGCATCAACACGACAATGAAAATACACTGCCGAAAATTACGTCAGCACCCAGGGCAGGTAACCGGAACGTCAACGGCCACAAGGCAGAAGATACCGCTGGTACACTTCATTAATGAAGGAATGAATTCAATTAAGTTAAACACCACACAAGAAAACTGCTGCAACTCTGCATCTCTAGCCGACAACAATGTACACACATTGTTGCTGGCGGGAATCTCCCAGAAAGAGACAACCAGGATCAAACGAAGTGATGTGATAGCAGTTGAGGCTTAATAGTAGGATAAGTGAGCACTGAACTTTAGTGTTCAGGATCGGTGGGCGACAAACTTCGTAACCCTCCCCAGAAGCGCCTCTTAACTCCAACCGGGCGTGCACGCCGCCAGCGACTCCGGCCTGACTACCGCGCGGGATTAGCCGAGCGGTCTTAGGCGCTGGAGTCAGGGACTGTGCGGCTGGTCCTGGAGGAGGTTCGAGTCCTCCCTCGGGTATGGGTGTGTGTGTTCGTCCTTATGATAATTTAGGTTGTGTTTAAGCTTAGGGACTCATGCCCTTAGCAGCTAAGTCCCATAAGATTTCACACTCATTTGAACATGTTTTTTTAACAACTTCCTCGTTGCTCTGCCCCAACCGCCCGACTGCCTAGACCCGTAAATGGTCAAACAATCAAATACACTCCGGCCGATGAGACGACCGACCGAACGACCAACCAACGGTCGTTCGCGCTCGTTTTCTTCCGTCGGACAATTCAAGTGTGTCGCCGGCGTTCAGCGGGCATTGACTATCCGCGCCTCACCGGCTCTCCGTCCCCGACTCCACTGCTGCTGCGTCCCGACTGACGTTCAGACACACGACGACCCGGAAATACTATCGGCCACTCCAGAGATGGTACGACAGTGCACTTATCGCTAAGCGCTGCTGCTGCCACTCAAGGGCGGGCAAGGCAGGAAGATAGTGACGCCAGTAAATGGGACACTGAATCGAGGCGGCAGTACCGTAAGAGAAGACGACAAACAGTAAACGTCATGAACACGAGCCGTGCACGGCTCAGTAAGTCCTGAGATTGAGCGCCTCTTTCATTTTTATTGTTGTTAGAACGTTTAATGAGATGTCTTGAAACTGATTGCATGCTGCGTCCTTCAGCCTTCAGTTGCACTGGGCAATTAGAGTCGCTGGGTCGTGTTGTTTTCTATCTACATAAATGATCTTTTGGATAGGGTGGATAGGAATGTGCGGCTGTTTGCTGATGATGCTGTGGTGTACGGGAAGGTGTCGTCGTTGAGTGACTGTAGGAGGATACAAGATGACTTGGACAGGATTTGTGATTCGTGTAAAGAATGGCAGCTAACTCTAAATATAGATAAATGCAAATTAATTCAGATGAATAGGAAAAAGAATCCCGTAATGTTTGAATACTCCATTAGTGGTGTATCGCTTGACACAGTCACGTAGATTAAATATTTGGGCGTAATACTGCAGAGCAATATGAAGTGGGACAAGCATGTAATGGCAGTTGTGGGGAAGGCGGATACTCGTCTTCGGTTCATTGGTAGAATTTTGGGAATATGTGGTTCATTTGTAAAGGAGACCGATTATAAAACACTAATACGACCTATTCTTGAGTACTGCTCGGGCGTTTGGGATCCCTACCAGGTCGGGTTGAGGGAGGACATAGAAGCAATTCAGAGGCGGGCTGCTAGATTTGTTACTGGTAGGTTTGATCATCACGCGAGTGTTACGGAAATTCTTCAGGAACTCGGGTGGGAGTTTCTGGAGGAAACGAGGCGTTCTTTTCGTGAATCACTACTGAGGAAATTTAGAGAACCAGCATTTGAGGCTGACTGCAGTACAGTTTTACTGCCGCCAACTTATATTTCGCGGAAAGACCACAAAGATAAGATAACAGAGGTTAGGGCTCGTACAGAGGCATATAGGCAGTCACTTTTCCCTTGTTCTGTTTGGGAGTGGAAGAGGGAGAGAAGATGCTATTTGTGGTACGAGGTATCCACCGCCACGCACCGTATGGTGGATTGCGGAGTATGTATGTAGATGTAGATGTAGATGTAGATGCTTTCTGTTGACTAAGATTTCGTGTTCTGTCTGTGCTGCAGTTACGTGGAGAGAAAGACGTTGCTCAGAATCCTGCCTGAGAGCCGTCTTAACGAGTCGAATTTGGGAAAGGTGGAAATGATTAGCAGCAGGAAGAATGCCGGATACCATGTCGGGACTTGTGGCAGCTTTCATGTTTCGGAAGTTTGCGCAATAGCCAGGGGAGAAACCACCGAAGCGCTGTGTGTCACCAAGCGACCAGCGGTGGTCTGCTGCCTGCAGAACCCCTAATATTGTGGCCCCTGCTGGCCGGAGAGCGTTCACAAGTTTCAAGCCCTCTGGCACGACAATCCAGAGCCCTCGGAATTGTTCTCAGTAGGAAGAGGATTTTTTTCGGACTCTGAAGGGTGTCTGCGGGCCGGATCGCCGAGCATAGTTTTTTCTTAGAGAAGCATATGTGCTAAAGTAGTAAAACGTTCTTCTCTGAATTGGAGATGATCCTTCGCTGTTAGATGTCTGATAGTCTGTCACTTAGGCTGCCGGGGTAATTTTGGGAAAGCTGAGTTCCCATGGCAACTGAATTATTGCTCATGCTAAAAAGTAAGCGCTGTGAAGGCCATCAGACGGTGATGTCTCAGACGTGGCAGTGGCGTCAGTGAGTCTATTGGCGGAGACGGTGTGGCCACTTTGATTACACGACCGTGATAGAGGAATCTCGCCACATACCATTGGTAGAATGAGTTTTAGAGGCGCTCCATATGCAGTAAAAGTTTTTGAAATTAGGGGTTTTAGAAGGAGATCGAGACAACTGTTTTTGTAACAGAAGGGGAGAGTTCGTTCGGGGACGATGCGGTGTGCGCATCAGTATTCGATCTGGAACTGAGAGGGGAAGGGCCGTTTGGAGATGGCGGCATGTACGCGTCGCAGAGTGGAGTACGGCGGTGGCGACCTAGATGAAGTCCAACATTCGGGCCGTAGCACGGGCGTCCTGGGTGAAGACTTGCAGACTCTTCGCAGTGCTGAGTATGGGATTCACCCGAGTGGAGCAGCTGTCTCTGGGGAGCATTTTTTTGGTTCCAGCATAAAGCAAATTTTCCGTGTTGCTTCTCACCCTCAGTGACGTGTTCCTTCACCTTGTGGGAGCAGTTAATCAAATGGTTCAAATGGCTTTGAGCACTATGGGACTTAACATCTATGGTCATCGGTCCCCTAGAACTTAGAATTACTCAAACCTAACTAACCTAAGGACACCACACAACACCCAGCCATCACGAGGCAGAGAAAATCCCTGACCCCGCCGGGAATCGAACCCGGGAACCCGGGCGTGGGAGGAGCACTTAATCAAATAATGCATCTTGCACAGTTTTTCAGTATTGTGGTTCACATTCACTGTCATGCCTTTGTTACACCGGGAGGGACAAGACACATAGAGAATTCGATCCTTTGATGCAACCTTTGCCTAACGACCATTCCAATGAGGTAACTGTCACCTCTAAGTGTTTAGTCGGACCTTTTTTATTATTGTATACTCTGAATGTCAAATTTCATGCACAATTGTGTTGTAATAAATCAGTCGTATAAAGGAATAGCCTTTCTTATTTCAGCAGAGAATATATCCTGCTTATTTACTAATTTTGATTTCTTTTTGTGTTACATTAGATATTAGTTATTGTCTTATCATTAGTTGCCGTCTTGGGGTTCACTACTATTTAGCTGAGTGGTAACGTATTTGCCTACCATGCAGCCGCACCGGGTTCGATTCCCGGTCTGGTTGGAGATTTCCTCCGCTCGTGGACTGCATGTTGTGTTGCCCTCATCATCATCTCATTTTCACCAACGCGCAAGTCGCCCAATGTGGCGTCATATGAACAAAGACTTGCACCCGTTGCCTGAAATTCACTGGATGGGGCCTCCTGGCCAAAAATGCCACTCGATCACTTCTTTTTACTACCAGGGACAGAAAACATTAATAAGCATTCAGAGAGTCCGTTGCGCATAGATTTCAGTAGTGTTTCTTAAGGGTGATTCAGTGTTGAAAGACATTCTGGGGCAGTAATTAATCTGTAGTATTTACCACATAACGATTTTTTTTTTTACCTCTTGCATAAATTCACGTTGATGGCCTGCTCATTAAATTCGCCTGATCTGCACTCAATTTAACACATTTGAGACGTTGTCAGACGCAAGCTCCGTCCCCATAAACCAACAGTCACTAATTTACAGGAATTTTTTCACCTGTGCGAAGGCATGTGTTGCCACGTACCTTCGGAAACCTTTCAAGGAATTTCCGATATCCATGTCACCCGAATTCACTGCTGTGTATTGCATTCCAAAGGTGGATCAACATTCCGCTACGTAGGTGCTCACAATGTTTTAGTTCCTCAGTTTATAAATGTCTCTTGTAAGCTTTTCAGTTTACTTGCATATCAAAAATAATATATTTCTTTCTCCTTTCACGTACCCTCATGGACCATCTGACGTATATCTGTGGAAGAAACATGAGTGAACCAGTTTTTTTATATATATGCACTAAGTATTTTTGTTTTTCTGGCATGTTCCACATCCACGTGCCTTATTTCATTATAGGTCTGCGGAATGAATAGAGCATCTAGAATGAAAAGAGAGTGTGTTAAATGCTTGTTCAAAAACAAAACCGACTATAGGTTCCTAGCATCAGGCAGGTGGCACACAACAGGACCTAACCTCAAACTTTCCAGTATCAGTGTGACATTTCTTATATCATAGGAAACTGAACTGATCTTTCTAGAACATTGCCACTGTGGGATGGCTTGCATGCCTTACTGTAGGCGCAACCATGCTGAAGGGTATCTTTGGAGAGTCCAAGGCAAATTATGATTCCAGAAGAGGAGTAGTAGCTATTCTATTAAACACAACAGCGCCAGTATGGGTGATTGACTGATCTGGACGTTAATGAATATTATCTTTCAGCGTTAATACTGTGAATGGCTGAAAGGAAGGGGAACTGCAGCCGGTATAGATCCAAAGGACCAGCACCTCTTCTGAGTGGCATAATGATGACGGCATCTTCTTGGGTAAGATATTTCGGAGATGAAATAGTCCCTCATTCGGATTCCCAGGCGGCGACCACCAGTGGGAGATTGCCTTCAGGAAAAACAACTGCCATTCATCGGTTGTAGTGTGATACAAGATCTCTTTCTCGGTTAGGTAGATTAGAGAATGTGAAAAGTCAAATGGGTAGGTTGAACTTAGATATAGAGAAAGTTCGTGAATTATGGTAGCAGGTAGGACAGAATTTATGGTCCATAGAGTGCACGGTTATCAACACAACATCAAAGAGAGGTGAGGCACGAGTAGGACTGCTGATGAAGAACTATGAATGCCGATCAACTACTATGAACACCATAGTGAATGTACACTACTGGCAATTAAAATTGCTACATCACGAAGATGTTGTGCTACAGACGCGAAATTTAACCGACTGGTAGAAGATGCTGTGATATGCAAATCATTAGCTTTTCAGAGTATTCACACAAGGTTGGCGCCGGTAGCGACACCTACAACTTGCTGACATGAGGAGAGTTCCCAACCGATTTCTCATACACAAACAGCAGTTGACCGGAGTTGCCTGGTCAAACGTTGTTGTGATGCCTCGTGTAAGGAGAAGAAATGCGTACCATCACGTTTCCGACTTCGATAAAGGTCGGTTTGTAGCCTATCGCGATTGCGGTTTATCGTATCGCGACACTGCTGCTCGAGTTGGTCGAGACCCAATTATTATTAGCAGAATTTGGAATCGGTGGGTTCAGAAGGGTAATACAGAACGCTGTGCTGGATCCCAACGGCCTCGTATCACTAGCAGTCGAGATGACAAGCATCTTATCCGCATGGCTGTAACGGATCGTGCAGCCACGTCTCGATCCCTGAGTCAACAGATGGGGACGTTTGCAAGACAACAATAATCTGCACGAACAGTTCGACGACTTTTGCAGCAGTATGGACTATCAGCTCGGAGACCATGGCTGCGGTTACCCTTGACGCTGCATCACAGACAGGAGCGTTTGCGATGGTGTACTCAACGGCGAAGCTGGGTGCACGAATGGCAAAACGTCATTTTTTCGGATGAATCCAGGTTCTGTTTACAGCATCATGATCATCGCATCCGTGTTTGCCGACATCGCGGTGAGCGAACATTGGAAGCGTGTATTCGTCACCGACTTACTTGCGTATCACCCGGCATGATGGTATGAGGTGACACTGGTTACACGTCTTGGTCACCTCTTGTTCGCGCTGACGGGACTTTGAACAGTGGACGTTACATTCCAGATGTGTTACGACCCGTGGCTCTACTCTTCATTCGATCCCTGCGAATCCCTACATTTCAGCAGGATAATGCACGACCGCATGTTGCAGGTCCTGCACGGGCTTTCTGGATACAGAAAATGTTCGACTGCTACCCTGGCCAGCACATTCTCCAGATCTCTCACCAATTGAAAACGTCTGGTCAATGGTGGTCCAGCAACTGGCTCGTCACAACACCCCAGTCACTACTGTTGATGAACTGTAGTATAGTGTTGAAGCTGCATGGGCAGCTGTACCTGTACACGCCATCCAAGATCTGTTTGACTCAATGCCCAGGCGTATCAAGGCCGTTATTACGGCCAATAGTGGTTGTTCTGGATACTGATTTGTCAGGATCTGTGCACCCAAATTGCGGAAAATGTAATCACACGTCAGCTCTGGTATAATGTAATTGTCCAATGAATACCCGTTTATCATCTGCATTTCTTCTTGGTGTAGCAATTTTAATGGCCAGTAGTGTATTATATAGCCAAGACAGGGGCAAAGCTAAGAACGAACGTAGCAGTTCAAGTTTGTATGCTAACCACTTGCTAAGAAGATTATGGGTTGAAAGCATGTGTGATGCCATAAACTATTTAGATGACTAATGGAGTATAAAATTTAATAGCAATAGGGTACTTTAAATCTACAGCAGGAAAGCGGTTTTAGGCGCTACAGCCTGGAACCGCGCGACCGCTACAATCGCAGGTTCGAATCCTGCCTCGGGCATGGATGTGTGTATGTCTTTAGGTTAGTTAGGTTTAATTGGTTCTAAGTTCTAGAGGACTGATGACCTCAGCAGTTAAATCCTATAGTGCTCAGAGCCATTTGAACCATTTTGAAAGACAACAGCAATGGAATTAGTAAGAGAAAGTAGACTATGAAAAGGAACGGCAGGTGAATATGTATAGTAGGATTTTGTACAGATTGAATTATTCCAAAAACTTGATTTTCGGATCATGAGAGAATATTCTTGCGTTGAACGGATCTTGCAACATCAGAAAGTTTCAGATATGAAATATTTGGTCCAGTCACATTAATGCGACCATCTCCTATGTTCAATGTCAACGTGCAATAACCACTCGCAAACGGCAGGCAGCAGTGGTGTCGGGGGGTATACAGGGTGTTACAAAAAGGTACGGCCAAACTTTCAGGAAACATTCCTCATACACAAAGAAAGAAAATTTGTTATGTGGACATATGTCCGGAAACGCTTACTTTCCATGTTAGAGCTCATTTTATTACTTCTCTTCAAATCACATTAATCATGGAATGGAAACACACAGCAACAGAACGTACCAGCGTGACTTCAAACACTTTGTTACAGGAAATGTTCAAAAATGTCCTCCGTTAGCGAGGATACGTGCATCCACCCTCCGTCGCATGGAATCCCTGATGCGCTGATGCAGCCCTGTAGAATGGCGTATTGTATCACAGCCGTCGACAATGCGAGCACGAAGAGTCTCTACATTTAGAACCGGGGTTGCGTAGACAAGAGCTTTCAAATGCCCCCATAAATGAAAGACAAGAGAGTTGAGGTCAGGAGAGCGTGGAGGCCACGGAATGGGTCCGCCTCTACCAATCCATCGGTCACCGAATCTGTTATTGAGAGGCGTACGAACACTTCGAGTGAAATGTGCAGGAGCTCCATCGTGCATGAACCACATGTTGTGTCGTACTTGTAAAGGCACATGTTCTAGCAGCACAGGTAGAGTATCCCGTATGAAATCATGATAACGTGCTCCATTGAGCGTAGGTGGAAGAACATGGGGCCCAATCAAGACATCACCGACAATGCCTGCCCAAACATTCACAGAAAATCTGTGTTTTGACGTGATTGCACAATTGCGTGCCGATTCTCGTCAGCCCACACATGTTGATTGTGAAAATGTACAATTTGATCATGTTGGAATGAAGCCTCATCTGTAATGAGAACATCTACACTGAAATGAGGTTTGACACATTGTTGGATGAACCATTCTCACAAGCGTACTCGTGGAGGCCAATCAGCTGCTGATAGTGCCTGCACACGCTGTACATGGTACGGAAACAACTGGTTCTGCCGTAGCACAGTCCATAGAGTGACGTGTTCAACGCTACCTTGTACAGCAGCAACTTCTCTGACGCTGACATTAGGGTTATCGTCAACTGCACGAAGACTTACCTCGTCCATTGCAGGTGTCCTCGTCGTTCTAGGTCTTCCCCAGTCGCGAGTCATAGGCTGGAATGTTCCGTGCTCTCTAAGACGCCGATCAATTGCTTCGAACGTCTTCCTGTCCGGACATCTTTGTTCTGGAAATCTGTCTCGATACAAACGTTCCGCGCCACGGCTATTGCCCCGTGCTAGTACATACATCAAATGGGCATCTGCCAACTCCGCATTTGTAAACATTGCACTAACTGCAAAACCACATTCGTGATGAACACTAACCTGCTGATGCCACGTACTGATGTGCTTGATGCTAGTACTGTAGAGCAATGAGTCGCATGTCAACACAATCACCGAAGTCAACATTACCTCCCTTCAATTGGGGCAACTGAATCGAGGAAGTACAGTACATACTCACGAAACTAAAATGAGATCTAACATGGAAATTAAGCGTTTCCGCACACATGTCCACATAACATCTGTTGTTTATTTGTGTGTGAGGAATGTTTCCTGAAAGTTTGGCCGTACCTTTTTGTAACACCCTGCGCAAAGCGTGTCCGGTGGGAGGAGGAAAACAGTATAATCGTTATCGTAATGCAAAAACGGAGCGATTTATTTAAAACCCAAACCGGCACGTTCATTGGCTTTCGGGTCAATGGGTGGAACCTTTTACGAAACGGCTATGTCTGTAAACTGTTTGCGTGCCGCCGTACTTAAAGCATACCATACATTGCAAAATGGCACTATCAAAAACCGCCGCCGAGGCAACTGTGATGTACCGTAGATGACAGGGGTGAACGACTGCTGTGTAGATGTGTATGGGCGAACAGACGTGCAACTGTTGAGCGTCTGACCCATATGCGTCAAGGGGCCACCAACAGTGTCTTCTCAACGAGCGTTCAACTAACATTGCTGGGTGTGAGGCACCGCAGTAGGTGCCTGGTTCATGCGCCTATGCTGACTGTTGTTCATAGACGACTAAGGCTGAAATGTGAACGCCAATACCGCAACTGGACCTCCACTGAGAGTCGGCAGGTGACGTTTTCTGATGAATCGGGGCGAAATGTCTGAAAGAAAACACCCTGCAACCATCATCGGAGGGGTCCAGGATGGAAGAAGGAGCGTTATGGTCTGGGGAGTGTTTTCGTTGCATTCCGGGTGATCTCGTCATTCTGGAAGGCAAAATAGATCAACATATGGATCTATCCTTGAGGACCATGTCTACCCCTACATGCATTTCTTTTCTCCTCAGCTCTATGGCACCCACCAGAAGGACCATGAAACGTGTTACACAGCTCCCAATGGACGTGCATGGTTCGAAGAATGTGAAAGGTGGCTTTCATTTGTGACTTTCATTTCGCAGATTATTCTGCATATTTGGAGTAAATAAACCTATATAATGGTTAATTAGTCTTATTAGGAGGATTAGAAAGAGAGATACGTGATGATTAGACTCAGGTCTGAAATAATACGGGCTTTGGTAATGATAATATTTAGTTGCATGTCGTAGGTGTAAGCAAAGTGGATTTGCCAGTGCAGGCGAAGGCCGGTGAGCGCCGGAAGAGCATTGTGCAGGGGCCGGAGGTCCCAGGGGATGCGGCCAGTGACTTGCAAGCATCAGAAGGAACGCCGCCGGGTGCCAGGTGAGAGAGAGAGGAGAGATGTCGAGCAGACAGAGAGCGTCCAACGTACGCGCTGACGCCGCCCGGTCGCGCGCTGTTTTAGCGGCAAATGGGCTGAGCTCTGGTTGGGCAGGTCATAAGAAAGTGCAGGAGACGCTGAGGGTCAATGCCCGCTGTTTGGACAGAGAAATTTTTGGATAGGTGGAGAAACTGTATCACTCCGCGAGGGAGATGTGGGAGGCCTTTGCAGCGTCGGGATTGGCTGATTAGTGTTTGGCGGCAAGATTGTCGCAAGAGCATCGTGCAGAGCGCGACAGGTGTGAAGAGCATCTTGTGCCGTGAAAGCGGAGAGTCGCAAAGTTGGGTAGCTCTGAGATTGGGACTTAGATTCTGAATAGTGTGCTGTGTATGATCTAGAGTCTGCAGCTACAGTGGGACATAAGCGACCACGGTAGGCATTGCATTGACTACTAGTATAATTGCAATTGATTCCGCCTTATAGGCTGGCAGTCACCATTGAACGTCGTCAACCAGTGCACAGAGCTGTTGTTGTTGTTATGGTCTTCAGTCCTGAGACTGGTTTGATGCAGCTCTCCATGCTACTCTATCCTGTGCAAGCTTCTTCATCTCCCAGTACCTAGTGCAACCTACATCCTTCTGAATCTGCTTAGTGTATTCATCTCTTGGTCTCCCTCTACGATTTTTACCCTCCACACTGCCTTCCAATACTAAATTGGTGATCCCTTGATGCCTCAGAACAGGTCCTACCAACCGATCCCTTCTTCTGGTCAAGTTGTGCCACAAACTTCTCTTCTCCCCCATCCTATTCAAAATTTCCTCGTTAGTTATGTGATCTACCCATCTAATCTTCAGCATTCTTCTGTAGCACCACATTTCGAAAGCTTCTATTCTCTTCTTTTCCAAACTATTTATCGTCCATGTTTCACTTCCATACATGGCTACACTCCATACAAATACTTTCAGAAATGACTTCCTGACACTTAAATCTATACTCAATGTTAACAAATTTCTCTTCTTCAGAAACGCTTTCCTTGCCATTTCCAGTCTACATTTTATATCCTCTCTACTTCGACCATCATCAGTTATTTTGCTCCCCAAATAGCAAAACTCCTTCACTACTTTAAGTGTCTCATTTCCTAATCTAATTCCCTCAGCAGCACCCGACTTAATTCGACTACATTCCATTATCCTCGTTTTGCTTTTGTTGATGTTCATCTTATATCCTCCTTTCAAGACACTATCCATTCCATTCAACTGCTCTTTCAAGTCCTTTGCTGTCTCTGACAGGATTACGATGTCATCGACGAACCTCAAAGTTTTTATTTCTTCTCCATGGATTTTAATGCCTACCCCGAATTTTTCTTTTGTTTCCTTTACTGCTTGCTCTATATAGAGATTGAATAACATCGGGGAGAGGCTACAACCCTGTCTTACTCCCTTCCCAACAACTGCTTCCCTTTCATGTCCCTCGACTCTTATAACTGCCATCTGGTTTCTGTAAAAATTGTAAATAGCTTTTCGCTCCCTGTATTTTACCCCTGCCACCTTTAGAATTTGGAAGAGAGTATTCCAGTCAACATTGTCAAAAGCTTTCTCTAAGTCTACGAATGCTAGAAACGTAGGTTTGCCTTTCACTAATCTTTCTTCTAAGATAAGTCGTAAGGTCAGTATTGCCTCACGTGTTCCAACATTTCTACGGAATCCAAACTGATCTTCCCCGAGGTGGGCTTCTACTAGTTTTTCCATTCGTCTGTAAAGAATTCGTGTTAGTATTTTGCAGCTGTGGCTTATCAAACTGATTGTTCGGAAATTTTCACATCTGTCAACACCTGCTTTCTTTGGGATTGGAATTATTATATTCTTCTTGAAGTCTGCGGGTATTTCGCCTGTTTCATACATCTTGTTCACCAGATGGTAGAGTTTTGTCAGGACTGGCTGTCCCAAGGCCGTCAGTAGTTCCAACGGAACGTTGTCTACTCCGGGGGCCTTGTTTCGGCTCAGGTCTTTCAGTGCAGTGTCAAACTCTTCACGCAGTATCGTATCTCCCATTTCATCTTCATCCACATCCTCTTCCATTTCCATAATATTGTCCTCAAGTACATCGCCCTTCTATAGACCCTCTATATACACCTTCCACCTTTCTGCTTTCCCTTCTTTGCTTAGAACTGGGTTTACATCTGAGCTCTTGATGTTCATACAAGTGGTTCTCTTTTCTCCAAAGGTCTCTTTAATTTTCCTATAGGCAGTATCTATCTTACCCCTAGTGAGATAAGCCTCTACATCCTTACATTTGTCCTCTAGCCATCCCTGCTTAGCCATTTTGCACTTCCTGTCAACCTCATTTTTGAGACGTTTGTATTCCTTTTTGCCTGCTTCATTTACTGCATTTTTATATTTTCTCCTTTCATCAATTAAATTCAATATTTCTTCTGTTACCCAAGGATTTCTATTAGCCCTCGTTTTTTTACCTACTTGATTATCTGCTGCCTTCACTACCTCATCCCTCAAAGCTACCCATTCTTCTTCTACTGTATTTTTTTCCCCCATTCCTGTCAATTGTTCCCTTACGCTCTCCCTGAAACTCTGTACAACCTCTGGTTCTTTCAGTTTATCCAGGTCAAATCTCCTTAAGTTCCCTCCTTTTTGCACTTTCTTCAGTTATAATCTACAGGTCATAACCAATAGATTGTGGTCAGAGTCCACATCTGACCCTGGAATTGTCTTACAATTTAAAACCTGGTTCCTAAATCTCTGTCTTACCATTATATAATCTATCTGATACCTTGTAGTATCTCCAGGGTTCTTCCATGTATAAAACCTTCTTTCATGATTCTTAAACCAAGTATTAGCTATGATTAAGTTGTGCTCTGTGCAAAATTCTACCAGGCGGCTTCCTCTTTCATATCTTAGCCCCAGTCCATATTCACCTACTACATTTCCTTCTCTCCCGTTTCCTACTGCCGAATTCCAGTCACCCATGACTATTAAATTTTCATCACCCTTTACTCTCTGAATAATTTCTTTTATTTCATCATACATTTCTTCAATTTCTTCGTCATCTGCAGAGCTAGTTGGCATATAAACTTGTACTACCGTAGTAGGTGTGGGCTTCGTATCTATCTTGGTGCACACAGCTATCATACTGGTATTGCACGTTAGTTCAAGACACACTGGGCTGCACCTTAAAGGTTGTTGAGCCAGTCTTGAAAGCGTTGTATACCATTTAGAGGAAATATAGGACTTGTGGTATTAGCAGTTTCTGAGCAGTTTATTCTGCTCAAGATATTTGAGAGACTTATCTTAATTCAGCGACTTCACAGGTGCAGTCGTCGCCCCAGCAGTATCGACGGAGCGAGCACGGTGGTAGACGGTATAGTAAAACTTGCAGCAGGTGTAGTAAAGTTCAGAAATAGTTGTTGGATCGTGTCTTTGCCATCCGCTGAGCATCCGTGCAGTTTTGCTTACGATTCGTTATTGGTTATTTGTCTTTTTGCACGTTGTTTGATTTCTTTCTTGGTGGTGGTGTCCGAAGTGCTTACAATTTCAGACCCAAAAGAGATTATATGAATGCAGTCAGATCGCATTTACCATTTGCTTATCCAGGGGCATAACTAAATCTAACTTCGCATCAACTTAACATTAAAAGCTGAGAGCCAATCTTACCAGTGTAGTATATCTAAGAACAGTGTACAGTTCGGTTGATTTGTTTTCTTTGATGATTTGTTCAATATGATATAATTTCTATCGTGAGATAATTTACAATAAATACAAGTTATTTACAATATCGCTATTGATTCAGTAGTTGGAGGTAGTTAGTCGTCACTGTCACATTAATATATTTTATGCATGTTTAATAACGGCCCATACCCCAATAATTAGCCTTCCAAATACCAAAATGAGTTTACCGTACTCCCTTTAGCCTCCAAAATCTCTGGATTCAAGCCCAGTTGGGAATCTGTGGGTCAACTCAATCGGGCTGTACACGCCATGGGCACTAAACCGAGAAACTTAAAGCAGCGGCAACAGTAATGGAGTTGCCATTGTTCAACAGCCCTGTCTGCACATTCGAGAACCTCACTGACTCCCTCTGCAAGTCTAAAGAATGGTTCAAATGGCTCTGAGCACCACGGGACTTAACATCTGAGGTCATCAGTCCCCTGGAACTAAGAACTACTTAAACCTAACTAACCTAAGGACATCACACACATCCATGCCCGAGACAAGATTCGAACCTGCGACCATAGCGGTCGCGCGGTTCCAAACTGAACTGAAGCGCTAGAAATCGCTCGGCGACACCGGCCGGCTCTGCAAGTTTCGCAGCAGTGTGTGGTGCTAAAGGTGAATAGCATGAATAGGATTTTGAAAGTAATTGACTGGACAGTGTATAGTGGTAAGACGGATATTACTGATCAGATCTTCAATTAAAAAATATGTCCAGGAGTGTATTCTGACGTCATTTGCTTGATTAGAATGCAGATTAAAACTGAAGGAATTGCAGGAGATTAAGGGAACAGAACGTAGACAAATTGAAAGAATCAGAAGCTTTTGAGTGCTAAAAGCGGAGTAATAGGCAACGGCTACCTGAAAGAGGGAAAAGGAATAGAATAGGACGAATGGGTAGCTTTGAGAGATGAAACAGTGAAGGCAGCAGACGATCAAATAGGCAGAAACACTGCGCCCATTAGAAATCCTTTGATAACACACTAGGTAGGGAATTTAAATAACAAAAACGGACAACATAATAATTCCAGCAAATGTTTGGACGAAAGGAAATATAGGAGTCAAAAAAGAGATCGACAGAAAGAAAAATCGCATATAAATAATGACTAGAGGAGAAATTCAAACCTGTAGAACATGATATGCTATAGTAAGGTAAAGACACCTTTGGAAAATAGAGAAGCTGCTGTAAGAGTCTTAGATGGTATGTTAGTACTAATCAGAGAAGGAAACTGAGCGACAGTGCTGTGAAAAGGGGAGAGGAAGTTGATGAAGACGAGATGGGAGGTTACATAGCACGAAATTAACTTGGCAAAGCACTCAAAGGCCAAATTCGAAACAAGGGAACTGCATTAGTGACAGTCTCTCAATTTCTGAGATCCGTAGTATCACCATTCATGCAAGATATATGGAGCAGACCAAAGACCCCCCATACTTCAAGAGCATGTAATAATCTGGATTCCACAGCAATCAGATGCTGACGTGTGTGAATACTGAAACTTCCTAGCATATTTAAACTGTGTGCCGGATCAGAACTCGACCCTGGGATCTTTGCATTTGTGAATATCACTTAAAATCTGTTTACTAAGTAACGGTTGCAAATTACTAACATGAATTACTTAAAAAGTAACAGAAAGACTGGTAAAAGCCGATCTTGGCAAAGATCAGTTTGGGATCAGGAGAAATATATGCACACACAAAGCAATACTGATTCGACGACTTACCTTAAAGGATAAACTGAGGAAAGGCAAACCTACATTTACAACATCTGTACACTGAGGTAAGGCTTATGAAAATGCTAACTGAAATACAATCCTTGAGCTTCTGAAGATAGTGACAAAATACCGGGTGGCTATACTCACAGAAGTCCAGTGTGGGTTGTAATTATCGTATGACAGCGAAACTTTATAAATGTTGTAATGCGCTAATACGGAATCGATTTACCATGGAAAAAGTTAGTTCCAGTTTTGGCCATCAGGTGCAAATGTGGTGCTGTAAATGCATGAAAGATGTGTAGAAATTTCTCCATATGTTATGTCTTAGGAACGCGACGTGGGCGGAAAAGATCAAACACCTGAGAAAGGTAAAATGTTGATTTTATTATAAAACGCCGCTACACAGTTTGTTCCACATGAGCATCAGAGACGCCGAGGAGATGCTGCAGCTATAAAACGATGTGATCAACAGCTTCTCGCAGTAGTTCCGGTGGAATAAGAGTGTCGTGTTCCTGTATACTGGCCTCGAGATCAAGTACAGACCGAACGTGACCCTGGTAAACGCGTTCTTTTAGATATCCCCAGAACCAAAAGTCACATGGATCAGAACAGGTGATTTTGTATGCATTTGCAACTGGAAAACCTCTGGAGATAACTCGTTCATGGAAGATTGTATTAAGCAGATCTTTCACTGAGCGAACGACATGAGGTGTTACCCCTTGTTTCACGAAAACAGTGGTTTTCACACAGTTCCACTCTTCCAGAGCAGGAATCACAAGCCGTTCAAGGTAGCCTCGACAACGTACAGATGCGTCATGTTTCATCTGACAGACTCTCTGGGTATATTATCTTCAAAGAAGAACAGACAGAATAAATGTGCTTTCAATTCCACACCACATTGTCACATACGGCGAGTCCGACTGCTCTTCGTGCAGAACAAGAGGTTTAACAGTACCCAAAATTCGACAGTTTTGTCTATTCACTGCACCGTGTAGTGTAAAATGTGCGTCGTGACTTCATACAATATTTCCCGGTCATACGTCATTAGCTTCGGTCCGTGCCAAAAACCGTGTGGATCTTGTACAGGTAGAGTGCAAAACACACCCCACTACTTCTCATACTGTTGACCGTGGGATGAACAAGTCACGTGACACTGCACGAGCACGTGCTGCTTTATCAGGTATAGCAACAGCAAACTCGTCACTAACTTTCGCATGGACTGGACACCTTCCTCTGCCAGGTGCCACAACATGCCCACCCACGTTTCAGAATTCCAGTATCATCTTCTTTAAAGCATTTAATAGTGTGTCTCTCTTCAGACCATTCGGTCGGCGGTACTCTCTCACTGGCTGCACTATAACTGCTGCTGTTGACGTAACACAGTTCCACAATCAGCGCAGGGGTCTCTCTTAACGATAGCCATTCTGTTCACTCACGTTATGGCTTGCCAAATGGCATCGTGGATGTCATGTTGTTACTGTCTTCAGTTCAAAGACTGGTTTGATGCAGCTCTCCATGCTACTCTATCCTGTGCAAGCTTCTTCATCTCCGACTAGCTACTGCAACCTACATCCTTCTGAATCTGCTTAATGTATTCATCTCTTGGTCTCCCTCTACAATTTTTACCCTCTACACTTCCCTCCAGTACTAAATTGGTGAGCCCTTGATGCCTCAGAACATGTCCTACTAACCGAGCCCTTCTTCTAGTCAAGTTGTACCCCAAATTCCTCTTCTCCCCAATTATACTCAGTACCTACTCATTACTTACGTGATCTACCCATCTAATCTTCAGCATTCTTCTGTAGCACCATATTTCAATAGCTCCTATTCTCTTTTTGTCTAAGCTGTTTATCGTCCCTGTTTCACATCCCTACATGGCTACACTCTATACATATGCTTTCAGAAAGGCTTCCTTACACTTAAATCTATGCTCCTTGTTAGAAAAATTCTCTTCTTCAGAAACGTTTTCCTTGCCATTGCCAGTCTGCATTTTACATCCTCCCTATTTCGACCATACTCAGTTACTTTTCTGCCCAATAGCAAAACTCATTTAGCACTTTAAGTGTCTCATTTCCTAATCTAATTCCCTCAGCATCACCTGATTTAATTTGACTACATTACATTATCCTCGTTTTGTTTGTGTTGATGTTCAAGTTATAGGCTCCTTACAAGGCACTGTCCATTCCCTCCATCTGCTCTTCCAGGTCCTTTGCTGTCTCTGACATAATTACAATGTCATCGGCAAACCTCAAGGTTCTTATTTCTGCTCCCTGGGCTTTAATTCCTACTCCAGATTTTTTTTGGTTTCCTTTACTGCCTACAACCCTGTCTAACTCCCTTCCCAACCACTGCTTCCCTATCGTGCCCCTCGACTCCTGTAACTGCCTTCTGGTTTCTGTACAAATTGTAAATAGCATTTCGCTCCCTGTATTTTACCCCTGCCACCTTCAGAATTAAAAAGAGGCCATTCCCGTCAACATTGTCAAAAGCTTTCTCTAAGTCTAGAAATGCCAGAAACGTGGTTTTGCCTTTCCTTAGCCCAGCTTCTAAGATAAGTCGTAAAGTCAATATTGCCTCGCGTGTTCCTACATTTCTTCTAAATCTAAACTTATCTTCCCCGAGGTCGGCTGCTACCAGTTTTTCAATTTGTGTGTAAAGAATTCGTGTTTGTATTTTGCAGCCGTCACTTACTGAACTGATAGTTGGGTAATTCTCACACTTGGCAGCACTTGCTTAATTTGGAATTGGAATCATTATATTCTTATCGAAGTCTGAGTATATTTCTCCTGTGTCATACATATTGCCCACCAGATGGTAGAGCTTGGTCATGGCTGGCTCTCGCAAGGCTATCAGTAGTTCTAATGGAATGTTGTCTACTCCATGGTCCTTGTTCCGACTTAGGTCTTTCAGTACTCTGTCCAACACTTCAAGCGGTATCATATTTCTCATTTCATCTGCATCTACGTCCTCTTCCATCTCCATAATATTGCCCTCACATACACCACCCTTGTATAGATCCTTTGTATACCCTTTCCATCTTTCGGCTTTCCCTTCTTTGCTTAGGACTGGTTTACCATCAGATCTATTAATATTCATACAGGTGGTTCTCTTTTCTCCAAAGGCCTCTTTAATTTTTCTGTGGGCAATATCTATCTTACCCCTAGTGACATATGCTTCTACATCCTTATATTTGTCCTCTAGTCATTCCCGGTTAGCCGTTTAGCACTTCCTGTCGATCCCATTTTTGAGACGTTGGTATTCCTTTTCACCTGCTTCATTTACAGCATTTTTATATTTTCTCCTTTCGTCAGTTAAATTCAATATCTCTTGTGTTACACAACGATTTCTGCTAGCCCTCGTCTTTCTACCTACTTGATCCTCAACTGCCTTCACTTTTTCATATCTCAAAGCTATCCATTCTCCTTCTACTGAATGCCTTTCCTCTCTTCTTTTCAATCGCTCCCTAATGCTCCCTCAGAAACTCTCTACAGCATTTAGTTCCTTCAGTTTATCCAGATCCCATCTCCTTAAATTCCTAGCTTTATGTAGTTTCTTCAGCCTTAATCTGCAGTTCGTAGCCAATAAATTGTGGACAGAGTCGATATGTGCCCCTGGAAATGACTTTCAGTTTGAAACCTGTTTCCTAAATCTCTGTCTTACCATTACATAATCAGTATGAAACCTTCCGATGTCTCCAGGTCTCTTCCACGTATACAAGCTTGTTTCATGATTCTTAAACCGAGAGTTCGCAGTGATTGAGTTATGCTCTGTGCAGAATTTTGCCAGGCAGGTTCCTCTTTCATTCGTTACCCCCAGTCCGTACTGTCCTGCTACTTTTCCTACTCTCCCTTTTCCTAATATCGAAAAATGGTTCAAATGGCTCTGAGCACTATGGGACTTAACGTCTGAGGTCATCAGTCCCCTAGAACTTAGAACTACTTAAACCTAACTTCTTTTATCTCATCATACGTTTCTTAAATTTCTTCAACATCTGCGGAGCTAGCTGGCATATAAACTTGTACTACTTTGGTGGACATGGGCTCTGTGTCTATTTTGGCTGCAATAATGTGTTCACTATGCTGTTCGTAGTAGCTTATTCGCATTCCTATTTTTTTTTATTCATTACTAAACCTACTCCTGCTTTTCCCTATTTGATTTTGTATTTATAAAGCTGTATTCATGTGACCAGAAATCCTGTTCCTCGTGCCACCGAACTTCACTAATTCTCAATATATCTATCTTTAACGTATCCACTTCCCTTTTTAAATTTTTCTAACCTACCTGCCAGATTAGAGAATCTGACATTCCACGCTCCGGTCCATAGAACGCCAGTTTTCTTTCTCCTGATAATGACGTTCTCCTGAGTATTCCCCGCCCAGATATCCGACTGGGCGACTATTTTATCTCTAGAATATTTTACCCAAGTGGAAGTCGTCATCATTTAAGCGTGGTGTAAAGCTGCATGTCCTCGGGAAAAATTACGGCCGTAGGTTTCCCTTTCGGCACAGCAACACTGTTTTAGTTGATGTTACAAGGCCAGTTCAGTCAATCATGCAGACTGCCACCCCTGCAGCTACTGAAAAGGCTGCTGCCCCTCCTCAGGGACCACACGTTTGTCTGGCCACTCCACAGGTATCCTTCTGTTGCGTTTGTACCTACAGTATTGGTATCTGCATCGCTGAGGGACGCAGGCCCACCAACAGCAAGGTCCATGGTTCATGAGGGCCGTGGATGTCATACCGTGATCCAAACGGTGTACAGCTCCAGATTTTCATCTGGTAGCCAAAATTGGAACTAATTTTTTTGAGCGCAAATCGGTTCTACATTAACGCAATAACATATCTACCAAGCTTCACTGCCATACGGTAATTACAGCCCGCAATGGATCTCCGTGAGTAGTTACACTTTTGTTATAACCACAAGGAGCTAAGAGTTACCTGCAGTTTGCATAGAAACCACACTGAATTTACTAGAGTCGAAGACCATTAAACAAAGACAGTGCTTGAGAAGGGAGTCAAGTCGGAGTGTAGTCTATCCCTCATATTACTCAATCTGCAAGTTGAGCAGGCAGTGAAAGAAACCAAAAAGAAATATGGAAAGAGTACTGAAGTTCAGAGAGAAGAAGCAAAAACGTTTAAGTTTGCCTGTTGTATTTCAATCATCTTCAGAAGAACATCATCCCCTTTCTTCCAGAGATTAGTATTCTTAACATTTAAGTTCCCTAAGAATCTGCGTTCCACTCATTGAGGACTTCAAGTTGCACTCTAAACATATTTTATAACGAGAAACGAAGCGATGTTTTCCGTTGGTACTGGGAGGCGCATGAGGCACGAGATATACAGTATTTTCAGTGTTTGTTTGAGCTGACTCATCAACACATTGCAAAAACTAAATTACAATCATTGTCATAATGTCACTGAAATGTGCACGATGATTCGCCAGAGAGACACCCAGGAGATAGACAGAAGCTTTGCATAATGAGATCGGTGGCAGAGACCACACTGGACGATTGATCTATTTACGAGCCACAGGACTTCGGGGAATGCACACTTCATGGTTTAATATGCTCAATAACCTTACTGAGGTGATTGCGAGTTACATTACAATCGGTAAGCTACCTCACATCCGTCACACGACACACACACACACACATTTCCAACATCGAATGCGATATAATCATTATCCTACTTCATTTCCATCACACGATATACACACAAAGTTCCGACGTCGGTTTGGGTTTTTGTTCTTTCATTCAGCCCCCTTACACCATAGTAAAATAGGGTAAATTTTTGCTCGCTTTGCAAGAAATCAAGTCCTTTCCCTCATGTTCTCTAGAATGGCAGTGGGGTGTGTTGTCGTTGTCTTGTTTTTCCTCTAGTGCTCGCTGAAAGGCCACTATATAAGCCATTTCATAAAGTTTCACTAAAATTTAATTTAATTTAATTTTCCGCGTCTTTAGCTTCTCATACTTTCGGTGCATTTATAGACCCTGCCAGCAGAACGAGTCCTTACTAAGTATGTTCTTATCAGTGACTATTGCATACATTCTCTGAATGCATGTTTGTAATGTTTGGGTTTTGCAGGCATATAGGCCGGTTTTTTCTTGTTTTCGTCCATAATAACACTTCCTAAAGACGAAAATCAACGAGCTTGCAGTAGAAGAGATTTGTTTCACAGTATCGAAGATCAATAATTGCTCAAAGCTCTTAAGGTATGCGTTTTAAACCTCATGTTTACTTGACTTTTTTTTCGAATGATCATTCCTGTTATATCAGTGAATATTGACCACCATTTCTGAAACACCCTGTATATCTATATCCATTTGCTAAACTTTACAGTACACATACAGGGTGTTGGGGGTATAATTTCAACCGCTGTGATCATTGGTACCTTAACAGGTACCCACTTCAGACGGTTAAATACTTTTTCTCTGCGTTTAACAATCTTCCCACAGACACGTCACGTAATTTACTACCTGCTGTTTCCTCCACGGTCGTAAGTGTGCCGTGAAGGTACCTATTCCCGTCAGTGAAATAAACGTTAACGGCTTGCTTGTGCCACGTGTCCTTGGAGGCACCAGCAAACCTAAAAACATAATCGTTCTACTCCTAGTACCTATAACTTACAGTCTTCAAAATAAGTCAGTACTAATGTAATGTTGTTCAGTACATTGTCCTCAGTAAAAAGTCTGCACTTACAACCTAACCCTCTGCATATCGTTTCTACCTTGTAGTTGCAATACCTCCTGTACCACTTTGATTTACTCCTACCTCCCTGTAAAGATTGAGAGTAACTATCGACTTCCAGAGATGTTCTGTTCCGGAATTATTCTGCCAGCACAGTACTTTGATGAATATGTCGTGACTCAATAATATCGTTGCCAGATGGATTTCCAAATTTTTGCAGGCATCAGCTTAACCATGTGGCTAAATGAGCGTGCCTCCAGCCCTGACTCCAACCTTCATTGGCGTCGACGTTCTCAGCTACGACTTCCAGACATTACTGTTCTCTAATGACGGGGAAAACAAGGCAACTGAGACGTGTAGAACAAATTCTTGCCAATCTTTCGGTTCTGGATTGAGCAAGAGACTGATCGAGAGCATGTCAGTTAGTAAGACCCCTAATTTAGTATTCCTATAGTCATCAATCTAATCTTTCGTGTGCAAGTCCCTCCATTTCTGCATAGCTACTGCTGTCTACATCCTCCTGAACCTGTCGATTATAGTCAGCTTTAGTCCCCCTCTACAAATTTAGCGCCCGCCCCCCCCCCCCCCCCCCACCCTACTCCAATCACCACAAACTTACTTTCACTACTGAACTGACTGTCGCCTGATGCTTCAACGTATGTCCTATCAATCGATCATTCAGAGTTACAATTATTGAACTATAGGGGGGTATGACGTCAAACGGGCCGACTTGGAGCAGGCGAGGCATCACAGGACATGTTAATTTTCACTGTTTATACTGTTACAAATAAATTCATAAAACTGTGTCAGTATCACCAGGAAGGATTCAGGATTCACACTCATTGCAGTGGAAGTTCGAAAACATAACAAAATAAAGAATTTTTACATGTGAAATTTCATTTTTTTTCACTTACTAATGGCTGCATTTGTTGCCATAGGTACACTTTCCTTCATGAGTTAGAGAGTTAGAGAGATTCTTCGATGAATTTTGCACAGCATACATACCATACTTACAGGTGTATAAAACTCTAGAATTTATTTAATTTATGAAAAAACGAATGAGCTGTTGTATTTTAAACTCCATATTTAGAAAAAAACACTAATATTATAGTTAATTACCTCAGTTTTTACCACAGTTTTTAATAGATTTGTAAAATTCTAGAGTTTCACAACCCTTAAGTATGGTTTGTATGCTGTGCAAATTTCATCGAAGAATCTCTCTTACTTATGAAGGAAAGTGTACCTATAGCAACAAATGCTGTCATTAGTAAGAGAAAAAAATGATGAAATTTCACATGCAAAAAAAATTATTTCTTTATGTTTTCGAACTTCCACTGCTAAGAGTGTAAATTCTGATCCTTCCTGGTCATGCTGACAAAGTTTTATAAATTTATTTGTAAAAGTATGGTCAGTGGAAATTGTAATGTCCTGTGGTGCCTCTCCTGCTCAAAGTCGGCCCGTTTGACTTCCTACCCCCCTTAAAGAAACGTAAATTAGTTACAGACTACGGCGTACACACTCTTTATTCAACATGTAAACGTCACTACAGACATTCGGATTTAGGTTATGACATGTTCAATATGACTGCCATCATTGGCGAATAGTGAAATTCTGCATGAGTCGCGGAAGTGTCGGAACACCGATGCTGTCGATTACCCCCTGAATGGCTGTTTTCAGCTCGGCAACAGTTATCGGGTTATTGCTGTACAACTCGTCTTTAATATAGCCCCACAAAAAGGAGTCGCATCTGTTCATATTCGGAAAATATGGCGGCCAATCGATATCCATGCCAGTGGCCTCTGGGTTCCCCATAGGTGGAATGTGGTCCCCAATGTGCTCCTCCAGGATGTCAAACACTCTTCTGCATCGATGGGGTCGACTTCCGTCTTGCATGAACCACATCTTGACGAGATGTGGGTCACTTTGGAAAACGGAAATGACATCATCTTCGAAAACCTTTATGTACCGTTTAGCAGTCACCGTGCCATCAAGGAAAATCTTCCCGATTATTCCGTGACTGAACACTGCCCACCACACAGTCACCTGTTGAAAGCGAAGAGACTTCTCGATCGCGAAATGCCGAGTCTTAGTCCCCCAAATGCGTCAATTTTGCTTATTGACGAACACATCGAAATGAAAGTGGGCTCCCTCTGTAAACCAAATCATCCATGCGCACACTAATTCCCATCATGACCTGCGGCTAACTGTGCAGTTTGAACGTCCTAACGCAAACCGTTCAGAAGTTATGACGATTTTATTTCATATACACTCCTGGAAATTGAAATAAGAACACCGTGAAATCATTGTCCCAGGAAGGGGAAACTTTATTGACACATTCCTAGGCTCAGATACATCACATGATCACACTGACAGAACCACAGGCACATTGACACAGGCAACAGAGCATGCACAATGTCGGCACTAGTACAGTGTATATCCACCTTTCGCAGCAATGCAGGCTACTATTCTCCCATGGAGACGCCGCTTCATCCAGTCCCAAACATGCTCAATGGGGGACAGATCCGGAGATCTTGCTAGCCAGGGTAGTTGACTAACACCTTCTAGAGCACGTTGGGTGGCACGGGATACATGCGGACGTGCATTGTCCTGTTGGAACAGAAAGTTCCCTTACCGGGCTTGGAATGGTAGAACGATGGGTTCGATGACGGTTTGGATGTACCGTGCACTACAGTGTCCCTTCGACGATCACCAGAGGTGTACAGCCAGTATAGGAGATCGCTCCCCACACCATGATGCCGGGTGTTGGCCCTGTGTGCCTCGGTTGTATGCAGTCCTGATTGTGGCGCTCACCTGCACGGCGCCAAACACGCATACGACCATCATTGGCACCAAGGCAGAAACGACTCTCATCGCTGAAGACGACACGTCTCCATTGGTCCCTCCATTCACGCCTGTCGCGACACCACTGGATGCGGGCTGCCCGATGTTGGGGCGTGAGCGGAAGACGGCCTAACGGTGTACGGGACCGTAGCCCAGCTTCATGGAGACGGTTGCGAATGGTCCTCGCCGATACCCCAGGAGCAACAGTGTCCCTAATTTGCTGGGAAGTGGCGGTGCGGTCCCCTACGGCACTGCGTAGGATCCTACGGTCTTGGAGTGCATCCGTGCGTCGCTGCGGTCCGGTCCCAGACACGTGCACCTTTCGCCAACCACTGGCGACAACATCGATGTACTGTGGAGACGTCACGCCCCACGTGTTGAGCAATTCCGCGGTACGTCCACCCGGCCTCCCGTATGCCCACTATACGCCCTCGCTCAAAGTTCGTCAACTGCACATACGGTTCACGTCCACGCTGTCGCGGCATGCTACCAATGTTAAAGACTGCGATGGAGCTCCGTATGCCACGGCAAACTGGCTGACACTGACGGCGGCGGTGCACAAATGCTGCGCAGCTAGCGCCATTCGACGGCCAACACCGCGGTTCCTGGTGTGTCCGCTGTGCCGTGCGTGTGATCATTGCTTGTTCAGTCCTCTCGCAGTGTCCGGAGCAAGTATGGTGGGTCTGACACACCGGTGTCAATGTGTTCTTTTTTCCATTTCCAGGAGTGTAGCTCAATAATTGTCACTCTGTATCTTTCAATCAGTTTGCACCGTAAATTTCTTTTCTCCTAATTCCATTCAGTATCTCGTCATTAGTCACGCAGTCTAGCCATCTGATCCTCAAAATTCTTCTGTAACAAAAATTTCAAAAGCCTCTATTCTCTTCTTAACTAAAGTGTTTACGTTACTTCGTTCTCTTCCAAACAGGTGCATACTACGTACCAACTGTGAGGATTAATATCGCTCCAGTTCATAACTACCGCGATGGCACTGCTATAGCAATCCTAATAGATCTTTTGAAGAGAGAAAACTGTCTTCGTTGCACAAGACAGACTTATTTAAACTTCACATTTGACGCGTTTCGCCTGTTCTTGGCATAATCAGAAATTCGATAAAAATTTTGCTAATAGTGACCGAGGCCTCGAACGTCATTAAGAGTCTCAAAGTACTGAGAGTTCTCACGATTGCCAAGAATTTTTATCGATTGTATGACGATGACTACAACAGGCGAAACGCTTCACATATGAAAATTAAATAAACCTGTCTTGTGTAATCAAGACTGTTTTCTCTGTTCCCAAGTGTGAGGATAGTGTAGCACTGATCTGATTCATCTTTACAGTCTTCATTAATACTACCTGGTAAGAATCCCAGACTCACGAACAGTACTACACTAAATCGAACGATAATTGTGTAAGTGCCCATCTTTGTGGATAAATTACACTTCCTTACTGTCCTTCAGTTGAATGACAATCTGGCTAAAGGTTGTGTGTGAACCAAGGCCCACGACTGTGTAGGAGTTCGACACGTGAAGGGAGTCTCTAGAGCTTCTAAAGTTAAATCAAAATAGTGAAACTGTTTTCCGTCGGCCAATGATAGCGCAGTTAACTGACAGTAATTAAAAAGACCAGAAATGTAACTGATATCGACGAATAGCTGATACTGTTGTTCACAGATCACTCAAGTATTAAACTGGTGACACATTGATGTCTCAGACTGTGTTCTGTCAACCGAAACCTTCTTTTACTCAAGTCTTTTCCATCATTCTATTCAGTACCTCCTCATTGGTTACGCGATCTACCCATCCAATCTTCAACATTCGTCTGTAGTTCCACATTTCAGTAGTTTCTGTTCTCCTCTTGTCTGAACAGCCTATCGTCTGTTTCACTTCTGTACATGGCTACAGGCAAATACATTCTGAAAAGACTTGCTATCATTTGGATTTATATTCGATATTAACAAATTACTCTTCTTCATAATCGCTTTTCTACCATTTGCAGGCCATTATTTTACATTAACTTCGACCTTCATGAGTTATTTTACTGTTCAATCAGCAAAACTCATTTATTACTTTCAGTGTCTCATTTCTTAGTCTAAGTACCTCAGAACTTCCCAACCTATTTAGATCAGCATCACATGACTTATTTCAAATACATTTCATTACCCTTGTTTTGCTTTTGTTAATTTTCGTCTTACATCTTCCATTCAAAATACTGTCAATTCTAGTCATCTAATCTTCCAGGTCCTTTGTTGACTCTGGTAGGATTACAGTGTCACCGGAAAACCTCAAAATTTTAGTATCTTCTCCCTGACTTTTAATTTCTTCTCCAAATATTTCTTTGGCCTTCTTTACAGCTTGCTCAATGTACAGAGACGTTAGCATCGGGAATAGGCTACAACTCTGTCTCACTTTCTTCAC
This sequence comes from Schistocerca gregaria, assembly GCF_023897955.1. Classification (NCBI taxonomy): domain Eukaryota; kingdom Metazoa; phylum Arthropoda; class Insecta; order Orthoptera; family Acrididae; genus Schistocerca; species Schistocerca gregaria. Next base: position 515,983,328 of record NC_064925.1, on the reverse strand, counting down.
AACCGTTGCTTCGCTTTCGTTCCCTTCGACTCTTAAAACCCCAGTTTGGTTTCTGTACAAGCTGTAAATAACTTCCCTCTCTCTGTTTTTTACCTCTACTACCTTCAGAAGTTCAAAGAGTATCCCAGTCAACATTGCGAAAGCTTTACCTGAGTCTACAAGTGCTAGCAACTTAGGTATGTCTATCTTCTAATAGAAGTCGTCGGGTCGGTAGGCCTAATGCTTCGCACATCCTGAAATGTTACTTTATAAAAGAATAAACAGTAGCCGCAATTTTAACTAACGCCTGAAAATATTATAAATAACTTTACATATATAAATAAATTTGTATATTAATTGAAAGAAACGATGTTCTAATGAGATGATGTATTTATAATTATTCACGAATTATTTTGTAAACGTACCTGTGAGTCAAAATGTGTAAAGAAAACTCTGTGAAACAAAACGTAGTAAGCACGTTCGTTTCTCTAGCGACCTAAGAAAGCGGAACGCGACTAGTTCTCTCTTCCTCTTTTGTCCTTCGCCATCGAGATAATCTGCGTAAGTTTCATGTGTATTCTTTTGTTGAATAATTTGATGTTAAGTGGCCGTGTTTCATTTGACGATCTTTTTGCTTGCTATTCATGTTACATTTGATTTCATTATCAATTTTTTAGTCCAGATTCAGGCTGCATCGTAGAGGAACTGCTGACGCATTGTTTTCTGACAACGGCAGCACTCTGTTATTGTTCATTCACTGTTGAATCCATCAGGAAATAATTCATAAGTCCCTGAGATTTTCTCGCAAAATCCGGGGCAAACCGCATAATATTCATATTGGTCACTGGAGGCCTCAACACAATGTCTTCTGCCAACGCACTCGTCGATATGATGTACTAACGATGTTGGAAGACTGAGTTCAAATTAGAAAAGGGAGTAAAACTTTTTATCATTTCAATAGCATTGCCTCCAGCAAAACAAGAAGCACCCATGTAGCGTTCAAAACCAGTATTTACCAATTATTCAATGGTTTCTCAAAAGTCATATTTACTTACGTAGATAAAATCCATTAACATTGTACTTTAATTGATTAATTCGTATCTATCTATCCAATAATAATATAAAATACCTTATATTTTATTTTTTACGTTTTTTGTTAATGACAACTACTATAGTCCTTATATTTTTGCGCAACCCATACCGATCTTCCTCGAGGTCGGCTTTTACCAGTTTTTCCATTCCTCTGTCAATAATTCGAGTCAGTATTTTGCAACCAACTTACTAAACTGACAGTCAGATAATATTCGCACCCGTCAGCTCTAACTTTCCGCTGAGTTGGAATTATTACATTCTTCTTCAAGTCTGAGGGTAATTCCCCTACTACATCGCCTGGAATAGTTATGTCGTTGCTAGCTCTCCCTAGAATGTCAGCAGTTGTGAAGGAATGTCGTCTACTCCAGGGGACTTTTTCGATTTGCAACGTCACGTGCTCTGACAAATTCTTCTCGCAATAATCATCTTGTGGCTGAAGCTCTTATCTTATCCACGTTTGCTTCCTAATACGTAATAAGGTAATGTAATCCTGCCTTGTGAAAACACAATTTTCCTTGTTTCAGTACCCAAACATGTTTGGGAGATGTTTCTCCATCATCAGTGGGTTTATTTTTTCTCTGTTAATTAACACGTAGAGAATTTATGCATTATAATACGTAATTGTTATTGAGGTTATAGTGTTTCTCTTAATATCATGTCTCCCATCTAATCTTCATTTAGTTCCTCAACCCTTTCTATAATATTGTCCTCATCTTCATTTCCCTTCACCTATTCCTTCCAGTTTCAGCTTTCCCTTGTTACTACTGGTTTCACGTGTCAGGTCTTAATATTCACACAGCTGCTCTTCTTTTCTCCAAATGCCTCTCTAATTTTGCTATAGGTGGCATTTCTCTTTCCCATAATTATATATACCTGTATAGTATCATAGCGTTTGTCCTCTACACGTTCTTGCTTGTCCATTTTGTACTTACTTTCAATCTCATTTTTAGATGGTTGTATTCCCTTTCACCAGCTTTATTTGCTGCATTTATATACTTCCTCCTTTTATCAGTTAAATTCAGTATCTCTTGTAGTATCCAAGGATTTCTTCAGCACATTTCTTTGTACCTATTTGATTCTCTGCTGTCTTCACTATTTCATCTCTCAAAGCTACTCATTCGTTTTCTACTGTATTCCTTTCCCCCGTTCAGCCAACCGTTGCGTAATGCTACACCTGAAATTCTCAACGGTCTCTGATTCTTTGAAGTTATGCAGGTCCCATATCCTGGTTAAATCCACAGTTCATAACCGGTAAATTGTGGTTACAGTCGCATCTGCCTCTGGACAAGTCTCATATCAGTGAAGCTTCCAGTGTCTCTAGATCTCTTCCACATATACGACCTTCTGCCATGGCTCTTAAACCAATCGGCTTCTTTTCCCCGTATTTATATTCTTTTATTACTTCTCCTTCAATATTTTCTTTTCTCTCATCATACATCTCTTTCGATTTTTTCATCATATGTGGTGGCAGAAGGCACACAAACGTAAGTTATGGTTTGTGATGGCTTCCTGTCTATTTCTACTAATTCTGTATGGGCAAAATAACCTCGTCATTGAGTGCCCCCCCCCCCCCCACCACCCCCTCAGAAAAACACACCCACTTAATACTTTTACTGTGCTGCTGACAGAAGTTATCAGCATTCTAATTTTCTTATTCCGTATTACACCTGCTCCTGCACTACACCTAATTCATTTTCTTTTATAGACGCGTACTGACCGGCCCGAAGCTCTGTTCCTCTTGCAATCGAACGTCATTAATTCTCACTGTATTTGACCTCAACCTTTCCATTTCCCTGTGCAAACGTTCTAACCTACATGCCCGACTGAGACACATGACACTCCGACTTGTAGACTGCCAGTTTTTCTTTTTCCTGATGATGACATTCTCAAGAACCGAATGGGAGACTATTTTACCTCCGGAATATTTTATCCAAGAGAATGCCACAATTATTTAAACACGCAGTAAAACTGCATGCCTTCGACAAAAATAGATGCTGTGTTTTGCCTTTGCTTTCAGCTGTTTGCAACCAGCACAAGAAGGCCATGTCGGCTCATGTTAGAAGGCCAGAACAGCCAATCACCCAGACCGTTGCCTCCGCAGCTGCTAAAAGGATGTTGTCCCTCTTTCAGGAACCACACGTTAATCTGGTCTCTCCACAGACACCCCAGTATCTACATCTGCATCTACATTTACACTCCGCAAGCCACCCAACGATGTGTGGCGGAGGGCACTTCTCGTACCCACTGTCATTACCTCCCTTTCCTGTTCCAGTCGCGTATAGTTCGCGGGAAGAACGACTGACGGAATGCCTCCGTGCGCGCTCGAATCTCCCTAATTTTACATTCCTCATCTCCTCGGTAGGTATAAGTAGGGGGAAGCAATATATTCGATACCTCATCCAGAAACGTACCCTCTCGAAACCTGGACAGCAAGCTACACCGCGATGCAGAGCGCCTTTCTTGTAGAGTCTGCCACTCGAGTTTGCTAAACATCTCCGTAACGCTATCACGCTTACCAAATAACCCTGTGACGAAACGCGCCGCTCTTCTTTGGATCCTTTCTATCTCCTCCGTCAACCCGACCTGGTACGGATCCCACACTGACGAGCAATACCCAACTATAGGTCGAACAAGTGTTCTGTAAGCCACCTCCTTTGTTGATGGACTACATTTTCTAAGGACTCTCCCAATGAATCTCAACCTGGTACCCGCCTTACCAACAATTAATTTTATATGATCATTCCACTTCAAAACGTTCCGCACGCATACTCCCAGATATTTTACAGAAGTAACTGCTACCAGTGTTTGTTCCGCTACCATATACTCATACAATAAAGGATCCTTCTTTCTATGTATTCGCAATACATTACATTTGTCTATGTTAAGGGTCAGTTACCACTCCCTGCACCAACTGCCTATCCGCTACAGATCTTCCTGCATTTCGCTGCAATTTCCCAATACTGCAGCTTCTCTGTATACTACAGCATCATCCGCGAAAAGCCGCATGGAACTTCCGACACTATCTGCTAGGTCATTTATATACTGTATATTGTGAAAAGCAGTGGTCCCATAACACTACCCTGTGGCACACCAGAGGTTACTTTAACGTCTGTAGACGTCTCTCCATTGAGAACAACATGCTGTGTTTTGTTTGCTAAAAACTCTTCAATCCAGCCACACAGCTGGTCTGATATTCCGTAGGCTCTTACTTTGTTTACCAGGCGACAGTGCCGAACTGTGCCTTCAGGAAGTCAAGGAAAATGGCATCTACCTGGGAGCCTGTATATAATATTTTCTGGGTCTCATGAACAAATAAAGCAAGTTGGGTCTCACACGATCGCTGTTTCCGGAATCCATGTTGATTCCTACAGAGTAGATTCTGGGTTTCCAGAAACGACATGATACGCGAGCAAAAAACATGTTCTAAAATTCAACAACAAATCGACGTCAGAGATATAGGTCTATAGTTTTGCGCTTATGTTCGACGACCCTTCTTGGAGACTGGGACTACCTGTGCTCTTTCCAAACATTTGGAACCTTCCGTTCCTCTAGAAACTTGCGGTACACGGCTGTTAGAAGGGGCGCAAGGTCTTTCGCGTACTCTGTGTAGAATCGAATTGGTATCTCGTCAGGTCCAGTGGACTTCCCTCTGTTGAGTGATTCCAGTTGCTTTTCTATTCCTTGGACACTTATTTCGATATCATCCATTTTTTCGTTTCTGCGATGATTTAGAGAAGGAACTACAGTGTGGTCTTCCTCTGTAAAACAGCTTTGGAAGAAGGTGTTTAGTATTTCAGCTTTACCCGTGTCATCCTGCTTCAATGCCATCATCATCCCGGAGTGTCTGGATATGCTGTTTCGAGCCACTTACTGATTTAACGTAAGACCAGAACTTCCTAGGATTTTCTGTTAAGTCGGTACATAAAATTTTACTTTCGAATTCACTGAACGCTTCATGCATAGCGCTCTTTACGCTAACTTTGATACCGTTTAGTTTCTGTTTGTCTGAGAGGTTTTGGCTGCGTTTAAACTGGCAGTGAAGCTCTCTTTGCTTTCGCAGTAGTTTCATAACTTTGTTGTTGAACCACGGTGGGTTTTTCCCGTCCCTCACAGTTTTACTCGGCACGTACCTGTCTAAAACGCATTTTACGATTGCCTTGAACTTTTTCCATAAACACTCAACATTGTCAGTGTCGGAACCGAAATTTTCGTTTTGATGTGTCAGGTAGTCTGAAATATGCCTTCTATTACTCTTGCTAAACAGATAAATCTTCCTCCCTTTTTTATATTCCTATTTACTTCCATATTCAGGGATGCTACAACGGCCTTATGATCACTGATTCCCTGTTCTGCGCTCACAGAGTCGAAAAATTCGGGTCTGTTTGTTATCAGTAGGTCCAAGATGTTATCTCCACGACTCGGGTCTCTGTTTAATTGCTCTAGGTAATTTCCGGATAGTGCACTCAGTATAATGTCACTTGATGCTCTGTTCCCACCACCCGTCATAAACATCTGAGTGTCCCAGTCTATATCTGGTAAATTGGAATCTCCACCTAAGACTACAACATGCTGAGAAAATTTATGTGAAATGTATCCCAGATTTTCTCTCAGTTGTTCTGCCACTAATGCTGCTGAGTCGGGAGGTCGCTAAAAGGAGCCAATTATTAACCTAGCTCGGTTATTGAGTGTCACCTCTACCCATAATAATTCACAGGAACTATCCACTTTTATTGCATTACAGGATGAACCACTACTAACAGCGACAAACACCTCACCACCGGTCTTATGCCTTCTATCCTTTCTAAACGCCGTCCGTGCCTTTGTAAAAATTTCGGCAGAATTTATCTCTGGCATCAGCCAGCTTTCCGTACCTATAACGATTTCAGCTTCGGTGCTTTCTATGTTGTTGTTGTGGTCTTCATTCCTGAGACTTGTTTGATGCAGCTGTCCATGCTACTCTATCCTGTGCAAGCTTCTTCATCTCCCAGTACCTACTGCAACCTACATCCTTCTGAATCTGCTTGGTGTATTCATCTCTTGGTCTCCCTCTAAGATTTTTACCCTCCACGCTGCCCTCCAGTACTAATTGGTGATCCCTTGATGCCTCTGAACATGTCTTACCAACCGATCCCTTCTTCTGGTCAAGTTGTGCCACAAACTTCTCTTCTCCCCAATCGTATTCAATACTTCCTCATTAGTTATGCGATCCACCCATCTAATCTTCAGCTTTCTTCTGTAGCACCACATTTCGAAAGCTTCTATTCTCTTCATGTCCAAACTATTTATCGTCCATTTTTCACTTCCATACATGGCTACACTCCATACAAATATTTTCTGAAATGACTTCCTGACACTTAAATCTATACTCGATGTTAACAAATTTCTCTTCTTCAGTAACGCTTTCTTTGCCATTGCCAGTCTACATTTTATATGCTTCGACCATCATCAGTTATTTTGCTTTCTATCAGCGCTTGAATTTCCGGTACTTTATGAATTGTGGTTGCACATACAATATGACTAGATGTATCGTTGAGGAATACAAACCATCCCATCTCGGAGATTCGTGGTTCATGTGGAATAGCTGAAGCCAGAAAATAATTTAACTTTCATAACTGGTATTGCGAAGTACAGTTTAAGAGAAAAAAAAAGACAGCGCTCCATGAAGAAATTATCCAAATGGAACGGAAATCGGAAGACGTGTCGCACGCACGCAGACAAACAAGTGGTTACAGTTTCAGAAAAACTTGATAATTTATTCAAGAGAAAGAAACAAGACACGTCTGCGGTGGTCATCGGAGCTCAGTTCGAAGTGGGACTCATCACTGAAGACAGTTCTACTCCAGTCAATGAGATTCCAGGCTGAAGACGTGCCTGGAGACGCCCTGGACGGCAGTGGGAACCAACCCGACTGGTGCCCACCATACGGCCCGACGACCACGAGTTACAGCCTGGAGTGTCATTTGCTTTCATAGCAGGAACCCTTAGACTGTCACCTGCGGCACCCTTCCAGCACCGCGGTATGCCGACGGTATTCTGCGCCCCGTTTTGTAGCCCTTCATGGCAAACCATCATGGCGTCACATTTCAGCAAGACAATGCGCACCTGCTCACGGCTAGTGTTTCTACTGTTTCTCTTCGTATTCAGCACACCATACCTCGGCCAGCAATGTCACCGGTTCTCTCCCCAAATGAGAACATTTGTAACATTATAGGCAGGGCCCTCCAAATATTTCGAGTCTTCGAAGACAGAATTTTGCACGATATCCTTGAGTAGGACACCCAATAACTCTGTAAACCTGTTCCAAGCCCAATATATGCTTGCATAAGGGCCTGGTGTGGACCAACGCGCTATTGACTTTCCCCATTTGTGAATCTCTTTCTCTCGAACAAATCATCTAATTTTTCTGAACTGTAAGCATTTGTTAGTCTGTATATTTACATCACTTCTACTGATTTCCGTCCCATTTGGATAATTCCTTTGTGGTGCGCTTTTTTTTCCGTAGCCGCATAACTCATGTCTACTCTCTACGCACCGACTCACAACTCTCCACCCTCCTGTTGGGAGAGTCACACGCCACAACTCCACACTCATACCCATCACCAGCAACTGTTTCAAGCAGCTGGTTCTTGTTTCACTCAGCCGAATTGTCACAAGCGCTACAAATCTATCTTATAACTTTACGATTGATGAACCAAGGCGTATACCGGGTGGTCCATTGATCGTGACCGGGCCAAATATCTCACGAAATAAGCGTCAAACGAAAAAACTACAAAGAACAAAACTTGTCTAGCTTGAAGGGGCAAACCAGATGGCGCTATGGTTGGTCCGCTAGATGGCGCTGCCATACGTCATACGCATATCAACTGCATTTTTTATTAAATAGGAACCCCCATTTTTTTACTACATATTCGTGTAGTACGTAAAGAAATATAAATGTTTTAGTTGGACCACTTTTTTCGCTTTGTGATAGATGGTGCTGTAATAGTCACAAACATATGGCTCACAATTTTAGACGAACAGTTGGTAACAGGTAGATTTTTTAAATTAAAATACAGAACGTTGATACGTTTGAAAATTTTATTTCGGTAGTTCCAATGTGATACATGTACCTTTGTGAACTTATCATTTCCGAGAACGCATGCTGTTACAGCGTGATTACCTGTAAATTCCACATTAATGCAATAAATGCCCAAAATGATGGCCGTCAACCTCAATGCATTTGGAAATACGTCTAACGACGTTCCTCTAAACAACGAATAGTTCGCCTTCCGTAATGTTCGCACATGCATTGACAATGCGCTGACGCATGTTGTCAGTCATTGTCTGTAGATCACGACAGCAAATATCCTTCAGCTTTCCCCATAGAAAGAAATCTGGGGACGTCAGATCCGGTGAACGTGCGGGCCGTGGTGCGGAGCTTCGACGACCAGTCCACCTGACATCAAATATGCTATTCAATACCGCGTCAACCGCACACGAGCTATGTGTCGGACATCCATCATGCTGGAAGTACATCACCATTCTGTCAGCATTGAAATATCTTGTAGTAACATCGGTAGAACATTACATAGGAAATCAGCATATATTGCACCATTTAGGTTTCCATCGATAAAATGGGGGCCAATTATCCTTCCTCCCATGATGCCGCACCATGCATTAACCCGCGAAGGCCGCTGATGTTCCACTCGTCGCAGCCATCGTGGATTTTCCGTTGCCCAATAGTGCATATTATGACGGTTTATTCTACCGCTGTTGGTGAAAGATGCTTCGTCGCTAAACAGAACGCGTGCGAAAAATCTGTCATCGTCCCGTAATTTCTCTTGTGCCCAGTGACAGAACTGTACACGACGTTCAAAGTCGTCGCCATGCAATTCCTGGTGGATAGAAATATGGTACGGGTGCAATCGATGTTGATGTAGTATTCTCAACACTGACGTTTTTGAGATTCTCGATTCTCGTGCGTTTTGTCTGTGTGCAGATTAGCCGCGACAGCAGCTAAAACACCTACTTGAGCATCATAATTTCTTGCAGGTCGTGGTTGACGTTCCACATGTAGCTGAATACTTCCTGTTTCTAACTATCCGGCTAACGGTCCTGACACTTGGATGATGTCGTCCAGGAAACCGAGCAGCTAATGTATCACGAAACAAGTACCGTCCGCACTGACGGAATGTTACGTGATACCACGTACTTATACGTTTGTGACTATTACAGTGCCATCTATCACAAAGCGAAAAAAGTGGTCCAACTAATTCGTATTTCTTTACGTACTACGCGAATATGTAATAAAAAATGGGAGTTCCTATTTTAAGAAAAACAGTTGATATCTGTTTGACCTATAGCAACGCCATCTAGCGGGCCAACCATAGCGCCATCTGGTTTCCCCTTCAAGCTAGGCGAATTTCGTTCTTTGTAGTTCTTTCGTTTTATGCTTATTTCGTGAGATATTTTGCCCGGTCACTATCAATGGACCGCCCTGTATATGGCAGAGATCGTTACATCGATTGTTTAGCAGCTCCATCACAAACGGCACAGTGTGACAACAGATGTCGACCACTTGGGAAACCACTAAATGCAAGGGTGACCTCATAGCTGGCCTCAGATAAGGCTGGTAACCCTCCATGTTGGCTTGAATCTCTGTTATATATGGAAATTATTCAGTACAGTTTGATAATAACTCCGTAGATCAAACAGACATAAAACAATTAAAACCAGTCTTCTGTATATATTAAAAGAAAGAAAAGAAACGCTGCAGGCCTAGATGGCGTTAATGATGAATTAATCAATCGCATAGGAACCATTTTAGAACTTTGCTTCCTCCATTTTTTGATATGTTCTAGAAGAACTGTTCCGTTCCTGAAGAATGGAACAGATCTGAAGTTATTTCTATCTTTGAAAAAGGCAGTAGGACAGACACAGGAAATTACGGAGGAATTAGTTTTGCACATGCAGGATATGATATTTATGCTAAAGTTCTTAACCAAAAATTACAGATTATCGCTGAAGCAACAATGTCATAAGAACAATCAGGCTTTAGAAACGAATGTTCGTGTAATGATGATATGCTGTGTTTATAACAAGGAAAAGTATAGAAAAACGTTGAGAACTTCGCCACAGTTTTCTAACTTCTTTGTATACTACAGCATCATCTGCGCAAGGCTCATCGTAGTTCGGACGCTATCCACTAGGCCAATTACATATACTGCGAAGATTAATGGTCCTATAACAGCTCACTGGGAACACTCGCAGCTGCTTTTACGATTGAGGAGTCCTCTCCGTTGAGAATAACATGCTGTGTTCTGCTCGCTAAAACTCTTCAGTCCAATTATACAGCTGGCTTGGCATTCCGTAAGCTCGTATTTTGTACATTAGACAGAAGTGCAGAACTGCAACGAAGACCTTCCAGGCACGAGTATCTACTGTTTTCTGGGTTCCATGGACGAACAGATCGAGTTGGCTTTCACACGATCGTTGTTTTCAGAACATATGTTAATTCCTACAGATATTTTAGATCTCCAGAAATGACGTAACAGCCAGAACAGAGCATGTTCCAGAATTCTGCAACAGGCCAACGTCAAAGACATAGGAAAACAGTTCCGTGCGTCTGTTCGACGAACCACCTTGAAAACGGGAGCGACCTTCACATTTTTACTACCATCAGGAACAACTCGCCCCACCAAAGAGCTACTGCAAACTGCTGCTCCAGGAGTACACAAAACTCTGGCAATTTGAGCTGTACTAGTTTTTAATGGCCCGTAAATGCAGTAACGGTAAAAGTGTTAATTTATCGCTGTTGGGTACAGCAAACTCCTACGATTAAAAGCAATGCTATAAAACCAGGAACAAATAAACATATATGTTACCCTGCATGGCGAAAAATTTTTTCCCTTATGTTGTGTACTTCAAGACCCTCTGTAAACTTCGGACTACGCCCACTTATCTACACTCCTGGAAATGGAAAAAAGAACACATTGACACCGGTGTCTCAGACCCACCATACTTGCTCCGGACACTGCGAGAGGGCTGTACAAGCAATGATCACACGCACGGCACAGCGGACACACCAGGAACCGCGGTGTTGGCCGTCGAATGGCGCTAGCTGCGCAGCATTTGTGCACCGCCGCCGTCAGTGTCAGCCAGTTTGCCGTGGAATACGGAACTCCATCGTAGGCCGGGTGGACGTACCGCCGAATTGCTCAACACGTGGGGCGTGAGGTCTCCACAGTACATCGATGTTGTCGCCAGTGGTCGGCGGAAGGTGCACGTGCCCGTCGACCTGGGACCGGACCGCAGCGACGCACGGATGCACGCCAAGACCGTAGGATCCTACGCAGTGCCGTAGGGGACCGCACCGCCACTTCCCAGCAAATTAGCGACACTGTTGCTCCTGGGGTACCGGCGAGGACGATTCGCAACCGTCTCCATGAAGCTGGGCTACGGTCCCGCACACCGTTAGGCCGTCTTCCGCTCACGCCCCAGCATCGTGCAGCCCGCCTCCAGTAGTGTCGCGACAGGCTTGAATGGAGGGACGAATGGAGACGTGTCGTCTTCAGCGATGAGAGTCGCTTCTGCCTTGGTGCCAATGGTGGTCGTATGCGTGTTTGGCGCCGTGCAGGTGAGCGCCACAATCAGGACTGCATACGACCGAGGCACACAGGGCCAACACCCGGATCATGGTGTGGGGAGCGATCTCCTACACTGTCCGTACACCTCTGGTGATCGTCGAGGGGACACGGAATAGTGCACGGTACATCCAAACCGTCATCGAACCCATCGTTCTACCATTCCTAGACCGGCAAGGGAACTTGCTGTTCCAACAGGACAATGCACGTCCGCATGTATCCCGTGCCACCCAACGTGCTCTAGAAGGTGTAAGTCAACTACCCTGGCCAGCAAGATCTCCGGATCTGTCCCCCATTGAGCATGTTTGGGACTGGATGAAGCGTCGTCTCACGCGGTCTGCACGTCCAGCACGAACGCTGGTCCAACTGAGGCGCCAGGTGGAAATGGCATAGCAAGCCGTTCCACAGGACTACATCCAGCATCTATACGATCGTCTCCATGGGAGAATAGCAGCCTGCATTGCTGCGAAAGGTGGATATACACTGTACTAGTGCCGACATTGTGCATGCTCTGTTGCCTGTGTCTATTTGCCTGTGGTTCTGTCAGTGTGATCATGTGATGTATCTGACCCCAGGAATGTGTCAATAAAGTTTCCCCTTCCTGGGACAATGAATTCACGGTGTTCTTATTTCAATTTCCAGGAGTGTATCTTGAACAATGTACTGAATAAAAGGCCACCTTGCATAAAAAGTTTATACCCGTGAACTCTTATACTAACACTATTTGACTGCACCTTTTTTAAAGGGAAAGAAGAAGAGAAAAATAAGAGCAGGTTACTTCGCACAGAGCAATAATAATGGGCATTAAGTTGGCACTTCACTGAATCCCATGCACGTACTAAGTCGTGTAAGCACGGGAACTTACATCAATAACAGGACGCAACCCAGCTACGTTACATGAGGTAGGTACGCTCGGCCTTGTCAGTTAGCCAAACCATTCCATTTAGAAACCTGAACTTCAGAGACACAAAGCAATCACCCCATATATAACGTAATGATCTGCCAGATCCATCTGTGATTCCAGTTGCTCACTTACTTTCTGCCCTTTAAAAACGTTGAAAGAAAATAGACACAGGATACTGCTCACTATGGTTTTGAATGGAGGTGTTGATTGAATTAAGAGTTCAGGAAAACTGTTCTCTTCGTGGAGAACAGAAACTCTATAATATAGCTCAATGCTTCTCAGTCACAAAGATATCAAAATTTTAAACTAGTGGGACACGTATGTAGCTCAGAATGTTTGAATCAGGAAATGTTTAATTGCGTTTCCATCATAAATATAGCCACTATGATGCACATAATATCCGTTAGTGAATCATTACAAGCGAAATATTTAAACAAAAATAATCCTACACACATCAGAAAATACTGAAACGGGAAACCGATGAATTCAAATCCACTAATATTCGGATGGACTAATGCAAAACCGATTCTATACCGTGCTTCGAAAGTTATCCGTCTTACCAAGCAACGAACAACATGTTTTCTCAACACATAAAGCTGCTCTGTAACGTACAGAATATGCTCCAATACCACTACAGGTGAACTAGCCTAGTTCAATTGCACTTCATGAGTACGTCTACACTACGAAACTGATCTGGCTTCCATATGACTGTGTGTTGTTGTTGTTGTGGTCTTCAGTCGGCATATAAACTTGTACTACAGTAGTAGGGGTGGGCTTCGTGTCTATATTGGCCACAATAATGTGTTCACTATGCTGTTTGTAGTAGCTTACCCGCATTTCTGCTTTTTTATTCATTATTAAACCTACTCCAGCGTTGCCCATATTTGATTTTGTATTTACAACCGTGTATTCACCTGACCAAAAGCCTTTTTCCTCCTGCCACCGAACTTAAGTAAATCCCACTATATCTAACTTTAACCTATCCATTTCACTTTTTAAATTTTCTAAACTAACTGCCCGATTAAGGGATCTGACATTCCACGCTCCGATCCGTAGAACGCCAGTTTTCTTTCTCGAGTAGTCCCCGCCAGGAGATCCGAATGGGGGACTATTTTACCTCCGGAATATTTTACCCAAGAGGACGCCATCATCATTTAACCATACAGTAAAGCTGCATGTCCTCGGGAAAAATTACAGCCGTAGTTTCCCCTTGCTTTCAGCCGTTCGCAGTACCAGCACAGCAAGGCCGTTTTGGTTAGTGCTACAGGGCCAGATCAGTCAATCATCCAGACTGTTGCCCCTGCAACTACTGAAAAGGCTGCTGCCCCTCTTCAGGAACCACACGTTTGTCTGGCCTCTCGACAGATACCGCTCCGTTGTGGTTGCACCTGCGGTACGGCTATCTGTATCGCTGAGGCACGCAAGCCTCTCCACCAACGGTACCTCTTTTAAATCATAGTTAAGTAAGAAATAACACTTTTAATATGACAAATAGTATTAAAATGATATGAGTATGACAATATCAGTAAGTAATACCGTGAACTAATAAAGTTAATACTGGTAGTACTGTAATGATACATCCCACTGCTTGAATGAGAGGTATCACGTCCATAAATACATATGTGAAAAAAAAGGTGTTTTAAATCGTAGGTGATAATACCAGAGCTAACGTTCCAGTGATTGTACGTAAGTGAATAGCAGTCAGACGACCCGACAGGCAGGAGTTCCATGGAGCGGGCGGTGCGGCCGAAAGAGTTCCATGTAATCTAAGACCGCGATATATCAAACATAATAAATGTATTGTATTTGTTATCTGTCAAGTTGAATAGCAGATCTGTTACGTACGTAGTACACAGATGCAGTATACTAGTCGGTAGCTGTCCTCACTTATCATGTAAATTGGGTGAAAATGTAATCACATGTCAGTTCTAGTATAATATATTTTTCCAATGAATGCCCGTTTATCATCTGCATTTCTTCTTGGTGTAGCAATTTTAATGGCCAGTAGTGTATTTCATTGCCTGTCTTCCAGAGATGAAGATGTTATTCAGTTCTCTAGTATAATGCGGGAGGTTATTGCAGAGTCGTAATCTTGTCAATGGGAAGGACTTCGAGAAAGTGGTTGTACAATGGAGTAGGACTACTATTAGTAATGGAAGTAGAGTTTGTGACAGGTAAGTTTCGAAGTAAGTATTAAACATTTTAGCTAATCACTCGTAAGGAAAACTGTACCCCACGCATTCATTGACTTATTTCTGCGTCCCACTTTGGAGAGACAGTGCGAAACTTTCTTTATCAGTCAGCTCAGGGAATGATTTCCCTTACCACAGAACGGTTACGATTCTGACTATAATTCTCAGGTGCAATAGGAAGCAGCTCGGTTTGCGGAGCACCGGTCCGAACTTGGCCAATAACTTCCCGGGTGTCTTGGCGGTACCTGGAGCGTTCCGCCATAATGAGAGCTGCATTTCAGGGCCGGCCGAAACTTGGGGCTCGTCCCAGCCGCGCGAGTTATTTGCATCTGAGGCGGCCCGTAACTCAGGAAAGATGCGCGCGGCAGCAGGGGGTAGCTCTGGAAACTGCCAGGCCCGGCGACGAGCGGTGCCGGTTTTTCATTTCTAGCCGCAGCAAAAGTTGCGACGGCATGTTTAATGTTTAACGGCGTGCAATATTAAAAAGGCTGAAGTTTGAGAGCGTGCAACTACAGGCCGAGTGTGTGTGTGTGTGTCGGGGGTCATGTATGCACGGCCGCATCCCATTCCGCGAGTACTCTATTCATCTCTGGACAGCGCCGCGGCGGCGGACATACATCAGCTCTGATATAAATCCCCCACCCCGCGGCTCTGTGGAGGGAGGGAGGGAGTCGCGCAGGCTCGCCTAACAAAGGCAAGCGTGACACACACGCGCGCGCCTGGAGCGCCAATGGCGAGGCTTGAGGGGTGTAATGAGCACCCGCTACAAGTCGCGGAAGCACTCCTAAGGCGTCGGATATTTTTATTTCGCTTGTTTATCCATTTATATGAAATGCAGGGTGTTATAAAATACCGGCTACAAACTTCTAACCTTAAAGTCAGTACCGCCATTAGACTGTTTTTTATTTGCAGTGATACATTTACACAATCATGATTTCAGCTTCAAAGTGACATTATCAAGTGTTTTAAGTGTTATAAAGTGCCTAAGGTGGCATATTATCGAATTTAAAATACACTAGTAGATAGTATTTCTGGTAACAATGTGCCTAATGCTAACGAAACTTCTTGGCAAATTAAAACTGTGTGCCGGACCGAGACTCGAACTTGGGACCTTTGCCTCTCGCATCCAAGGGCTCTACCGACTGACCTACCCAAGCACGACTCACGCCCCGTCCTCACAGCTTTAATTCCGCCAGTACCTCGTCTCCTACCTTCCAAACTTCACAGAAGCTCTCCTGCGAACCTTGCAGAACTAGCACTCCTCGAAGAAAGGATATTGCGGAGAAATGGCTTAGCCACAGCCTGGGGGATGTTTCTAGAATGAAATTTTCACTCTACAGCGGAGTGTGCGCTGAAATAATAGTATATTTTAAATACGACAGTATGCCATATTATGCACTGAATAACACAAAAAACACTTGATCATGGCACTTTGAAGCCGATATCATGATCTACTTCTACATCTCCGTGATTACTCTGCAATTCACAACAAAGTGCCTGGCAGAGCGTTCAATGAATCACCTTCTGTCTCTCTACCGTTCCACTCACGAACGGCACGCGGGGAAAACGAGCACTTCAATTTTTCTGTGTCAGCCCTGATTTCTCTTATTTTATCGTGACGATCATTTCTCCCTGTGTAGATGGGTACCAACAGAATGTTTTCTCAATCGGAGGAGAAAACTGGTGATTGGAATTTCATGAGAAGATCCCGTCAGAACAAAAAACGCCTTTGTTTTAATGATTGCCACTCCAATTCACGTATCATGTCTGTGACACTATCTGTCCCATTACGAGAAAATACAAAACGAGCTGCCCTTCTTTGTACTTTTTCGATGTCTTCCGTCCGTGCCTCCCGAGGCGGATCCCATCCCGCACAGCAATACTCCAGAATAGGGCGGACAAGCCTGGTGTAAGCAGTCTCTTTAGTAGACCTGTTGCACCTTCTAAGCGTTCTGCCATTGAATCGCAGTCTTTCGTTTGGCGGACAAGCGTGGTGTAAGTAGTATCTTTAGTAGACCTTGTAACTAGGCTGTTTAGGTTTTTTTATTGGTAACGCCACCTCTGTATGAAAATCACTGGCTATGCTGTGTGCAGTCTGTGGCTGGTTGGCATTGTTGTAATACTCGCCATTGTAGCGTTGGGCAGTTGGCTGTTAACAGCGCATAGCGTTGCTCAGTTGGAGGTGAGACGCCAGCAGTGGTGGATGTGGGGAGGGAGATGGCGTATTTTTGAAATTAGTAAGACTGGATGATACTAAAAGGTATCAGATAGATTATATAATGGTAGGACAGAGATTTAGGAATCAGGTTTTAAATTGTAAGACATTTCCAGGGGTAGATGTGGACTCTGACCACAATCTATTGGTTATGACCTGTAGATTAAAACTGAAGAAACTGCAAAAATGCGTTAATTTGAGGAGATGGAACCTGGATAAACTGAAAGAACCAGAGGTGGTAAAGAGTTTCAGGGAGAGCATAAGGGAACAACTGACAGGAATGGTGGAAAGAAATACAGTGCAAGAAAAATGGGCAGCTTTGAGGGATGAAGTAGTGAAGGCAGCAGAGGATCAAGTAATAAAAAGACGAGGGGTAGTAGAAATTCTTGGGTAACAGAAGAAATATTGAATTTGATTGATGAAAGGAGAAAATATAAGAATGCAGTAAATGAAGCAGGCTAAAAGGAATACAAACGTCTCAAAAATGAGATCGACAGGAAGTGTAAAATGGCTAAGCAGGCATGGCTCGAGGACAGATGTAAGGATGTAGAGGCTTATCTCACTAGGGGTAAGATAGATACTGTGTACAGGAAAATTAAAGAGACCTTTGGAGAAAAGAGAACGACTTGCATGAACATCAAGAGCTCAGATGGACACCCAGTTCTAAGCAAAGAAGGGAAAGCAGAAAGGTGGAAGGAGTATATAGAAGGTCTATACAAGAGCGATGTACTTGAGGACAATATTATGGAAATGGAAGAGTATGTAGATGAGGATGAAATGGGAGATAAGATACTGCGTGAAGAGTTTGACAGAGCACTGATGAACCTGAGTCGATACAAGGCTGTGCTTAAACTGTTGCAGCTTCTAAGCGTTCTGCCAATGAATCGCAGTCTTTGGTTTGCTCTACCCACAATATTATCTATATGATCGTTCCAATTTAGGTTATTTGTAATTGTAATCCGTAAGTCTTTAGTTGAATTTACAGCCTTCTTATTTGTGTGAATTATCGCGTAATCGAAATTTAGCTGATTTCTTTTAGTACTCATGTGAATAACTTCACACTTTTCCTTATGCAGGGTCAATTGCCACTTTTCGCACCATACAGATATCTTATGTAAATCATTTTGCAACTCGTTTTGATCGTCTGATGACTTTACGAGACGGTAAATGACAGCGTCATCTGCAAACAATCTAAGACGGCTACTCATATTGTCTCCTGTGTCGTTAATATACATAGGAACATAATAGTGTAAATGTAACATTGCAAATAAAAAAACAGTCTAATGGCGGTACTGACTTTAAAGAAATATATTATGACTGTGGCCCCACATTTTGAAAAAATTATTAAACTTCTAGGACTTGTAGAGGGGAGTGCGTACGACGGTTTCGATTCACATGTGTAACATGTCCACGTCTACTGAGGGGTAGAGATAAATCTCAGCGTTGCTTGTCCTCTTATGCAATAGCGTAGATACGATGACGTGTACGACATCAGACCGTCACCCGATGACACTTAACGTCTGCCTTACTGTGAAACCTGTGCTCTCCGATACAGTAAACGTGGTTCGGTACACGTTTTCGGAATACGCGCACATGCCTCTCGTGTTATGACGAAGCTCGATAGAACAAAAGAGCTGGTATTCGGATGTAATACGAACATTTTTTGCTGCGTAAAAAGCCACTGCACTAACTTTTTGCTAAGTTACGCAGCGGCCCCATCAAACATGTACTTTCACCACTAGGAGGAAAGACCATGGTGCTCCATGGCAACGCCGCACGCTAAGGATCCATCCGATTTTCCATAACGCATTGCCTACTGCACCGCTGCATCGACACACCCGTTTCCATCGCATGGGGGCTTAACTAAAAAGAAAAGACTAATATTAATGAATAAATGCAATAATTTTGTAGCTGTGTGACCGGCTACGAAGTCTCGTAACCGGTTGGCCCTGACTATTATTAGCACGCAATCTGACTGAATAAAATAAAAATAAAGAATGACAAGAAATTTCCATTAACACAATTGATTAATTAAGTCCCCTGCAACTATAAAAGCTACGAAACAACAAAGCACAAGTGTAACTGTTCTGTGTGTGGTAGTGTGACTCAACGTAAATGTATCTGGCTCGGTTCTTTCTCAATACGACAAAATATTTTAAACACCATTTACAATGAACTAATTGAAAAACAATATATACTATAATTGCACATAGAAACCAGAATTACAAGTCGAATAAATGAACACGAGCCAGATGCTTTTGTTGACTGTACCTGTGAGCAAGAGGGATTGTTATTAAAGAAAACTGTAATACCTTTTTACCTCATTATATATTGACGAAAATATTCAATTACACCAGCATCAAAAATCAAAAGCCAATCTCCTTTCTCAAATATATTTTGACAATTGCACCTTCTTCCATCTATACTTTACACCAACCGAACAGCAACATTTCAGTCAACACTCAGATCGTCTACTCTCTCGCCCAACAGAACAACGACTGCTCTCGACATCCTCTGAACTACTACTGCGCCAGTGGAGGCGGCGGGATAATAATCTTTGGCTCGATCACTGGCGCTGTGACTCAGTATAACCACCTTTCACCATGTCGAGTTCTGTTCACAGATGAATGTAAATTTACTAAAAACTGAGTTCTGAATTAACGAAACATATATGCCTGGGAAGTCTAAAACCGTCATGGCACGCATGTTCATGAATTTCAGCACCAGTTTGATGTTAACGTGTGGGCAGGTATTCTGGACGGTCATGCGATTGGGCTACACCTCTTTCCACTCAGTCTAATTGGTCCTGCATACTTGATCTACCTGCAAAACATACTGAACCCGTTCGTGGAAGCTGTGCCACTGAATGTCCGCGGTGGCCGAGCTGATCTAGATGATTCAGTCCGTAACTGCGCGACTGCTACGATCGCAGGTTCGAATCCTGCCTCGGGCATATATGTGTGTGACGCCCTTAGGTTAGTTAGATCAAAGTAGTTCTAAGTTCTAGGGGACTGATGATCTCCGATGTTAAATCCCATAGCGCTCAGAGCATTTAAACCATTTTTCCGTCAGGAAAAGTGGTTTCAGCATCATGGCGCACCACCTCACTTCTCACGGAGACATGCAGCAAACGATATGGTGAAAGATGGATAGACCGACGTGGTTTGACCGCATGGCCGCCGCCATCGCCGGCTTTAAATCCAATCAACTACTTCTTGAGGCGTCGAATGCAGAACGTAATTTACGAGAATTCTGTAGAGAAATAGGGAGATCTCCTGGCACGAATTCTCGTCGCTGCACTAGGAAGTGAAGAGGCACCAGGTGGTATGGCGGGTGTGTATCGTAACATGCTTCTAAGGTACAGTGTGTGCAAGAACGTTGGTGGTCTTCACATCGAGCCTCTGTTGTAATGCATCAGTATTGTTCTGTACTTACAGTATGTACACATATAACCACAGGCTCCATTTACCACTAGCATTTCCTCCAAGATCTGTCCCATAATCACTGTCCAGGCCATCCCTATCGTTCCTCCCCCGTTTCATAGGTTGACAACACGCACAGCGTGAACGAAAATGAACGAATAGGCATAAAAACGGTGGGAATGATGAATGCAAAACAGTTAAAAGTTAATTATAAATAATGAAGCGCAGGAAATAAGGCAAAATGCCAAAAAATGAAGATGTAAAATCAAACCTGCCGACATCAACCACTGCTAACTAGAGGGGAAGGAACAGATTACGTAAAGAAACACCGTTAGTAGTTTGCAGACCAACTTTATAAAGAAAACGCTGTTTTTAACCTAAAAGAAGCAAAACAAAATTAATGTACAAACTTACTTATACAATTTACAGAATACCAGAGAAGAAGAATTTGTAAATAGATGAGAAACGCGCCTGCTGTAATTTTTTTTATTTACACTGCAGTCAGCTCAAGACAGATAACCAATAATAACAGATGTTAAGAGCTGCTACGGAAGATGGCCACACAAACAAACGTAGTATGCTGGGTTCTTTTCTGTTTTTGAATAATGTAAACACGTGATGTTTAACTGTGTGATATTTCGTTAGGTTTCCGTTCGAATTGTTAGCTAACAATATCAAAATGGTTCAAATGGCTCTAAGCACTATGGGACTTATATTTACGTTAATATTGTTAAAAAGTCATTATATATATATATATATATATATATATATATATATATATATATATATATATATCAGTTCATGACATCCAGTCTTACAAATTTACCGTCTCTGATGGACACACGTGCAGATCATCCGCTCTCAAAACTCCGTAATCTCTCTCCCCAAATCCACCACTGCTGGCGACTCAGCTCCAACTGCGCAACGCTACGCGCTGTTAACAGCCAACTGCCCAACGCTACAATGGCGAGTATTACAACAATGCTAACCAGCCACAGACTGCACACTGCACAGCCAGTGATTTTCATACAGAGCGCTATGTGGCGTTACCAAATAAAAAAACGTAAACAGCCTACTTACTATAGTTGCTGGGTGTTTGCTTTCACATATTTCATGCCGCACACGCCAGTGCCCATCTGTCAACTGGAGCGTAAAAGGTGACTCATCTGAAAAGTCTACCTATCGTCACTCAGTGGACGTCCAGTTGACGTCAAGCCTTCGTCGCACTGAACAGCAGTGAGCGTGGTTACATCAACCAGGAGCCTGCTACGGGTATCCACATACTCAGTGGTGGTTGAGGAGGCATTGTTGGCAGCCCCTTAATTAATCTGGGCGAGCAGTTGCTTAAGAGTTGCATGTCTATTCACCCGTACACATCCCCACAGATGTTGGTCACCCCTGTCATCTGCAGCCTGTGGTTCACCATAGCTGCACCGGCACCGGTTTTGCATAGCGCCATTTTGACACAACGGTTGCACGCGAACGGTTTACAGACGTAGCTGTCAGGAAATGCATCCACCCCTTGCCTGAAATCCAAAGGTCAAACCCTGTCGGTCTTCAGAAAACTCGCTCCGTTTCCGCAATACGACGACTGCATTGTTTTCCGCGTCCCCTGAAACGCTTCATATTCCCTCCACTGCTAATGCTATCAGCTGCCATCTGTGAGTGTTTATGGCACGTAGTTGTCGAACATAGGCGCTGGTCACATTAATGGGACTGAAGCGCGCAGAGGGAGCTGCCTGTGATCTCCGCAAATTCCCTGCGCTGTTTTGCAGATCGGTGGCTGTGCCAAAATGCTGCCCTCATGGCCAACATTTCATGTGAATGAGGAGATGACAATCAGAGGGAGGCGAGTCCTCACTGTATGATGGGTAATCAAACACTTCCCATCGGAAACGCTGCAGGAGCGTCCTCATAGCCCATGCAGTGTGTGGTTGGAAATAACTATGATGAACGAAACACGTGAGACACGTGATGTGGGCTGCATGACTTCAGTCGAAACCCCTCAGCAGACACATGCACATTTGCACGATGCACTATTGGTCTATGCATCTTTACGTGCACACTTTGTGCTCAGAACTGAATAGTGCAACATGACGGGATAGAGAAACGGCAAACACATCTTGGGAAAGCTTCACCGGATATCCACGGTGGATTTAATTTCTCGACTGATCGTAAGTTGCGAGCTGTTGCTCCCATTTTATACACAATATGTCTGACCCAACCGTCTTCTCCAGGTGGCGCGAGATTTGCTTTAATGTGTACTCGTTGCCTGGACTCCAGTGAGGCTAGCTAGAATTCTGGAGTCCAGGTAACGAGTACACATTACAAGGCGCCCAATATTTATAAACTATTGCAGACGTCTAAAACTGGAAATCGGGTCTTCTATGGGACGTACTGTTGCTATATAACATGGACTTTTCGTTTCTTCTGAACGAATCAGTGATTAACATTCTCTTACTTCCCGCGAATGACAAATTGTCTGAAGTTATCTAAGCATTAACGTAATTTTGCCCTGCCTACTGTCAAGAAGAAAATCGCGTAAATCTAACTATCGCATCATCATCTTGTGGTTTTGCAGTCTTCTTATTTCTGTGCTTGCTTACTTTACCCAGACATGTTTCAGTACATATTGTCGTATCTTCAGTCGGTTATTTGGTTTAGTTTCTGTAAAAATTTTATTACATATTAACGTTTAGAGAAAACATTTGGTACAATATATTTAGATTTGTAAAGAAAGTGATTGTTGTCAAATATTATACATAATTTGTTTACCGTTGAGATATGTATTACTGGCCTGATGTGTTGTATGTTGTTTATTACGATATGTCTAAAGTTATGATGTTATAGCTTATTTGGAAAAATAATGTTTACATACACTTTAGGCATGTCCTAATAAACAACATACAATGCATTGTGCCAGAAACACGTATCTCAAAGGAGAACTGTAAACAAACCATGAATAATATTTGACAATAATCACTTCATTCACAAACATAAATACACTCCTGGAAATGGAAAAAAGAACACATTGACACCGGTGTGTCAGACCCACCATACTTGCTCCGGACACTGCGAGAGGGCTGTACAAGCAATGATCACACGCACGGCACAGCGGACACACCAGGAACCGCGGTGTTGGCCGTCGAATAGCGCCAGCTGCGCAGCATTTGTGCACCGCCGCCGTCAGTGTCAGCCAGTTTGCCGTGGCATACGGAGCTCCATCGCAGTCTTTAACACTGGTAGCATGCCGCGATATCGTGGACGTGAACCGTATGTGCAGTTGACGGACTTTGAGCGAGGGCGTATAGTGGGCATGCGGGAGGCCGGGTGGACGTACCGCCGAATTGCTCAACACGTGGGGAGTGAGGTCTCCACAGTACATCGATGTTGTCGCCAGTGGTCGGCGGAAGGTGCACGTGCCTGTCGACCTGGGACCGGACCGCAGCGACGCACGGATGCACGCCAAGACCGTAGGATCCTACGCAGTGCCGTAGGGGACCGCACCGCCACTTCCCAGCAAATTAGGGACACTGTTGCTCCTGGGGTATCGGCGAGGACCATTCGCAACCGTCTCCATGAAGCTGGGCTACGGTCCCGCACACCGTTAGGCCGTCTTCCGCTCACGCCCCAACATCGTGCAGCCCGCCTCCAGTGGTGTCGCGACAGGCGTGAATGGGGGGACGAATGGAGACGTGTCGTCTTCAGCGATGAGAGTCGCTTCTGCCTTGGTGCCAATGATGGTCGTATGCGTGTTTGGCGCCGTGCAGGTGAGCGCCACAATCAGGACTGCATACGACCGAGGCACACAGGGCCAACACCCGGCATCATGGTGTGGGGAGCGATCTCCTACACTGGCCGTACACCTCTCGTGATCGTCGAGGGGACACTGAATAGTGCACGGTACATCCAAACCGTCATCGAACCCATCGTTCTACCATTCCTAGACCGGCAAGGGAACTTGCTGTTCCAACAGGACAATGCACGTCCGCATGTATCCCGCGCCACCCAACGTGCTCTAGAAGGTGTAAGTCAACTACCCTGGCCAGCACGATCTCCGGATCTGTCCCCCATTGAGCATGTTTGGGACTGGATGAAGCGTCGTCTCACGCGGTCTGCACGTCCAGCACGAACGCTGGTCCAACTGAGGCGCCAGGTGGAAATGGCATGGCAAGCCGTTCCACAGGACTACATCCAGCATCTATACGATCGTCTCCATGGGAGAATAGCAGCCTGCATTGCTGCGAAAGGTGGATATACACTGTACTAGTACCGACATTGTACATGCTCTGTTGCCTGTGTCTATGTGCCTGTGGTTCTGTCAGTGTGATCATGTGATGTATCTGACCCTAGGAATGTGTCAATAAAGTTTCCCCTTCCTGGGACAATGAATTCACGGTGTTCTTATTTCAATTTCCAGGAGTGTACATCCTTCTGAGTCTGCTTGATGTATTGATCTCTTGGTCTCCCTCTACGATTTTACCCTCCACGCTGCCCTCCAATACTAAATTGGTGATCCCTTGATGCCTGAGAACATGTCCTACCAACCGATCCCTTCTTCTGGTCAAGTTGTGCCTCAAACGTCTCTTCTCCCAAATCCTATTCAATACTTCCTCATTAGTTATGTGATCTACCCATCTAATCTTCCGCATTCTTCTGTAGCACCACATTTCGAAAGCTTCTATTCTCTTCTTTTCCAAACTATTTATCGTCCATGTTTCACTTCCATACACGGCTACACTCCATACAAATACTTTCAGAAAAGACTTCCTGACACTTAAATCTATACTCGATGTTAACAAATTTCTCTTCTTCAGAAACGCTTTCCTTGCGATTGCCAGTCTACGTTTTATATCCTCTCTACTTCGACCATCATCTGTTATTTTGCTCCCCAAATAGCAAAACCCCTTTACTACTTTAAGTGTCTCATTTCCTAATCTAATTCCCTCCGCATGACCCGACTTACTTCGACTACATTCCATTATCCTCGTTTTGCTTTTGTTGATGTTCATCTTAAATACTCCTCTCAAGACACTGTCTATTCCATTCAACTGCTCTTCCAAGTACTTTGCTGTCTCTGACAGAATTACAATGTCATCGGTGAACCTCAAAGTTTTTATTTCTTCTCCATGAATTTTAATACCTACTCCAAATTTTTCTTTTGTTTCCTTTGCTCCTTGCTCATTATACAGATTGAATAACATCGGTGAGAGCTACAATCCCGTCTTACTCCCTTCCCAACCACTGCTTCCCTTTCATGTCCTTCGACTCTTATAACTGCCATCTGGTTTCTGTACAAATTGTAAATAGCCTTTCGCTCCCTGTATTTTACCCCTGCCACCTTTAGAATTTGAAAAAGAGTATTCCAGTCAACATTGTCAAAAGCTTTCTCTAAGTCTACAAATGCTAAAAACGTAGGTTTGCCTTTCGTTGTCTTTCTTCTAAGATAAGTCGTAAGGTCAGTATTGCCTCACGTGTTCCAACATTTCGACGGAATCCAAACTGATCTTCCCCGAGGTCGGCTCCTACTAGTTTTTCCATTCCTCTGTAAAGAATTCGTGTTAGTATTTCGCAGCTGTGGCTTATTAAATCGATTGTTCGGAAATTTTCACATCTGTCAACGCCTGCTTTCTTTGGGATTGGAATTATTATATTCTTCTTGAAGTCTGAGGGTATTTTGGCTGTTTCATACATCTTGCTCACCAGATGTTAGAGTTTTGTCAGGACCGAGTCTCCCAAGGCCATCAGTAGTTCCAATGGAATGTTGTCTACTCAGGGGGCCTTCTTTCGACTCAGGTTTTTCAGTGCTCTGTCAAACTCTTCACGCAGTATCTTATCTCCATTTCCATAACATTGTTCTCAAGTATATCGCCCTTGTATAGACCCTCTATATATTACTTCCACCTTTCTGCTTTCCCTTCTTTGCTTCGAACTGGGTTTCCATCTGAGCTCTTGATGTTCATACAAGTGGTTCTCTTATCTCCAAAGGTCTCTTTAATTTCCCTGTAGGCAGTATCTATCTTACCCCTAGTGAGATAAGCCTCTACATCCTTACATTTGTCCTCCAGCCATCCCTGCTTAGCCATTTTGCACTTCCTGTCGATCTCATTTTTGAGACATTAGTATTCCTTTTTGACTGCTTCATTTATTGCATTTTTATATTTCCTCTTTTCATCAATTAAATTCAATATTTCTTCTGTTACCCAAGAATTTCTAGTAGCCGTCGTCTTTTTACCTACTTCATCCTCTGCTGCCTTCACTACTTCATCCCTCTAAGCTACCCATTCTTCTTCTACTGTATTTCTGTCCCCCATTCCTGTCAATTGTTCCCTATATTCTCCCTGAAACTCTTTACACCCTCTGGTTGTTCAGTTTATCCAGGTCCCATTTCCTTAAATTCCCACCTTTTTGCAGTTTCTTCAGTTTTAATCTACAGGTCATAACCAATAGATTGTGGTCAGAGTCCACATCTACCTCTGGAATGTCTTACCATTTAAAACCTGGTTCCTAAATCTCTGTCTTACCATTATGTAATCTATCTGATACCTTTTAGTATCTCCAGAGTTCTTCCGTGTATACAGCCTTCTTTTATGATTCTTGAACCAAGTGTTAGCTATGATTAAGTTGTGCTCTGTGCAAAATTCTACCAGGCGGCTTCCTCTTTCATTTCTTAGCCCCAATCCATATCCACCTACTACGTTTCCTTCTCTCCCTTTTCCTACACTCGAATTCCAGTCACCCATGACTATTAAATTTTCATCTCCCTTCACTATCTGAATAATTTTTTTCATTTCATCATACATTTCTTCAATTTCTTCGTCATCTGCAGAGCTAGTTGGCATATAAACTTGTACTACTGTAGTAGGTGTGGGCTTCGTATCTATCTTGGCCACATTAATGCGTTCACTATGTTGTTTGTAGTAGCTTACCCGCATTCCTATTTTCCTATTCATTATTAATCCTACTCCTGAATTACCCCTATTTGATTTTGTGTTTATAACCCTGTAGTCACCTGACCAGAAGTCTTGTTCCTCCTGCCACCGAACTTCACTAATACCCACTATATCTAACTTCAACCTATCCATTTCCCTTTTTAAATTTTCTAACCTACCTGCCCGATAAAGGGATCTGACATTCCACGCTCCGATCCGTAGAACGCCAGTTTTCTTTCTCGTCATAACAACGTCCTCTCGAGTAGTCCCAGCCAGGAGATCCGAATGGGGGACTATTTTACCTCCGGAATATTTTACCCAAGAGGACGCCATCATCATTTAATCATACAGTAAAGCTGCATGCCCTCGGGAAAAATTACGGCCGTAGTTTCCCCTTGCTTTCAGCCGTTCGCAGTACCAGCACAGCAAGGCCGTTCTGGTTATTGTTACAAGGCCAGATCAGTCGATCATCCAGACTGTTGCCCCTGCAACTACTGAAAAGTCTGCTGCCCCTCTTCAGGAACCACACGTTTGTCTGGCCTCTCAACAGATACCCTCCGTTGTGGTTGCACCTACGGTACGGCTATCTGTATCCCTGAGGCACGCAAGGCTCCCCACCAACGGCAAGGTCCATGGTTCATGTGGGGGGGGGGGGGGGGGACCACGAAGATAAGGTATGAGAAATTAGGGCTCATACAGACGCATATAGGGAGTCGTTTTTCCCTCGCTCTGTTTGCGAGTGGAGCAGGAAAGGAAATGACTAGTAGTGGTATCTACATCTACATCCATACTCCACAAGCCACCTGACGGTGTGTGGCGGAGGGTACACTGAGTACCTCTATCGGTTCTCCCCTCTATTCCAGTCTCGTATTGCTGGTGGAAAGAAGGACTGTCGGTATGTTTCTATGTGGGCTCTAATCTCCCTGATTTTATCCTTATGGTCTCTTCGCGAGATATAGGTAGAAGGGAGCAATATACTGCTTGACTCTTCGGTGAAGGTATGTTCTCGAAACTTTAACAAAAGCCCGTACCGAGCTACTGAACGTCTCTCTTGCAGAGTCTTCCACTGGAGTTTATCATCTCCGTAACGCTTTCGCGATTACTGTAACGAAGCGCCGTGCTCTCCGTTGGATCTTCTCTATCTGTTCTATCAACCCTATCTGGTGCGGATCCCACACTGCTGAGCAGTATTCGAGCAGTGGGCGAACAAGCGTACTGTAACCTACTTCCTTTGTTTTTGGATTGCACTTCCTTAGGATTCTTCCAGTGAATCTCAGTCTGGCATCTACTTTACCGACGATCATTCCATTTTAAATCACTTCTAATGCGTACTCCCAGATAATTTATGGAATTAACTGCTTCCAGTTGCTGACCTGCTATTTTGTAGCTAAATGATAAGGGGTCTATCTTTCTATGTATTCCAAGCACATTACACTTGTGCAGATTGAGATTCAATTGCCATTTCCTGCAACATGCGTCAATTCGCTGCATTTCAGTACAATTCTTCATTGTTGCTACCTTTCGATACACCACAGCATCATCTGCAAAAAGCCTCAGTGAACTTCCGATGTCATCCACCAGGTCATTTATGTATATTGTGAGTAGCAACGGTCCTATGACTCTCCCCTGCGGCACACCTGAAATCACTCTTAATTCGGAAGACTTCTCTCCATTGAGAATGAGATGCTGCGTTCTGTTATCTAGCAACTTCTCAATCCAATCACACAATTGGTCTGAGAGTCCGTATGCTCTTACTTTGTTCATTAAACGACTGTGGGGAACTGTGTCAAACATCTTGCGGAAGTCAAGAATCACGGCATCTACCTGTGAACCCGTGTGTATGGCCTCTGAGTCTCGTGGACAAATAGCGCGAGCTGGGTTTCACACGGCCGTCTTTTTCGAAACCCATGCTGATTCCTACAGAGTATATTTCTAGTCTCCAAAAAAGTCATTATACTCGAACATAATATGTGTTCTAAAATTCTACAACTGATCGACGTTAGAGATATAGGTCTATAGTTCTGCACATCTGCTCGACGTCCGTTCTTGAAAACGGGGATGACCTGTGCCCTTTTCCGATACTTTGGAACGCTTCGCTCTTCTACAGACCTACGGTACACCGCTGCAAGAAGGGGGTCAAGTTCCTTCGCGTACTCTGTGTAAAATCGAACTGGTATCCCATGAGGTCCAGCGGCCTTTCCTCTTTTGAACGATTTTGTTTCTCTATCCCTCTGTCGTCTATTTATATATCTACCATTTTGTCATCTGTGCGACAATCTAGAGAAGGAACTACGGTGCAGTCTTCCTCTGTGAAACAGCTTCTACATCTACATCTACATCCATACTCCGCAAGCCACCTGACGGTGTGTGGCGGAGGGTACCCTGAGTACCTCTATCGGTTCTCCCTTCTATTCCAGTCTCGTATTGCTCGTGGAAAGAAGGACTGTTGGTATGCTTCTGTGTGGGCTCTAATCTCCCTGATTTTATCCTTATGGTCTCTTCGCGACATATACGTAGAAGGGAGCAATATACTGCTTGACTCTTCGGTGAAGGTATGTTCTCGAAACTTTAACAAAAGCCCGTACCAAGCTACTGAACGTCTCTCTTGCAGAGTCTTCCACTGGAGTTTATCTGTCATCTCCGTAACGCTTTCGCGATTACTGTAACGAAGCCCGCTACTCTCCGTTGGATCTTCTCTATCTGTTCTATCAACCCTATCTGGTGCGGATCCCACACTGCTGAGCAGTATTCAAGCAGTGGGCGAACAAGCGTACTGTAACCTACTTCCTTTGTTTTCGGATTGCATTTCCTTAGGATTCTTCCAATGAATCTCAGTCTGACATGTGCTTTACCGACGATCAACTTCATATCATCATTCCATTTTAAATCACTCCTAATGCGTACTCCCAGATAATTTATGTAATTAACTGCTTCCAGTTGCTGACCTGCTATTTTGTAGCTAAATGATAAGGGATCTATCTCTCTATGTATTCCAAGCACATTACACTTGTCTAGATTGAGATTCAATTGCCATTTCCTGCACCATGCATCAATTCGCTGCATTTCAGTACAAGTTTTCATTGTTGTAACCTTTCGATACACCACAGCATCATCTGCAAAAAGCCCCAGTGAACTTCCGATGTCATCCACCAGGTCATTTATGTATATTGTGAATAGCAACGGTCCTATGACTCTCCCCTGCGGCACACCTGAAATCACTCTTAATTCGGAAGACTTCTCTCCATTGAGAATGAGATGCTGCGTTCTGTTATCTAGGAACTTCTCAATCCAATCACACAATTGGTCTGAGAGTCCGTATGCTCTTACTTTGTTCATTAAACGACTGTGGGGAACTGTGTCAAACATCTTGCGGAAGTCAAGAATCACGGCATCTACCTGTGAACCCGTGTGTATGGCCCTCTGAGTCTCGTGGACAAATAGCGCGAGCTGGGTTTCACACGACCGTCTTTTTCGAAACCCTTGGTGATTCCTACAGAGTAGATTTCTAGTCTCCAAAAAAGTCATTATACTCGAACATAATACGTGTTCCAAAATTCTACAACTGATGGACGTTAGAGATATAGGTCTATAGTTCAGCTTTGGAAGAAGACATTTAGTATTTCGGCCTTTAGTCTGTCATCCTCTGTTTCAGTACACACTCCGATCGTGCGTGGTCTCCTTCAGCGGGCTCGACCAAAATACGCGCCGCGAAGACTTCCTCGCTGCTCCACCCTAACTGACCAAGTGCCCAGGGCCGGAAAATGTGAAAGGACCAGATATACGTCGGCCGATGAGACGACCAACCGAACCACCAACAAACGGTCGTTCCGCTCCCATCTCCCTCCGTCGGACAGTTCATATGTCACCAGCGGTCGGCGAACACTGGCTGTCCGCGACTCACCGGCACTCCGTCCCCGACTTCACTGCTGCTGCGTCCTGACTGCACTGCTGGCCCAACTGACTGCCAGACACACGACGACCCGGCAATACTATCGGTTGCTCCAGAGATGGTACGACAGTGCACTTATCGATACGCGCTGCTGCTGCCGCTCACGGGCAGGTAAGGAAAGAAGTTAGTGACGCCAGTAAATGGAATAAGAAAACGAGGCGGCAGTACCGTAATAGAAGGTGACAAACAATAAATGGCATGAAGACGAGCCGTGCACGGCTCAATATCATTAGTCCCAGAGAACCTATGAAAGATTGGGAATTAAGAAGTAACGATGCAATTTATCGAAAGATGGAAAACGTATCACATGTAATGAGAAAGAGAAGACTGATAATGTTTGAATATTCAAGACAGTAGAGTAACCAAAAACATCTTCAGATATTTGTACTTTAAAAAATCGACGACAAGACAGATCCATTTCGGAGCACGAATGAATGATGGGAAAGGATGTGAGAGGAAACCGGCCTTGACCTTTTCAAAGAAACCGTCCTGGCATCTGCTTGGAGAGATTTAGGGAAATCATGGAAAAGCTAAATGTGGTTGGCGGGCTGGGATTTGAACCGTAGTCCTTCACAGTGCGAGTCCATTGTGTTAACCACTGTGCCACATCCCGCAGTAGAAGTGTTTGTATGGAATATGGAAGGATTCCAAGGTAGGAGAGTGAAAAAGTAGATGTGGTCAGAAGACAGAAAGAGTAAACATAGTGAACAGGTGAAAGAGTATTCGAAGATGGTTCAAATGGCTCTGAGCACTATGGGACTTAACTTCTGAGGTCATCAGTTCCCTAGAACTTAGTACTACTTAAACCTAACTAACCTAAGGACATCACAAACATCTACGCCCGAGGCAGGATTCGAACCTGCGACGTAGCGGTCGCACGGTTCCAGACGGTAGCGCCTAGAACCGCTCGGTCACTCCGGACGGCAGTATTCGAAGAAAAGAGAAGAACAGAGCGAATAAGGAACTGGAATTGGCACGTTGTCCTTAGTTGGCCCATGCAAGAATAAAATAAAAGTAGACCAATACAAATGAGATAACAAACACAACAAAACTGTATGTACACCGAAGTATGTTACTAGGATATATCATTCCAAGCAAACTTTGTTGCTAGCGTTTACTACGAGAGCAGCATTCGCCTCTCAGGTTTTTTCAGCGTGCTGATTAATGGTGTGCTCCCGGATGTTCTGACGGCTTGTTGTTTCTATTTTACGCAAAATAATTCGATGGTAGACCTAGCTGTCTTCTTCAGGAGCTGCGAGTTTTAGTGTCGTCTTGAAAGATGGCAGTCAGTACACCTTCCATATAATTTTGTAGCTTCATTAAGTTATGCAGTGTTTCTTTCCTCTGTCGATGTTTTCTTATACGTTTATCATGCGAGAGATGATCTCATGCTGGGAACCGAATTGAGCGTGTTTTATCCTTATGTTTACTACGTTTGTTACTCAGCACACCATGTACCTTTCACCACCCTTCTTAACCCTTTGAGTACGAGTGGTTCTGCCAGAAGCCACCATTTTATTACTTTTTTTTAAACCAGTGCTATTGTAAGATAGTGACATCTCGTGGTATACCGAAGTACTTCTATGAATGTAGTGCATTACAGCAGTCACTTACGTAGTTCAAAGCAACGATCGACGCGGAAATGGTGCTACACGAGTATAGGAGATTGTGATGTGTGTATTTATTTTCTATAGTGATCACACTGAGGAGGTCATGTGCGGTGGAAGTAAGTATATCTGAAGTTACCGTAATGCAAATTTGCGTTCTTAGTAGCGCTATTATGGGCGGGTTAGAAATGAAACCATAAAAGCAGTATGTTTTTCTGACATACATTTGTTAAAATGTCGGTACAATTTTTGCTTGTTATCGAGGACTATAACTTGTTTTGGGCATTGTGACTTTATTGAAGTTTCGAGATGGGGGACTGTGTCTCCGAAAAATGTGAAATTGCTTTCAGATATACCTCAGGAAATGATGGGTTACTGAAAACTGTATTTCCATGTGATTCCAAATTGAAACCACAACTTTTAAACAATTGATTGTGTACTTTTTGACAATCTCTACTTGTATTCGTTGTTTACTGTGACAATACGAGTAAACTTTATGAGAAATTTTAAAATTAGTTTTCTTCATATTAATGGGACTTAAAGGGTTAAACATGGATGATTACTGGAGTGTATGACAGTGGGTGAAATTACAAACGGATGAACAATGGTGAATTCATGAGGCGTTACTTGGTTCATCTTTGTGGCAGAGGCCTTCGAACGTCGAACTGACGGAAAATTTTGAATGAGGGAAACAAGCGTTACCTCTCCTGTCCTGTAATTGGTGAAGCTGCCTGGTACCACCGAAATATTCATCTTGTCGACTGGTCAGTTTGCCCTCTCCAAGGTTTTCCGGTCTCTCTGCTCCGACGCAAGGCAAGTTGGATTTTTTACAGAGTTGGTCGGTCGCTGTTCGAGATCGGGTGAGTATGACTTGCTGATTCTGCGCACAATGAGACGATGTCTTTTGGATCCTCGCTGACTAATGATTAATGATGGAGTGTCAAGCAGTTTACCGTTACGGAACCATGGTGTTAGGATTTTGTACGTTTGCAATGTTTACTGAACCTTAGAAGTACCTTCCATTTCCTGAATAAATGTCCATTTAGAATCAACACAGTTCGACGTTTCTCCAAAGTGCGTGCTAGCAGGGCATCCCGCTTCCTGTGAATTCTTGAACCCTGGCACCTAAAGTTCGGTAGCTACTTGGACGAGGAATTCCGCCTTAGGCAAGACACCAGTGGAGTTATGTTTTACTCGGACATGTTTCAACACTTTTTGTGCTATCTTCAATGGGTTACTTTATTTATTTTCCGTGAAGCTAATATTAAATATTAGCGTTTATAGAAAACGTTTGATTCAAAATACACTCCTGGAAATTGAAATAAGAACACCGTGAATTCATTGTCCCAGGAAGGGGAAACTTTATTGACACATTCCTGGGGTCAGATACATCACATGATCACACAGACAGAACCACAGGCACATAGACACAGGCAACAGAGCATGCACAATGTCGGCACTAGTACAGTGTACATCCACCTTTCGCAGCAATGCAGGCTGCTATTCTCCCATGGAGACGATCGTAGAGATGCTGGATGTAGTCCTGTGGAACGGCTTGCCATGCCATTTCCACCTGGCGCCTCAGTTGGACCAGCGTTCGTGCTGGACGTGCAGACCGCGTGAGACGACGCTTCATCCAGTCCCAAACATGCTCAATGGGGGACAGATCCGGAGATCTTGCTGGCCAGGGTAGTTGACTTCTAGAGCACGTTGGGTGGCACGGGATACATGCGGACGTGCATTGTCCTGTTGGAACAGCAAGTTCCCTTGCCGGTCTACGAATGGTAGAACGATGGGTTCGATGACGGTTTGGATGTACCGTGCACTATTCAGTGTCCCCTCGACGATCACCAGAGGTGTACGGCCAGTTAGGAGATCGCTCCCCACACCATGATGCCGGGTGTTGGCCCTGTGTGCCTCGGTCGTATGCAGTCCTGATTGTGGCGCTCACCTGCACGGCGCCAAACACGCATACGACCATCATTGGCACCAAGGCAGAAGCGACTCTCATCGCTGAAGACGACACGTCTCCATTCGTCCCTCCATTCACGCCTGTCGCGACACCACTGGAGGCGGGCTGCACGATGTTGGGGCGTGAGCGGAAGACGGCCTAACGGTGTGCGGGACCGTAGCCCAGCTTCATGGAGACGGTTGCTAATGGTCCTCGCCGATACCCCAGGAGCAACAGTGTCCCTAATTTCCTGGGAAGTGGCGGTGCGGTCCCCTACGGCACTGCGTAGGATCCTACGGTCTTGGCGTGCATCCGTCCGTCGCTGCGGTCCGGTCCCAGGTCGACGGGCACGTGCACCTTCCGCCGACCACTGGTGACAACATCGATGTACTGTGGAGACCTCACGCCCCACGTGTTGAGCAATTCGGCTGTACGTCCACCTGGCCTCCCGCATGCCCACTATACGCCCTCGCTCAAAGTTCGTCAACTGCACATACGGTTCACGTCCACGCTGTCGCGGCATGCTACCAGTGTTAAAGACTGCGATGGAGCTCCGTATGCCACGGCAAACTGGCTGACACTGACGGCGGCGGTGCACAAATGCTGCGCAGCTGGCGCCATTCGACGGCCAACACCGTGGTTCCTGGTGTGTCCGCTGTGCCGTGCGTGTGATAATTGCTTGTACAGCCCTCTCGCAGTGTCCGGAGCAAGTATGGTGGGTCTGACATACCGGTGTCAATGTGTTCTTTTTTCCATTTCCAGGAGTGTATTTTGCAATAGGTACTGGGAGATGAAGAAGCTTGCACAGGATAGAGTAGCATGGAGAGTTGCATCAGACCAGTCTCAGGACTGAAGACCACAACAACAAACAATCTTCGTGGTCCTTATGCCCAATGGTGGTAGTAGAATGGTTCGACAGTCAACTTCAAATGCCTCTTCTATAAATTTTCTCATTAATATTTCTCGAAAAGAATATCATCTTCCTTGCAGGGATTCCCATTTGCGTTTCCGAAGCATCTTCGTAACAGTTACGTGTTTTTTGTACCTATCCGGTGACAAATATAGCAGCCCACTCTGAATTGCTTCGATGTTTTCCTTCAATCCGACGTGGTACGGACCCCAAATACTCGAGCAGTACTCAAGAATAGGTCGCCCCAGTGTCCTACATACGGTCTTCTTAACAGGTAACCCATTCTTTCTTAAAATTCTA
Organism: Schistocerca gregaria; assembly: GCF_023897955.1. NCBI lineage: Eukaryota > Metazoa > Arthropoda > Insecta > Orthoptera > Acrididae > Schistocerca > Schistocerca gregaria. Next base: position 515,947,253 of record NC_064925.1, on the reverse strand, counting down.
CCAACACGCAGAAGTCGACCATTCGCCTTCCCTACCACTGTTCTCACATGCTCGTTCCACCTCATATCGCTCTGCAACGTTATGCACACATACTTAAAGACCTTGACTGTGTCAAGCAGGACACTAGAAATACTGTTATCAAATATTTCAGCTTTGTTCTTCCTGCTCATCCGCATGAACTTATATTTTTCCACATTTAAAGTTAGCTGCCGTTCACCATAGCAACTATAAATTTTGACTAAGGTGTGTTGTATCTTTCTACAGTCACTTAACTTCGACAGCTTGCCGTACACCACAGAATCATCAGCAAACAACCACAGATTGCTGCTCTCCCTGTCTGCCAAATCATTTATGTACACAGAGAACATACCCTTGTCTCTGGTGAACACATGCCGCCGAGGACAACATACTGGGTTCTATTATTTAAGAAGTCTTCGAGCCACTCACATATATGTCAACTTATTCCATAAGCCCATACCTTCGTTAACAGCCTGCAAGCGGGACCACGTCAAACACTTTCCGGAAATCTACACTACTGGCCATTAAAATTGCTGCACCACAAAGATGATGTGCTACAGACGCGAAATTTAACCGACATGAAAAAGATACTCTGATATGCAAATGATTAGCTTTTCAGAGCATTTACACAACGTTGGCGCAGGTGGCGACACCTACAACGTGCTGACATGAGGAAAGTTTCCAAGCGATTTCTCATACACAAACAGCAGTTGACCGGCGTTACCAGGTGAAACGTTGTGGTGATGCCTTGTGTAAGGAGGAGAAATGCGTAGCATCACGTTTCCGACGTTGATAAACGTCAGATTGTAGCCTATCGCGATTACGGTTTATCGTATCGCGACGCTGCTGCTCGCGTTGGTCGAGATCCAATGACTGTTATCAGAATATGGAATCGGTGGGATCAGGAGGGTAATACGGAATGCCGTGCTGGATCCCAACGGCCTCGTATCACTAGCAGTCGAGATGACAGGCATCTTATCCGCATGGCTGTAACGGATCGTGCAGCCACGTCTCGATCCCTGAGTCAACAGATGGGGACGTTTGCAAGACAACATCCATCTGCACGAACAGCTCGACGACGTTTGCAGCAGCATAGACTATCAGCTCGGAGACCATGGCTGCGGTTACCCTCGACGCTGCATCACAGACAGGAACGTCTGCGATGGAGTACTCAACGACGAACCCGGATGCACGAATGGCAAAACGTTGTTTTTTCGGGTGAATCCAGGTTCTGTTTACAGCATCATGATGGTGGCATCCGTGTTTGGCGACATCGCGGTGAACGCGTGTATTCGTCATCGCCATACTATCGTATCACCCGGCGTGATGGTATGGGGTGCAATTGGTTACAAGCCTCGGTCACCTCTTGTTCGCACTGATGGCACTTTGAACAGTCGACGTTACATTTCAGATGTTTTACGACCCGTGCCTGTACCCTTCATTCGATCCCTGCGAAATCCTACATTTCAGCAGGATAATGCACGACCGCATGTTCCAAGTCCTGTACGTGCCTTTCTGGATACAAAAAATGTTCGACTACTGCCCTCGTCAGCACATTCTCCAGATCTCTCACTCATTGAAAACGTCTGGTCAAGGGTGGCCGAGCAACTGGTTCGTCACAATACGCCAGTCACTACTCTTGATGAACTGTGGTATCGTGTTGAAGCTGCATGGGCAGCTGTACCTGTACACGCCATCCAAGCTCTGTTTGACTCAATCCTTAGGGGTCTCAAGGCCGTTATTACGGCCGGATGTGGCTGTTCTGGGTACTGATATCTCAGGATCTATGCGCCCAAATTGCGTGAAAATCTAATCACTTGTCAGTTCTAGTATAATATATTTTTCTAATGGATACCCTTTTATCATCTGTATTTCTTCTTGGTGTAGCAATTTTAATGGCCAGTAGTGCAGAAATATGGACACTAGTCTGTTGTCCTTCATCCATAGTTCAAATGGTTTAAGTGGCTCTGAGCACTGTGGGACTTAACTTCTTAGATCATCAGTCCCCTAGAACTTAGAACTAATTAAACCTAACTAACCTAAGGACATCACACACATCCATGCCCGAGGCAGGATTCGAACCTGCGACCGTAGCAGTTGCACGGTTCGAGACTGCGCGCCTAGAACCGCGAGACCACCGCGGCCGGCCATCCATAGTTCTTAGTGTATCTCGTAGGAAGAGGGCTAGCTGAGCTTCGCACGAGGGACGCTTTCTAAAACCATGCTGATTCGTGCACATAAGCTTCTCAGCCTCAAGAAAGTTTATTGTATTCGAAATCAGAAAATGTTGAACGAATCTTCAACAAACAAAAGGTAGGGATATTGGTTTCTAATTCTGAGGGCCCGGTATTTTACCTTTCTTATATACTAGAGTCACCTGCCCTGTCTCCCAGTAGCATGGAACTTGTGCTGAGCGAGATATTAACGATAAATGCAAATCCGGTAAGCGACCAGTGCCGTAGAATACTCTTTGTAAAATCGAACTGGGATTCCATCCGGACCTGGTGTTTTATTTGCTTTCAGATATTTCAGTTGTTTCTCTACGCCGTGTATGTCGTCCACATTGGAGTCTGTCCGATGATCAAATGACGCTGTGTTTGTACGATTCTCCTGTGCGAACGATTTCTTGAAAGTGAAATTTAAAACTTTGGCTTTCTTTTTGCTATCTGTAACTGCCACACTGGTCAACAAAGGACTGAATGGAAGTCTTAGAGCCGCACAGCGATTTTACATGCGACATGAATTTTCTCGGGCTCTCTGCGAGTTTTGCTAAGGTGTGACAGCGGTAGCAGTAGAACGCTTCGCGCACATATCTTTTCAAACGGGCACGAATTTCTACTAACCTTCTCTTCTCGTCATTTATGCGTTCCTATTTGAACTGAGAGTACAACAACCCCTGTTAATGCAGCATCCGCCGAATTTCGTTATTAAACCATGGTGGGTCTCTTCAATCCTTTATCCACTCATTAGGCACATAACTCCCCAGACCACGATTTACAATCTGCTTAAACTTTGTCCGTAATTCCTCTCCACATCCATCTTGCTGGAAATGAGCGATGCCAATTCACAAAGTGAGATGTGAATAACTGCTTATCTGCAGTGTCTAGCAGAAACATCCTCCTAGCCTTCTCGACTGATTCATTAACTTTCGTGATCATAGTTGCTATAATGACATCAGAATCGCTAACCCTCTTTCTACACTAACATTGCCGATAAAGTCAGGCCTGTTTGTAGCTACAAGTTCTAAGATATTTCCACTGCGTTTGGGCTGCCGAGTTAGCTATTCAAAGCTGTTTTCAGAAAATGTGTTCAAAAGCTTTTTGCATGACAGTCTATCTGTACACCCCGCAATGAATGCATAGGCATCCTGGTTTATAAGCGTCAGATTAAAGTCGCTTCAAATTAATTATGGCATGATATCGATATTTACTCATTATCGACCGTAGAGTTTCTTCGAACGACTCTAGAACTGCACAGCAGAATCGGATGACCGGTAAAAACATCCAACAATTAACTTTGTTTCACCTACAGCTGTTACATGCGAACAGACTTGTTCACTGCCACATCCAACTTCAACCTCAATAGACAGAGACAATATTTTTGTCAACTGCAATGAACACTCCCTGTCCTAAGGCCTCCAGTCTGTCTTTCCGGTGTACGATCCATGACTCGCCAAAATATCTCAGAGTTTTCCACTTTGGACTTCAGCCAGCTCTCGGTCCCAAGAATTATTTGAGCACGAGAACTTTCCTGGAGGGCAGTAATTCGGGAACTTTATTACGAATACTTCGACAGTTTACTGATAAAATTGTAACAGTCGAAGTACCTTTATTCTGAATGCCGTTTGACTTACGTTGCTGCATATGGACTGGCGAGTGTTCATCGAACCTCGAACATCTGCCTAGCCTAAAAAACCCTCGTGTGCACTCCACAAGTACTCTGCTATCCCAGCAGCTGCTTCCTCTTCATTTGTGTAGTGCACCCCTGACCTGTCAGAGGGAGTGCTTTAACCCCCCCCCCCCCCCCCCCCACGATAACGTAAGTCTAGAAATCTTCAGCTAAGACCGTCATAGAGTCGACGAAGCCTTTGGTTAAGACCCTCCACTCGGCTTCAAACAAAGCACCCTGACCGACTCTGGGAACGTTGCTGCAAATTGCGGACTCTGTTTGCACCCTGCGGGCGAGGCCAGCAGTCTTCACCCCCTCCACCAGCCGCCTGTACGAACTGAGGATTGCCTCGGAACCCAAGTGACAGGCGTCGTTGGTGCCGACGTGAGCCACAACATGCAGACAGCACCCTGCATGCTCGATAGCCACAGGCAAGACCACCTCCTCTCCTCGGATGAGGTCCCCCAGCAGGCATACCGAGAGCACATTAGCTTTCTTTCCCTCCCTGAACGCTCTCTACTTAAGGGGCTCCACAAAGCGCATAACTTTGGAGCTCCCAGTAACCAGTAAACCCCTCCACCCGCGACCTTGATGAAGGAGCGGCCACCTGTCCACTCACAGGGTGAATGGACTGGGCCAGCTGACCCGTCTTCACGTTGGCCCTCCGCCTAGAGCTACGCGAACGCGTTACCACCCGCCACTCACCCTGCCGTGAGGGCGGATCCACCATGCTCTTTACTCAAGTGGGGAGAGTCCATGTAGAACACCTGAGGCATTAAAACCACCGTGTTAACTTTTCTCTCATTTGTATTAACCCAGTCTCGAAACTTTTTGGGGGTTTCTTGTTCTCCTTTGGTACAGTTGGACCGAGGATGATCAAATTATGAACGAAATCGACTGTAAAAAAATAAAAAAATAAAAAAGGACATCTATGTAATCTACATCTACATTTATACAACGCAAGCCACCCAACGGCATGTGGCGGAGGGCACTTTACGTGCCACTGTCATTACCTCCCTCTCCTGTTCCAGTCGCGTATCGTTCGCGGGAAGAACGACTGCCGGAAAGCCTCCGAGCGCGCTCGAATCTCTCCAATTTTACATTCGTGATCTGCTCGGGAGGTATAAGTAGGGAGAGGCAATACATTCGATACCTCATCCAGAAACGCACCCTCTCGAAACCTGGACAGCAAGCTACACTGCTATGCAGAGCGCCTCTCTTACACAGTCTGCCACTTGAGTTTGCTAAACATCTCCATAACGCTATCACGTTTACCAAATAACCCTGTGACGAAACGCGCCGCTCTTCATTGGATCTTCTCTATCTCCTCTGTCAACCCAACCTGGTATAGATCCTACACTGATGAGCAATACTGAAGTGTAGGTCAAACGAGTGTTTTGTAAGCCATCTCCTTTGTTGATGGACTACATATTGTAAGGACTCTCCCAATGAATCTCAACCTGGTACCCGCCTTACCAACAATTAATTTTATATGATCATTCCACTTCAAATCGTTCCGTACGCATACTACCAGATATTTTACAGAAGTGACTGCTACCAATGTTTGTTCCGCTATGATGTAATCCTACAATAAAGGATCCTTCTTTCTATGTATTCGCAATACATTGCATTTGTCTATGTTAAGGGTCAGTTGCTACTCCCTGCACCAAGTGCCTATCCGCTGCAGATCTTCCTGCATTTCGCTGCAATTTTCTAATGCTGCAACTTCTCTGTATGCTACAGCATCATCCGTGAAAAGCCGCATGGAACTTCCGACACTATTTACTTGGTCACTTATATATATTGTGAAAAGCAGTGGTCCCGTAACACTCCCTTGTGGTACGCCAGAGGTTACTTTAACGTCTGTAGACGTCTCTCCATTGAGAACAACATTGCGTGATGATGTTCTGAAAATATTACGCGTTTTGATATTTCTGGAATACAAACATTATGGCCTTCGTTGTGAGAGCTGTGAACCTGCACAGTCTTCAAGCATGCCACTGTTGTGCCCCTTGTTGATACCCTCGGCCATAGACCATTTTTTGTAATTATTTTATCTATCTGGATACAATCAGGTGAGTGGTAATAATACGGCAGTCACTGTACGCAGAAAGGAAAATCTATCGACAGCTCGCGTAATAGAAACTCCCTTTATTGTTGCGCATTTGAAAATACACTGAGCATGGTTAAAGAAGTATCAAAAACTAAGATCGAGAAACATTATGGAGTGAAGCTGTTCGGTTTTAGGAAAGATAAAGTAGCCGTGCCGGCCATTGTGGCCGAGTGGTTGGTTCTATGCGCTTCAGTCTGCAACCGCGCGACCGCTACGGTCGCACGTTCGAATCCTGCCTCGGGCTTGGATGTGTGTGATGTCCTTAGGTTTAATTATCTCTAAGTTCTAGGGGACTGATGACATAAGATGTTAAGTCCAATAGTGCTCAGAGCCAATTGAACCATTTTCTTCAGCACACCGTACGAGCCACGACCAGTGAACAAGTGGCACAAATGTGTTGAAATTAAGAGAACATGTCCTTTGCTTTCATTGTCAGTCGCTACTACGAACTGTTTCTCGACTCTTAGCGGCCGCTGTCAGCTCCACTGCGTTTCCGGCCTAGCTTTACAAAGAAACAAGGAAATAAGGAGATTGTATTAGGGACCTGTGTAAACTTTTTTACGATTAATGGAGACAGTTCGTAGAACATCGCATTTGTTCAATATTACATCCAGTGCGAATGTCCATGAAAATTTCAACGTTAACGGCAACATTCGGCATATGAAAATGAAGACTTTCGTAATCAGAGTAAATTCAAGAAAACTGCGAGATCTGACACTACGTTAAATGTAAGTGTACAAACTTCTTGTAGCTCATGTTTTATACATTATTATTACACAATGCTCAATGATACATGGGCGTGTAGGCAAGCTCATGTCTCAGCAACGACTGACTCTTTGTCGAAGGGCCGTACGTACACCATACTTCGTGTACTCTAGGAAGTGATCGTTTCACAGTAAAGTGGCAGTTGTTTTAGTTAACGGTGAATTAATAGCCTTTGGACATCTCTGCGGAATGGATGAAAACAAAAAAAAGTTTTCCCGAACTCTCTGTCTTTAACAATTATTGATTTCAACAACCAGGCTGACTGATACGGACAGTGAAACATCCAGGAGACATAGTCTGATGCCAGTATACCATCGAACACGTACGTACCATCGGCGGTTATTCAAACGATTAGAGTTGCAGTAGACTTCCACCAGTGTGCATGTTTAGTGTTGTTACTATGCCTGGTACTGTATTTAAGGGACGTGAACAGTGTCAGATGTTGAGTGACTACTGTGAAGGACGCGGAGATGCCGGCTTAGTACTACAAAAGTGCGTTATCAGCACGTGACAGATTTTGAAAGGTACATCATTGTGAATCTCCGTTCGTCCTGCTAATCGAATGGTTGTAAACACATAAACAGCCTACTTACATCTCTGTGAATGCTTGATGTTCAGATACTTCTGTGGCCAACAAGATTCCTGTATCTTTCCTGATAGATCACGTGTGCAACCACCTTGCACGTCAACTCTGTTGCAGTGCCAGCATCTAGGATAACAAGGACAAGTTTCAACAGTTGTGGACCAAATTGTCTCACGAGAAGACACAACGTCTTTACACGCGTTTCCCAAGCGAATCACAGCATGCACCCAGACCAGCGGGGCCCGCCACGAATTCCTCCCCTACCCAAACCAAAGTGGCACATGCAATCAACGTCCTCAGTTACCTGCTAGACGTATTCCAGTCTCTGTCTCCCTCTACAGACTTCACCCTCTACAGCTCTCTCTAATACCATAGAAATTATAGCCTGAAGTGTTAAAATATGCATTATTATCCTGTTCCTTCTTCTTCTCAGTGTTATCCACATTTTCCTTTTCTCGCTGTTTCTGCGGAGAGCCTCCTCATATCATGCTGATAAGTGCGCTCAAACAGCCAATTTCCTTATAAATTTGACTCGATTTTGTAATCATTGAAATATCACATACAGTCTCAGCCTGTGAAGTTTTATTTCATTGCCCCCTCTCCACCTGGGTGCTTCACTTTTTTAGCCAGGCTGTGTAATTATTGGTATCTATTGGCGATTTCCTGCCGACGTCGGTAAGTAGTTGTCGCGGGGACGCCATTAGTCGACGTTCATCCTCACCTTTCAGTGGCACCCCAGTCAACTTATACTTTACAGATAGCCACCGTGAAACGTCTACTTAGAAAAATTATTGTATTACTGTGCTTATAAACCTCTTACATTATTTGATTTTCAAACAGCTGGGCAAAACGGAAGGTACTCAGACATTACTCTCTTTACTTGTTCTGATCAACACTAAACTGACAGCAAATATTTTTAGCGCAACGCAATCTGACTTTCAATAATCCCTAAAAAAGAATGGCCCTGACTAACATTAACCTATACGTTTCACAGATAACTTACCTCACAAAAACCTTCGTTACTCGAACTGCAGCAATACAGCGAGCGCCACTACTGCCAGCTAAATAAAAGATTCAAACTACTGAAGCCTCTAACTACTGATAAGCATAGTTAGCAAATGAAAGATTTTGATAGAGAACAATGTATTTACCTTAATAGTGTTCAAAGGTCATAATATATAGCAGTTCATGACATCCAGTCTTACAAATTTACTGTCTCTGATGGATACACGTCCATATAATCCGCTCTCAAAACTCCGCCATCTCTCTCCCCACATCCACCACTGCTGGCGGCTCACCTCCAACTGCGCAACGCTACGCGATGTTAACATTCAGATGCCCAACACTACAATAGCCAACAACAATGCATACCAGCCACAGACTGCACACGGCACAGCCAGTGATTTTCATACAGAGCGCTAAGTGGCGTTACCAATATAAAAACCTAAACAGCCTACTTACAGGACTTAACTACGAAGGTCGTCAGTCCCTAAGCTTACACACTACTTAACCTAAATTATCCTAAGGACAAACACACACACCCATGCCCGAGGGAGGACTCAAACCTCCGCCGGGACCAGCCGCAAAGCCTGCTTCCGTCCTTGAATAAAACTTTACTTATAGATTTAGACAACATTGTCCGTGAAGCGCAGCGATCTGGTGCAATAATTTGGTTGAAACAACAATCGAGATCCCCAATAACTTTTGTGTATTAAGACCGGTTTCATCTTACGTTAAAGTCATCCACAGATTATTTGCGCCCCCTATTCCTCAGTTTTCCACTTGATCCAGAGTACCGTAGTGGTATCATGGGGCCCCCAGCACCAGCCATAGGGGGGCGCAAAACATCTGACGATGGCTTTAACGTAAGATGAAACCGATTATAATAAACAAATGTCATTGAGGATATCTATTGTTGTTTCAACCAAAAAATCTTAGCTATTGCTTTGAAGGCGTGTTATTTATGACCTTTGTTAAAATGGTAAAGTCAAGTAGCAAAACGTGTGATTTAAATTATGGAGACACCACTGAGAGGACGAGTAAAACACTACGAACTAAAATAATTTGCTATATATGCACCGTGCATTATTTACTTTGTATTCCTAGCTGCAACTGATACCATTTTTGTTTATCGGTGCTTTTTTCTCTTCTGTTGGAAATCTCGTCCCGTACGCATCCTATGTTTTATTGTATTCTGCAACTTGTCTGACACGAGAGAAGACACCTCCAACTACCACACCTAGATCTCGAAAAAAAAGAGGTCGTTAGGGAATAGAGATCGAAGCTAGAATACAACAAGGATGGGGAAGGAAATAGCTCAGATCGTTTTGAGAGGTTGGAAGAAAATTTGAAGGCTGCCGCTCCTGAATATGAGTCCCGTGAGCTAACTACGAAGATACCTCAATCACTGAAGTTAAAATCTTCTGGGTTATTGGGCCCCGTCATATTTCTACTAAAATGATCGACGTTTCGACCCCTCTGCTGGGATCTTCCTCAGGATCTTATGGTGTCCACTACAGCTAGAACACTAACAGAAACATGACGTGGCCTAATAACCCAGAATATTTTAACTTCAGTGACAACGCCGACGAAAGCCTGCAGAACTACATAGCCCAATAAGTTGAGTACCCCCATTTCCGTGGCGTGGGACTGGGTGGCGACACTTTAGCCACTGGGGTGTCCCAGACAGCAACTCGTTTTCTTATCTTATTGACCAACTAGGCTCAAGAAACCACTTCAATTCCTCTTCTTCCCTTGTTGTTTTCCGTTTTTCCAATACTTCATCTACTGTTCATGCTGCTTCCGATTTCTTATTTCTTCTGCTTTGAAAGCCTTCTAAACTGAGTATTTATTTTGAAAAATGGTTTCTGTCTGTTATTTCAGAATCTTTTATGTTGTTTCCTTCTAGTTCTTTTCTTGTGTGTGTAGTGGATGGTATAATCGATTTCTTCTTGTAGAAGTACAGGAATATTAGTTTCGTGAGCCTGTTCTCATTCATTCGGTAGAGGTATCCTAAAAACATTAATCCTCTTTTAGAGAATACTTCTGATATTTTATCTATATTTTCGTAGTTTCTTCTCACTTTTCATTTTGAGTACTAATTTTATTTTTATTACGTTTCCACGTAGCTTTGCCTCTCTCGGTTCCAAGAGTCCCGTTGTTATCCCCAACTTTGTCAGAGCCGATTAATGCTTCATCTTCTAACCACCATGTCCTCCATATGTTATATTCTGATAATAACAGAAAACGAGTTTAAGGATGTAATGCACGTACATGGTTTTCACCCCAAAGTTACAAACTAATTCTGTGAATTGCAGTTGTCTCCAACACTTGTTGTGTGGGCTAATTACTCTCCACTTACCACGGTCCAGTGCTGTGGTCGCAGCCGTAAAACGAGGGCCTATTTTCCCAGCGCCAGATTAATTTAGGACACATTGTTCTAAATGCGGAAAGCTCCAGGTGCTATGAAATGTTTATGCAAAGCCGTATTTGGCGGCGGGACACGGGAAGTAGGCAATTAAAATTAATTAAGTTCCGCAATGTTTCCCCGTTTTTAATCCATTAATACGATATGAGATGCAAATGGCCAGCGGTATCACTTACCAGTTCTCGGCGGAAAGTTTTCCAATTTGCCACGCTCCGCGATAAGCTAACGAGATTCTGAGCCCTTGCAATTTCCGCTGTTAACAGTGAGTCGCGCAAGAATGCGCGACCGCGGGCAGGTTTCGCGTCCCTGTGACCGGCCTTTCGTCACCGGTCCACAGCTAGGGCGGACTGCGCATGCGCCAGTACGAACGAACGTGCCTATAGGAGGAAAACCGGCGCACTTCAAACGGGCGGCGAAGGAAGTGACACGTGCGAGTTACAGATAGATTACTTTATGCGAAAAACTCGTTTGTGAGCTAACAGAGATTCGCGCCGAAGAGGTGTGGTAGAGGCTTGTGGTCACACAGGGTGAACAAATTTATGTTCGCAACCAGCAGGACACCAGCACAATAGGGGGGGACTATTACTGAACTATATAAATAAAATCGTCATAACTTCCGATCGGTTTGCGTGAGAACGTTGGAAGTGCACGGTTGGCCGCGGGGCATGATGGGAATTAGTATGCGCTGTACGGTTTGTTTTAGCGACGAAGCCCACTTTCATTTGGATGGGTTCTTCAATAAGCACTTGGGGGACTGAGAATCCGCATTTTGCAATCGAGAAGTCTCTTCATCCTCAACGGGTGACTGTATCCAGTCACGGAATAATCGTTACGATATTCCTAATATACTACCGAACGGTACGTAAAGGTTTTGGAAGATAATGTTATCCCCTTTATCCAAAGTGACCTTGGTTTCGACAAAATGTGGTTCGACCCCATCGTAGCAGGAGTGTGTCTGATGGTGTGGAGGAGAACTTTGGGGACCGCATACTGGCTCTGGGGCGCCCAGAAGCCACTGGCATGGGCCTTGATCGGCAGCCATATTTTCCGGATCTGAACACATGCAACTGCTTTTTGTGGGGCTATGTTAAAGACAAGGTTAAAGCAATAATCCCAAAACCATTCCTGAGCTGAAAACAGCCGTGAAAGGGTAATCGACAGCATCGATGTTCCGGCGGCCGCTACGGTCGCAGGTTCGAATCCTGCCTCGGGCACGGATGTGTGTGATGTCCTTAGGTTAGTTAGGTACAAGTAGTTGTAAGTTCTAGGGGACTGATGACCTCAGATGTTAAGTCCCATAGTGGTCAGATCCATTTGAACCATTTTCGATGTTCCGGCACTTCAGCGGGTCATGCAGAATTTCGCTTTTCGTCTGCGCCAAATTATCGCCAATGATGGAAGACAGATCCGAATATCTGTCGTGACGTTTACATGCGTGTGTGTGTGTGTGTGTGTGTGTGTGTGTGTGTGTGTGGACGCCGTTGTTTGTAACTAATTTACAGTTTCTTTCATATAGTTCAATAATTGTCACCTTGCACGTGCACTTTTAAAAAATGAAAATCTGATATTAACCCTAAGATTACACCTACATTGTTGAACCAAAAAATATGCTCCCACTGCCTGCGAGATATCGAAAGCCGCCGCGGGCACGTTACATGGTAAGGAATTTCAGGGTGTCCATAATTATACTTACTGTTACAAAACGCTGTATAAACAGAACCACTTGTCAGAATGAAGTCAAATTTTAACAGAGTATTATTGCAACATGGGGAAACGTCGTGAAATATAACAATATTAATCTGGTGCAAATGACATACGTACAGCGATACTACAACTATGGCTTGAGAAACACTCAACACCATCCGTAGTGTTCAATGTGCGGACAATTCAAGTTTGCCATACAACAGCTGTGGCACTGTTAGTTAGTTAAGCCCCTCAACCACGGTAAGATCTTACCACATCGTATGAGAAAAGTCGGTTTTTAATTGACCTGAGGGCGAAAACCGCAGAAAAAACCAAGTGCCATTGGTTTTTAATTTTTCTGAGGCCAAAACCAAATAAAAATCAAAATGGGATCGGTTTCTAATTATGGTGAGACTGGACCAAGGCATGTTCAGTATCCAGTCCACAAGCTGAAATCGAGAAACAGCGTTTCCGTGTCAGACCGGAGTGTCTCTGCAGTCACTTCCAGAATGCGTTGCGCAATGTGTGCCTTCGATTCAGCCACGTTTGCAGTTGGTGCCCTGAACGTAACATCTTTCAGATAATCCCACAATCAGAAGCCACACGGAGTAAGATCAGGTGATCTGATCGGCAAGGCTGTAGAGAAATCACGGCTGACAATTTTAGCATTTCCTAAATGCCTCGGCAGCAGCCGCTTCCCTGGGCGTGCAGTGTGCGGAAGAGTGACGTCTTGCGCAAAAATAATCTTAACCACACATCCACGGTGTTGAAAGATTGCAATGACGCTGCTGCGAAACACTCTCATAGCGTCTCAGGTAACAGCACCCGCAGAACGCGTGTCCTCGGAATAGTGTGGCCTTACGATAAATGACGCCGCTAACCTGAACCAAACCCGCCCGGTTAGCAGTGAGAAATTTAACCGACAGGAAAAAGATGCTGTGATATGCAAATGATTAGCATCTCAGAGCATTCACACAAGGTTGGCGCCGGTGACGACACCTACAACGTGCTGGCATGAAGAAAGTTTCCAACCGATTTCTCATACACAAACAGCATTTGATCGACGTTGAATGGTGAAACGTTGTTGTTATGCCTCGTGTAAGGAGGAGAAATACGTACCATCACGTTTCAGACTTTGATAAACGTCAGATTCTAGCCTATCGCGATTGCGGTTTATGGTATCGCGACATTGCTGCAAGCGTTGGTCGAGATCCAATGACTGTTAGCAGAATATGGAATCTGTGGGCTCAGGAGGGTAATACAGAACGCCGTGCTGGATTCCAACGCCCTCCTATCACTAGCAGTCCAGATGACAGGCATCTTATCGGCTTGGCTATAACGGATCGAGCAGCCACGTCTCGATCCCTGAGTCAAGAGATGGGGACGTTTGCAAGACAACAACTATCTGCACGAACAGTTGGACTACGTTTGCAGCGGCATAGACTATCAGCTCGGAGACCATGGCTGCGGCTACACTTGACTCTTCTGCATAACAGACAGGAGCGGCTGCGACGGTGTATTCAACGACGAACCTGGGTGCACGAATGGCAAATCGTCATTTTTTGGGGGGGATGACTCCAGGATCTGTTCACAGCATTAAGATGGTCGCATCTGTGTTTGGCGACACTGCGGTGAACGCACAATGGAAGCGTGTATTCGTCATGGCCAAACTGGCGTATCACCCGGCGTGATGGTATGGGGTGCCATTGGTTACATGTCTCGGTCACCTCTTGTTCGCACTGACAGCACTTTGAACAGTGGACGTTACATTTCAGATGTGTTACGACCCGTGGGTCTACCCTTCATTCGATCCCTGCGAAACCCTACAATACAGCAGGATAATGCACGACCGCATGTTGCAGGTCCTGTACGGGCCTTTCTGGATACAGAAAATGTTCGACTGCTGCCCTGGCCAGCACATTCCCCAGATCTCTCCTCACCCATTGAAAACGTTTGGTCAATGGTGGCCGAGCAACTGGCTCGGCACAATAGCCAGTCACTACTCTTGATGAACTGTGGTATCGTGTTGAAGCTGAATCGTGTACCTGTACACGCCATCCAAGCTCTCTTTGACTCAATGCTCAGGCGTATCAAGGCCGTTATTACGTCCAGAGGTGGTTGTTCTGGGTACTGGTTTGTCAGGATCTATGCACCCAGACTGCGTGAAAATGTAATCAGATGTCAGTTCTAGGATAATATATTTGTCCAATGAATACCCGTTTATCATCTGTATTTCTTCTTGGTGTAGCAATTTTAATTGCCAGTCGTGTGTATGACAACCTAAATACAAGAAGTGACAAACAAGAAAAAGAAGTCAGTTTCCCAGCTGCTGTGACCCAGCGGTTCTAGGCGCTTCAGTCTGGAACCGTGCGACTGCTACGGTCGCACGTTCGAATCCTGCCTCGGGCTTGGGTGTGTGTAATGTCCTTAGGTTTGTTAGGTTTAAGTAGTTCTAAGTTCTAGGGGACTGATGACCACAGATGTTAAGTCCCATAGCGTTCAGACCATTTTGAACCCATAGAGCTCAGAGCCATTTGAACCATTAATTACAAATCGGTTGCAACACGGGCACGACACGCCCCAGGCCCCACATTATGGCGACAGCGGCAGCCTTCAGTATCATGAACAAGTCTGGTTACATATTGGTTTCCAAAAGAAGAAGCGAGCGTATATATAACAACACATACAATTATTTTAAAAGCCCACAGCTCGCCCCGAGCTCGGAATTGTAATACACAATTACAGAAATTATTATTAAAAAATATTATGATGGGTAAGTAAAGCTTCAAAAACACAACTTTAAATAAAAGATAAACGGCTTCAAGGCGCCCCTAAGAATTACTCGGCAGTTAATTTACTTCCAAGAAATTAAACTCAGGCAGCAACCGGCCAAGAGCAGAACAGAGACGGTTACTGTACTAAGCTAATTGACCAATGATAGCAAATTAAAGTTGAAACATTCCTGACTCCTCTCTCCTCCATACCTCATTTGTTACACAACCTTCCCTTCTACAATAACCTATGAAACCTTCCCTTAGGATTTCTATCTCTTGCTTAATATAAACAAATAAAATCTTCCATTTGAAATTAATTCTCTTTCTCAGTAATAATAAGTGCAATCTTCGCATAAAATTTAAATGCTGCTTATTAAAAGTGATTTGCTGATTATTTCAACAAAACATAGAATGTGTCGTCGTCGTGGCCCTCAGTCATTACCTGCAATAACCCAAAACTGTTCCTTACCTTTTTTTATTGTTACTGGATCGCCATCTGACTGCTAAATCGAACTGTGACATGAATATACATACTCTGTTTTACTATACTCTATTAGCTGCTGGTAGACTGTCATAATAAGTGGCTGTATTTATTACTAAAGCTGACGTTTCTCTTTAATAGCAAAGCTGACGTTATTCTTTAATTGATTTGACTGAAGTTATGTAATTCATAGTTAAACTTTTTCTGGACAACAATAAAATTTTGCAAAGTTTTACGTTGATGGTTTCTGGGATGGATTATAATCAGTAATGTAATATTGGTGGCAAAAATTAATTATATTCTGAAAACGATTCTTCAAATATTTACTTTTGGTAATGAAATGATTTTACAAACGTTCAGATGGGACATACTTTTTATAACAATCTTCCAACTAGCATTGCGCAAACATACGTTCAGTCGTCTTGAGTTTCTCGGAAAAAAAATTCAGTAATATTAGTTCCTCTTTCGATAATAGCTAGCTGATGTCTCTGTACATCCGATTATAATCTCTTGTAAACCATAGTTGGTGGCTGGCAGGCACACCGATCCTGTCAACCTCTCGCTTCAGACCTGCTACCGATTCGCTTCACATTTCACTTACTACTGACTTCCTACGAGCACTAAAGTGCGATCTCTTCCGCCAACAATGCTTTCTGGTGCAGACAATCCCAGCTACCATTACAAAATGTTTCAACGCGCGGTCTTTCCCGCCCTTTTCTCAAAATGTATCCATAAACGGTCTCTCCGGCCCTTTTTAAAATTATATCAATGTGTGGTCTCTCCCGCAAAAAATACTTTGGTGCAGACATTCCCTGTTACCACAATTATTTCTAAAATAACAAATATTAATTATTCCTACTTAATCCTATTAATAAAATATAAACAGCTTTCAGAAATTGTGGTTTAACAACTGACAATAGAAATATACACGTCTTACAAAGTAATTAAGTAAGTAAAGATCGGTTTCAACAAGCTCAGCACCGCTTAAGATAGCTCAGTACAATCTAAATTACACAACAGCTTTGAAACGACTTTAACAGACTGTATTATAATAAAACCCCGTCTTTCAAATGTAGCCGGCACATCGGCTGATAGCCGGCCAGAGTGGCTGAGCGGTTCTAGGCGCTACAGTCTGGAACCGCGGGACCGCTACGGTCGCTGGTTCGACTACTGCCTCGGGCATGGATGTGTGTGATGTCCTTAGGTTAGTTAGGTTTAAGTAGTTCTAAGTTCTAGGGGACTAATGACCACTGCAGTTGAGTCCCATAGTGCTCAGAGCCATTCGAACCATTCGACTCCTGCCTCAGGCACGGATGTGTGTGATGTCCTTAGGTTAGTTAGGTTTCAGTAGTTCTAAGTTCTAGGGGACTGATGACCTCAGAAGTTAAGTCCCATAGTGCTCAGAGCCATTTGAACCGTTTTTGAACATCGGCTGATAAAATTAACACGCAAAATTCCCGTAAAACTATTACAAGTTTGTGCTTTTAATTGCCGAACGAAATCCACTAAAACGATTGAAGCATGGACAATGAACAAAGTTACGCAAACTCCCACCTGCTCACCAAGACCATGCCAAAGTTGATTTCATCTTTGTTTAACCAGGTAGAATAACTTTCTATCAACCACAATGTTTTTCCAATGTGAGACCAACTACAGGCGCTTAGCAACCACTGTATTCTGCTTTTGCGAGCAACATAATACCGCCGCCCTACGAGGTAACAACTGGGAGCTTCCTCCATGCCGTGCGCCATATCTCCGTGCACAACGGGTTAATAGCACTTCACGACATTGTTCGATCTCGACTGCTACCTTCTACAGCTACTTAAGTACACTTCGGCACCACACCATCTAAGCCTGCCGTAAACTCAGATCCGAGCGAAGTACAGCTAGTAGCTCGGTGTGTAAACCGGCCCGAAACAGCACTGTCCTCCCAGTCTTCTTTCCCTCCTTACGGCCTCGGTACACACCGCCCACCACCTCGCGAACGTAAAACACTGCTATTGACTACGGACTGTCTCAGAAAGGAAGGAATCGACTGAGTTACTCGTACCAACCACAAATTTTATACATTTGTTGAATCACACCCTAGGGGTAAAAAACGTAACAAGTCACTTTAAATCGCTCCATAGAGTATTGTAATATAACTAATATACAAAGACTTTATGAAAACTTCGATTCCCTGACATCGTGTAGTACAATACCTCACTTTAAAATGATTGGTATTGTGGTTCTAATGTCTCTTGCAGCGCTCTCTCCGCGATATTTTCAGAAATTTTATAAATGATATAACTCAGCACATATCTCCAAATATCTCTTCTTATCTTACCGATTATCAATGCAAAGTAGTTTCAAGCCCAATTATTCCTTGGAGCGTCCATTTACTCCATGGAATAGCTTCTCTGCTATATATGTTTTCTCTTATGAAAAGAATGAAGAGATTGTTGCCGATGAGTCGTGAAAGAAGGAGGATGTATATGTATGTATTGTTGAGCTAGTCGCCATCTTGATGAGATTCTGTATGAGAAGGAATTTAATACATGAACTAAACTAAAGTAAGTGTGTTCGCGTATTATTTAGCCGATTATTATTGACAGTGTCTGCTTACTACACTGTGTTGCACGGGATAAGTGAGGAACGTCTGATTTACACTGGACGAACCTGCCGTTTTTTATGCTCAAGATATCCAGTTACTTCAAATAAATAGGCTAACACGGTCTTACCAGCAGACCTCCGGTCTTCCCCATGTGATCACCGAAAGTTAATAATTATTACAAATGTTTCCAGGAGATCGACTGATAATTTTCGTCGCACCAAGACTTCGATATTGCTTCACTGCCTTATGGAATTTAAGTTAAGCTCAATTTAATCAGGGTAGAACAGCATTGAACTGTGTGAATGTGATAAGCCCGCTTTGTGAATGAAAATTCCCTTAACATACGCATGTTTTTGCAATCCTGATCAGTGAAGCTAAATCAGGCCAGTGTGAGAGAGGTTTTAAATTTTAGATCCCACAAAAAAATATTAAATGGTGATTTGTGAATTTCATAAAAATGACACTAAATTGAAGACTAATTAGCAGACACTACTACAAAATAAAACAAACGACAATGTATTTTAACAAACTGTGGCATTCATTGTAGTAATAGAAAAGACTTGAATTAGTGAAAATGGTAGGAATGAAATACACTGTATTAATCACCAACTGTAATTGTATAAATAATTCGACTTTTACAAATGTAGTTTACTCATTCAAGAAGTTATTCTGTCACTTGCAAATAAAGCCACATATTGTAAAACGTAAATTTAAGATGAAAGCTGTAAAGAACATTCTGTCTTAATAACTTTATTAATTAAACTCGTATTGTTGTAACCAGATATACGCCTAATTATAAAATTCTAGACATCTCTTACAAATTCTGTCAATCAAAACCAGTTTCGTTTTACCCTCTCAGTTTCAATTATTGTTAGGAATGTGATTCGATATGTAATTAGCATGTATTAATTAATTTTTTGAAGTTCATTATTGTACTCATATGTAGATGGAATTTTCACATTTAAAAATATTTTTATATTATACATTTCACGTATAATTCAATTCTGTATTTTTAGACTTATTATTCTGTGTAATCAGAATATCTTAGCTTTGGAACTTTTAATTGTAAATATGATTAAAAATATGTTGTCATTATTAAGTAATAATGGTCCAAGTGACCATCCATTATTTAGAATATATGAATAGGGAAGCAGCGAGGCTGCTGGAACGGGCAGTTTGAGCTGATATCTCGAAGTGTAAACTGTGTTAGTTATTTGAACATTATTTCATTAAGATTTAAAGTTGTGAAAAGTATGTTTCTTGATTTGTGAACCAGTCAGCTGTTTCACGAAGACATACTCTACAACTCGGCCTCTTTGCGATGTGTCATGATGGATTTGATCAGCTGTTGCGAACGGAAGAATAAATGTTTAAAAACTGGAACCGATCACTTTCGCTGTAAACCACACACTTCATGAATATCCAGGCAGTCTACGATTATTTCAGTTATGTGGAGAAAACTTTCGTTTTAACCTTCTACTTATGATTCTAGATAACATCAGAAGACATGCACTTTTGATAAATCAGTTCATCTGTCTTCGAAGTTTTGAGGATTACCTTACCGACGAGTAGATAATAATTAAGTAGAAGTATTAAAGTATCATAACAAACATTTTACATTTGAGCCCGAGGAAACAAACAAAATTACAAGATGAACAAAACCTCTACCAATTTAAAAAAGATTAACTGCTTCTTAACATCATGCTTATGAGGCCACTTCTTTTAATGCAGATTAATTGCAGTAAAATCAATATTTACATAAGTTCGCGATTTTAAACGTCAAACATGTACAACCTTCACTTCTGTAATAATAAATTTTGTTGGTTCTGGATCCTGGACAACGTTGCTCGAAACCTGCCTGCTACGATACGTCAACTTGATTTTCACGCGGCCTACTTAGATCACGAATTTACCTTAACAATCAGCATGTGTGCATATAATTACATCAGAATTAGGCACTACGGCGTGTTTGTATCGTGACTTTATCTAAACAGTCAAGCAAAATGTTTGTTTATAACTTGCATTAGAATTAGGGACCGCCCAGCGGATTACCTGAAACAGTTTCTAAACATTCATGGTGGTGTCTGATTATTCTATATCGTGTCTCCCTACCACTTTCGCGCAACGACGCTCTGAGCGTGTTTTTTAGGGAATTGACTAGTTTGAACCTGGGACCTGTTGCTGGCAAGGAGACGCCAGACCACACATGACATGTAGAATTTAGAAGAGTTCAGTGAGACTAGCGATGATATAACCAAATACTTAATTATCTCAGCGTCAGCTCCACTGCACTCCCTGTAAAAGAATGGTATTACTAACTAAATTTAGTGAAAGGGGTTCAAGGCTTTCCTATTTTAGTTTAGCTGGTAAAATTACGTCGAAAAATCAGTTAAGGTTACCATTGGAAATTTTATTCTACTCACAAAACATTGTTTATAAATTGCACTATTGATAAAAGGAAGTATTGTAATACAGGATGGTAAAAACCAACTGCGTTCAACAAAAATGTAAACGAATATTCCCTGAATGGGTTTCCAAGTTCTACAATGGATCGCAGGATGACCTATGCCATATCACATCTATAATCTAGGTTTAAATTAAGTTTCACAAAAGAGAAAAACTATCAAAATGGTCTACAGTGACCCTCAATTATCTTTAATTACTTGTCTAACTTGTCGTAAATTACAGTGGCTGATTTGGCTTCTCAATAACTATATAACAGAAAAATCATCGCGTTTGAGATTTTTACTTCAAGAGGCAAATGTGAACACCATGAGCTTTAATTGACGATCGACACTAGTATTACGCAAAAAGGGGGTGTAACAGATGAGACTTCTGCAGTTCTGAGTGAAGCATAATGCGCTCAAAAATGTGGCATCGCGTGCGTTCATTACCTTTGTAAGTAGGCTGTTTAGGTTTTCTTATTGGTAACGCCACATAGCGCTCTGTATGAAAAATCACTGGCTGTGCTGTGCGCAGTCTGTGGCTAGTTTGCATTGTTGTCTGCCATTGTAGTGTCGGGCAGCGGCAGCTGGATGCTAACAGGACGTAGCGTTGCGCAGTTGGAGGTGAGCCGCCAGCGGTGGTGGACGTGGGGAGAGAGATGGCGGAGTTTTGAAATTTGTAAGAATTCGTGTCATGAACTGATATATATATTATGACTATAAAGGTAAATACATTGTTTGTTCTCTATTAAAATCTTTCATTTGCTAACTGTGCCTATCAGTAGTTAGTGCCTTCAGTAGTTTGAATGTTTTATTTAGCTGGCAGTAGTGGCGCTCACTGTATTGCAGTAGCTTGAGTAACGAAAATTTTTGTGAGGTAAGTGATTTGGGAAACGTATAGGTTAATGTTAGTCAGGGCCATTCTTTTGTAGGGATTTTTGGAAGTCAGATTGCGTTGCGCTAAAAACTATTGTGTGTCAGTTTAAGCACAGTCGTGTATAATTCTTCTAAGGGGACGTTTCACCTCGTCGGTGTTTAGGCAGCGTCCGGGCGGCAGCGGCTGGTGCAGCAGCCATCCAGCTCGCTGTCTCGGAACTAACTCTTCTCCTTACTTCTCCTTACTACCATTTACCGAAGTTGGTTTAAAAATACTATCTGGCTGTGTTTTCATCTGACCAATCATGGTCTCAATGTTAACCTTAAGCTCCGCCTACAAAAATTCTGTCTATCCAATGAGAAACGTTATACTTTTCGTGATGGGGCAATGTTTTTAAAGTTTGCAACGTAACAGAGACGCGAAAAAGTCTCACGCTAAAACCTGCAGCTGGTGTGGTCCTTTTAGCGTTATCGTAAGATCTGTACTGTTCTTCTGGAGGGCTCTATCTTTTAACATGGGCTGGGGGGTGGTCCTAATGTAACAGAGACGCGAAAAAGTCTCACGCTAAAACTTGTGGGTGGTAGTGGCCCTTTTTGTGTTATCGTAATATCTATACTGTTTTTCTGGAGGGCTCTAGCTTTTAACATGGGCTGGGGGGTGGTCCTTGACGTAACAGAGACCTGAAAAAGTCTCACGCTAAAACGTGTGGGTGGTAGTATTAGCGGTAGGCTGGCGACGTGGGTGTCCAGTCCATCCCTTATCGTAGGGCCTTCTAGCTTAACACGGTTCTGCTCTCGGCTTCTGTTCTCGTTTCTCCCCTCAGAACTGCGTCTGTCTCACGGTGGGAAGGTACGACACGCATTTAGGCATTCTTGTGTTGGTTTGTGGTATTCCATTTGCTCACTCGTTACTCGTATTACTTTGGTTAATTTAATGTCATGATTTATTCGGAGCTATGTGACATACTACTGGATTTGCTTATCATGTCAGGGTTTTCATGGAAGGTGTTGGATTTGCCTGACACCTTACAAGTTTGGTATTAGAAACAAAACACAACTACATGTACAAGGGGTGTTGAGTAAGTTGTGCTATATACTTTTCTCTGAAAGCACATTGGTTATATTAAGGTTTCCAATACACCATATTATTCCCGATTCATTTTGCTACAGCCTTATTTTTCAACGTAATCCCCTTTCAATGTGAATGTCTTACGCCACCTTACTGGAATGCTCTGTATAGCCTCATGTCACAACTCTAGTGTTCGACGTTGGATATAACGGCCTGCTGCATCAATAAAGTCCCCATCATCAAAGTACTGCTTCCCGTTCTAACAACCCTACCAGAACAAAAGTCAAAAATTAACTATGATTGTAGTGTTGCTCACGGTGCTAAATATTGCATTTTCGGACAACAACAAAGTTATATTATGTGGCAGGTGTCATTGGAGCACAATTAATAAAGTCATTTCATGAAATAATAGATAAACTAGGCACTCATATTTTCGTGTTTCCCTCGTTGGTCTCGTTGTGACCTCATGGCTCAATCGTCGAAAAACTAGGTAGTGATGATTCCAAGCTCGGATGCAAAGAGATATTCAAAAGTTTTATAGAAGTGTTTCATAAATCATTCTTGAAGATTAAACGTTTACAAGTTCGGACAATGGCGATGTTAAAAAGTAACCAGCACTCCGCATTTAAGTTATACTACTTTTTTATTACTTTTGTTGCAACATCGCTTCACAATATAAAACATACTTGAAAATATCTTCCTCACTGTTAACGTTCACATTTCATAAACTGACTACCATTCGCGTCTTTTCAACACAACGACCAAGACTTGACTCCCTAATAACCGCTTACGTGCCCAAAAATCAGAGTTACAAGTACGTCAAAGGCCATAGTGACAAAAGAAAGAACACACTTAAGAATAATATCATTGCAATATAAACATATCGATGTATCAGAGTACCTCTACATTAATGAAATCAAATCTGAATGTTGTCACAGAAATATGCTAACTATTTTACAGAAGCACAGTAGAATATTGCTGGTATCGAGAGGTCGAGGTGAGGTGCCGTAATGGTTACGTAATTCAATTACCATTACACCGTGGAGTACATTCTTCGTTGGAGCAAACGGAAGGTGGGAGACACAGGCACAAACCTTTGAGTACCGTAACTGGTAGATGAGTGTGTAAGCACTGCCAACAGGAACGTCCAATTGTGCAGCGAGGTGTCTGACTGCGATGCGTCGATCATCTCGTATGAGAGTGTCCGCACGTTTCAACATCGCAAGAGCCACAGCTGTGTGCAACCGGCCGGCATGCGGCAGATAGATTGGTTTGCGCGCTCTTGTTGTGATGACGACAGACACCTTGCCCAACGACTCACCGTGCTTTTGTTCATTGCAAGCTCTCCGTCGACATTCTACGAATACTTACGATGCTCTTATTTTTTGCCAAAAGAAACTCAGTGACTGCTCTATACTTTGAACGCACCTCCGTTGCAGACGCCATTTTGAAGGCTACCGATAGCTTCGCCATCTACTAGAACATCATGAAACTTCTGAGCTGAAGCGTCAATATTCCACAGTGCAATCACAAAAAATTCCGATTTTTTTTTTCTGCCGAAATTGGCGGAGAAGAAAATTTGTTGCATTATTAATTGAACGGCCTTCGTACATCAGCATCAGGCACTACCCCTCGGGTTACTGATGAGCAGCAGGCCTAACAACGAGTTTCAGTGAAGAGAAATATTCAGCCAGTCCGACTAAGGAACGGCAGAAACAGCAAAACACCAGCTTGCAGCAGCTGACTCTCCACCCATCTTTGTATGTACAAGCAGACCCTTATTACATGTAGGTCTCCAAAGCCGGAGCTGACAAACCACAGCACGTTCAGCTCCAGACAGCCATGCGTTCCAGGCCACTAAGTATGCACTCTGTCTGATAGACCAGGGGTTTGTCTCCACTACTGCCGGCCGTCCCCTCGCGCACACCACAGTCAACGAGCCAGCTCCCCCGTTCTTCGTCACCCTCCAGCACACCGCCGCAGCCGCCATATACCGAAGTTCCCGCCAGAGGAAACAAAATGTGCCAGCCTTGGTACATAAAGGGAAAACAGTGCCACCCATCACACAGTCGCATTGCAGAAATTCAATCAGTAAACCCCCGATTCTTTAAAGAATCGGACTCCCATGTATAAGGAGCAGTCAAATGAAAACCGAACAAGACTATGGAATGGTGAGCAGTGCTGCGGCTCGCGTTGGTGCTGTTTGTAGGTTTCCACCCTCTTTTGGAGGCCTGACGGTATCGTTCAGTTGGCATGGTTGCGTTTGTTTGTCTTCTTCTCGTGTTGACTGTCGCCACTCGGTTTCGCAAGCGTTGCCTGTCCGCTAGTGGCAGCACGGCGGTTATCGATATGTAGTAACTGTTGACATATCTTTGGGGCGACGTCGTTGTTTTTCCGGGTCATGTGAGTGTGGGAGTTCGGTTGGAGACTCAGGAGGAGCCAGATCCGTGCAGTGCCAGAACACGCCGGGCCCCTGGCGGCAAGCATGGCCTTCGGATGGAAGGGCTGTGGTCACGAGGATGCATGACCTCGTCGTAAACAGCATCCAGCAAGCATTAAGATGAGTGCATTTCAATCCGAGTACCGAAACCTCCACCATTGTGGTATCTCGCGATTCTCCAGCGACTTGGGTTCATGTTGCCGCTCGTACTGTCGCCGAGGCGAAGAGCAGCGAGTGGAGTGCTTTCTACTCAGGTGGTAGTGGATCCTTTATCGTTCCGGGCGCTCTAAACATAGCATTCTGGGGATGTAGTGCAGACCGCCGGTTCCGGCTTTGGCGTATTGTTACATCGATGCTTTTTGGTTTATCGGACGTCAGGTAGCTTCAGCAAGATTATCATTAGTTCAAATGGTTCAAATGGCTCTGAGCACTATGGGACTTAACTGCTGAGGTCATCAGTCCCCTAGAACTTAGAACTACTTAAACCTAACTAACCTAAGGACATCACACACATCCATGCCCGAGGCAGGATTCGAACCTGCGACCGTAGCGGTCGTGCGGTTCCAGACTGAAACGCCTAGAGCCTCTCGGCCACTCCGGCCGGCCTTATCATTAGTCCTTCGTTAGACTGCCGCTAGTCTGAGTTACCATCTTGTGAAGTGAATGCAACTCTTGGCTGCCTATCTCATCGCTCGCGAAAGAGTTTGTTGCCGGACCTTCTGAGAGGTCGATTCCTGGAGCACCATCTGTGGTCCTTGTGTTACAAGGTTTACCATCATCTTATTTCACCCGTTTGGTAATCACTTGCTTGTTTTCTAATTGACCTTTGCTATTGTATTTGCTGTTTTACAGCAGGTTTCTATATTTTTTATATTATTGCCATTCTTGGTGTGTAAGGCCTTCAGCCGTGATTGTGGTCACTTGCCATAAAATTCTAATTCGGTACTTGTATTTACTCAGTAAGACTTTAAAATCTTATTTACTGCCATTCGTAGCGTCTAATGCCTTCTGCTGTGTTTGTGGCGACTTGCCTTTAATATTTCAGAACCTCTCATTTCTAAGTTGCAGCGAGTTTTAAACAATTATTAATTTACTGCCATTCCTGGCGTGTAAAGCCTTCTGCCCGGATCACAGTGGCTTGTTTTTTAAAACATTATCTATTGTATCTGTATTTAATAGTGATTTGCTAAATTGTAGCTCACTGAAAACACTATTTATTTATTATTGAGTCTGGAATTACTAGTTTAAAATAAACTGTGTGTACCTGTAAAAGGCAACCAATAGTAATTGATTACGGCCCCGTCCACGATCGTAACCGAATGCTGCCTTCCCTTGACAATCAGGTCTCAAATGGTTCCATTCAAAAGTAATCACCACACACGTTAAGACATTTATCCCATAGGGAGAAGAGATGGTGAACTGCTGTTTCGCAGTACGTGGTCGACTGCTACTCGATCCCATTCTTGCACTTCCTCGTACGACAAAACCAATGTCTGCATATGCCTTCCTTCGGGTCGCAAAAAATGTGAAAACCACATGGTGAACAATGTGGGCTGTATGGTGGCTATTGCAGTGTTTTCCAACCAAACAGCTGAAGCGTAGCCTTCGTCAGATTTCCATTGTGGGGTCGGTCATTATCGTGCTAGATGACGATTCCGTCTGACAGCATTCCGACAGCCCGAGGGCAAACGGCAAAACCAGCAAACAGTGGAAACATCCCACATCCCTCCCCCCCCCCCCCCAAAAAAAAAAAATATGCAGTGCTGTTTACACAAGTTCCTGTAAGGTCATGATGACCTCCTTCTTCGACTGCAGAGGCCACCTGCTCGTAGAGTTCCTTGAGCGTGGAACCCAAAATCAATGCACAGTACTACGAAGACGCTTTGCAGAAACTGCAACACGCCATAAGGTCAAAACGCCAGGGAATGCTGTCGGACGGAATCATACTGTTGCACGATAACTCCCGCCTTTACACTGTCAATGGGACGGAGGCTATGCTCCAGTGATTTGGTTGGTAAACACAGCAACATCTTCTGTACAGCCCGGATCTTCCATCGTGTTTTCCATATCTTTGGCGACCTGAAGAGAGACATGAGTGGACATCGATTTCAGTACGATGATGAAGTGCAAGAACAGGTATGGTTGGGAATCCGTCAGCGTCCGACCGCGTTCTACGTCTCCCAGTGGGATAAATGTCTTAACGCGTGTGGTAATTGCTTCTGAATGGAAAATTCCGAGATCCCGTTGTGGCCGGTGACCGGTTTTCATTTAATTTCCCCTTACGTAATGCAGCTTCAAACTGAATTTTCTATTTTTGAGAGTACTGAAAGGGGATCTGTTTTAGTTGTAAAAAAAATCATTCAAGAGCCAAGATCGCATAGAATATTTCTTTATTTACGACAGCCGGTTTCAACGAACTTTGCTGTTATCTTCAGGTCTTAAGATATTTTTGTTGTAAAACATGTTATGTTTTTCCCTTGAGGTTCAGCGCAAAATGAACATGTTTTAGAACAGAAAGATCTTAAGACCTAAAGATGACAGAAAAGTCTGCTGAAACCGGCTGTCTCGAATAAAGAAATATTTTATGCGATCTTGGCTGTTGAATGGTTTTTCACATCGTCAAATGTCTGATTACAAATGAGTTAACGTATTATATTTTTCCTTTAAGCACATAAGCAGAAACACTTTACGAAATGTCTGAAATTCTGCTTGAAGTTTGTTAGAAGCCACTAAGTGGTCTTATTGTGAAATACTTAATGAATATAAACTAGGTAATTTGTACGTCATGTTAAGCAGATGCTGGTTTTTCACGCATCTCAGTGCTTATAACGTCGTACCTCCAGTATCATGTATGTGCCTTACAACGGCAAAATTTCACAGGTATGTTCAGCATTGCAAGCACTTAGTGTATGCAAAATGTGTTGCGGATGGAGTTAGTAGTAAAGAAGTAATCAATAAAAGTGTCATGCCTGAAGCTGATGTTTTACTACACATCATTTTAAGAGGAGTTGATTTTTATCTCCTTATAAAATTTGCAATTTTCCGAATAAAATGATATACATATATCACTTAGAAACCCGCATGCGAAGTATTTTATTTTATTTTTTTAAATATAATCTACACTGGTCGAAAATGTTAAAATTTTTACGTGCATCACTTCAAGATCTAATAAAATCGGTAATTTTTTATATAGAAGGCTGTGGATTGCTGTCTTATAAAGGTTAAGTGTCATGCCATAACCAGAAGAAGATGTACACGAGATTGAGGAAGTTGAAACAAAGTTTGAGAGACAAGAAACTTTATGATGGTAAAACCATAAGAGGCAGGCTGACAGACAAAATGATTGATGAACTACAGCAGTATTATGGGATGGCAATTGGAAATAATACTGAGGATTTGTTGAAATTGAAGCAGGCAGTATGGACTGTTGATCCATGGAGGTTGTCAACTGATGAAAAACCAGTACACCACCTTTGCCCTCCTAGACATGATTTATGGTGCAATTACTGCAATGCCCAGTACTCAAACAGTTCATCCCAGAAGCAGTCATGGATATCATATAATCTATTTACAGAGACCTGGAAAATCCTGAATTACTGAAGAAATGTCTGCATGGTCAGACACAGAATCCCAATGAGTCGTTCAATAATCTTATATTGACTCGCTTACCAAAAAATGGTTTTGTTGGAATGAAGACACTAAAGTGGGGGAGGGGTCAGTCATGCTGTTGCTGCTTTTAATGATGGCAACATCCGTAGGGTGAAAGTGCTGCAGCATATATGAATTAATCCTGGAGCAAACTGCATCAGAGAACTTGAACGGATGGACAAGATTCAGGGTGCTTCTGAGTGACTAAAAATAAACAAATAAAAATTTTATATTATATATTAAGTGAGTTCAGTCATTTGACGCTTTAGAAGTCGTTCCTTAAATTTTACATTTTCTGCTGAAGTTTCCCCAAAAATCTAAGAAACCACTTCGACTAGAGTATTCAAATATTCAGGGAGTAATAACATACATATACTGAGTCTACTGAACTGAAAGAAGAACATAATGTTATGTATAATTAAATTTATTTAGGATAACGTAGAAAAAAGTATACAAAATTTTAACTGAGTAATTAAAAATTGCATTTCCGAAAACAGGCGGAAAATACAACTATTGTGTTCAGTAGACTCAGAACATACACTTAAATGTCCTGTAAAGGTTGCATGTCAATGGCTACAGTGGTTCCTGAAATACAGGGAAACCAAGTCACTAAATTTAATATTGTCGGGATAGGGCGTTCCAACTCCCCTTCAGCAAAAACGTTTCTCACGCATCTGTACATTTATCACGTCATATCTTCTGAACTGTGTGTGTTAGCATTATATAATTTTGCAAATACGTACAGTGATACTGTCTGCAAAGTGTGTTAATAATCGGACATGTTAATGTAGAATATTTGAGCATGTTGAATCCTTTGAGTTGCAAATTTTAATAATTTTTATTTAATTGTATACGGAGATATAACTTTACACTGTTTTAATGTACTCATCTATGATTTAAGCACATCTTAAGTGACTCTACGAAACTTTTTCTCCCGCCACGTCCTTGATTTTTATGTCAGTTTCACACAACGTTGACAAACTGCACTTTCCGAAACCAGGTATGTGTCAGTTTATAATGTTTTGTTGTTACTTCTACTGCCAGTGAGACAAGTATTCTGCAAAATTATTATTTCTATTGCCTTTTTGTCCCACCCTGCCCTTGAAGATCATCCGCAGCGCAGACTGAAACCGGTTGTCGATAAACAAAAACACGTGATCTTGTCGGTGTTTGTTTACTTATAAGAAGGGTAATGCCAAAATTTTTACAATCACAAGTGGTCAAACTCATTTTATTTTCTATCAGGCACTGTCAAAAATGTTTTTCTTCTGAACACAGCTTCATAAACGTAAGTGAAAAATTACGGACGGGATAAGAAGTTGCAACACAAAGGAGCTGTGCGACCTAAACGAAAGTTGGTACGCGTGTTTCTACATCTGAAAGATGAAGTCTGTTTACATTTCGTGCCAGTCACATAAGAGTGGTGCTAGTAACGCCGCTATGAGAATGCAAATCAGGTTCGCTTTAAATACATCCCGTAACAGTCGTGAGCGTTAGTTTCCGGTGAGATTGGACTTGGTGAGTCGATGTTAGTCAAGCCTACCTTTAAGACGACACAGATGCTTTTATCAGCGCCTCGCAGAGTTTGAACGACGTCTTGTAATAGAACTACGAGAATCTGGACGCTCCTTCTGCGATACTGCAGAAGGACTTGGCAGGAATTTAGCCACTATAGGAGCATGAATGTGGTCAGCGGTGGTCACAAGAATGTGCTGTAAAGAGACCGGACTCAGGACGGCCACGTAGCACTTCCGAGACGGAAAACCGCTGTCTTCGGCGTATGGCTCTAGTGCATCGTACTGCATGTGCAGCAACAACTTGAGCGGCAACTGGGGCCACAGTTACACAACGAACTGTTAAAAATCCGTTACTTGAAAGACATGTCAAAGACAGACGCCATGTAGGGTGCACTCCACTGGCCCCAACCCAGCGCCTATTGAAACTTCAAAATGGTTCAAATGCTCTGACCAAAAATGTGTGTGAAATCTTATATGACTCAACTGCTAAGGCTCAAAGTGGCTCAAATGGCTCTGAGCACTATGGGACTTAACAGCTGAGGTCATCAGTCCCCTAGAACTTAGAACTACCTAAACCTAACTAACCTAAGGACATCACACACATCCGTGCCCGAGGCAGGATTCGAACCTGCGACCATAGCGGTCGCGCGGTTCCAGACTGAAGGGCCTAGAACCGCTCGGCCACACTGGCCGGCTAACTGCTAAGGTCATCAGTCCCTAAGCCTACACACTACTTAACCTAAATTATCCTAAGGATATATGCACACACCCATACCCGAGGGAGGACTCGAACCTCCGCTAGGACCAGCCGCACAGTCCATGACTGCAGCGCCTAAGACCGCTCGGCTAATCCTGCGTGGCTGAGGGCTCTGACCACTATGGGACTTAACATCTGAGGTCATCAGTCCCATAGACTTAGAACTACTTAAACCTAACTAACCTAAGGACATCACACTCCCCGGCCGTTGTGGCCGAGCGGTTCTAGGCGCTTCAGTCCGGAACCGCGCTGTTGCGGCGGTGGCAGGTTCGAATCCTGCCTCGGGCATGGATGTGTGTGATGTCCTCAGGTTTAAGTAGTTCTAAGTCTAGGGTACTGATGACCTCAGATGATAAGTCCCATAGTGCTTAGAGCCATTTGAACATCACATACATCCATGCCCAAGGCAGGATTCGAACCTGCGACCACAGCAGCAGCACGGTTCCGGACTGAATCGCCTAGAGCCGGTCGGCCACAACGGCGGGCGTAACTTCAGTGGTGTCAAGCGAGAGCTACCCGGTGGGCAGGGTGAAGAGGTGTGTCGTCTTTTGTTATGATAGCTGGTTCTATGTCGGTGCCCGTGATGGCCCTGTGTTGGTTAGAAGGAGAGTGTTTGGGAGCCTGCATCTGCGTGCTAGACACACTGGAGCAACAAATGATTGAAATGGCTCTGAGCACTATGGCACTCAACATTTTAGATCATAAGTCCCCTAGAACTTAGAACTACTTAAACCTAACTAACCCAAGAACATCACACACACCCATGCCCGAGGCAGGATTCGAACCTGCGACCGTAGCAGTCCCGCGGTTCCGGACTGCAGCCCCAGAACCGCACGGCCACCGCGGCCGGCACTGGAGCAACACCTGGAGTTATTGTCCGAGGTGCGATTTCGAATGAGAGGAGAAGTACTCACGTGCTTACCCTGACTATGAATCTGCACGTCTATCTGGTAATTCGAACTGTTGTGCTGTCTGCCTTTCGTTGAACAGCATTGCAGGGAGTTTGTGCCAGTGCTCACCAAGATGTCGCTCTTGCAACCCAGCTTGCTCTACAGAGTGTCGACATGTTTCCTTGGCCTGCTCCATCACGAGATCTGTCCCCAGTCGAGGACCTAAAGGACATCATCGGACGACAACTCCAGCGTCATCGACAAACATCATTAACCGTCCCTGTGACCATCGACCAAGTGCACCAGGCATGGAACTCCTTACTACAGACTGGCATGCGTCACCTCTACAGCAGAATACATGCACGTTTGCATGCTTACATTCGACATTCTGGCGTTTCCATCTCTTATTAATGTACCAGCGTTTTACTTGTGCAGTTCCTTATCTCGCGCTTACATTAACCCTAGATGTTGCAAGTTAATCACTTAAATATGTTCCCTAGACAAATGTATTCCCAAATATCATTGCTATACATTAATTAGTTTTGGTGCTACGATTTTTGTCCGTCTGTGTATAAACATCAAATTACGAACAAGGAATTTAAAAATAGTTTCTCTTCTATTTGACGATGCATACTTTAAAATTTATATGAATATATATGGTACACAAGACGTGGTATACTAATTAAAAGGCCAGAATTATGTACAAGTGTATGAAAAGTATAAGATTATTTTTTAACTCCTAACGCTCCATATGTGACATCGAACCAAGAAAACAGTTTCCTTTATAATTACAATTCTGCACATCATCGTCATTATTGCCAATTGAAAGTTACAGAGGGTGGGCAAAACAATGGAAAGATCAGAAACGGAATACAGTAACATGCTTAACACGGAGAAGGAATCCCACTGGTATTCAATACAGCTTCCAGTCATTTCGGTGTGGATAAATACAGGCCCTCTTGGTTTTCGAGAGAATCTCGTATCATTCTTCCCATAAAACAGTCGCACGTTCACTTTACGACGATTTATGTGGATAACGATCACGCACAAGGCTCAACAATATTGAGACCTGATGACTGTGGTGGCCACGGGATGTGCGACAGTTCATTCTCGTGCTTAAAAAGCGAATGCTGCATTATGCGAACTGTGTGAACTGTGGCCCAGTCGCCTTCGAACACACTATCACCCTTTGGGAACAAACATTGCACCACGCGATGGACTTGGTTCAAATGGCTCTGTGCACTATGGGACTTAACATCTATGGTCATCAGTCCCCTAGAACTTAGAAATACTTAAACCTAACTAACCTAAGCACATCACACAACACCCAGTCATCACGAGGCAGAGAAAATCCCTGACCCCGCCGGGAATCCAACCCGGGCGCGGGAAGCGAGAACGCTACCGCACGACCACGAGCTGCGGACGCGATGGACGTGATCAGCCAAAATGATCACATAATACTTGGCACTAATGCGGTCTTCCAGAGTAAGGTCCTATGAAATACCACGATATGACTGCCCAAATCATCACCAAACGCCCTCTCGGGACTTTAACTCAGCCAGAAGGTGGAAACAGTGCGAAACAAGACTCATCCGACCAAATGACTTCTTTCCATTAATCCACAGTTAAAGTTTTATGGCTTCAACGTCGTTTTTCTCTGTGAACGGGGGTAGGGGGTCAAACGGGCCGACTTGGAGCAGGAGAGGCATCACAGGACATTTTAATTTCCAGTGTCTACACTTTTACAAATAAATTCATAAAACATTGTCAGCATCACCAGGAAGGATTCAGGATTCACACTCATTGCAGTGGAAGTTCGAAAACATAAAAAAATATTTTTTTTTACGTGTGAAATTTCATCATTTTTTCACTTACTAATGGCTGCACTTGTTGCTATAGGTACACTTTTCTTCATAAGTTAGAGAGATTCTTCGATGAATTTTGCACATCATACATACCATACTCACAGGTGTATTAAACTCTAGAATTTATTTACTTTATGAAAAAACAATGAACTGTTATATTTTAAACTTCATGTTTAGGAAAAACACAAATTTTATAGTTAATTACCTAAATTTTTACCACAGTGTTTAATAGATTTCGAAAATTGTAGAGTTTCATACACCTTTAAGTATGGTTTGTGTGCAGTGCACAATTCATCAAAGAATCTCTCTTACTTACGAAGAAAAGTGTACCTATAGCAACAAATACTGCCATTAGTAAGTGAAAAAATGAAGAAATTTCACATGTAAAAAAAATTATTTCGTTATGTTTTCGAACTTCCTCTTCTATGGGCGTGAATTCTGAATCCTTCCTGGTCATGCTGACAAAGCTTTATGAATGTTTTTGTAAAAGTATAGACAGTGGAAATTAAAATGTCCTGTGGTGCCTCTCCTGCTCGAAGTCGGTCCGTTTGACGTCCTACCCCCCCCCCCCCCCTAAGTGCATTTCCATTACTGATGAGGGATTTTGAAATGCCAGTTCGCTCTCTAGGTCCCTGCTTATGGAGTTCCCTTCGTGGTGCTTTGGTGTCGACAGGAATGGGGAGTGCGACATTCAGTTCTGCAGTGACGCTTTCACCCGTCATCCCCTTGTTTTTTATCACAATCCTTTTCAGTGACCGACTATCACGCTCACTCAGCACAGACTTTGATCTGCATTGTGACTTAGCGAATCATGTTTTCCGCTTTTCCTGCATGCGGTATAAATCTTTGACACGTCACCTCTTGAAACGCCAAACATTTCGGCTACTTTTGTTACAGAAGCAGGCACCGTACGAGCGTAAAGGTTCGAATTCACTTATCTCCAACATGATGCACTCACAGCTACCCGAAACGTCGTTCTGACCACGGCTGACACCGTACTGAAGACACTCCAGTGGTGCCGTTAGTGGTCAAATACAACAGGGTAACCTGGAGACTTGGCTAGCATCTGTACTTATGTTCAAGCAAGCCCACGTTTTTATTGCGGTACTCCTGCATTTATATTTTGTCCAAGCCTTGTATGTTAACGTTATAAAATTTTATGTTAAGATAGGGAACAGTGTTTTTGCTGTTGCCTCCCGCCGGAGGTTCGAGTCCTCCCTCGGGCATGGGTGTCTGCGTCGTTCTTAGCATAAGTTAGTTTAAGTAGTGTGTAATACGAGTGACCGATGACCTCATCAGTTCGTTCCCTTAGGAAAATACACACATTTGAACATTTTGTTGTTGCGGTTTTTGAGTCAGAAGACTGGTTTGCTGCAGCTCTCCATACTAATCTATCCTGTGCAAATCTCTTCGTCTCCAAGTAACTACTTCTGAATCTGCTTACTGTATTCATCTCTTTTTCTCCCTCTATGAATTGCAACCACCCCCTCCCCTCACATGCACCCTCCCTTAGGACTACATTGGTGATGATGTCCTACCAACTGATCCCTTCTTCTAGTCATGTTGCCCCACGAATTCCTTTGCTTCCCAATTCTGTCCAGTACCTCCTCATTATTTATGTGATCTACCCATCTGAATTTCAGTATTTCAAAAGCTTCTATTCTCTTCTTGTCTAAACTGTGTTTCACTTCCATACGTGGCTACACTTCACACAAACACTTTCAGATAAGACTTTTTGATTTTTAAATCTATACGCGTCGTTAACAAATTGAAGAGCTTCTCGGAAAAATATCATTAGTCCAAAATCGCGTAAATTGAGCTAGTTCTGCCATCTTGTAGTGTGTATATGAATGTATCTGATGATAATATTGTGTCAGCTAAAAGGAAATTAGTCCCACAGAAAACGAGGGTTATAATATAGGCAGTTCTGGAAAAGCAGCATATGTCCAACTTTATTCCGGGGAAATCAGCACTAGACATGAACAATTACTGCTTTTGCATGAAAGGGCGACGCATGGTGCTGCCGTACAGTGGCAGGCCCTGAAACTAATCTTGCCCAAAGAGACGTTGTGTTTTCCATAAAGACGTGCTGCCCTCCGAGGTTACATTTCCTGTGAGAGGGTGTGTAATCATGAACTTAGATGGAGAATCTATAGGTTATGAGTGGCCTTTACGTAAGAAGATGAAGATACATGCTATAGAGCTGAAATGTCAAAAGAAAGTAGCTGGGATAGAACGTACAAAACCATGTGGGCGGTGTTGCATCAAAACGAGTAACAAGAGATGACTGCAGATAAGAAACAAGACGATTTCGCACACGTTTATTGTGCAATTTGCATCCCATTGTTTGCGTTTATATACTTTTTCCTTTGGGAAACGTGTATGGTGTGTTGTATTTTGCAGTAGTATTAGTATCACATAACCTCACATTGAATGTGATTTCATTTTCAGGTGTGCTCGCTTTCATTGTTTTCAGATGATAGGACGTGAAGAAGGAGAATGAATTCTTCAAACGTTTAATGCAATGGGAAAGAAAAATTATCAAGATCCTCACTTCGTTGTACTGATTAACGTCCATCACGTATTTCGAAGACGTCCCAGTCCTGCAGAATCCAGTGGCAAATATCACTGTGCTGCTTATACATAAACAGTAAGGTTGGATGGTAAGGATTCACCAGTTTGTTTTAAAGTGTTTATAAGCCTTCATGGCATAACTAGTAAGCGTGCTCGCAGAACTCATATGTCTATGGTAGTTTATGGCACGTCCTCCAAAGATGTGCGCGGCAAGCATAACAACGGGCCTAATGCATAACCATCAGTAGTGACAAATCTTATCACGGTCCACATCAAGTCATTTCCTGTCCGACAGTCTCATTATTCGTTCCGACACGGTCCAAACGTGAAATATCTACCGGAAGATATGTCAGTGAAAAGGTTGCACAGAATGTTTCTGGCACAGTATCAACGGCATATTCCCTACAAACTGTAGTGACACGTCTTCTCCAATCATAACATAACGTTCGGCTTTCCGCGGTCAGACACATACACGTTTTGTGATTCGCTGCAACAGAGTTGAACAATCCAGAGTTGACCCTGGAAGAGAAAGAGTTGTTGAAAACAGATAAGGAGCTTCACGTGCGCAAAGCAGAAGCATTCAGACAACAAAAGGGAATCCTCAAGGCTAAAGCCCAAACTAATGAGGTGAAAAGCATTAGCATTGATAATCTGCAAACCCTTCTGCTGCCACACATTAAATCCAATGTTGTCTTTTATTCAAGACAGCTGCGTTATTATGTTTTGGTGTACACTCCCAAGAATATGGCCGAGTTACTTCGTTTACTAATTATGAAGCCGACGTGAAAAAGGGAGCCAATGATGTTACATCAATGCTGTTTCTCTAGCTAAAACATTTGAATTACGATTCTGAACATCTCGTTCTAACAAGTGATGATGCATCTGGACAGAACAAAAACATATAATGGCGTATTTTTTGTATATCCTACTGCATGCTTTGAAAATGGTTTGAAGCATAACGTTCTTATTTCTAATGAGAGGACACAGCTACATCCTTTACGATCAAGACTTTGCCCTCATAGAAAAACAGAAAAGAAAACTGAATCCAGCAGACACCTAATGATTGGATGGAAGTTATATCAATATCACGAAGTAATACGTCGCTATTTTAAGAAATGTATGTAGCGATTTCATTAGTTTCAGAGCAACTTTGGCCCCATATTTTCTGAATCGTCACAAACCCCCAATGCAAATTAAAACAGTGAGAATGTTCAAGAAAGAGCAGAGACGTCCAGCTATGAAACTCAGGGACATACCGGGTGATCAAAAAGTCAGTATAAATTTGAAAACTTAATAAACCACGGAATATTGTAGATAGAGAGGTAAAAATTGACACACATACTTGGAATGTCATGGGGCTTTATTAGAACCACCCCATATTGCTAGACGCGTGAAAGATCTCTTGCGCGCATAGTTTGGTGATGATCGTGTGCTCGGCCACTACTTTCGTCATGCTTGGCCTCCCAGGTCCCCAGACCTCAGTCCGTGTGATTATTGGCTTCGGGGTTACCTGAAGTCGCAAGTGTATCGTGATCGACCAACATCTCTAGGGAGGCTGAAAGACAACATCCGACGCCAATGCCTCATCATAACTCCGGACATGCTTTACAGTCCTGTTCACAACATTATTCCTCGACTACAGCTATTGTTGAGGAATGGTGGTTGACATATTGAGCATTTCCTGTAAAGAACATCATCTTTGCTTTGTCTTACTGTGTTATGCTAATTATTGCTATTCTGCAGAGATGAAGAGCCATCTGTCGGACATTTTTGAACTTTTGTATTTTTTTGGTTCTAATAAAACCCCATGTCATTCCAAGCATGTGTGTCAATTTGTACCCCTCTATCTACAGTATTCCGTGATTTATTCAGTTTCCAAATTTATACTGACTTTTTGATCACCCGGTGTATTCAGGTCCGTGGAGGACTAGCGTCATTTCCAAAGGAATCCTGTTTTCACGAGAAACTGAACTAAAACCAGAATACAGTGTAAGGTCAACAATACCACCAGATAAGACTGCCGACCCGCATAACTTGATGCAGTATTTGAAGAAGCACGACAACAGAGCATTTATAACAAACTTGGCATGCCACCTGAAGGCAACAATGAAGAAGCTGACATCGACTGTGGCGACAAC
This sequence comes from Schistocerca gregaria, assembly GCF_023897955.1. Taxonomy (NCBI): domain Eukaryota; kingdom Metazoa; phylum Arthropoda; class Insecta; order Orthoptera; family Acrididae; genus Schistocerca; species Schistocerca gregaria. The sequence continues at coordinate 515,908,710 of NC_064925.1, read as the reverse complement.
AGCAGTGGGTGTGATGAATGAGAAGCTGACTACGCTTATTGCACGTTCAGTTCACCGAAATGGTACTAAACAATGTGAGATCTAAATGTGTCATAGAGAGTTACATATAATAAGCACTCTAAATGTAACATCAGTTTGTATGTTCCTGGTGCATAGTTATACTCATTAATGCATCACAGCAACAAAAAAAATGTTTTGATTGAATCAACTGTGGGTTCTTGGTGAAACATTGTAAATTAACTAAAGAAACACTGTTTTTTGCCTTGTTTCACAATTTTGTTATAAATGTTACTGCACAACCTAGTTTTTGGGTAATAAGTCTATTTTACAGTACATTACAGTTCCCTAAAGATGATAATGCACAGATAAACATGATGACAAGATACATATAATCATCTCAACTTCTTGTAGTATCGATCCATAGCTTAATGTAAAATTATCTCAATGACCATTTTTAACAAATTACACACATAATTACACAATTTAGCAATTACACTAACATGACCAGACTTAAGCTATGCATCAGCCAGGAACTTTTTAAGTATGATGGAATGGAGTGCAAAGTTTTGCTTCTATTCTGGGGTTGTGATCTCATCTAAAAGAGGTGAATGATTGAATTGGGTTTGCTCGTTTAATAATGAGTGTGAGGATGTGCACATCTGTCTTTTAATTTCTAAAATTTCTAATTGGTTGAGTTCAGACCCCTTTTCCTCTGTATGCAAGAACTGCACGTCTATTATGTATTTGTGGTTATTGTTCAGGCAATGTTCTGCAAAGGCTGAATAAGGCTTCTTCAATCCCCAGATTCTGTGATGTTCTTTAAGCCTGGAGCAGATTGACCTTCCAGTGTTTTTCCCGAGAAATGTATCGCATATTGCTAGAAGTGTATGAAAATTGTAGCGGAAGTTCTGACGGCTTCTGTTGCTTATTTATGTCAGTGTGTGATGGAGAAGTTATTCGTGTGTGTGTGTGTGTGTGTGTGTGTGTGTGTGTGTGTGTGTGTGTGTGTGTGTGTGTGTTTTCCCGTTCTGTGTCAGTTCTCTTAGAACGGTAAAGAGTGTACTGTTCAAAGCGTTTTGTTTTCGATTATTAAGTTTTTCCGCTCCACTATAGCCTTTTATACAGGGTGTCCCAGCTATCTTGTCCACCCAAAATATCTCTGGAACAATAACAGCTATTAGAAAACGACTTTCACCGGCACCAATGTAGGGCTGGGGGCCATGAATGTACATATTTGGAAACATTCTAAAACGAAAGCATATGTGTTTTTTAACACAAACTTATGTTTTTTTTTTAAATGGACCTACATTTTTCTTCAGCAATCCATAGCATGACAAAGCACATACACAACGGCGTTGATTGCATCGCAATATTCCCATTACATCCCGAGATATTGAGGCGCGAAGTTGACGCTTGAAACACCCGACATGCGCTGCCAGCGCACATCCTGAGGCTCAGGCGTGAACTCCATGCTGCCCGTAATCGCGATGTGATTGACATGTTTAACACACCTCCATACTTATCAAGAAGTCCGAAACGAATAATACGGTCTGCTGCCATCAACTCTCATAAGCACATAATGGTTTCCCTCTTGCACGTTTTACGTATCTACGTACACAATATGAACCAGTACCGATCGGTGTACACCCGTCAGGTTGTCTTATTTATCCTGCACACCCAAAATAAGGTTTATCTAATGCGTTATGTGACCCAATGTGCCTGTCGCGCAGGGTCTAGCTGTACCTAGTCAAGTGTCCAACGTAGTTCCCACTACTGCCACAGTTACCACTTCGCCTTGTTTATGATTTGCGACCCATGCAAACTCCTGTACTCCACCACGCTCCGAGCAGCCCATTTGTTGTTGCTTTGGTGTGCAGTACACCGCTTTCCAGTGTAGTCGTGCATCAGAGTAATCTAGAGACTGCACGGAGGTTGTACACATTGTGTTGTGGAACTTATACTGTACAGTATAATGTACACACATGAAGATATGGTAGAAATGTTACTGATCTATGGAGAATGTACGTTGACGGGAAATATGTTATGAGATTGCTTGTTTGTTGATTGTACTGTTAGCGAACATTATGATTATTAAGTTAATATGTCTGTTTTCTACCCTACTCTACATACCTTTACTGTACCCAGTTGTAGGTGGACGAAATGCTGTTCAGGCAGAACGACTGTACAGAAGACGATTCCCTGACAAGCCGTTGCCTTCGTTTGGTCGTCTCACATCTCGTCTACGTGAAACGGGAAGCTTAAATCAAAGACCTCGACATCGTCCTAGAACACGCACAAATGAACGTGCTGAAGTTTATGTGCTCGCTACCATAGCTCTGAATCCTCAAATCAGCACACGTCAAATTGAACGTAAAGTTAGTGTGTCAAAATCAAGTGCACAGCTTATTCTTAAACATCATAAATTTCATCCTTACCATGTTCATTTACACCAGGATCTTCATGGAAATGAATTCCGCAATAGGGTAACATTTTGTCGGTGGGTTCAACAAAAACTTCTGACTAATCCAAATGTTTTTGCAGATGTTCTCTTTACCAAGGAGGCATCATTCTCCAACAAAGGTATTGTCAATATGAGAAATATGCATTATTGGTCCACAGACAATCCAAAATGGCTCCGTCAGGTAGAGCATCAACGTTCGTGGAAAGTTAATGTTTGGTGTGGGATTATTGGAGACACCATTATTGACCTTTCTTTATAAATGGAATCCAAAATGGCAGACAATACTCCAGATTTATACGACACAATCTTCCTGTTCTCTTGGACACCGCACCTCTGAACAGGAGAGTGGTCATGTAGTATCAGCATGACGGATGCCCTACACATAACGCCTTACGAGCACGACGACTTCTGAACCGTGAGTTCTCTGGTAGGTGGATTGGACGAGGTGGCCCAGTTAGGTGGCCTGCCTGATCTCCGGACCTTACATCCCTGGATTATTTTCTTTGGGGAGCAGTAAAGGATGCTGTTTACCAACATGAACCAACAACACCAGAGGACATGAAGCAACGCATTATTGATGCTTGTACAGCCATCAAAGAGGAAACAGTAGCACGAAGTAGGGCATCCTTCATCCGCAGAGTGACCCTATGTATGCAAGCCGATGGGCATCACTTTGAGCATGAGATGTGAACGCTATGTTTAGTATGTTGTGCTGGTATCACTGTGGAAGTTTCTACAAAGGGCCATTTTACCCAGTGATGTTAAGAAACATTTGTTTGCAACAATTTGTCATTTAAAGCATTATATAAACATAACATTGATAATTATGTGATAATAAAACTAATTGGTTAAACATGTTTACATTCATCTTCTATGTCCTACCTGAACTTCCCAAATCAAAACATTTTTACCTAAACAACGGTAAGACTTTTAGTCCACTTCATCGTTTCACTAAAAACATCAACATGAATTTTACTATTACGAGAGAATGATTAACTGTTACTTGCGCTAGATCTACAGTAAAGTAAAGTTTTAACGTTGAACAGCATTACATTTTTAGTGATTAACGGTAAGCGAAGTTAACTTTGTGACTAACGTTGATGTACACAGATATGTTACAGAACCGCATCACCCCTAGCCTATGGAATAAATACCTGCTGGAATGTACGATGTTAATGCAGGATGGCAGCAGACCGTATTATTAGTTTCGGACCTATCGATAAATATGGAAGTGTGATTACGCATGTCAATCGCATCGCGATAACGGGCTGCAAGGGGTTCACGCCTGTGCCTCAGGACGTGCGCTAGCAGAGCATGTCGGGTGTTTCAAGCGTCAACTTCACGTCTTAATATCTCGGGATGTAATGGGAATACTGCGATGCAATCAACGCCATTGTGTATGTGCTTTGTCATGCTATGGATTGCTGAAGAAAAAATATAGGAGGTCCATTTAGAAAAACATAAGTTTGTGTTAAAAAACACATAGGCTTTCGTTTTAGAATGTTTCCAAATATGTACATTCATGGGCCCCAGCTCTATATTGATACCGGTGAAAGTCGTTTTCCAATAGCTGTTATTGTTCCAAAGGTATTTTGGGTGGACAAGATAGCTGGGACACCCTGTATGTAATAATTTCCTTCTATTGTTAGTTTTCGGTATAACTGCTGCTGTGTTTCAGGATGTGTAGATTGCTTTCGATGTTAGTGAGGTTGTGATTTTTGTTCATTAGGTGTTCTGCGAAAGACGAATATGTGCTGTCACACTTTAGGGGTCCCATATGTTGTGCGTACCTTGTTCGGAGATTTCTGCTTGTTTGTCTTATGTATTGGGCCTGACAGGAGCTACATGTGAGTTAGCAAAAAATGGTTCAAATGGTTCTGAGCACTATGGGACTCAACTGCTGTGGTCATTAGTCCCCTAGAACTTAGAACTACTTAAACCTAACTAACCTAAGGACATCACACACATCCATGCCCGATGCAGGATTCGAACCTGCGACCGTAGCAGTCGCACGGTTCCGGACTGCGCGCCTAGAACCGCGAGACCACCGCGGCCGGCGTGAGTTAGCACTGGGTGATCAAAAAGTGAGTATGAAAACTTAATAAACCATGAAATAATGCAGATAGAGAGGTAAAAATTGACACACATACTTGGAGTGACATTGGGTTTTATTAAAACAAAGAAAAAAAAACAAAGTATTGCTAGACGCGTGAAGGATCTCTTGCGCGCGTCGTTTGGTGATGATCGAGTGCTCAGCCGCCACTTTCGTCATACTTGGCCTCCCAGGTCTCCAGACCTTAGTCCGTGCTATTATTGGCTTTGGGGTTAGCTGAAGTCACAAGTGCATCGTGATCGACAGACATCTCTAGGGAGGCTGAAAGACAACATCCGACGCCAATGCCTCACCATAACTCCGGACATGCTTTACAGTTCTGTTCACAACATTATTCCTCGACTACAGCTTTTGTTGAGGAATGATGGTGGACATATTGAGCAATTCCTGTAAAGAACATCATCTCTGCTTTGTCATAATTTATTATGCTAATTATTGCTATTCTGATCAGATGAAGCGCCATCTGTTGGATATTTTTTGAGCTTTGTATGTTTTTGGGTCTACTAAAACCCCATGTCATTCCAAGCATGTTGTAACAACAACAACGCTGTACTATTGCACAAATAAGTAATTTTTTTCCTTCTGATTTTTCGAAAAACATATGTAATTAATGTTCTGCTTTCATTTCTTTTTTGTTTCATGCCATTGTTTAAAGAAAACTGTTAACGAGTTTTAATGTGAAAATTAATGTTTACGTCAAATGTCAAGCAATATTGTAATAGAATTGAAATGTAACAACTGTTGTAAGATGTTTAAAATTGTAGCTGTGCGTCTGGTCCATACGTAGGCAATGTGTTAGGATATGTAGAATGCAAAACCTCGGGTGAATACCCTGTCTGTAAGGGAGCGGTAAAAGGTGGATGGCAGGCGAGCGCGGGAAAATGCGGGCGGGCATTGCACGGCACAACGGGCTCAGCAGCAGCAGCGGTAGTTGGAGTCTGGCACTGGTCTGAGCAGCACCTGCTGGAGCGAGGAGGCTCTCCTGGAAGACGTAGCTTCACTGAGCCTCCGGTATGCCGTTCCAACGCCCACACAGCATGGCACAAGTCCATAGGCACTAAATGGAAAAGTATTGCGACGCTAAGAAGAATTAAAGTGCCGATACGCCAAGAGCCATAGCTGTGGTTGTATGTGTGCTCTGTGTCTCGCCATCTCGCCGCCCGCCAACCGCCGCATCGATACAAACAGGTTGAAACTTTTAGTACTGTATTCGTATGGACCATAGAGTGAACTGTTCAATAATAACCTAAATTCTACCAGAACTTTCCCCTCATTTAATTATCCTCACAACTAACCTAGACAGGGTCCTTTCCAAATGTTGTGCAATCCGAGTGTCCTGAAATGAAAAATTAAATTTCGTTTTAATAATAATTACTTGCAGGCCTATCTAAGTTAGAATGGTGTTTAAAGAACTGTTTTGTTAATGAACCAGTAAATAAATAACGAAGGTCCAAAAAAAGTTGAAAGCTAACTTTAATATTGATATAGTAATGAAGTTTAATTATTTCGAGACAAATATAAAGGTATTTAAATGAGAAGTAAATAAGATAAAAAGACTAGTAATTCATATACTGGAAATGTTGAACGCATGATAATTTCAGTAATCAATTTTTTTTAATATAGTGATCATAACAGTTTCAGGGTCCCCCCCCCCCCCCCCTCTTTTTATTCATTTGAATTCTGAAGTGTCCTAAATTGATTTGACCAACAAAAGTTAAAATGAATATGAAAGCCAAAATTTATCAGTGTTTCATCTTTATCAAAACTGACATTTTGTGTGTGGCTCGAAAGTGTTATTTCTAGGGTAACCTAAGCCCTATTTTAATCAGATAAATAGACAGTACGAAGTTTTGTAGTACACATTATAGTGTAGTGTTATGTATTCATGGTTTTTACATATCAGTACAGAACGTGAAACTATCAGTTCAATAGATTTTTTGGTTCTAAATTTCTACTATATTATGCAGTGTTACTACTTGTTGTTTTGCATGAATATCTACCAACTTGTACAGGGAAGAAACTCAGTTAATGCCTAATTAGGCTGGCGACCGTATTATTATTAAATTGGTAGCATCTTCAGTGTTGCTTTTGGTCCATCCGGACGTGTAGTTGCATTTCGGGCTTGCTTGACGGATCATTGTTATTACAGAGTGGGTGTAAGTCTGATTTGCCACCATTCAGGTACACGCGGTCGATATCTGTAGGGAAATCCTTTCTCATAAGGTGAAGTCCGTTCACTTACCATAGCACAGGCTTCAACGAGTATTGTGTGCCCCACGCGCACATTACAAGTGGCTCCCGGTGACAGGACATCCACTTGTTGTCGGTCACAAATTAACGTGAATACCGAACAGTGGATGGTCAGTGGCACGAATTGCAAAATTATTCAGTAAAGTAAATAGCAGTGAATGTCAAGTACTGTAGTGAGGTGTAGTTTACGTTCAGTATGGACAAGAACGTAAAAACAATAGATGCGCCGAGCGAAATGCAAGATGCGGCTGGCAATGACAAGAGTTTACGCCGACAGAAAATAGATGGCGTTAGCGGTAGACAATTGGCGTACATACAATACCACGAACATGTTAACGAACAGATTGAAATGTCGAGATTGCCTCAAACACATCAAGGAATAAAACAGGAAGTAGAGGATTACTTCGTAGAAGATAGTGGGTACGTGAACGAATCCACTGACATGTTTGATTCACCACAGATAAATAAAGAACCGAAAGAAAATTTTGAAGTAGAATCGGAACGCACAGATTCCGTAGAACGAGACAGTGTGAAAATTTTAAGCATGAATGACTTATTTAAACGATTAGCCAAACAAATTGCAGGACAGAATGATCAGCTTACAACACACGATGACGAGCAGCTTAAAACACAAGTAATCAGCTCAAAACACAGAATGATCAGCTTAAAACACATGTTGACGAGCAGCTTAAAACACAAGTTGGTCAGCTTAAAGCACAGATCGAAGAACAAGGAATTAAAATTAGTAAACAAATAGAACAGGTAGAACAAACAGTGGGTAATTTAAGTTCTGCAGTAAATACTATGAAGTCTGAAATTGATGCAATTAATAAAAATATGAATACTATGCAGGGGGAAATTGACGACATTAACAGTAGGTTTGATGTTGAAATTCTCAACATCCAAGAGAAAGTAGAGCCTCTAGTTGAAACAAAAGTAGACGATAAAGTTTTTGGTCTTAAAACTGAGATCGTAAACGAATGCCAACATGGAATCTCACAGTTGAAAAAGGCAGTTTCAGATTTTCTGGTTCTAAAATTCTACTATATTATGCAATGTTACTATTCATTGTTTTGCATGAATATCTACTCCACCAAAGTGTACAGGGAAGAAACTCAGTTAATGCCTAATTAGGCTGGCGACCGTATTATTATTAAATTGGTAGCATCTGCAGTGTTGCTTTTGGTCCATCCTGACGTGTAGTTGCATTTCGAACTTGCTTGATGGATCATTGTTATTACCGAGTGGGTGTAAGTCTGATTTTCCACCATTCAGGTACACGCGGTCGATATCTATAGGGAAATCCTTTCTCATAATGTGAACCCCGCTCAATTACCATAGTACAGGCTTCAACGAGTATTGTGTGTCCCACGCGCACGTTACAATGTGTGTAAATTTGTACCTCTCTATCTACATTATTCCGTGATTTATTTAGTTTTCAAATTTATACTGACTTTTTGATCACCCGTTATATACCAACATTGCTGAATTTGCAAGGGTTCTTTTTTCTGTTCTTAACCTTCGTTGAACTGTGTTGTTCGTTCTGAATATTATAGGGATCTATTATAATTTTTTCAACATGTCTCCGGTTCTATGTGCTATTTTATAATACTATGTTATTATGTAACATGTTTATTTTTCCTGATGTGATGTGGCCTGCAGATGAATCTTATGAAAATACACATTATTACAATAATTCATCATATAAACCACTATATATAGCATTTGGAGAAGTAAAAATACGGATTAGTTTAGTAGGCAGACGAACGTGTAAGTCATAGCACATCAGGCACGGCCATTAACAAGGAAAGGAACTTGACTTGCGTACGCCCTAGATGAACAGCTGGTGAGAAATATAGCAAACGGACGCCGCCCTTACGCTGGTCGTTTGCACGACCAGTGTGAGGGAGTAAGGGAAAATTAGATATGCAAAACGTATAACTTTTGGGAATTTTAGATAGTAGTACAAATGTTGCAATCATGCTACTGGTGGCGGAGAATAGGGAATACATTGAGGAAAGACAAAGTCACGTGGCAGTCATGTTGTAAAGACGAATATAATTGCAGGAAAAGAGGAAAAATTCCCGCGAAAGAAAATTAGTGAGGCTGCGGCTGCATGATGATACAAATGTAGAGGCCTTTTGCCTGCGGCTATCGAGGACTGGAGATCGCGAGAAGTCCTGCGAGGAAAACTCGATGAATTAGTGCCGGCCCTATGAGCCATTGCGACGGCGAAATTCAGATCTCAGACGAGACTCCTTGGTGTCAGACAGTGCGGCAGGGAGAAGCAGCCTACAGCGGTCAGGTCGCGGCAACTGCAGGATTCGCGTGCGGCTAACTGCTGCCGGAAACCGGGCAGATAGCATCCGCCGAGGCCGCATCGACCTGACCAACGTCACGCGGTTATACGCTTACCGGACATGTAATTAGTCACCTGTCGTGTCGGCGTTAATGGTACATCCGGGCACCTGTGTATGACGTGGGGCTAGCGGTAGCGAGTGGCGCTTGAATGGATAGTGCAGACTAGTGGCTGCCCAGTACGCAAATGGACGCAGTGTCGTTGTACACTCCTGGAAATGGAAAAAAGAACACATTGACACCGGTGTGTCAGACCCACCATACTTGCTCCGGACACTGCGAGAGGGCTGTACAAGCAATGATCACATGCACGGCACAGCGGACACACCAGGAACCGCGGTGTTGGCCGTCGAATGGCGCTAGCTGCGCAGCATTTGTGCACCGCCACCGTCAGTGACAGCCAGTTTGCCGTGGCATACGGAGCTCCATCGCAGTCTTTAACACTGGTAGCATGCCGCGACAGCGTGGACGTTAACCGTATGTGCAGTTGACGGACTTTGAGCGAGGGCGTATAGTGGGCATGCGGGAGGCCGGGTGGACGTACCGCCGAATTGCTCAACACGTGGGGCGTGAGGTCTCCACAGTACATCGATGTTGTCGCAAGTGGTCGGCGGAAGGTGCACGTGCCCGTCGACCTGCGACCGGACCGCAGCGACGCACGGATGCACCCAAGACCGTAGGATCCTACGCAGTGCCGTAGGGGACCGCACCGCCACTTCCCAGCAAATTAGGGACACTGTTGCTCCTGGGGTATCGGCGAGGACCATTCGCAACCGTCTCCATGAAGCTGGGCTACGGTCCCGCACACCGTTAGGCCGTCTTCCGCTCACGCCCCAACATCGTGCAGCCCGCCTCCAGTGGTCGGGACGAATGGAGACGTGTCGTCTTCAGCGATGAGAGTCGCTTCTGCCTTGGTGCCAATGATGGTCGTATGCGTGTTTGGCGCCGTGCAGGTGAGCGCCACAATCAGGACTGCATACGACCGAGGCACACAGGGCCAACACCCGGCATCATGGTGTGGGGAGCGATCTCCTACACTGGCCGTACACCTCTGGTGATCGTCGAGGGGACACTGAATAGTGCACGGTACATCCAAACCGTCATCGAACCCATCGTTCTACCATTCCTAGACCGGCAAGGGAACTTGCTGTTCCAACAGGACAACGCACGTCCGCATGTATCCCGTGCCACCCAACGTTCTCTAGAAGGTGTAAGTCAACTACCCTGGCCAGCAAGATCTCCGGATCTGTCCCCCATTGAGAATGTTTGGGACTGGATGAAGCGTCGTCTCACGCGGTCTGCACGTCCAGCACGAACGCTGGTCCAACTGAGGCGCCAGGTGGAAATGGCATGGCAAGCCGTTCCACAGGACTACATCCAGCATCTCTACGATCGTCTCCATGGGAGAATAGTAGCCTGCATTGCTGCGAAAGGTGGATATACACTGTACTAGTGCCGACATTGTGCATGCTCTGTTGGCTGTGTCTATGTGCCTGTGGTTCTGTCAGTGTGATCATGTGATGTATCTGACCCCAGGAATGTGTCAATAAAGTTTCCCCTTCCTGGGACAATGAATTCACGGTGTTCTTATTTCAATTTCCAGGAGTGTATTTGGTCGAGTCCCATCAGTGAGACCACCCCCTACGTTCTACGTCAACAAGCAATAACCACTCACAGTTCGCAGTACTAGCATTGGAGGGTATATGAAACACTGGATGTAACAGTTGGAGAAGTAGGAACATGGCTTGGATTACTTTTAATACGCAGACTAACTTGAAACTCATAGCATAACAGGCAGGGCCATTGCCAGAGAAAGGAACCTGACGTGTATGACCTACAGGTGGTGACAAATACAGGAAAACGGACACCGCCTTAATGCTGGTACCTGGCACGGCCAGCGTGCGACCTAATACAGGGTGTTACAAAAAGGTACGGCCAAACTTTCAGGAAACATTCCTCACACACAAATAAAGAAAAGATGTTATGTGGACATGTGTCCGGAAACGCTTAATTTCCATGTTAGAGCTCATTTTATTACTTCTGTTCAAATCACATTAGTCATGGAATGGAAACACACAGCAACAGAACGTACCAGCGTGACTTCAAACACTTTGTTACAGGAAATGTTCAAAATGTCCTCCGTTACCGATGATACATGCATCCACCGTCCGTCGCATGGAGTCCTAGGTGCGCTGATGCAGCCATGGAGAATGGCGTATTGTATCACAGCCGTCCACAATACGAGCACGAAGAGTCACAACATTTGGTACCGGGGTTGCGTAGACAAGAGCTTTCAAATGCCCCCATAAATGAAAGTCAACATGGTTGAGGTCAGGAGAGCGCGGAGGCCACGGAATTGGTCCGCCTCTACCAAGCCATCGGTCACCGAATCTGTTGTTGCGAAGCGTACGAACACTTCGACTGAAATGTGTAGGAACTCCATCGCCCATGAACCACATGTTCTGTCGTACTTGTAAAGGCACATGTTTTAGCAGCACAGGTAGATTATCCGGTATGAAATCATGTTCACGTGCTCCATCGAGCGTAGGTGGACGAAACTAAAATGAGCTCTAACATGGAAATTAAGCGTTTCCGGACACATGTCCACATAACATCTTTTCTTTATTTGTGTCTGAGGAATGTTTCCTGAAAGTTTGGCTGTACCTTTTTGTAACGCCCTGTATAGAGCATATCGGGGGACGCGGAAAACAGTGCAGTCGTTTTTGTCATGCGGAAACGCTGTGATTTATCTGACGTCCAAATGGACATGATCATTGGCTTTCGAACCAAAGGTGAAAGCATTTACTAAATGTTAAAGTTTATAAACTGTTTTCGTACTGCTGTGCTTACTATACGTCGTGCATGGCAAAATGGCGCTATCCAAAAATGGCGCCGTGGTTACCGTGGTGCACCAAGGGCCATAGATGACAGTTGTGAACGACTACTGAAAAGATGTGTACGGCCGGATAGGCGGGCAACTGTCGAGCAGCTGACCACCCAGATGAAGCACGGGGCAACCAACAGTGTCTCCTCGACGACCGTTCAGCAAACATTGATGCATATGGGCCTCTGCATCAGGCACCTGGTTTAAGCATCCATGCTGACTGCAGGCCATCGACGAGGAACGCTGGAATTTCCTCGCCAATACTGCAATTGGAAGTCCACTGACTGACGACTGGTGGCCTTTTCGGATGAATCAGGCTTTATGCTCCATCGCACGTGAAACTTCTGAAAGCAGATACCCTGCAACAATGGGTGGAAGTGTCCACCCTGGAGGAGGATGTTGCGTCACGGTCTGGGGAATCTTTTCTTGGCATTCCCTGGGTCATTGCCAGGATGGTTCCTTTGAAAGAGCGCGGCCGAGTTCCTTACCCACCCTTCTCTAATCCCTTGGGACCGACGAGCTCACCATTTGGTCCCCTCTCCCAAATCAACCAACCAACCAACCCTGAGTCATCTTGTCAGTTTGGAAGGTACAATGGATCAACACATGTATGCATCTATCCTTGGGGACCATGTCCATCCTTACATGCAAATTGTTTTTTGTTGGCACAATGACATCTTCCAGAAGGAGACTGCAGCATTTCAGACAGCTCATAGTGTCCGTGCGTGGTTCGAAGGTCACCAACATGAGTTTACACCAAACTCCCCGGATTAAAACCCAATCGAGAATCTTTGGAACCACCTCCACCGGGCTGCTGGCACCATGCGTCCTCAAACAAGAAACTTAACACAGCTGGTCACGGCACTGGAGTCGGTATGGCTACACATTCTTGTCGGTACTTTTGAGAAACTCACTGTCTTCCTACAAGTCTCGCAGCGGTCCGTGCGAAAAAGATGGTTATTCAGGTTTCTGGCAGTTTGTCACATTAATGTGATTGGACAGTGTGTAAGACTTACAAAGCCATGTGGCTGCCTTTAGTCGCACCAACGGGCACCCACTGAAGCAGCTGGATATGTTCCAGGTTCCATTGCCGCATACTGTGCTTACAAAATTTCCGCTTGGGACAAAAATCTCCACTTGCCGCAGCAAGATCGACCACTCGATCTATACGCCTCAGTTATCATTACATCGCTTTCCCTTTTCGTGCACCTCAGAAACCAATACGGGTAAGGTTTGTCAAAAGTGCGACATTCCTGTTCTTATTCAGACCATGTGCGAAATTTCTCGCTTGTCTACTTGGCCACGTAATTAATCCACATGTAGTGATATCAAGCAAGGCCAGCGTCGCTGGCCATTGAATTCAGCCGTATCTTTATGTGGCCATCTTGAATAATTCTGCAGTACCTTTCATCACTAAACACGACTTCGTGCATTAATGTTTTTTGAATGATTCTATCTAGATTATTTATTAAGTAGATTCAGGGACGATATATCAGTCTACTATACGAAATAATTTTCACTGCTACGGAATCTCGGATCAGGGGAATAAACGTTTTGACTGATTGGTAAAATTTAAATCAAGTCTCAACAATTCGTCGCAACTGAGTTTTAATATGTCTCCGCTGCTATAGTGCATACAGATAACCCAGTGTATGCACATTACACAGTTTGTTGACTTCTGAAATGTTATTTTTGACTTTGTTATGTGGAGTTGAAAATGGGTCTCGGCCCGAAACTAGTCATCGAATGAAAAATAAAATATTTGCAGCTTGGTCTGGTTTTCTGTTTTATTGATATAAAGAACTTGGCAATATGAGCCCACGTTGCATCCTCTCTTGTCTGAATATATGCACAGATACAATTAGGAAGGCTGTCATAAAGCAATTATATACTCTCCTGAAGCAAACTGCTCCACAATTCTTTTCACTGGTCCTTGATATATTCCAGACTGACACTGATAGTTGACCTCTGCACTGGTCACATGCATGTTCTATGGTGAACACATCTATGGTATAGCTGGAGTACCTCAACATCACTCATACGGCTCATACAGATACGTGCCGTGTGTAGACTAGCATAGCCTGTTGAAAAATGGCACAATGACACTGCCACACCAGAGGCAACACATGAAGGTCATCAGAGTCCCTCAATCACTGCCTCACCAAGACTCTAGAAGTAACGCCGCTGGGCCTTTCCAAAACATTGTAAGAATGGGACCTATCCTCAGGGCGTCGCCATACTCACCTACAATGGTCATCTGGGGACGTACAGAACGACGACTCATTGCTGAGCATAATGCGGCGTTGTTCATCAGCGGTTCATGCTTCCCGACCACCACACCATACCAAACGCAGCCGTCTGTGCTGCGCCCTTACCGGAAGAACACGTATGGGACTGTACTTTCTTACTTTATCTGCCTCAATTCTCCTACCAATGACGCAACAAGCCACAGAATGTTGCAGGGAGTCCAGTGTTCTCGGATGGCAGAAGCTGAGGTGAAGGGGATACGATGTGCTTGGTGCACAATATGGCGATCTTCCCTTGTCGTGGTGAGATATTGTCGATCGGAACCTTGACCACGAGTATGCTTGTGTTCATGTTCCCATGCAGTCCAAAGTCGGGCCACTGTCTCACGAAAATGCTCCACAACTCTGGATACTGTACGATTCGATCAGCTGCCCAAACGGAGATCCCCAGTGACACCCCTTTCAACGTGTGTCAAGTGCTGATGAAGCTGTCTCACACAATTACGAAGTCTATCTGTGACCTTCACAGTGATCACTGTGATTAAAAAGATCCTAATTTTGAGCGTGAATTTTGTTTACTTAAGCTCAAGAGAACATGTTTTGCTTCCAAAGTAAAAGAAAGTAGTGTTCCAACCGCCAGAACTCAGGGGTTGTTATAACTCTGAAATGTAGTGTGCGAGAGGCGTTCAATGAATTCGAAAGTAAAGTTCTATGTACTGCCTTGTCAGAAAATCGTAAGAAATTTTGGGCTTTTGTCAAAGCGGTAGGTGGATCAAAACAAAATATCTAGACACTCTGTGCCCAAAATGGTACTGAAACACAGGATCACAGACTAAAGGCCGAAATACAAAATATCTTTTTCCAAAACTGTTTCACAGAGGAAGACTGCACTGTAGTTCCTTCTCTAGATTGTCGCACAGATGACAAAATGGTAGATATCGAAATAGACGACTGAGGGATAGAGAAACAAAATCGCTCAATAGAGGAAAGGCCGCTGGACCTGATGGGATACCAGTTCGATTTTACACAGAGAACGCGAAGAAACTTGGCCCCCTTCTTGCAGCGGTGTACCGTAGGTCTCTAGAAGAGCGTAGCGTTCCAAAGGATTGGAAAAGGGCACAGGTCATCCTCGCTTTCAAGACGGGACGTCGAACACATGTGCAGAACTAAAGACCTATATCTCTAACGTCGATTAGTTGTAGAATTTTGGAACACGTATTATGTTCGAATATAATGACTTTTCTGGAGACAAGAAATCTACTCTGTAAGAATCAGCATGGGTTTCGAAAAAGACGGTCGTGTGAAACCCAGCTCGCGTTATTCGTCCACGAGACTCAGAGGGCCATAGACAAGGGTTCCTAGGTAGATGCCGTGTTTCTTGACTTCCGCAAGGCGTTCGATACAGTACCCACAGACTTTTAATTAACAAACTAAGAGCATATTGACTATCACACCAATTGTGTGATTGCATTGAAGAGTTCCTAGATAGCAGAACGCACCATGTCATTCTCAACGGAGAGAAGTCTTCCGAAGTAAGAGTGATTTCAGGTGTGCCGCAGGGGAGTGTCGTAGGACCGTTGCTATTCACAATATACATAAATGACCTTGTGGATAACAACGGAAGTTCACTGAGGCTTCTTGCAAATGATATTATAGTATATCGAGAGGTTGTAACAATGGAAAATTGTACTGAAATGCAGGAGGATCTGCAGCGAATTGACGCATGGTGCAGGGAATTGCAATTCAATCTCAATGTAGACAAGTGTAATGTGCTGCGAATACACAGAAAGAAAGACCCCTTATCATTTAGCTACAAAATAGCAGGTCAGCAACTGGAAGCAGTTAATTCCATAAATTATCTGGGAGCAGGCATTAGCAGTTATTTAAACTGGAGTTATCATATAAAGTTGATCGTCGGTAAAGCAGATGCCAGACAGATTCATTGGAAGAATCTTAAGGAAATGCAATCCGAAAACAAAGAAAGTGGGTTACAGTACACTTGTTCGCCCACTGCTTGAATATTGCTCAGCAGTGTGGGATCCGTACCAGATAGGTTTGATAGAAGAGATAGAGAAGATCCAACGGAGAGCAGCGCGCTTCGTTACATGATCATTTAGTAATCGCGGAAGTGTTACGGAGATGATAAACTCCAGTGGAAGACAGTGCTGGAGAGACGCTCAGTAACTCAGTACGGGCTTTTGTTGAAGTATATTGCTCCCTCCTACGTATATCTCGCGACGAGACCATGAGGATAAAAACAGAGATATTAGAGCCCACACAGAAGCATTTCGACAATCTTTCTTTCCAAGAACAATACGAGACTCGAACTGATGGGAGAACCGGTGGCGGTATTCAAAGTACCCTCCGTCACACAACGTCAGGTAGCTTGCGGGCTACGGATGTAGATGTACATGTTGACCGAGGGATATTGTTTGGGAGAGAGGGATGACTCACGCCAAAGCGTGCAGAGAAATACAGGCTAGTGTGTCACTGACTATATTATATCGAAGGTACGCAGCGGGTCTTGCGCTGAACTCGGCGATGTAGCCACGCTGCGTGCGTTGAGTCAGCGCGACGAAAGTGTTGGAATTGCAGCGTCGGTGCGCGGTTGCCCAGCGTTGCAGACGTAGCGATCCTATTCACGCCACGGCCAAGTGACCACCGCGTGAGTTAGTTGCGCCCGATAGCTCGGAACAATGCTGACTGCTCCCTCAAGCCTGACTCATGGATTGCAGGAAAAGGGAAACAGCCGACCGCCAGCTTTGTAGGGAGCCTTGCCAGCTCCGGCCGTCCTCTCAGAGTAGCTCGTTAACTGACCGCAGACAGCTCTGCACGCGGGACGCCCCCCGGCCCCGCCCTTGCGGACGGCAGCTTGCAGACCTGTGGACGATACCACACAGAGAGCGGAGTCTAGCAGCCCTCCACCCTAGCGCAACACCGACTCAAAGGAATGCCTCGGCGGTTTTTGGTGACGTCACGTCAGCTAGGCACGGCGAACGCCAGGTCTGTTGCAGGCAGAAACGCCTGGGCGTGCTTATCACTATAAATCTCTTATTTTTGGACAAAATGTTTGGTATTGTTTTGGATTCTGCAGTTTTATTTAGATGAAAGATTTTCTTACTATCGTAGGCTACAAATGAAGATCATAGTTTTGTATTACTGAATCCTGTCGAAACAAACGTAGATCAATATGAGAAGATGCTTTGCCCCATTGCAAGCTTCGGAAATTTTACACTCAAGTAACTATATTTACTTGATCCATTTTGTTATCGAAACTTATCCCAATCCCCTTACAATTAACTCGTTTCTTTTATTTATTTATTTTTTTTCGTTTGACATCGTCACTGGAAATGTGAACTAATTTACATGTGTAAATGCCCAACTGTTGCCAGTCATTAGATTACAGTCGTTGTCAACGAAAGGAATTCTAAACAGGAAACAAAATAGCTTCATACATCGAAAATACTGCTGAGCTTAAACTTTTTAAACATGCACATTAGAAAAGATAAATATTCCCCTCTTGCAACTGAAAGGAGAAATTTTATAAGACAAAAAAAATTATTTGATAAAACAAGTATCTCTTTTTTGCCTCTTCTTCTGTCCCCCACCCCCTCCTCCAACGTGTACAATTGCAAGACATTTCATTAACATTCAGTGCTCATCACCCCATAGTCAACCAAGATACCTAAAGAAGAGAACCAATATGTTCACAGTTTCTTGTAAAAGCAACCCAGCACAAACTTCCTCAGATTTACAAATAAGGTAAAGAAGCACGAATCCTGTTGCTGCTGGACAATGAAGTTGTTTTGTATGTCAATCCTTAAAACAGGTGGAAATTTAAGTTCAGGAGTACACTATTTGTTAAGAAGTGTAATGAGCTGTACAATTAACTGAGTGCAGAAATCTCTCAGAACAATGTGTGTTGGTCTACTACCGCCAATAGTTTCACATTTTTCTGTGTCAGAGAGGGAGACAATTATGAGTATGCCTGGAACAGACCTGGCGTTCGCCGTGCCTAGCTGACGTGACGTCACCAACAAGCGCCGAGGCCTTCCTTTGAGTTGGTGTTGCCTAGCGCCGGTGTAGCTCCGAGATGCGAGGCGCCCCCCACAACAATGACGCGTCCGTGCAGCGGAGGTTGGAGGTTGCTTCAGCGAGCCGATTGGCCGCCGATATCCATCACCAAAAGGTCCCCATGGTCGCCCTGCAACTTAAACAATCATCTATCTCTCTCTCCTGTTCTAGAAGCAGACAGCATGGTGACGCGACTGCCTACTTTGAGCCTCGACGCCCGATTACTGACATGTCTTTTCCCTACGCCTCTGACGCAGGTCCTTTGGAGGGGACAAGTAGAGTGCTCTTTGATAATTACAGCGTCAGCTTTTCTCAGCCCGCTGCGGCCCTTACACCAAGATCGCTAGGAGTTCTTCGCAGCACGTCGGTGTCCTGTGCTTTCCTGGTTATTTCACATTTCTATACAGTCCCCGCAGGGCCGTACCTTCCCGCGTGCTAGAGGTGTCGTAAACCTGCCTGGCAGAATCGTTTGCACAACATCAACATAGCCCACGCCTGCTATCCAATGTGCCAATCTGTTCCTTAGCTACTGCCTTCCTGCCACAGCTTCGCGAATTTACAAGAGTTCCCAAAATCCACGTCTTACATGCTCGTGACGCAGCGGTAGCCATGTCAAGTTTCGTGACAAACTCCAAAAGACTATACAACACAAAAAAATCTCGTAAAGAATTTCTAAATGTTGATGGAACAGGCTGTATTTATGCTCAGTTATAAATGGAAAGGCAAACAATTTCGCCCGTGGTCATTAATATGCGGTAATATGGCGTTTTACTGAATGTAAACATCGTTTCCGCAGTTGGACAGCTGGCCGATTTACAGTTCCTACGGACAGAGTGTGTTGTACCAACAACGAACAAGCAGCCTTGTTATGATTGGTCGGCGTTCCGCGTCTAATGACGAACGCCAAAAAGCGATTTACCACAGCTCGCAACAAAACACGTAAATGCACCGAATAAAAACACTGCCCACGTATATAGAAGAACACCCCTCCAAAAGGTAAGTAAAACACATTCAACAATAGTTAAAAGGCCGGCCGGTGCGGCCGGGCGATTCTGGGCGCTTCAGTCTGGAACCGCGCCCGCTACGGTCGCAGGTTCGAAACCTGCCTCGGGCATGAATGTGTGTGATGTCCTTAGGTTAGTTAAGTTTAAGTAGTTCTAAATTTATGGGACTGATGACCTCAGATGTTAAGTCCCGCAGTGCTCAGAGGCATTTTTGAACAGTTAAAACAAAACAAAAGAGGAAAGGGGAGGTAGCAAATAGTACTGATTACTGTTAATAACAGAAATAACAATGTCAACATCGGTTGTGTCACATTTAACTGAAATTGTGTTTAAAGAAAGCAAAGTTTCTCACAATAAGAAAAGAAATTACGATTTAATTGTTTAAAATTCTTTGAGTCGGCGTCGGAGGCTCACTGATGGTGGCATTGTAATAAAAATAGTTCCATCAGTTGTGAAGCTGTAGCAGACACATCCTCTTTCTTGCTTAGTGTAGGTTGCCCCTGGTAGCTATTTAATTTTTCGTTGCATTCCTTCTTATCGTAATCCTTGTATGCATACCATTTCGTATGTGCACAACAATGACGTCTCTTGCACATACAACTCCAGTATCAACGTACGGTTACGCAGTTTTAAAACATTACAGAATTCTGTTTCAGTCACCGATAACGAAAGTGTAGTCCATCCGCTTTTAGCATGAGAATCACTATCCGGATTTCACTGTAAACTGTGCCACACACAAAAAGCTCTCTGACTGTTACCACGGTGATGTTTAGTGTCGTAGCGCTTGCAGCACATTATTTAGTTGCAAATGCAAATCTTAAAGTACACTAGTTCGTGCAAGTCAGTTATACGTAAAACAGTTCCGTCATAAGAACATTCAATGTCCATTCGCCGGCCGTGGTGGCCGAGCGGTTCTAGGCGCTTCAGTCTGGACCCCGCGACCGCTACGGTCGCAGGTTCGAATCCTGCCTCAGGCATGGATGTGTCTGATGTCCTTAGATTAGTTAGGTTCAAGTTGTTCTAAGTTCTAGGAGACTGATGACCTGAGATGTTAAGTCCCATAGTGCTCAGAGCCATTTGAACCATTTGAACTGTCCATTCGCGTGTATATTGTAACTGCTGTTTATAGTACTCCACGAAGCTCACATTGTTGAAACCGTCTAACCTTTTTTCTTTCATAAAGTTCAGTCGAAATTTACTTTTAACAGTGACCGAAAACTAAGAACGCGGCCATTAGTTTCGAGTGTTTCTGTCCAGCGCGATTACGCAATGTACAGCGCGTACAGCTCACCACACAGCTTACTCGTCGACTGTCACTCTTCGACTGCCACTATAGGTATAGCTGTTCCCTTACAATTCATACAACAGTGCTTAGTTTTAAAGGATGCATTTTACAAAAGCATTACATAGATCAAAACTTAGTTGATATTTTGCATACTCAGTCTATAAGAAAGTCGTGTAACTAAGTAGAACATTACACAGTTGCATTTCATACTATAAAACAAAACAAAATTTATTTTAGATCATCAAAGATATATGTAGAGAATAAAAGGGAAGCAAAAGACAAGAAAGAGAAAAATGTACCTATCGCAATTAGCAATGTCTTCTCGCCACTCTTCATCTGAGGCTTTTCACACCCGTTTTATTCGTACACCCTAATAACGCTAAACACGAACAACACTAATCCACTCCGGAAGCCTGTCTACCTTTCACACAGAATTGCAACTCGAATCATTTACATACCAGCTGTTGGTGTCTACGTGTACCAAGTAACACTGACATTCGACCAAATTTCCCGGAAGCTTACTTCTTTTTCCAGGCTGTTTAGATTTTGCAACAGACCTAAATCAACTTGGCAACAGATAGAAGAGTACATTACCTATTACCCACTGTGAATAAAAAAACTAACACTGATATCCTTACATCCGATTAATAGCTTAGAGATTTTGTGACGAGTCGTAGGCCATATTCGATCTAAATACATCAGACTGACAAAAGGCCAAGCCAAGAAAGTGACTCTGGGGAAGAGGTGACACTCGAATACATCTCCCGGCTTCCAAAATGCTCGAGTTATCTCTGTCGATATGGAGACGTTGACTTCAAAAGCCGGCCGCGGTGGCCGAGCGGTTCTAGGCGCTTCAGCCTGGAACCGCGCGACTGCTACGGTCGCAGGTTCGAATCCTGCCTCGGGCATGGATGTGTGTAATGTCCTTAGGTTAGTTAGGTTTAAATAGTTCTAAGTTCTAGGTGACTGAAGACCTCAGATGTTAAATCCCATAGTGCTCAGAGCCATTTGAACAATTTTTTTATTTCAAAATACATCTGTGAAGTGATTGGGGATGTAGATCTGTAGGAGATACTGAGGCAAATCACTGAAAAAATACCAACTAATGGGCAGCTGAAATACTAGAGGCAGCTGTTGCAGCATGACAGATAGGGGAGGAAATCCATCTGTGCCGAGAGGAATACATGGGCAGCAAAATGCGGAAGTAGTTCAAAAAGCGAGATTACACCTGAACAGGGAGAGAAGCTTTATTTAAGAAATGAAAGATGTACACATAGTTACATAAGTAAGGTACAGATGTAGTGAACACTTAACAACGGCCTGAAGAACTTCGGTAGGTTCTAAGGTTACAAGCAATCACATACTTCTTTAATTGTACAAAAGATGAAACTCTTTTGCTGCGAGATCCACGTCATACAGGGGGTATTCTGGTAGTTTGCATGAGAAACGCCGAACCAAATCGTATGTAAAAAAATCTTATGCAGATGTACACATAGTTACTTAAGTAAGGTACAGATGTAGTGAACACTGAACAACGGCCTGAAGGACTTCGGTAGGTTCTAAGGTTACAAGCAATCACATACTTCTTTAATTGTCCAAAAGTTGAAACTCTTTTGCTGCGAGATCCACGTCATACAGAGGGTATTCTGGTAGTTTGCATGAGAAACGCCGAACCAAATCGTATGTAAAAAAATCTTATGCAGTCGGTTTTTATCGTACAACAGCACGAAATCTTAGCAGACCTAATTCACGATAATAATTATTAACTAACATAGAATATAAGCAGAGTAACACTTGCTAAATAAACAAAAACTGCAGCTATGAACAAGGCCCTAATGTGGGGGCGATGGCCCAAATTAATTCGAGCTGTCTCGCATTGTGCAGACGCTTAGTTATAAGCATAAGCGATTAATACAGAAACACAACACAGTAATCTAACCCGAGAAAATCAGCTTGAACAGCATGGGTGATGGGGCTGCTATCTCTGCTTTCCTATTTCTATCATTTATTTTTCGCTCCTTAAACAATAAACTGATTTTTTTTATTTTCAATTTCACTTTGTTTTGTGCACTATGTGATCAAAAGTATCCGGGCCCCCTCAAAAACATACTTTTTTCATATTAGGTGCATTCTGCTGCCACCAAGTGCCAGGTACTCCATATCAGCGACCTCAGTATTCATTAGACATCGTGAGAGAACAGAATTGGGCGCTCCGCGGAACTCACGGACTTCGAACGTGGTGAGGTGGTTGGGTGTCACTTGTGTCATACGTCTGTACGAGAGATTTCCACACTCCTAAACATCCATAGGTCCACTGTTTCCGATTTGATAGTGAAGTGAAAACATGAAGGGTCACGTACAGCACAAAAGCGTACAGGCTGACATCTGTTGACACAGAGACGGCCGATAGTTAAAGAGGGTCGTAATGTTTAATACATAGACATCTATCCAGACCATCAAACAGGAATTCCAAACTCCATCGGGATCCACTGCGAGTACTATGACAGTTACGCGGGAGGTGAGAAAACTTGGATTTCATGGTCGAGTGGCTGCTCATAAGCCACACATCAAGCAGGTAAATGCCAAACAACGTCTCGCTTGGTGTAAGGAGCGTAAACATTGGACGACTGGAGAGTGGGAAAACGTTGTATGGAGTAACGAATCACTTTACACAATGTGGCGATCCGATGGCAGAGTATGGGCATGGCGAATGCCTGGTAAACGTCATCTGCCAGCGTGCGTAGTGCCAACAGTAAAATTCGGAGGCGGTGGTGTTACGGTGTAGCCGTGTTTTACATGGAGGGGACTTGCACCGCTTGTTTTGCTAGGCACCATCACAGTACAGGTCTACTTTGATGTTTTAAACACCTTCTAGTACTGAAAGACCTGAGTCGAAGCAAGGCCCCCGGAGTAGGCAACATTCCATTGGAACTACTGGCGGCCTTGGGAGAGCCAGTCCTGACAAAACTCTACCATCTGGTGAGCAAGATGTATGAAACAGGCGAAATACCCTCAGACTTCACGAAGAATGTAATAATTCCAATCCCAAAGAAAGCATGTGCTGACAGATGTGAAAATTACCGAACAATCAGTTTAATAAGCCACAGCTACAAAATACTAACACGAATTCTTTACAGACGAATAGAAAAATTAGTAGAAGCCGACCACGGGGAAGATCAGTTTGGATTCCGTAGAAAAACTGGAACACATGAGGCAATACTGACCTCACGACGTATCTTAGAAGAAAGATTAAGAAAGGCAAGCCTACGTTTCTAGCATTTATAGACTTAGAGAAAGCTTTTGACAATGTTGATTGGAATACTCTCTTTCAAATTGTAAAGGTGGCAGGGGTAAAATACAGCGAGCGAAAGGCTATTTACAATTTGTACAGAAACCAGATGGCAGTTATAAGAGTCGAGGGACATGAAAGGGAAGCAGTTGTTGGGAAGGGAGTAAGATAGTGTTGTAGCCTCTCCCCGATGTTATTCAATCTGTATATTGAGAAAGCAGTAAAGGAAACAAAAGAAATTCGGAGTAGGTATTAAAATCCAGGGAGAAGAAATAAAAACTTTGAGGTTCGCCGATGACATTGTAATTCTGTCAGAGACAGCAAAGGACTTGGAAGAGCAGTTGAATGGAATGGACAGTGTCTTGAGAGGAGTATATAAGATGAACATCAACAAAAGCAAAACGAGGATAATGGAATGTAGTCGAATTAAGTCGGGTGATGCTGAGGGAATTAGATTAGGAAATGAGACACTTAAAAGTAGTAAAGGGGTTTTGCTATTTGGGGAGCAAAATAACGGATGATGGTCGAAGTAGAGAGGATATAAAATGTAGACTGGCAATGGCAAGGAAAGCGTTTCTGAAGAAGAGAAATTTGTTAACATCGAGTATAGATTTAAGTGTCAGGAAGTCATTTCTGAAAGTATTTGTATGGAGTGAAGCCATGTATGGAAGTGAAACATGGACGATAAATAGTTTGGACAAGAAGAGAATAGAAGCTTTCGAAATGTGGTGCTACAGAAGAATGCTGAAGATTAGATGGGTAGATCGCATAACTAATGAGGAAGTATTGAATAGGATTGGGGAGAAGAGAAGTTTGTGGCACAACTTGAGCAGAAGAAGGGATCGGTTGGTAGGACATGTTCTGAGGCATCAAGGGATCACCAATTTAGTATTGGAGGGCAGCGTGGAGGGTAAAAATCGTAGAGGGAGACCAAGAGACGAATACGCCAGGCAGATTCAGAAGGATGTAGGTTCCAGTAGGTACTGGGAGACGAAGAAGCTTGTACTCGTACAGGATAGAGTAGCATGGAGAGCTGCATCAAACCAGTCTGAGGACAGAAGACCACAACAACAACAAGCACCTTCTTGCTTCCCACTGTTAAAGACCAATTCACGGATAGAGATAGCGTCTTTCAACACGATCGAACACCTGGCCTGCACAGACTCCTGACCCGTATCCTATAGAACACCTTTGGGATGTTTTGGAACGCCGACTTCGTGCCAGGCCTCACCGAACGATGTCGATACCTCTCCTCAGTGCAGCAGTCCGTGAAGAATGGGCTCCGTTCCCCAAGAAACCTTCCAGCACCTCATTGATGCCTGCGAGAGTGGAAGCTGTCATTAAGGCTAAGGGTGGGCCAAATCCATATTGCATTCCACCATTACCGACAGAAGGCGCCACGCAGTTGTATGTCATTTTCAGCAGGTGTCCGGATACTTTTGATCACATAGTGTATTTATCATTCTAAAGCGAGAGAGAAAGAAACCAAAATACGAAAAGGAGAGAAAAGCAAGAGATTCGATGACCCATCCATGATAGGACATGGTCAGTGGTTAATCTGGTAGCAGGTGGACTTGGCGACCTTCTCAACAACACTAGTAGGATGCAACGGCCAAGAGGGCACCACGCCCGCCTTACGCCTTTTGTATACTGGAGCATATGGTGCGAAACCATCGTTCTTACGTTGACTACCAAGTTTAACAGTAATATGATAGTGTAACTATGACGTTTACCAATAGCTGTTGACCACTAGCGGTCATCTCCAGAAATCGGTGGGTAACAGCATATATTTCATGCGTTTCCTGGGTTTGACGATATCGCTGTAGCTCACGCTTTATGTGGGCTCCGCTGTCTATGTGTTGCCCTTGTTTCTAATTACGTAGTTCAGAGAATTTGTTTTTGTTGACACTTTCTGACAGATTAAAACTGTGTGTCGGAGCGAGACTTTCGTCTTTCGCAGGGAAGTGCTCTACTGACTTTTTTTGTATTTTGTTCGTTCTATTTAGTCGCAGTGGACTGAGCTACCCAAGCACGAATGATGACCCGTCCTCACAGACTTACTTCCGCCAGTACCTCGTCTCCTACCATCCGAACTTCACAGAAGCCCTCCTGCGAACCTTGGAGAACTAGCACTCCTGGAAGAAAGGATATTGCGGAGACATGGCTTATCCATTGCCTGCGGCACTTGCCCGCGAAAGGCAAAGATTCTGAGTTCGAGTCTCGGTCCGGCACACATTTTTAATCTGCCAGGAAGTTTCATATCAGCGCACACTCCGCTGCACAATGAAAATTTCGTTTTGGCTACATTTTTTGTTGGTGTTTAAGTGCTACTGTGTGTTGAAATTCATGTTTTTTGAAGCGCAAGTCATTATTACGGGACAGCTTCGAACTGTATTGATTAAGACAATCATTTGCGATTTCTGTCTGGAACCATTGGCAAGAGATGGAGTCATGGAATCTTCTGACCTGACCATGGACATGGTGTATCAGCTGCTGGTTGAATATGCCCACCGACAAGAAGTCAGTAATCTTTACAGGGACAATGAAAATGAAATGGTGTTAGCTGACATTATGACATTTTGTGGACGTAGCTATGGTCGGTACCAACACAGCCTCCGCAAGATTAACGCAGAAGTTAGAATGAGTTTGAACGAAGCGATTCGCTGCCATTGTAGGATTTGTGGGGGCACCAGAGCGTCCGCAAACAGCAGGAATAAATGAAGCACACCTTATCAGCTGTCACAAACAGTATGTTCTGCAAGCTAAACGGGCAAATGATGCTGTAAGTATGCGTGCAACAGCCATAGTGCTTTGTATAGTAAGGTGCGACACGCCTATCGTATCAAATTCATAGTCCATACATGTGGAAGTGGACTCTGCATGCTTCGCTGAGTCCTACTGGTTTACTATTTGTTTCACTGTGAGACCACACAAAAAAAATAATGACAAAAAAAAAATTTCTGGAAATAATTGTTCTTATATTAACTTTACGTGAACATGATTGTAACTGCGTTAAGAAAGAAATTTTAGCGAATGTTGTATTACTGGTGAACAAAGGTTTAAATGAGGCACTCCAGAAATTCCATACTATAATGACATTAGCACCGTTCCTGAGGAAATTGTTCATCGCACAACGCAGTTTTCTAAAAAGACTTCGTCTTTCCGTCCAAGGAAAGAAGTTTATCTTCCAACGTACCGTCGACGACGTGGTCATTAGAGGCAAGGCATAAAAATGGGAAGAAAATCGGTCACGCCATCAGACTTCTGACTGGTTTGATGCGGCCCGCCAAGAATTCCTCTCCTGCTCTAACCTCTTCATCTCAGAGTGTCATTTTCATCCTACGTCCTCAATTATTTGCTGGATGTATTCCAATCTCTGTCTTCCTCTACAGTTTTTGCCCTCTGCAGTTCCCTCTAGTACCATGGAAGTGATTCTCTGATGTCTTAACACATATCCTCCAATCTTGACCCTTCTTCTTGCTAGTGTTTTTCATATATTCCTTTCCTTCCCGATCCTGCGGAGAACCTCTCCTGTTTTTTTTTATCTATTCAGAGCACCTATTTTCAACACTCTTCTGTATCACCGTATCTCAATCGCTTCGATTTTCTTCTGTTACGGTTTTTCCCATTGTCAATTATTCACTATCATACAATGCTGCGCCCCAAACATGCAGTCGCAGAAATTTCTTCCTAAAATTAAGGTCTATGTTTGTTACCAGTAGACGTCTCTTGGCCAGGAATGCCCCCTTCGCCTGTGTGAGTCTGCTTTTTATGTCCTCATTGCTTCGTCCGTCGGGAGTAACTTTCCTTCCAATGTAGCAGAATTCCTTAGCTTCGTCTGCTTCGTGGTCGCTCATTTGACGTTTAGCTTCTCGCTACTCTTATTTCTGCTACATCTCATTACTTCTGCGTTTTTCCGGCTTACTCTCAATTCATATTCTGTACTCATTACACTGCTCTGGATGGCCGGCGTCGTACCCATTTATCACATCACTCGACCTCCATTTCACGTATGAAACCTGTCATCGTCCGCGACTCAGATCACGAACGGACACAGTGACATTTTTAAATTGCTTGTGGAAAGTTCGTGTAAACGTACTTCACGCCACGGAGAACTGATGGAATCTTCCACGTGTTGCTATCACGAGAATGACTGACAGCATCTTACTCTAGTGGTGCTCATCTGCCTCGCGGAGGACAGAAAAACACGCAACTCCGTTGGCACCTGCGCCCGTCTGTAGCGCAGCGGTACAAACAGATATTGAAAAATGACAAAAATCCCGGGCCGCTTTTTCTTTTTGAAATATTACCCAGGCCGACAGCAGAAGCGGCTACCAGTCAGTATGGTATTAATCGTAAATCCTATTTTTATTCCCTTCTCCGCTTATTTACTGTTCTCTGCTTATTTGCGTTAACTGGACGGTTTTTGTAAATAAACAATGTACATTCATTTGCTGTCGTTCTGATCTTGCAGCTCTCCACGCTAATGTATCCAGTACAAGCCACTTCCGTTCTACATAAATACTGCGATCTATGTTCTTTTGAACTTGCTTCTTATACACAGGCTTTGCTCTATCTCTACGATTATACGATTATTACCCCCCCCCCCCCCCCACCTTTCCCTTATCCCTTCCTCACACCTCCCTCCAGTACCAAACTGATGGTTCATTCATGCCTTAGGATGTATGCTATCAACCGAATCATTCTATTATTGGTCAGTTAGTACCATAAATATATTTTTCCTGAAACTGATGTACTGCCTCCGAATTAGTTATCTGACATACCGGTGTAACTCCCAGCTTTCTCTTAGACATATGCGTTCACGAAGGCTGCCTGACATTTAAATTTATATTCGATGTTGACAAATTTCTCGTTTTAAAAACACTTGGCTTTCTAGCGCCAATCTGAATTTTATAATCTCTCTACCCCGGCAGTGATCAGTTATTCCACTACTCAAACAAAACTCGTTTACCACTTTCAGCGTCTTATTTCCTAACTAGGTTACCTCTGCATCGTGTGATTTAATTCGATTACATTCAGTTATCCTTGTCTCTCTTTCGTTGACAGTTATATCACAATCAGTTTCAAGAAATTACGCATTCCGTTCAATTCTTGAAGTTTTATTATTTTTCCCCTGATTAATTATCTTTCCAAATTGCTGTCCTTTACCGACTGCTCGTTGTACAGACTGAATAACATCGGGGACAGGCCGTGACCCACCAGGAGTGGAGAGTTAAGGCAATTATGCTTTAGATAACGACCCTGAGAATTATAAATTTTCAGTAGGACAGCAAATACGCAGATGGTTTCTTCTAGTTTGCGTGGTATCACATTCGTCCGTGAACGCTGTCACACGGCCGACAGTTATACAATATGCCCGTTGTAACCACCCAACAGTTTACTTCCGTAACCTCGCAGTAAAAATGCGATTAACCTCCCAATGAAAATGTGACTCATATACAGCTTTTCAATAATTAACGCGACTGCTACGGTCGCAGGTTCGAATCCTACCTCGGGCATGGATGTGTGTGATGTCCTTAGGTTAGTTAGGTTTAAGTAGTTCTAAGTTCTAGGGGACTGACGAACACAGATGTTAAGTCCCATAGTGCTCAGAGCCATTTGAACCAATCAATAATTAACTAAATGTGAAACAAAACTGGTAAATCTGGACGTCAGCAATGCTGCGTCATGGCCCTGAAAAATCGTTCTGAATAAATTGAAAATTCTTACCTCAATGAAGTCGCCGGATAACGCGTATATATCTGCTGCTATAAGATTTTTTTGTTGCAAAGCCCAGTGCGATGCTGGCCGCTAGATGTGTCATGTATAAAAAGAAACAACTGATTTTTCTTTACGTTAATCGGGATGACCGTGGATAGGAGAAATTAGTAAAATCTTTAAATTCAGATGAATGATTGTCGAAAGTTTTTTGTATAAGGAAGATTACTATTAAAAGATTTTTTTTAACATTTACGTGGGACTTGATATAACAATAGTACAAAATCAGTTGTTACAAATTACACATGCGCGCGGCTATAAATAGTAATTTTTGGTTTTACCTTATACTACATCGCTCAGGCACCGCCATCGCTCTCCACGACCGGCCCCAACCGCCTGACTGCGAGCTACTACTACTACTACTGCAGCCAACTCTGCTCTCTGGTCTGCGATGCTATTGTAGCTTTCATATCGCAGGCAGCGCGTGAGCAATCCATCGAAATTATATCTGCTCGAGTGCGCTAGCAATAAATTCCTTAGTCATGGACCTCTTACACCGCTGCAGATAACACCATTACTTCAATATATGACCTTTATTGCCGATGCATTTGAACGACTGAAAGGTGTACAATTTCAAATACCGATGAGGCAATGGGTCTTTGTCAGAGTTGTATGACATAGTTACGGAGTTTTACTTCACTTGGCCGGTACATGTACCTCACGGTATACTATATTCGCCAGATAGCTTCCATGTTAATGAGGTACAATTATTTACCTACGATGGGTAACAAATTCCAATCCTTATGTTTTGGCACATCAGTGATTATCAAAATATCCGAATACCTCTGTAACGACGCCCCAGTGCCTATCTGAGTCAGGTTATGTACAGACTAGATAGCAAAAGATAACTCTACGGTCTACTAAACAATACTTCCTGGTGATTATTGGCCTTTCAAGTTGTAACAGTTACTACTCTTTTAGCACAAGTGCTGAGGGTCCCTTCCAGAATAATGTTCACTCAGTTATATCATAAAAGATTCGATTCCATAAATGGGTTATGTTTATTGAGAGGACATTACCGCTGTAAATGTTCCTTAAGTCTGGACGTAAATTTGGCTGCCACCATCACATGACGACGTTTACACGTAAGATAGAAAATACTATTGTACTAGTATTTTTTCTACGATTATGAATAATCACACAACGTTTGAAACAAGACAGTTCTAACGATTTTGATCGGAGAGAAAGGGACCAAACTACAAGGTCGTCAGTTTCTCTAGTGGTTTTAGCAACTAGAGTTTCATCCTATGACGTTATCACGGATGCACATTCACCTAATCTAAACTTCTGACCATTTTACACTAACATTCATTCGTTTCTAGTATAGAGTTTTACTCTCAACATCACAAATGTTTATTGCATGTAGAGAGTGGCATACATACACCCACGATAAATGATTTCATTTAAGCCATAAACTGATTGCCGTCAGTGTATAATGACATCAACATTTAAAAGATAGAAAATATTACTGGCCTAATATCTGCTCAAGACTATGAGAAATTGTAATTTCATATATATTCTAACGTAAGCACAAGAACTTTAATGTGATCTTACGACTGGTAGATCTGACAACTTGCAAAATATACTGTAAGTATGAGATATGCTGTTACGGTGTATGCGCATTAATTTAACATAGTTTTAGGAATATGCAATCGATTATACCAAAAAGAAATTATAAACCGTCTTTCCAGCCTGAAACTATTTTATTTATAATAATAATTGCTACAGGAGGCTGACTTCTGACACTGCACAAAACACTTTTGGATATCGGTCTAACAGTTTAAAAGTCGTCTGCTGTAGACACTGACGTAATAGGAAGCTGGTTAGGTTGTGGTGACGTGTT
This sequence comes from Schistocerca gregaria, assembly GCF_023897955.1. NCBI lineage: Eukaryota > Metazoa > Arthropoda > Insecta > Orthoptera > Acrididae > Schistocerca > Schistocerca gregaria. The sequence continues at coordinate 515,877,125 of NC_064925.1, read as the reverse complement.
GGGCAAATTAAGTCGTATTTACATTAATAACAATTTATTATCTCTCCAACAAAACAGTCTCTTAGCAGCAAAGGATAAAAATTAAGGTGGAAAATTCAACGATCTTTAAACAAAAATTCAAAAGAGTAGGGTACTGTTTTCAAACTTTTAGGAGCACAGAACAGTTGTACAGGTACGGCAATGCATAAAGTAAAAAACAAGTTCAAATGGCTCTGAGCACTATGGGACTCAACTGCTGTGGTCATTAGTCCCCTAGAACTTAGAACTACTTAAACCTAACTAACCTAAGGACATCACACACATCCATGCCCGAGGCAGGATTCGAACCTGCGACCGTAGCAGTCGCACGGTTCCGGACTGCGCGCCTAGAACCGCGAGACCACCGCGGCCGGCTACAAAACAAGTCAAGAAAACATTAGCAATTAGCGACCAAGAGCTTCAGGTCAAGTGACGACGGTGATAGCAATAATACTGAACACCTAAATTAGCGGCCTAGGTCCAATCAGTTTGTTACGGAACAGCTCGGTAGGATACAAGAAGGCACACCAACAAATGTCTATAATGTTAATCCAAACACGTTACTGCCGGGGTGCATTTTACAGTTTTTTAACACAATTAAATTCCCGGCTCAAGGGCAATAGAATGTTTGTAACAAGTGACAGCCTTCAAAATGTTAAACATACACAGAATACTGAACTTAGGGCCATACGACGCCCATTGAGAACGTGAAAACGATTTTCAATGAAACACTCTGCCGTCGGCAAATGCAATAACATACCAGCAGCCACCTCTCGATGTTGTCACCAAAGATTTTCACAAATAGCGTTACACAACTTGACACCAATGGCCGTTAGACCATTAAGAATCTCAAAATTTAGTGTGAGCACTACTTGATACTATAGCACACACTGAAACTAGAAGTTTTCACAAGGTGAGTTTCGACAGCCGTAAAGTATTTTGTAAAATGCGTTTTAACCATCAGCTGTATATTTGTCCCATTAGTCATCTACCGGTTTCGGTTATTAAGCATCATCCAGGATGTAGAGTGCAACAGATTAGTTAAAAGCATCCCATATTCCTTTGAAGCTGAACAATATCGAAATTATACAGTGAAATGGTACAAACAATAGATATAATTTGTCTTGAAATACCGACAATCACATCTCATGTCAAAAACACAAATCTGCCTGTCTATTTGACTTGAGATACGACTGTTAGTTATCTAAGACAAATTACGTCAGGTGTTTGTACAATTTCACTGGGTAATTTCGACAATTCAAAGGAATATGGGATGCTTTCAACTAATGTGTTGTACCCTACATCCAGGATGATGGTTAATAATCGAAACCGGTAGATGACTGATAGGAAAAGTAAATATTTGATGGTCAAAATGCATTTATAAAAAAAATTACAATAGAACCGCGTTGAGGCAACTAAATTAACCTAATGTTCAGTTACAGTAATTAACAATTAAAAAAGTTAATGGCAGTTTACAGCCAACAATATAGGCGATAAATACATCAGAATACACCAGCTTCAGTATGAAATTAGCTGGCCAGCTGTCTTACAAAGACATAAGAGTCCTCTGACCAACAGTGCAAAAAACATTAAATACAACCACGACGTACCTCTTGCGCTCTTCTGTGTTCTTTTATTAGCTGTGAATTTAGTTCCACTCAAAGACACACAGGACAAAAAAATGAAGGGCTTCTTCCGGGCTCCCTCTACGACAATAATTACGAAAAACTATTAGCTCCCCTACAACATACAATCTGCATTCTTCCTTGTATCTCTAAAATAGGAAAATAGATGCGCCCGAGTAGGACAGGGTTGGCAAGCAGAAGAAATACAAACGACAAGGGAGCTTTAGAGCACTTACTGGGCCCTAGATAACATGAATACCCAGAGCTTGTACAGACACTAACAAGTCACGTCACTCAGCAATATGACAATAGAATCTCGAAACTGCCAATAGTAAATTTAAAGACTAGCCCACGTTCACCAAAATCGCGAAACGTACTCAAAATGGCTAGAGATGGCCCAGTACAGGACAAACGAATGCTGCCAATAGTAAATTTAAAGACTAGCCCACGTTCACCAAAATCGCGAAACGTGCTCAAAATGGCTAGAGATGGCCCAGTACAGGACAAACGAATGCTGCCAATAGTAAATATAAAGACTAGCCCACGTTCACCAAAATCGCGAAACGTACTCAAAATGGCTAGAGATGGCCCAGTACAGGACAAACGAATGCTGCCAATAGTAAATTTAAAGACTAGCCCACGTTCACCAAAATCGCGAAACGTACTCAAAATGGCTAGAGATGGCCCAGTACAGGACAAACGAATGCTGCCAATAGTAAATTTAAAGACTAGCCCACGTTCACCAAAATCGCGAAACGTACTCAAAATGGCTAGAGATGGCCCAGTACAGGACAAACGAATGCTGCCAATAGTAAATTTAAAGACTAGCCCACGTTCACCAAAATCGCGAAACGTACTCAAAATGGCTAGAGATGGCCCAGTACAGGACAAACGAATGCTGCCAATAGTAAATTTAAAGACTAGCCCACGTTCACCAAAATCGCTAAACGTACTCAAAATGGCTAGAGATGGCCCAGTACAGGACAAACGAATGCATGCACCCCTCACAGTATCACGCCAGCCTCAGCAAAACAGCTCGAAAAATAGGAAGTTCATCAAGATGCACAAGACCACAACACTTGTTTATCAAGTACAAAACTTTTGCCCATAGCTGTTAATGCCACCCACCCCCATGCACTGAAGAAATTTATGACGAAATAAATTGTTCAGATTGTTGAGGGAGACGAAAATTTAGTAGTCATGTGGGACGGGGATTCGCTAGTAAGAAAAGAAAGAGAAGGAGAAATAGTAGGCGGGGAAAGGAATGAGAGAGGTAGCTGTTTGGCAGAATTTTGCACAGAACATAATTTAATCATAGTTGACACTAAGTTTAAGAACTGTGAAAGAAGGGTGTACACGTGGAAGAGACCTGGAGGCACCGGAAGGTTTCAGATTGATTACATAATGGTAAGATAGAGATTTTGGAACCAGATTTTAAACGTAAGACATTTCCAGAGCCAGATGTGGACGCCCAATACCTACTCGTTACTCCACCATTCTTCAACCATTCACGACAGCAGTCCTCCAACAGCCGACCAGCTTCACCGTTTCAGAGATTCTCGTTTCCCGCCTCTTTGCTTCAACAATGTGCCCTTCGTCAAAACAGTTGTATCAGTGGATTTAAACATTTGTGGCCAATATCTTTGCTGTAATAACTGCCCATTCGCCTTTGTTTCGCCTACATTTTTTCCTTACTGGGGCATATACGTGCAACACCACCAGTAGTCAGTCAACCTCGCGGTGGGCGGTTTACATGACGGTTTGGGTCATCAGTATATACTCAGTGTTCACATAATCTGGGATGTGTACGAAGTTGTTTTTCACTCCGCTGATCTTCATTCACATTCTGAGATGTTTTCACTTAAAGAACTACATTCACAAACTAACGACATTCGGTTTCATTACGTTTAAAACAGAGAGAATAACCTTCCTTCAGTAGATTTGCACTTTCTTGCGTTTAAATGAAATTTTCAGCTGACATTGTACGTGAACATTGCAGTGGAACTTCAAAACATGTGGTTGCTGTGACGAAGACGTCGATATTTGGCTACCATACGAACTCTTTTCAGCTTAATGAAAGACAAATGCCGACGTCAACCGTGAGAGTGCAATGAAATAATTCACTGGCAACAAGTGAAAACTTGTGTCGGACCTGCACTCGATCCCTGATTTCCCTCTTTTTGCGAGCAATCGCCCTAACCGCTGCGGCTGTCCGACCATGCTCCATGTCCACCTCACATTCTCAACTTCTGGCACACTCCTTGTCTGAAAGAATAGATACTACACATATAATAGTAATATCTGTACGCCTTGACCTATTTTCATGTCATATCTTCAGCGTGGATGCACCATAGGTCCGACCTCTTGCAGGAACCATGCTAAATGCTGTGAGCAATGAGGAGGCTAGACAGAGAGGTGGGCGGGGGGGGGGGGGGGGGGGGGTCGCCACGGAAGTTGTGTGCGACAAGGTGAGAATCCGCACTGGACGTGGAACGTCCTCAGACAGCCGAAACAGCTGAGGTGACCGCTCGAGTAAAGCAGGATATCCGGTCCGAGTTTCGACCCGTCACAAAATCTCACTTGTCGCCACTGAATTTTATCAGTACCCTCATGCAGCTGATGGCGATTTATTTGTTTCAATATGTGTATATACAATCGCAGAATCATGAAAATGTGATGTCTGTTCTGTCGGCCATGTGCGAGATAACGGAACCCCACATATAATAGTCATTTCGATTTATTAGGTGTTGCAGGATACAGTGTGGAAGTCCATTTGCATTGCACGAATTACATCTATAATAAGTGATTCATTTTGTTCATTCATGTGGCAGACTTCACGTATAGGTAAATGTTCCAGGGCATAGAAACCGAGGTTATAGTACCGTATAACCTCACAGGTTAAAATATTGAGTAGTTAGGGGCATTCTACTTCCCACTTCTTCGTTTCTCACTTTGATTCGACACTGACTAGCAGCTGCGCTCCAAAAGCTTCCCAACAACCCACGTAACATCTTTTTCTTTGAATAAATTTATTACGATCATCTTCTTCGGTGAACACACTGGAAATAAATATAGCACGACAAGCAACGAAGTGAAATATGAAGTATCGACCAAAATAACGAACACATTTTCTAACTACTGGAAACGCCTGAAGAGGTCTAACTTATTGCTCAATGTGGAAAGGGAAGTTGAGGCAGAGTGCTGAAATATCTGGGCCGCACTTCATCTGTAAACAGTTTTCATGTTGAATTAGAAGACATACAGTGATCAGCCAGAACATTGTAACCACCGACCTACCATCGATATAAACTCGTCCATGCGACAGCAGCGTCACATGGCGAGTTATGAGTGCTAGTCAAACACACGCACGGTGCATGTTGTATCATTGAGCGCAATGTCCGTGTGTGGAATGGAAAAGGCGCGCCATCTATCTGAGTTTGATCGACAGCAGACTATGATGGCCCGGACGCCCGGCACGAGAAATTCGGGAACTGAGCTACCTGTCGGATGTTCGAGTAGTGCTGTGGTGTGTGTCTTCAGCACTTGGCGAAACCTTGGTGAAACCACGTCCAGAAGTCGTGGGATTGGGAAGCCAACCCTCGTTACACACATCGGACGTTGTAGGCTGGGCAGACTGGTAAAGCAGGACACGCAGCGAACTGCAGAGGAAGTAATATCAGAATTTAATGCTGGCAGACTACAAGTGTGTCTGAACACACAGTGGACGAACACTTCCGCAGCCGACGACCCATCCATGCGCCTACGTTAACACCACAACATCAGCAACTACGACTGAAAGGGGCACGGAACCATCGGCAGTGGATGTTGGCCCAGCGTTACATGGTCCGATGAATCCCGATACCTTCTTCATCATGCCAATAGCGTGCAAGGCTTCATGGCGTCGAAGGAGTATCGTAACCCTTCATGAAAATCATGTTTGCCGACGGCAGTGGCATTTTTCAACAATATAACGCGCCATGTCACAACACCAGGAGTGTGATGGAGTGGTTCGAGGAACACACTGGAGAATTGCAGTTAATATTCTGGCCCCACAACTCGCCAGATCTGAACCCGATCGAAAATATTTGGCACGTGATTGAATGTGGCGTTAGAGCTCATCGCCCCCTCCCGTAAATTTACGGAAATTGGTTTCTGCTGTGTGCAGATGTGATGCCGACTCCGTCCAACAATCCACCGAGGCTTCACTGCTTCCATGCTACGACGCGTCGCCGCCGTTATCCGTGCCAAACGTGGACATGCCGGTTATTAGGTAGGTGGCCATCGTGCTCTAGCTCATCAGTGCATTAGAAACTACGTCCAAATAAAGATGTTATACATCATTTTAACATCTGCGTTGCTTTGTAGTTCTGACACATAAACATTGACATATCATACAAAATCAATTACTCTCATGCCTACAAGGGATGAGGCAAAATTGCTTCCAGTGCCACATCTCGTGAGTGTCCAATCATCGCCTTCTTGTATTGTTGTTGTTGTTGTGGTCTTCAGTCCTGAGACAGGTTTGATGCAGCTCTCCAAGCTACTCTATTCCGTGCAAGCTTCTTCATCTTCCAGTATCTTCCTGTATTATGACCTATTTATTTCGTACATTTCACAATTCTGGTGCATCAAAGGCACGGGAGGGATACCTGCACAGTGGTTTAACACAAATTTAGTATTACTTGTGAGATTAATATACAATCTCAAAGTTGAATTTCAGTGTCCCAGATAAGGGCTATGTCTTAGAACTAACATAGATGAGAAATAGAAAAATTAGAACAGTATACCATGTGGCTGAACACTTCATGTTTCCTTAAATAACGTAACTATCCGGCGAACGGTCCGGACACTTGTATGATGTCGTCCAGGATACCAAGCAGCATACATAGCACACGCCCGTTGAGCATTTTGAGCACAATAGCCATACGTCAACACGATATCGACCTTTTTCGCAATTGGTAAACGGTCCATTTTAACAGGGGTAATGTATCACGAAGCACTGGCGGAATGTTACGTGATACCACGTACTTATACGTTTGTGACTATTACAGCGACATCTGTCACAAAGCGAAACAATTGGTCCAACTAAAACATTCATATTTCTTTACGTACTACACGAATATGTAATAAAATGGGGGTTCCTAGTTAGAAAAACGCAGTTGATATCCGTTTGACCTATGGCAGCGCCATTTGGCAGGCCAACCATAGCGCCATCTGGATTCCCCCTTCAAACTAGACGAGTTTCGTTCTTCGTAGTTTTTTCGTTTGACGCTTATTTCGTGAGATATTTGGCCAGGTCACGATCAATGGACCACCCTGTAAACTGTACAATATTCTTAGTTTTTTCATAGAATATACCCTACTTAAAATTTAATTATATTTTATGCTTGTAAGGTCCATTTTATAACTTTTTTGCTCTGTAAGAACGAACATGTTTTTCTTCTCCATAAATTCTAGTTGTGTATTGTCTCAGTCATTTAGAGCATCATACCAGAAGCTTCCCAAAGACAAATCGTTCCATTTTTTTCTACTTTAGCACTAAAACCAGTCATTAAAATCTTGTAGCAGCTTTCCTGTAATTTATCCGTGCCTGTAAGTGTCCGTAGAGGTCTTGTATCTTCTCATGAGAATATGAGCAAATTAGGCTTGAATGATTCCTATAAAAGTCATTTGCTTATTTTTTAATCAAATTTTTCTATTCTCCCTGAGACACCTTGAATATCGGACATCTAATAACTGTAGTAAATATTACATAAGCTGTATGTTTTGAACTGAAGACCCTTTATTATCTTTACTCACTCTATAGCAGTAAAAAATGTCACAGTACTTAACCCACTGATGAGTCTAAATCTTGTTCGATTTCAGTTACATAAAACATAAAAAACAATCAGCCCTAAAATTTATCAGTTCTATAATAAATTTAATATTTGCTTCACTCCTTTTTGCGTGACATAAGAATTTTCTGTATGATTTCCCTATAAAATGTGCATCGCCTCCAAACAGCTACAGACAACACAGTAAGAGCTTTCTGTTCTGTTCGACATTGGCGACTAGTCTCCTACATTGAAAGTGCTTGGCAGACGGTATACCGACCCCGCGCACTGTCATCTGCCAGCGGTTTTCAAGGCCATTCGTCCAATTACGACGGAGGGTAAATACGTGAGCATACAAAAACACAATCTGCCGCGTCGTTTCCGTAGTAACCGTTGCTAGGCAACGAGTTTGTTCAGTACGTGTGTACGTGCAGCGTGCAATCTTACATCAACATTTATACTCCGGAAGCCACCAAACGGTGTGTGGCGGAGGGCACTTTATGTGCCACTTTCATTACCTCCCATTCCTGTTCCAGTCGCGTATGGTTCGCGGAAAGAACGACTGCCGGAAAGCCTCCGTGCGCGCTCGAATCTCGCTAATTTTACATTCGTGATCTCCTCGGGAGGTATAAGTAGGGGGAAGCAGTGTATTCGATACCTCATCCAGAAACGCACCCTCTCGAAACCTGGCCAGCAAGCTACACCGCGATTCAGAGCGCCTCTCTTGTAGAGCCTGCCACTTCAGTTTGCTAAACATCTCCGTAACACTATCACGCTTACCAAATAATCCTGTGACGAAACGCGCCGCTCTTCTTTGGATCTTCTCTATCTCCTCTGTTAACCCGACCTGGTACAGATCCTACACTGATGAGCAATACTCAAGTATAGGTCGAACGAGTGTTTTGTAAGCCGCCTCCTTTGTTGATGCACTACATTTTCTAAGGACTCTCCCAATGAATCTCAACCTGGCACCCGCCTTACCAACAATTAATTTTATATGATAATTCCACTCCAAATCATTCCGTAAGCAGATATTTCACAGAAGCAACTGCTACCAGTGTTTGTTCTGCTATCATCTAACCATACAATAAAGGATTCTTCTTTCTATGTATTCGCAATATATTACATTTGTCTATGTTAAGGGTCAATTTCCACTCCCTGCACCAAGTGCCTATCCACTGCAGATCTTCCTGCATTTCGCTACAATTTTCTAATGCTGCAACTTCTCTGTATACTACAGCAACATCCGCGAAAAGCCGCATGGAACTACCGACACTATCTACTAGGTCTATAGGACAGTTTCTTGCTGTCGCCCTCAGACATCAGCTGTACTGCAGAATAACACCATACCTAGTTTGCTAAAACTAAAAAGACAAAAGTGAATAGTGGGCGTTGTATCTCCAATCAACTTCGGCCGTGAATTATTCATTACAAAGAATGACATCACACTAGTGTACTTTTTTTTGTTGCTTCTATGGAGTTCCACAATCTCTAAGCTTCTAATAAAAGAATGTATTATCTGTTGCAGGCTGTATTGTGTTTCATTACAATCGTGCTATTGGCTAGTTTCGGTCGATAGTCATTATCAAGCGCGCGAAAGAAACCAACGTGAAAGAGCCTCACATGTCTGCATAGATCGTCATGTATAAATAAAGTATTCAGTAACACACATTAACATAAACAGATTTACAGTGCAATAACATTATTTACATTTGCTATGTCATATATTATATGTCGCCCTCATCACTTTATTTTACGTCAGACACATTAAACCGGAAGTAGTACTCCATCGTAACATACTCTAAGTGCTGCAGCCTGACTCCAAAAACGGCTGTTACGAAGTTGTCAAAGGTGCACTTACTTCCAAACATTGTAAATCTATCGATAGCTACGTGAAGTTATATTACGTTTGTTGCTGGCGTGCCTGTCTTAGTTGAAGTATTGTGTACTCGGTGATCGGTGACCAAAGGACACTTAAGAGCATGTATATTCCTTACAGTACTTTAAAATCATGTATGAAAGTATAAACATCATGATATATTGACAGAGAAAGAAAGTATTAATTACGGTCGTTCAAGATTTAACGAAAATATTGTAACATATGCCATCACTGACATAAAGTTATATACAGATATAATAAGACCTACTTATTGATATTGTCCAGATGAATGATTCACAAAAATACAAATTTCAAAAATATTTCAAGTATATATCATCAGCGATAAATCGGCGGAACCAGATAGCACTTTATGACAAGCAAATCTGTGAGTCTAGGTCTGCCTTTTATTACACCAAAGTGAGTAGGAAGTGATAACAGGGTCCAATAGAGATAGTATAGGTCTATGAGTACACTTAAAACTTAGTGTGGCCATACTGCAAAAAAATGGTTCAAATGGCTCTGAGCACTATGGGACTTAACATCTTAGGTCATCAGTCCCGTAGAACATAGAACTACTTAAACCTAACTAACCTAAGGACATCACACACATCCATGCCCGAACCAGGATTTGAACCTGCGACCGTAGCGGTCGCGCGATTCCAGACTGAAGAGCCTAGAACCGCTCGGCCACTTCTACCGGCGCCATACTGCACACAGAAAAATGAGAAAATATCCTTTCCAGAATCACGTGTATCTTACATTAAGCAAAACACGTAGTACAAAGCACATAATGCAAAAAAAATGTACGGACCAAAGCAGCAACGTCTGGATAATAAAGGTAAAAATAACTCAAGAGATCCATCGAATGAAGATATGGAGTAATTGCAAACATTATCATAGGTCATCAGTGAAGGCGACACACAGACATCAGCTTCATGACATTTCATACAGAGGTCTTTTTTGGTTACATTAATGAGTTAGGAAACAGTAGGGTCATCATACAGACCCCAATTGTAGCAAATATGTTTTTATCTACACGCGTTCTATTCTTCAAAGTTGTTAAATAGTGACAGTTGATACTTAAGAGAAAGACCGCAGAAATACTCATTACTGGACCTACACAGGTGCCAAACTGTGCGACCCGAAAACGTGTATACGCATCAGATATGCACCAAAGTACGTGGTAACAGTGCATTATTTCAAGAAGAATGTAAGATAATCTGGTAGCAAAAGCTGCAAAATACAGGTCAAGTTATTCAGTGACATATCGAGTAAGAAAACTGGCTAATACAAACTACTTATTAAACAAAACAAGGCGTCAAGTCACGTAACATTCCATGATTTGTATAAAATATCGAAGTGTCAGAAGACAAACGCCCTTTTCATATCTAACAACTGACATAAAATTTAACGCATTATGATACACAAATGACACCTGTGGTAAGAAATATGGGATTTAAATTTCAGTACACCGAGTGTTGAAGATTAGATGGGTAGATCACATAACTAATGAGGAGGTATTGAATAGGATTGGAGAGAAGAGGAGTTTGTGGCACAGCTTGACTAGAAGAAGGGATCGGTTAGTAGGACATGTTCTGAGGCATCAAGGGGTCACAAATTTAGCATTGGAGGGCAGCGTGGTGGGTAAAAATCGTAGAGGGAGACCAAGAGTTGGATACACTAAGCAGATTCAGAAGGATGTAAGCTGCAGTAGGTACTGGGAGATGAAGGAGCTTGCGCAGGATAGAGTAGCATGGAGAGCTGCATCAAACCAGTCTCAGGACTGAAGACCACAACAACAACAACACACCAGGTAATTCATGACATGAATTGTAATATGTTGTCATAGAATAGAATAAACCATGAAAACTGTAAAAGCATAGAAATCTCAATGGTCAGTTGAACGTAAATCCAAAGTATCAACAAACCATAAAGTTTAAAGGTGAAGGATATTTGTAAAATAGAAAGGCTCAGAATGAAGAGTATGAGACCACATGATAGTTGGAAGGGAATGGAACTAGGAAATAAATAAAAATTAATTCAACACTTTTTTTAAATTTTGCAGGAAATATCTGTTTTTCAAACCTGCCTGTTCATTTAAGACGCTCTGTGCATGTTTAGTAAAGGCGACATAAATTTCCATATCTTCATAAATGTTCATTAATCTAGCCTTATAACTGATGTGTAAAACTTCCAGTGCATTAGGGATGTTAGCTGTAGGTTTAATAGTACGTAAGTGATTGCTAAACGAAGATTTATTACTGGTACTAATATTCCGATTTCCCTCAGCCTATTTCCGACGCTCCTCCCTATTTGTCCCACATAATAATTTTCAAAGTCATCGCAATTAACTTCGTAAATTTATAGACGACGCTCTGTCCAGACATGTGACACTCTTTCACGTTGGTTTATTTCGAGTACTTGATAATGGATTACGGCTGAAATAAGCCAACAGCACGATTTTAATAAATTGCAATACAACCAGCAACGGGCAATGTATTCTTTTATTAAAACAATGAGTGTTATCTATAACGAAAATATCACTTCACAAGGAATACAGTATTCGCAGCCACTACGGGTATAAGTGTGGTGCACAGTTTGATAATTCAGGGATAACATAAACTCGAAACATTGAAACGTGGGTTAATTTTCAACGAAACAAATTTGTGGAAACGTATTCAGCTAAGTGAAGCCATTTCGAAAGTAAGTTTACGAATTGTTAATGAAATCGCCAAACAAGGCATCACTGGCGGTGATTACATGAAGAGGAGCATTTTACGAGGGTTGCCTAGAAAGAAATGAACCGCACTTTTTTCTTCGACAATTCTTTATTGAAAACAATGAGAAATACACACACGGAAGAATGATGTTTTATCTACACTTGCTACTTTTCCATGTAATTTCGATTCCATTCTACGGCCTTCCTCCAGAGCGAAACAAGGATGTGTATGCCCTGTCGGTATCAATCCTTGTCCAGGTGGCGGAGACAGTGTTTCACTGTGTGAATCTCCGCCTCACCGTCCTCAAAATGTCTGCCAACTGCCGAGTCGTAATGCGTCTGCCCTCGCTATTGACAACATCAGATCGCTGCAACATGTCAGGTGTGACAGCCGTTGATAGCCTCCGGGACCGCTGCAAATCGTGGAGCTCCGCTGCACCGCATCCGATGACCTCACCCTCCGTGTAAAGCGAGTATAACTGTACTTCTGTCGACAGATGATGCTCCATAGACTCTGCACAAGCGTTTGTGGATATTCCCTATAGTTACTTTCTCTGCAGTGGGAAATTCAATGGCTGTACGTTGCTTGTAAAGTAAGTCATCAACAGACGCACCGAGCAAGGTGGTGGAGTGGTTAGACACTGGACTCGCATTCGGGAGGACGACGGTTCAATCCCGCGTCCGACCATCCTGATTTAGGTTTTCCGTGATTTCCCTAAATCACTCCAGGCAAATGCCGGGATGGTTCCTCTGAAAGGGCACTGCCGACTTCCTTCCCTATCCTTCCCTAATCCAATGAGACCGATGATCTCGCTGTCTGGTCTCCTTCCCCAAACAACCCAACCCCATCTACAGACGCCATTTTGAAACTGTTCTGCAGCTACATTATGTGTCGTAAGTGACGGGAACTTAGCACGCTCACTACTTCAAATAATACATACGTAACGTTTCGCGTTCGCAGCATTGCTTTCGGCTGAAAAAAAAACGCGGTGCGTTACTTTTTGGGCAACCCTCGTAATTACAGCGGAAGAACAGTTTCCTGACAAAACCGATCAAAACAAAGCAGTCACTCTTTCACCATATGCAGAGGTGAAGAGATTGCTTACAATTTGTCAGCTCAATTACAAGAAAAGCTATCCTAGTTTGCTTGGAACTTATTAGCCCTGTACGAATCTACATAGATCTTTGATACTGCCCAAATCCTGTTGATTTTTAGAATATTAACGCTGATCTCCAAGTTACAGAAGAAATGTTGGATCTGATTGTCTTGCACGCAAGGCCTGTATATATTTTAAGAATTCGCTTAACTTTAACTCAAAAGTATACCCATCCTGTTTCTTGCCTGAAACATTTTACAGCTCTTGGGGTAACAAATGTGAATGGCAAATGTGCATGTTCCGTTGCAAGGTTAAACTCAGAATGTGAAGCCAGTATCATTACCCTAAGCTTGACAACACAATGCGTTCTTAAGGAGCAGAAATGTGCAAAGTCATTCGATATGTCTTGGATGACGTAGCACGTAATTTTGGTTTTCAGTTAACTAGTTGATACCATAGACTCAAGCTTCGTCAGTTCTATAAACAGTTCTGGCACTTTTTGCTTTTCTATGAAGCAGTGTTGATTTGGCTCAAATGGTTCAAATGGCTCTGAGCACTATGGGACTTAACATCTGTGGTCATCAGTCCCCTAGAACTTAGAACTACTGAAACCTAACTAACTTAAGGACAACACACACGTCCATGCCCGAGGCAGGATTCGAACCTGCGATCGTAGCGGTCGTGCGGTTCCAGACTGAAGCGCCAAGAACCGCTCGGCCACTCTGGCCGCCAGAAGAGGTAGAATCTTTATCAAGTGATGTCCCATACCACTAGGCAGATAGGTAGTTAACGAGCGGTAAAATTTTGTCAAACTTCTTTTATTAGAGAAAAGAGACTAAAATATTTCTGAATGATGACAATTCTCTGGAAGTCCTGTCGGTCAAAAAATGACAATGGAAACTAGCTTCCTTAGCTGATGTTACTCTCCATTTGAAGGAACTGAATAAAAACTTCGAGGGGAGGACAATTTTATTTGTGAGCTTCACACACATGTTAAAACTTTCAGACAGAACATTATACCTTTCGAACACAACATCAGACAGAAACTTTTCTCGCGCATTGGCAACTGACAGTCGTCGAAGAGTGAGCATGGTTGAAGTTTCCTCTCTTTTTGGCAACGGAATTTCTCGGCTCTGCCAACTCCTCAGATTTAGACGACCATTCGAAGGAGATCCAAATTTTCAAGAGCCCCTTTCGCTTGAGAAGTAGAAGATGTTGAGGCAGCACTGCAAATGGGGATTTTTGATCTACAAGGTGATTACACCATGAGAAAAAACATGTGAAATATTGTCCAATTTCACAAGTATTTTCTAGAATAAAACTCCCCCAAGATCAAAGATTTTGCACGAGGTTTTTTCTCTGCATCTGGCATTATTTAAAGTTGTGAACAAGTTTTCGCTGAATCATCAGTCTGACTGATTTGATGCTACCCGCCATGAATTCCTCCCCTGTGGCAACATCATCATCTCAGTTGATCACTTGCAACCTACGTCCTCAATTATCTGCTGGATTTTTCCAATCTCTGTCCTCCTCTACAGTTTTTGGCTTCTACAGCCCCCTCTGGTGCCATAGAAGTCATTCCCTCATGTCTTAACTGTGTCGTATCATCCTTTCCCCTCCCCTTGTAAGTGTTTTCCACATATTTCTTTCCTCTCAAATTCTGCTCAGAACCTCATCATTCCTTACCTTATCAGTGCACGTAAATTTCAACATTCGTTTATAGCATCACATCTCAGATGCTTCGATTCTCTTCTCTTCCAATTTTCCCACAGTTGTAACATTAAAGGACATATTGGGACATATTGAAGTATTCGATACTGTAGACTTTTAGGGGATGTCGATACAGATATGCAAAATGTAAAGGGAAACTTTGGTGATGTTTAAATATTGTACTGTGTCAATATTAGGACATTTTGCACAGAAAGAACAAAAATAGAATTAATGTAAATATATATTAGTGTTAGTAACCTATTTTCATTCAATTTTGTAATTATATTTCATTTTGTAAAAGAAAGACTCACTGATTAATTGTATAAATTATCAGTTTTGAGCTAAATTATTTCGTTTAATATGGACAAGATACTTTTAAAAACTCACCAGCTAAAGAGAAAGTCTGTAAATGAACGTTTAATGCACACTTCTGGAACTTTCTATATTATGATCGCAAAAATACGAAAACGTGTGAAAACTGTTTCATAACCTAATGTCGAAAGACGATTTGTATCAAGAAATATTGCTAAAAAGATTTATTTACGTTTTGAAACACGATTTGAATCATTTTACATATAAATAGTTGTTCTAAATCACTCAAGAAATATCCAGAATCAAATGTCAAGATATTTCTGGAAACATCGGTACAAATCTGGTGAAGGTTATCCAGAAGCTGGTAGAAAAATGTTATAAAATCTATTTGGAAATTATGCTTGTAAGAATTTATATGTACTGATCATTTTACTTACTTTAATCTGTACTAAAATTATGTAATGTCTAATTTAGTTTTAAGTTGTGAATTGCTATCGTATTGTAAACAAAACATTGTCAAAGACTCTCATTGTTTGGAAAGATATTAATACACCTAGGAGTTGTCAGTTGTCAGTTGTCAGTTGGGATATGCAGTGCGGTTAGCTCGGAGAGTCAGTTGTTGAGTCTGTGAAGTCTGTCAGTTCTGTTTGTAAATAAACGTCTGTAATGAAGAATTACTTGTTGTCGTCAATATGAACTCAAGACCTTTTGCACGAAGCAGACACCTCCTAACGCAACGTTATAATTTGGTGCAGAAAGTCCTGGGACGTTATAATTTGGTTGAGGAAGCTGGGATGTTATAATTTGGTAGAGGGGCTGAAACGTTTTAATTTACTGGAGGAGCTGAAATGTTATAATTTGGTTGAGGAAGCTGGGATGTTATACAGTCCATGCTTCGCTACCATACAATGGTGAGCTCGAAGAGTAAATTCTCAGAAATTTATTCTTAAAATTGAGGCCTACATTTAAAACTAGCAAATTTTTCTTGGGCAGGAATGCCATTTCTTCCAGTGCCATTCTGCGTTTAATCTCCTCCTTGCTCCGTCTGTCATTGGTTATTTTGCTGCCCGGGTAGTAGAATTCCTTAACTTCGTGACCATCAATCCTGATGTTAAGTTTCTCGCCGATCTCATCTCTGTTACTTCTCATTACTTTCGTCTTTCTTCGATTTACTCACACTCCATGTGCTGTACTCATTAAATTGTTCGTTCCATTCGGAATATCGTGTAATTCTTCTTCACTTTCACTAAGGATAGCAATATCATCAGCGAATCATATCCTTGAATTATATCATTGATATCCTTTCACCTTCAATTTTAATCCCACTCTTCAACCTTTCTTTTATTTCCATCACTGCATGTCCGATGAACAGTAAGGTCAAAAGACTACATCCCTGTCTTACACCACCTTTAATCCCAGCACTTCGTTCTTGGGCTTCCACTCTTATCATTCCCTATTGGCTCTTGTATATATTGTGTCTCTCTAAAGCTTACCCCTATTTTTCACAGAATTTCGAACATCTTGCACCATTTTATACTACCGAATGCTTTCCCCAGGTCTCAAATCCTATGAAGGTGCCTCGATTTTTCTTTAGTCTTGCTTCCATTACCAACCCTTACGTCAGAATTGCCTCTCAGGTGCCTTTATCTTTCCTAAAGCCAAACTGATCGTCATCTAACACATCCTCAAATTTCTTTTCCATTCTTTTGTATAGCATCCTTATAAGCAACTGGGAAATATGAACTATTAAGCTGATTGGTGCGATAATTTCGCACTAGTCAGCTCTGGTAGTCTCCGAAAGTCAGATGGTATGTCGCCAGGCTCACATTCTACATACCAATGTGAACAGTGCTTTGTTGCCTCTTCCCCCACTGATTTTAGAAGTTCTGATGGAATGTTATCCCTTCTGCCGTATTTGCTATTAAGTCCTCCAAAGCACTCTTAAATTCTGATTCTAACACAGGATACCCCATCTCTTATAAATTGAATCCTGCTTCTTCTTTATCACTTCAGACAAATCTTCCCGCTCATAGAGGCCTTCAATGTAGTCTTTCCACCTAACCTAATTTACAAAAAAATTAATATAGAAGTATGCTGAGTTACGAACATTTACGAGATATTTTGACTCACACAACGGATTAGCTCCGCAGTCGGAGTGGAAAAGTTAGAGGAACGGTTTATGCATCGACCACGGCCTATTAGCCCGGAAGTTTTAAGTGATGACAACGGACTAAGTTAGAGCCACAATCTGGTAAAACTGTGGGATCAAAAAACAAATTTTATGTATCTCACACGAATTTTTCACTGAATTTCGTGTTTGTGCTAAACAGCAATAAATTTCGTTGTAATAGTATTCTTTAGTGTCTGAGAATATATGAAGGGCTTATTTCATTAGTGGTACAACCCCATTAACTCCACTTTGCTGCCTATAACGCTTCTGAAATTAATGATCCAAACAAATAGAAAGAAAGGTTCATTTCTAGCAAGAAGCAATATACTTGAATATTTTTGGTATCTCAACTGCAGATTTTACAGCGCTCATTTAACATCTCAAAATGAATAAAAATGGTGCCGGCCGATGTGGCCGAGCGGTTCTAGGCGCTACAGTCTGGAGCCGCGCGACCGCTACGGTCGCTGGTTCGAATCCTGCCTCGGGCATGGATGTGTCTGATGTCCTTAGGTTAGTTAGCTTTAAGTAGTTTTAAGTTCTAGGGGACTGATGATCTCAGAAGTTAAGTCCCATAGTGCTCAGAGCCATTTGAACCAATGAATAAAAATGGACTTGTACCATTATTGAAATAAGCTCTTCATATGTTATCTGACTGCCACTGTGATTCAGAAATTGATAAATGGCCCTCATAATCTAGTAGTTTCGAGACCCCTGTGCTTTACCAGCAAGTTACAGCACAACCAGTTCGTCTCTAAATTCTTCGCCCAAGTTGTCATCAACTTCAGCCCGTGACAAGGTTTACTACTTGTTACGATTTAATAACCCAGATAGTCGCTAACATGGTCTGCCTACACCCGACCTTTGCTGAGAAGTTATGTTATTACTGCTGAACTGTAGGTAACTTTCCTCTTCCTCATTTTGCACATGTAATAACGCAAGCAAGAGATCAAAATTAGCATTGGTTTCACATTTAGATATCGCCATATATCATTATGCGGGATGTGGTGCCATATTTGGGACGTTAGAAGAAAACCTACATCTTCGGACAATCTTAATAAAAGTCGTTTCTGATTTCTGAATATTGTTCTCATCAGCTTTGATAATTATCTAACTTTCAGAAAGACTAGTGCTAAAACTGCCGCTGCTTTACTTAGAGTAAAAGGCTTTTCATTAGGTGTGTCAGAGTCTATTGCTGAGATGGTAGAAGAAATGGGGTAACTAATCTCGAACGGAAGCAAATTTAGCCTGAAAATCAGTTCTGGTAAGCCGTAAAGAATGTTGCTTTTTAGAGGAGTGCTGTATAAATCTTCACTGTAAGTTACGGGTTGCGAATGTTCTAGGCTATAAAACTTACTATACTTTTTATTCATTTAGTGTATGGTAAATCAGAAACAAACAATATTAAATTTATCTCAAACTACGAAGTAATATCCGGTATATGGATATAGTGTATTAATCACCCCCTCATCACCAGGAACTATGTTGGATCTCCAGGTAAAGCTCACAGAGGATATTCATGAATCATATGGTAAACAGTCAGCTTTCCAGCGCCACAATTACATCTCGTGAAGTTATTTTCCTCCACTTGTGCCAAGATTCGGCATATCTTCCAACGCTGGTTCTTATTCAGTAAAGAACAGATCAGATTTTGAGTGGCAGTTCGAAGTCAGGTGGCTTGGTCGATACGCATGGTTTCTTGTTCTGTAGCAGCATTCATCTGCCTTGCTTGTCCCCAACATTCGTCAGTATTAATTCCGTTTCCAACTAACAGTCTTGCGGTTTCTAGGGGTGAGTAACGAGAGAGAAGCCTACCTTTGCTGTTCTTGCAATGTCTGGATTAACAGGGAGATTTTTTTTGTAGTCTACATCTACATCCTACATCCATACCCCGAAAGCCACCTGACGGTGTGTGGCGGAGGGTACCCTGAGTACGTCTATCGGTTCTCCCTTCTACTCCAGTCTCGTATTGTTCGTGGAAGGAAGGATTGTCGGTATGCTTCTGTGTGGGCTCTAATCTCTCTGATTTCATCCTCACGGTCTCTTCGCGAGATATACGTAGGAGGGAGCAATATACTGCTTGACTCTTCGGTGAAGATATGTTCTCGAAACTTTAACAAAAGCCCGTACCGAGCTACTGAGCGTCTCTCCTGCAGAGTCTTCCACTGGAGTTTATCTATCATCTCCGTAACGCTTTCGCGATTGCTAAATGATCCTGTAACGAAGCGCGCTGCTCTCCGTTGGATTTTCTCTATCTCTTCTATCAAACCTATCTGGTACGGATCCCACACTGCTGAGCAGTATTCAAGCAGTGGGCGAACAAGCCTACTGTAACCTACTTCCTTTGTTTTCGGATTGCATTTCCTTAGGATTCTTCCAATGAATCTCATTCTGGCATCTGCTTAACCGACGATCAACTTTATATGATCATTCCATTTTAAATCACTCCTAATGCGTACTCCCAGATAATTTTTGGAATTAACTGCTTCCAGTTGCTGACCTGCTATTTTGTAGCTAAATGATAAGGTATCTATCTTTCTATGTATTCGAAGCACATTACACTTGTCTACATTGAGATTCAATTGCCATTTCCTGCACCATGCGTCAATTCGCTGCAGATCCTCCTGCATGTCAGTACAATTTTCCATTGTTGCAACCTCTCGATACACCACAGCATCATCTGCAAAAAGCCTCAGTGAACTTCTGATGTCATCCACCATGTCATTTATGTATATTGTGAATAGCAACGGTCGTATGACACTCCCCTGCGGCACATCTGCAATCACTCTTACTTCGGAAGACTTCTCTCCATTGAGAATGATATGCTGCGTTCTGTTATCTAGGAACTCCTCAGTCCAATCACACAACTGGTCTGATAGTCCATATGCTCTTACTTTGTTCATTAAACGAGTGTGGGGAACTGTATCGAACGCCTTGTGGAAGTCAAGAAACACGGCATCTACCTGTGAACCCGTGTCTATGGCCCTCTGAGTCTCGTGGACGAATAGCGCGAGCTGGGTTTCACACGACCGTCTTTTTCGAAACCCATGCTGATTCCTACAGAGTAGATTTGTAGTCTCCAGAAAAGTCATTATACTCGAACATAATACGTGTTCGTTAATTCTACAACTGATCGACGTTAGAGATATAGGTCTATAGTCCCGTACAAGACCACAAGAACGTCTTCGTCAGTCCTCGTTCGGCTCACCTGAAGATGGCTGGCAGTTGTCCAGCTGAAATATCGTGCGAAGAAGTTTACGACGACCGGCTGCAAGCCCGAAATCTATTTGAACAATTGATTCGCCGGGAAAATTTCAAATTTTACAACATGCTGATCATTTAATCGAACAGCAATTTGGAAACTTTGGGCTTTAAAGCAGTGACGCAGAGACTCACTAGGATAAAGACGTTCTCTCATTCAGATAATCGGAAGGAAGTTCTGTTTATCCGGAAACGTAGTCTGCTGATTGAGCTAATGCATCCACAGTGTTATGATTCAGAATTTATCACAGAGTTTACGAACGTCTTTAATTATTTAATCGGTCTTCAGGCTGCTCTGATGCGGCCCCCCACGACTTCGCCTCGCGTGCCAACCGCTTAACCTCGGAGCAGCACTTACAGCCAACGTCCTCAATCACTTCTTGGGTGTATTCCAGTCTCAGTTTTCCCCTACAACTTTTACTGTCTGCAACTGCCCGTAGTACTTGTAACACCATAGCTCTAATGCTGTACTGATTTAGTTTGCTTGTGTTTTATTTAATGTTACATCATTGAGCTTCTGTAAATGTGTTTGTTTGAATCGATAACATAAAATTGTATACTCCTTTCATTGTAAGAACTTCGATGTCATGATATGATTCTATGCAATGTAGCGTATCTGTCATTTAAATTCTTTGTCCCATTTGGAGGGAACAAAACTTACTGCATATGATTGTAATTTTGTGTGAATAACTTTTGGTAGAAATGTCAATATGTGCAAATGTTCTGTTTTATTTATCGTATTTGTTGCTGTTATGTAAATTGCTGATCCTCACTTAGGGTTCTTAGTTAGCTTGTATGTAAAAGGTGTAGTGGTTCCCCTCGGGGACGGAACTGTGTAGCGCGCACAAATTGTGGTTGGCCTAGGTAGAAAGGGTGGAACAAGAGTCAGTAGTGGGCGAGCTACGAGTCGGGGACGAGCTGCAAAACTGTTCACTGCCATGTAAATGTTGCATACTGTGCTGGTTCCGAGAGAGGTTTTTTCTGCTACTTTCCAATGCCTCGGATGGATGGTTAAATAGCTGGAACTATTCTGGAATTTGCATGTGTCATCGCCACCAAGAAATGACAGAGTCGAGCAATTCTACCTGCAATTTCAACTACCAACATGCAATTGCCACCACATTGCGCAATCACTGTAATGGAGCACTATAGTAATGTACAATGAAGGATCATCTTTAATGGATGTGTTAGTGTGCTCAAATATAAGGTAATTTATAACTGATTTTATGTACCTACCTTGATTTTTCTCCTTATCATAACACCTCTCAGGTTCCTCTCCGTTTGAACTAAAGTGATTTCCGAGTGTTCTTACTGAAAGAACATTAAAGCCCTGTGTTTTGCTAATTAATGCCTCTTGAACATAGTTAAATGAAAGTAAAAGTTAATGTGGCAAGAGAGTGAGTTACAGTTAATGATTCTTGTCGAAAATAATTTTCCTAGTAAAACTGCTTATTAATGTACTGTTGCCAACTTCAAATTAAAAGTTCTTAAGACTGAGGTATATAAAGTTTTGCTTCGTAAATGTCTCATTACTGACTGTTGTAAATCACAAAAGGTGAGTCAGTAGCTTACATATATGTTAATTTTGTCTCTCAATGTAGTAAAAGTGGAAAACTGCAGTGTGTAACGTTATATATTCATGTTGTCTAAGTGTTTGTCTCTCTTGTGTATTGGAAGTGCATATTAATAATATAACAGGATCCCCAGTTTGCCGATTGTGTTAAAGCTAGGTAACAAGTAATGGGAAGACCACTAATTATGAGAAACATTATTTCTTTATTCAAATGATAGTGAGAAGCAACCTATCAGTGGATTCCAATTAACTTTCGTTTTAAATAGTAAAGTATTTAACTGAGAGAGACTTAACCTATATCCAGTTAATGATTCTGTAGTGAATAGTAATAATAACGTTATAAAGACCGTTCAGTTGGTGTAAGCCCTGAAAGTAGTAGTGTGTTTCGGTATCTGTTATAATTTTGCAAATAGTTTGTCCTGCTCTAACTGTTAGTTTCAATCTTACCGTAAACATATGCCTGTGTCAAGAGTTCACTGCACTCGCGTGTGACAAGGTATAGGTTGTGTTTATCCATTAAAGTTACTAATAAGTATTTTGTTGAACGAGAATGTTAATGATTCTCTTGCTGGCGACCGTTTTCTTTATCCGTTGAACAGTGCAGATAGGCAAAATTTTGTTTGTTACTGTTCAAATATTTTCGTAATTCTGACTTTCATTTCCGATAAGCCACCTCCGTTAGGTACAACACGGTCACCATAACAAATTCCTCTAAGAGGGTAGCACTGCTCTGTTGCTTTATACCATAATCGCATTAATAAAATAGTTTTATTTCACAACCTGCTTCAAGCTTTAAGGTTATGGTACAGCAGTAGCGATAGCAGACAGAACTGTTATATACTGTAAACGTAAATCAATGACACCTTTAGACGTATCCTGTCATCTTGTACATTTTTCTAATCAGTGTTTTCCATATATTCCTTTCCTCGCCAATTTTACCGAGAATCTCCTCATTTACAATCATACCAGTGAACTTAATTTTACAGCATCCTTCTGTAACTCCATATTTTCCTTTTCGGTTTCCTCAAAGACCAGCATTTTATGGAAGTGAATCAGGGACTACAGGCTGTGGGGCTGTGTGGTACTGCACGTATAACTCAATAAGAACATTATTACACAGGTTAATTGCTACAATAAAGTAAAAAAGACCAACCAGCCAGTTTTAGTACCCCTGGTAGAAAAAAATAGCGCCGTTACCGGTTTCTAAACATACAGATTAATTCTGATTTATATGCTGCCTGTCTGATGTAGGTTGACTGTGGCGAAAGTTCCTTACGGTAGTGGTTCCTTACAGCAAAAAAAGGATGTAAGAAATAACGACTATTTTATTGTAAAATGACTTAAGAATGAATAATGATAATGCATACAACTTCCTGAAATAAAAACTAAATTAATTTTGCTTTACTCCGAAAATCCTGCCCATTTCTGTTGGGCTACTGACTACTTTCGAATTAGTGCAGCGGGGAAAATACTGCCATGCACCTCACAGTGATTAGTAAAACACATATATAGGCCTAGATGTAGAAGTAGCTATGCTCTCATCATGTCAGTTTTTGATAAAACAGAAGTAACATCACAACTTACGAGATTGCAGTACTTGTGTTGAAACAACATTTATGACTTAAAGGCC
Organism: Schistocerca gregaria; assembly: GCF_023897955.1. Taxonomy (NCBI): domain Eukaryota; kingdom Metazoa; phylum Arthropoda; class Insecta; order Orthoptera; family Acrididae; genus Schistocerca; species Schistocerca gregaria. The sequence continues at coordinate 515,853,321 of NC_064925.1, read as the reverse complement.
TTATATTCACCCAGAGTGTACTAAGCTCATTTCTTCGTAGCCTCGTATCACCTCCATCTGCGGGCGACAGACCTTAAAAATGCACTACATAAATGTTTTTATTGGGAGTTTAGAGAGAGATAGGCAGAAAATTTTAATTTTGACGTAGAAGACATAACATTTCTTCTGAAGATCTACATAAATAGTTAATTAACGGAACACCAGAATACCTGGTGCACTCTGGGTCGTTTGAAATGAGTCGAAAATAGGTACTTCATGTGCAAAATTGCCCCAGCTGTGTCTACCGAACGATTGACTTGCCCGATTCAGTGTGTTAATGGACCGTCTGCGAGGAAACTATATGTCCTGCAAACAGTACAAAGTGAAATTGCTCATTGTATAATATCTACTTGTGAAAAGGACTGGAGGTGCCCGAACTGTGACGCCAAAAATTTTACAGTGCAATACAAAGAGATTTACTTATGACAGGATCTGCAGAAACTACAATGGAAAAACGTAAAAGACAAATTATAAACACGGATTTTAAAAATCTTATCTTTTCTAATTGACGCAACATACTTTACTTTAATTATACATTCAAGAGAGGTCCACACCGAGGACGAGCATTTGCTAGATGTATTGTATAGAAGATGCGTTATTATGCTATTTAAAAAGCCAAGCTTATGAACGTTTGTAAATAATACGATCTGTTCATGTAAGGGTCGATCAAAAAGTTTTCATTCGAAGGCCGTACAGTCCCGAATCGGTAAATCAGCCAGGCCGAATCGCCATGAGCAATGAGGCTGTCAACCCACCGATGATGATGATAAAGTTTTAAACATGGCTGCTTGGTTCAGTAATCGTTTCTAAATTAAAATTGAAACAAATGAGCCCTCGGTCACTATTACTTTTAGTTTTATTGAGCAGGTTTCAACACTTCTAAGAGTGCGCTCATCATAATTAAAACAAAATGGCCTATAACATAGTTAAAAATTTATAGGAAAAGACATTGTTTTGTAAAATGTGTAAGTACTGACTAACAATAAAAGACAGAGGCAGTACTTACATTTCACATATAAAATAATTAACAGGCCAGAAGGGCTTTAGTCACAAAATATATAAAAAAGGAAAGAGTGAAAGCGAGCCACTATGAGCTGCTCGTACCTGTTGTACAGCGACAGGTTGCAACGGACTGAGGCGCCCGCGTTAACAAGTGCGGGCAGGTGAACATGACACTGCGTCGAGAGTGTCATCTAGTAGCCGCAGGTACAACTTCGCTACTTAACATTCAAATGTAAACAGACGAAAATTATAATGGATATTGTTCAGTGCATAATGTAAAAGCAATATTTTGTTTAACAGCGTCGGATAAAGAAACATTTTGTCTGCATCAGAGCTTAGAAGTACAGTTTGAAGCCCGTGGCGTTGCACTGGTTCCATTTACATCTCGTTTTGTATTACCGCGAGTCAACTGAGAGAGTGTCTCAGCTATGGCACGCGAGTTTTTGTAGCATTCGTTAAAACATTCGTTTCCCGTTACGACGAGGTGTTTTCACGATATTTCGACCACCAACTTTTTCCTCAGAGTGCGAAAATATTTTGATAACTCCCATCTACACAGTTTGAAATGGGCATCATAACAGGATGCCGGAAACCAGGGCTGGCACGGAAAGGTTTATGTGTTCTTTTTCCCACGTGTTATTTGAGAGTAGTTGTTCGCTGAGCCCTCTGGCAATCACATAAACGTGAACCGCAAGGTGCTCATGTAGATGTACGAGCAGATGGAGATGAAAATGCAGTACGGACACACTTTCAGTCCCTCACCTTAGCCGGTTACTCTAACGCTGTCTCTCGATGGCTGCCGCTCTCGTATGAAATCCAACAGACTTGTGAAACTTTCAAGTACGATTTCCCGAAAGCACTTGAGAAGCGCCTCAATATGTATTACGACCGTGTAGACGATGAGCAAAAACTGTGATCGCTGGTTGTATGATTCCCTGTCCTATTCCAGTTTTGGTGCATTTTCGCCCGCGTCCCTCCTATCCTGACACTGCAATAATTTCACTCATACCCTGTATACACGTGGCCGCTGTACGCAGCAAAACTACTGACTAACCCGTCTGTACTATCGTTTCAGGATTAATGATTTTAGCATTTTAATGATACTTGTAAATGCATCTACTACCCACAATTTCAGACATATGTGTTGTAAATGGTTCAAATGGCTCTGAGCACTATGGGATTTAACATCTGAGGTCATCAGTCCCCCATAACTTAGAGCTACATAAACCTAACTAACCTAAGGACATCACACACATCCATGTCCGAGGCATGATTCGAACATACGACCGTAGCAGTCGAGCGGTTCCGGACTGAACCGCCTAGAACCGCTCGGTCACAGCGGCCGGCTGTTCTGTAAATTTTGTTTGTACTGGAGCACCAAAAGTCAATAAAGGCACTTCTTTCCATATGCAATACCTCTCGCCCTTCTTCCTCACTTTCCGGTTTATGTACATTGGGTACAGAACCTTGGGTGATTCTTTCGTCTGTATGTAAAACACGTGTGGATAAAAATTCTACTTCAAAATCACGAAATTTTCTTTACTGGTTACCGGCTTCGGCTGATTACCGAGTCATTTTGAGATAAATCTAAAATGTTTTCGAGCGTGTGACCCTTATCACACATCGTCATATTTTTAGAGCTTTTTTAAAGCTAGACTAAGCTCTAAACAATACGACAATGTGTAATAGAAGCCACACACTCAAGAAAATTTTACATTGATCTGAAAATGACTCGGTAATGAGCCGAAACCGGTAATCAGGAAAGAAAACTTGTGAACTTGAAGTAGAACTTTCATCCAGGCATGTTTTAAATCAACAGACAGCATATCCCGCCCCGCCCCTTCTCTTGACAATGTCAGAGAATAATCCAATGAGTCCTCAAATGAGTCACGTGATTCATTAATATGTGTATACACTTTTATGTGTAAACTTTTAAATTTTTTATCTTCATATTTTTGTAATACTGTTTTTGTTTTATAAATAGACAGTCTCGGTTGCAAAAAAATAAAATGAAACAAAAATTACAAAACTTCGCAACCGAGATCCTCTTTTTTCGTAATTATGAAAACTAGTTGCTGTACCAGTCAGCCTACCACGGAATGAAATAAGCTTCACTATTTTTGTTATTTATTTGTGCGTCAATTTTCAACGTATTCTTTTGACGCCACTGCAACTATACGACCTTTGCACCAGGTGTCAGATAATGGTACTTAGGTTTTGAAATATTAGCCCATCATCAGTTGAACACCGATGCCGAGAACGTATACAATTAAGGCATTTTGTATGATATGTACACCTGACTGGTAATGTTTTTAAATATTTTGCTTTTATTGTCGTGTATATCTTGTGTCTGTACTCTCATGGGAATTAGGAATTTTGTGACGATGAGATACACTCGAAGCGTCAACAAACATGAGGAGTTACAATTATACAGGGTGAGTCACCTAACGTTACCGCTGGATATATTTCCTAAACCACATCAAATACTGACGAACCGATTCCACAGGCCGAACGTGAGGAGAGGGGCTAGTGTAATTGGTTAATACAAACCTTAAAAAAATGCACGCAAGTATGTTTTTTAACACAAACCTACGTTTTTTAAAATGGAACCCCCTTTGGTTTTGTTAGCACATCTGAACATATAAACAAATACGTAATCAGTGCCATTTGTTGCATTCTAAAATGTTAATTACATCCGGAGATATTGTAACCTGAATTTGACGCTTGAGTAGCACTCCTCCGCAGTTCGATCGTGTGTATCGGAGAGAACTGAATTACGTTGGGATCGAAAGGGAATGGTGATGGACCTTAGGTACAGAAGAGACTTGAACAGCACATTACGTCCACATGCTAACACATTTTTATTGGCCTTTTTCACTGACGCACATGTACTTACGATGAGGGGTGAGGTACACGTACACACGTGGTTTCCGTTTTCAATTACGGAGTGAAATAGAATGTGTCCCGACATGTCAGGCCAATAGATGTTCAATGTGGTGGCCATCATGTACCATGTGTACCGTGATGTGTCTACAACCCCAAAGGATATGAAACAACGTGTAAGTAGGCTGTTTAGGATTTTTTATTGGTATCGCCGCCGCCACGCAGCGCTCTGTATGAAAATCACTGGCTGTGCTGTGCGCAGTCTGTGTTCAGTTTGCATTGTTGTCTGCCATTGTAGTGTTGAGCAGCGGCAGCTGGATGCTAATAGCGCGTAGCGTTGCGCAGCTGGAGGTGAGCCGCCAGCAGTGGTGGACGTGGGGAGAGAGATGGCGGAGTTTTGAAATTTGTAAGAATTGATGTCATGAACTGCTATATATATTATGACTAGTGAGGTAAATACATTGTTTGTTCTCTATTAAAATCTTTCATTTGCTAACTATGCCTATCAGTAGTTAATGCCTTCAGTAGTTTGAATCTTTTATTTAGCTGGCAGTAGTGACGCTCGCTGTATTGCAGTAGCTTGAGTAACGAAGATTTTTGTGAGGTAAGTGATTTGTGAAACGTATAGGTTAATGCTAGTCAGGGCCATTCTTTCGTAGGGATTTTTGGAAGTCAGATTGCGTTGCGCTAAAGATATTGTGTGTCAGTTTAAGCTCAGTCGTGTATAATTGTTCAAAGAGGACGTTTCACATAGACCAGTCTTATTTAATTGTTCTAAGGGGACGTTTCATCTGTCGACCCTTAGCCGAGGATACCTCACTGGAATCTTCTGATTTTTTCTTGTAGTTTGTGTAATTAATGTAGTTTTTTTTATTGCTAGCGCGTAATCATAGAGGGAATTTTCTTTGTAGTTGTAGTCTTTCATTGTTTTACAGTACAACAGTTGTGGCATGCATGTAGAGTTGCACCAAGTATTTCGCAGCTGCGCTTGCAATTAACTAGATATTATTTTCAGTGCTATGTTAATGTGTTCTCTTATTTTTGCTCTTCAAATTGTGCTTTTCTGTGTTATCGTGTGAAATATTGTGACAATAATGGCGTGTGAAAAACGTAATACTAGGCTACAAAGTAAACTGAGAAATGGCAGTGAAGACGAAAGCAATGTGTTAGCGCCACCATGTAATGAATTCACAAATGTTCAAAGTAGTAATTTGGTAATAGTGCATAGGGAAATGGAGCGGGCTGCAAATAATGGTGTAGGAAGTGAAACAGTTAGTGAACAGGGAAGCATTATCGATCGATTGGTCGGCAACAGCTCGCGTCAGGAATCCGATATGACAGGACACAATCTTGCAAATACTGTACATTCAGGTTTTGCGTCCTCACCGTTTTCTCAAATAAGCCGAGACACATTTTCTGCTTGTCAAACTGTGAATGTTGCCGGTGCAAATGTACTGCCGAAAAGCATAGATGATCAGATTCCAGACACTAATACATTATTATTGCAATTAATGCAACAAATGAAACAAAACCAGAGACAAACACAGCAACAGTTAGACACAATGGAACAAAATCTTCAAAAGTTAGAGACAATGGAACAAAATCAGAGACAAACACAGCAACAGTTGGACACAATGGAACATAATCTTCAAAAGTTAGAGACAATGGAACAAAATCAGAGACAAACACAGCAACAGTTGGACACAATGGAACATAATCTTCGGAAGTTAGACACCACACTTAAACAAACACATGAAGATTTAACTACTGAGTTACATAACATTGGATCGAAATGTCAAAAAATCTGTAATGACGTAAAAACACAAACTTGTGAGCATTTTCAACCTATTTTTCGCGGCATGAAAACTCATTACAGAATCACGAAGCCGCCATAAAAGAATTGCAAACTGTTGTTCGTGAAAATCACGACACCTTGCAAGCTAAATTGGACTTAGTTGCATCCACCGATTCGGTTACGCAACTTGCAAGAACTCAGGAAAACTTAAAGGACACAGTAGATTCGATTTCAACACAAATGGACACTCTGAAACTTGGTTCAGAAAAACACACTGAGGAAATGTGTTCACTATCGGAGAATGTAGCCGAACTTTCGGATCAGTTCACTAATTTATCTACGAAGGTAGATGATAATTTGAATGACACAAAACCGGTAGTCTTTAATGACACAGAAGAGTGCGAACAAATTAGGAAATTCAAACAAAGTCTGAATCAAGTTAGTACGCAACACCAAAGAGAAATCCGGGAAGTACAAGATCAGCTGACACAGGTAATACAACAAATGCGTATTTCAGAGGACACTCGCGCACCAATACGGTAAGAAGGCCATAGAAATACAGAACAGCCACAAAATAATAACACAGGGCACTTCGGAAATTATGAAAAAATTGGCAAGGTACACCGAATTTTGAGATGGAACCGCCGAAACGACGTAACAATGACCGACATGCGACTCGCCGACATGATGATTTTGACTATAAGCTGTTCATTACTACACGTAAATTCAAAACATTTAAGAATTCTGGCAACGACATTCATCCACAAGCGTGGCTTCATCAATTCTCTCATTGTTTTCCTCCCAACTGGTCATTAGAACACAGATTAGAATTTGTGTGTGGCTACTTGGAGAATGAACCAGCTGTAAGAATGCAATCGGTCATTCACGATTGTCACAGTGAAGGAGAATTTTACCATGCCTTCCTCTCAGCATATTGGTCTCAAGCCACACAAGACCGAGTAAAACATGGCATCATAATGATGAAAAATTTCGAAAAATCTGAATTTTCCAGTCTTGTGAAATATTTTGAAGACATGTTGCACAAGAATCAGTACCTGTCAAACCCATACAGCCCGTCAGAACTCACCCGCATTTGCTTAATCAAATTGCCTGAACATTTACGACACATTATTTTGGTAGGACGTTGCAAAGACGACACTGAAGCTTTCCAGCGACTCTTACAAGAACTGGAAATTGACACTGAAAATCGCGGAACGCAAAAACAGGAAAACAATCATTACAGGTCATATCTGTCGCAATTCCGCGATGAAAGAAATAACAACTGGACACGACAAGGCTATTCTCACAATACAAATCGTGACCAAAACAGACACCACCCGTATGACAACCACTGGCAGAGTAATAGTTACAGAGAAAGATCGTATTTCCGTAGTAATGAACATGACAGAGACAATCATAGAAACAGACAATATGGCAACCAGAAATATTATTATCACGGGAGACAGAATAACTTCAGACGCAACGGTCCAGCGTGCAGTTACGATTCAGGGAGAAATTCTCCACCACGTGACCGACAAGAAAGAAACTATGGAATCTACCATCATGACGACAGACGATATGATCGTAACGACAGACCTGAATTGCAGCAGAACTGGCGGGATTCAAACCGGGCACGGCCTTCTCGACAAGGTGAATTTGTAGAAGTTAGGTCTCCTAATCCCAATAACGGCGCGCGCCAACAAAGAGACAGACAATGACTCGCACCGCAGGCAGCCGCGTGCGCCGGCTGGCTCTGAGAAAAATAACATAGGCGCTAACCTTGAGAAAAACTCAAGTACTCTTTACCGACGTTTACCACATGATAATTGCGTTCAAGTTGAAAGTCTGAGTACTATGAAGAGCAAAGGATTTCACCATATTTCACATGTAAAACCGTTTATTGAAAGATAACCTGCTCTTTAACTTTGTCTTTGTCATAAAATTTTTCACTTCACGCTACTAGTACAATTTGTCAGACTTAGAATCTGTTAACATGCAACCATGTTTGAAGTTAAATATCCAGTCAAGAACCAAGAGAACATATTTAAACAGAAATTACGAGTGCATTGTTATAGTGAACAGACGTCACAGTGTTATTGTGCGTGTACATTCTTGCTTGTTAGTTGCACGATTACGTAACGACCATAAGGCTCACATACTTAGAACATTTACCAGTATTGCTAATTGGATTTTAATGCAACATTTTGGTTTACTTGAAAATAAATTCTGTATTTAAAGTACTTTCTGTGAGATACCAGATGATACAGTGGTTAGTTTATGTGGCAGCTACACGATTTTATCACGACGCCTACTAATGAGTGACAATTTACAATGTTGCTTTTGCAGTTTATCTGTTTTATATCTGCACAGTTTTTCTGATTTTTTTCTGGAAAGTAAAAGATGTTTTAGTAGTAACGTTTATGGTATAGCTACAATGAGACAGCCTTTTCTGTAGCACAACAATACGTACAGTACAGTACTTACTTCATCACGGCAATAAGCGTAATAACTAAGATATCTATACGCAAAGCATTTCAATTTCGTTTATCATGAGGTAAGTACATTGACTTCTGCAGAACTTAGCTTTCGGAGGACAACAACTAAGACACTTCCACAGAGATTGTCTTACAGCAAGACGCACATTTAGCGCTACAGGACACGCATTAAACTATTTATTTTTCAACATATTTGAATTACAAAGAAAGTTTTCCGTGATACATTTCATTCCATTGCTGTAATCTGTAACACCTGAGGATATAATTACATTATCCTCATGGGGGTACACGCCTACTTTGTGTACCATGTGTTTGGCAAGCACAAGGAGCCCTAGCTAATATGGTATTTGCTTATACAACTCTACACATTGGTACCATATTTCTCCAACACAGAATTACACAGCTATATGATCATTTAAATGAGAGACAAACATTTTTTATTTACTACGTCAGTGACACATGTTTACGCAATTACTCAGTTGGATAATTTCACACTTATGAAATTGTATTTGGTATGTTCTTTGTGAAATGTTCATATTTTTTCGGAACCATTGTGATACTATGAGAGCTTTGGATGATGTATTTGGTATGAGATCATGATTTTTAAAGTACGTTTGAGGCAGATGACACTTTTGACATGAGCAGAGAATTTTTTTTAGGCTTTGAAATTATTGCAGAAAGCCATGACATTTTTGAGATTTGACTGAGGTGTTATGATGTTATTATTACGACGACGATGTGAATTATGCTGCTGAGGTATGTTTAAGCTCATGCTATATGAGTTATTTGGTTATGCTATGTATCTGTTATGATGACATATTGAAGAAGTGTCGACGAATATACATATGTGTAATAAGGTAAGGAATAATGAGTAGTAGTTAGGGACTCTGGTTTGTGAAAAGGGATGTTGGAAACCAAGAATCGTACTTTAAGAGTTATGATATGTATGTAAATGCGTGAATGTATTACAATGCCGACGAAAATTTTTTTCAACACTGTTATATCAATAGGATTTTGTTTCTACTGATGTGTAACGCAGATTCTTGACCTGTGAATTTTTTTTATATGAGACTGCCACTGTAGCGGAAACTGGTGTCGTAAATATTTCGATAAGACAGTTAAGTGACCACCTGCATGTAATGCGTCGTTGGCACCCAGCTGCGCGACAACCACCTGACAAAAGAAAGCCATTAGTGTGTGCCTGTCAGAGGCACAGGTGGAGAAAAAAAAGAGGTCATTATCCTCGCTATTGAGATTCCTTTGTAGAAAGCATCGCAAATACTACACGACCAAACTTGAAAACATATGATTACACTGTGGAGCTCTTAATTTATGATATTTACTAAAATGCCTAATGAAACGACGAGAAACATTTCATGACTATTGTCCTGCTAGTTGACAGAAATGCCATGTGGCTTGCTTTATGCATCTATTTACTCATTTTGTTTAATATCTAGTTTCTAACTGCACTGAAGCATTGGTTAAAATAAATTTATGGATGTACTAATATAAATATTTTATGCCTACAGATCCAGTAAATAATAACTTTATGATGTACTTAAGAAAAACGAAGGAGCACAAAAAGACTTCCCTTCACAGGAACTGCATACATAATTTTCTTTTCAAGTACTTGGTAATTTTTATGGTAGGATAACTTCTTATGGTGCACCACTTTAATGACATAGATATTAATATGTGAATAGACATTTTCCCTTTCTGCATTGTTGTCTTTACTGTAATATTTTTTCTGCTTGAGCTTTGTCATGTTTAGGTATAAGCTGTAGCATTTGCTGCGGCTGTTTGCCATTCATAGTGCTACTGAATGTCACTTTGTATTACTAGGTTAAGCCAATTTTATTACTGATTTATTTTTCTTGTTTGCTGTGTATTGCCTTATATTAGTTGTAATATTGCTGCCTTTTTTTGCAAGTTTCCATTTTTTAACATTGCTGTTTGTGTAAATTGTTTTGTGCTGCTGCATTGCCTCATCCCTTAGTTAAGCATCTGAGCTCAGTAGATTTAAGTTAGCTTAAGAGGGGGTAGCCTATATAAGAGAATGATTTGCGATGGATTGGAAGAAATGCATTGAGAAGTTATACGAAAAAAGTACAGAAATCAGGTATAGATAGGACTTTTTGGAAATAATGAAGAACGAAGGGAGATCTCCGAGAAGTAAAGAAAGTTTTGTTTGCAAAATACTGCAGTAAAACAAACCCTGTCCTTTTCTTGTGTTATCCCACTATGTGTTTGTGTACCCTTGTGTATTTATGTTCTTCCTGTCTTTATATGTTTATCTGATAAGACTTATGTTGCAGAATTTTTCTAATACTAAGCTACATTCACTATGATGAGGAATACTGTTATCCTCAAATATAATTTGCATTAATAACATGTTATTTACTTTGTAAAGATGTTGACACATTATTTATTCTGTTTTGTTCTAATGCTCCTGTGTGAAGTTGATGTTTCAAAAGTTATTCTGATCTTTTATGTATGTACTTATGTCGTAATTTTCGTAACACTGATGTATTTGCTATTTCGATTCTTTTGTAAAGCCTGTACTACTGCAGTTCATCAAATTAAGTAACTTGTAAATTACATTTCGCTGCACACGTTTCTGTTGGTAATTGTATATGGACAATATGTGAGAAGTAGGGACTGATAGTGTTTGTACGTGTGTTAATAATTCAGTAAGGGACTGGATAACAGCATTGCTGGTTCTAAGGACATTTCAAAAACAATTTTTGTGAGTGCACAAGTGGTGGTTATGGACTTGCTATATTATCCGCAAGACTCTTCAATGGTGATTGTGCGCCTGCACAGTCAAACAGATGGCAGCTGGCCATCTCTACAAGGACTACAGTGGGTCTACACCTTTGATGACCCACCAATACCATTATTTCTACAAGGACTGCAGTGGGTCTGCACCTCTGGTGGCCCACCAATACCGTAATCTGTACCAGGACTACAATGGGTCTACTCTGTGACGACCTATGTACCAATATTCTTTAAAACTTCGACTGACTCTGCTGTGGGTTTGCTCTGTTGTGGCCCATTACCTGTCTGCATATCAAGAGTCAGCACTGTCTTTCCGTTGGAAGGACAACACTACTTCTTCAAGACTGTATGGAAATACACTACTTCCATGTGCATTTTCTTTTACTACTCAGACTTTGAGGAAAACACTGCAATTTTACTTTGATGAATGATCATGACTGTCTTTATGGACTGTGAGAAAATTTTAGCTTTTGACCAACATTGTATCGATAAGTGTGTGCATTTCATTTCTTTGTTATTGTAATTATGAAAAAATTTTTCAAATCTGTGTTAGCCACTGCCCAAAACAATTTGTAAATTTTTTTGTGGGGAGCATGGGGGCTATGTAAGTAGGCTGTTTAGGATTTTTTATTGGTATCGCCGCCGCCACGCAGCGCTCTGTATGAAAATCACTGGCTGTGCTGTGCGCAGTCTGTGTTCAGTTTGCATTGTTGTCTGCCATTGTAGTGTTGAGCAGCGGCAGCTGGATGCTAACAGCGCGTAGCGTTGCACAGCTGGAGGTGAGCCGCCAGCAGTGGTGGACGTGGGGAGAGAGATGGCGGAGTTTTGAAATTTGTAAGAATTGGTGTCATGAACTGCTATATATATTATGACTAGTGAGGTAAATACATTGTTTGTTCTCTATTAAAATCTTTCATTTGCTAACTATGCCTATCAGTAGTTAATGCCTTCAGTAGTTTGAATCTTTTATTTAGCTGGCAGTAGTGGCGCTCGCTGTATTGCAGTAGCTTGAGTAACGAAGATTTTTGTGAGGTAAGTGATTTGTGAAACGTATAGGTTAATGCTAGTCAGGGCCATTCTTTCGTAGGGATTTTTGGAAGTCAGACTGCGTTGCGCTAAAGATATTGTGTGTCAGTTTAAGCACAGTCGTGTATAATTGTTCAAAGAGGACGTTTCACATAGACCAGTCTTATATAATTGTTCTAAGGGGACGTTTCAAACGTATTGTGGCAGCCTGCGGCAACATTACACCAGATGTGCTGCGGCTTGTACGACATTCATTACGCCAGAGATTGCAATTGTGTGCAGCAAATGATGGCCACCACATTGAACATCTATGGGCCTGACATGTCGAGACACACTCTATTCCACTCCGCAATTGAAAACGATGACTCACCCTGTATATTAATTCCCACAGCTGCTGACGGGCGTTGGTATATATCAACGGGGACAGTTGTTAATGTGTGCCCCGACCGGGACCCGAACCCTGGATCTCCTGCTTACATGACAGAGGCTATATCCATCTGAGCCACCGAGGGCACAGAGGACAGTGCGACTGCAGGGACTATATCGCGCACGCCTCCCGCGAGACCCGCATCCTCACTTCATATGTCCACACACTACATTCGTAGTGTCCCTACCCAACACACTCATTACTCGTGGAAAATACTCTTATCAAGTCCCGTAAGAGTTCGGGTAATATGTCTGCATCCAAACAGAAGAAGAAGGTCATGGCCGGTATTGCCAGAACTATATGTCCGAAAGAACAGACACCATATCCATATAAACATGAGGAGCGTTGTATAAGTAATGCAACCCTTTTTTCGCAGCCGGTTGCAGTTGATAACGGAATTCTGTTGTCGGACATCGTGGAATATTCCTGCTTCAGCCGCTGTAATTTCATGAAGTTACAATAAGTAGCAGACCTACACGTAGCTTCCGAAATGGCAGCTGTAACGGACGAGCGTTCTAAGGAGAGAGCTGTCATTTAGTTTCGTTTGGTGTAAAACCAAAGCATCGCAGATATACATAGGCGCTTGCAGAATGTATACGGAGCACTGGTGGTGAACAAAAGCATGGTGAGTCGTTGGGCGATACGTCTGTCGTCATCGCAACGAGATCTATCCTGCATGCCAGCTGGTAGCACACAGCCGGGGAACGTGTGGACACTCTCATTCGAAGTAATCTACAGATCAATAGAGGATACTCTTCACTGGAAGCAGTAGATGGATGATTAGGAGGTTATTGATACAGCATGATATTGGCTCCCACGTCGACCAGTAAAGTAGTTCAGTTGGGACACACAGGCCCTCCCAAATACGTAGTGTCAGGACGTCGCACTGACGGATATTATGTTGAAAAACAGGGTTTTGTAGTCAAAAGAGGGGGAGAATAATTTGGTGTATTAGAATCCTGAGTAAAGCCACCCTACATTCAGAAAGGTATGTGTTGCATTACTTAATGAATGCCCCTCGTGTAACTTTTAACAAGAAGTGATATGTGTGTTGATTTAAGGGACCTAATAGAGCTTTAATATGATAAGTGTTCAAAGGTTTTTAAGCAGTCTAACATTTATACAAGCATTCAATTTGTAACACCATAGCTCTAATGCTCTACTGATTTATTTTGCCTTTTGTTTTATTTAATCTTACATCGTTGAGTTTCTGTAAATGTGTTTGATTGAATCGATAACACAGAATTGTATACTCCTATCTTTGTAAAAATTTTTGATGTCTTTTAGAGTGTAGCAAGTGTGATCCATGTAATATGTACAATATGAGCAAATTATATGTTTTGTCTTTGTCATATAATCTCTTTGGTTATCTTTAAAATAAATCTGTTGGATTCCTTTCATGTTATTTTCTTAAATTTGTTGCCATTTACGACATACATTCCACTTCTAAATTTACTGTGGTGTTTCTGATTCTGTCTTGGAGGAGACTGAGCAGTGGAACTTGTTACTTTTACACATAAACAAGAACGATCTGTCACACTACTACACTTTAAAACACAGTTTATATGTAATTCATGTCATACAGTCTCATGCGGAACCTACATCCGCTTTCTTTTATATACTGTATATGATAAGATACTGTCATCCCCCTTCCCTTCTGTGCGAAACGATGAATGAGCAAATGTATTTCTAGTTGCATGCTTGATGGTAGCAGACAAGCCTGTCTGCTAGAGAACAGTAGGAACAACGTCGGAAGAGGTAGCTACGCTTTCTAAAAGCAAAGAGGTTTCTATTCTTAGTATGGTCCTGTCCGTCCCTTCTCATGTTGGTATAGGAAGCTGCCTCTCTGGTCACTTCCGTTTTGTATCTGCGAAGCACCCTCGGTAGGGGCGCACGGCAGTCTGTCGGTGGCGAGTGTCTAAAGTGGTAAGATCTCCGGCTAAGTGCGTCTCTGCTAGGTCCATAGGACAATGGATTTCTTACGTTCAGCCAAACTGAAAATTTAATCACCTTTATTTCAGGTTTAGCTCTAAAATATCGTAAGTTATCTTAAATTGCAATGCACTGTAATTCAAGTGTGAAGTTCAGAATATCTTCCAGTAGTTGCTTTGTCACTACTTTGTGAGTAAAGTTGAACCATGTGTTGATGACCCATCAGGTGAATAGTAAGACGATAGTAACCAGTTCGAAGTTTTTCTTTTGTAAATTGCGTTTCGACGTAATTTATTTTAATTATCAAAATTATTGTGGAGTTACACTCTTTGTGTAAACCAAGTTGACCACGTGAGACATGTGGTGTAATCATCAAAGTAGCCCTGAGCTATTCTTTTCGAGAAGATTTCACAGAGAGTTAGTATGAATTTAGTATAGCAGGGTGTGGTAATTTCAGGACGGACAGGATTGCGCTACGAACGTAACTTCTTTGGGTGAAAATTGAATCGGTTGGTTGTGGTTAATTTCCTCTTGCATATGTTTCAACGTTCTTCGTGTGTTATTTTATGAATGCAGTGTTGTATGCAGTCTCCCAATCTTGGCTCCATATTTGATGTGTTCCATACACCGGTTGTCATAAGATGACTTGTTGTTGTTGTTGTGGTCTTCAGTCCTGAGACTGGTTTGATGCAGCTCTCCATGCTACTCTATCCTCTGCAAGGTTCTTCATCTCCCAGTACCTACTGCAACCTACATCCTTCTGAATCTGCTTAGTGTACTCATCTCTCGGTCTCCCTCTACGATTTTTCCCCTCCACGCTGCCCTCCAGTACTAAATTGGTGATCCCTTGATGCCTCAGAACATGTCCTACCAACCGATCCCTTCTTCTGCTCAAGTTGTGCCACAAACTTCCTTCTCCCCAAACCTATTCAATACTTCCTCATTAGTTATGTGATCTACCCATCTAATCTTCAGCATACTTCTGTAGCACCACATTTCGAAAGCTTCTATTCTCTTATTGTCCAAACTATTTATCGTCCATGTTTCACTTCCATAAATAGCTACACTCCATACAAATACTTTCAGAAAAGACATCCTGACACTTAAATCTATACTCGATGTCAACAAATTTCTCTTCTTTAGAAACGCTTTCCTTGCCATTGCCAGTCTACATTTTATATATTCTCTACTTCGACAATCACCAGTTATTTTCCTCCCCAAATAGCAAAACTCATTTACTACTTTAAGCGTCTCATTTCCTAATCTAACTCCCGCAGCATCACCCGACTTAATTCGACTACATTCCATTATCCTCATTTTGCTTTTGTTGATGTTCATCTTATATCCTCCTTTCAAGACACTATCCATTCCGTTCAACTGCTCTTCCAAGTCCTTTGCTGTCTCTGACAGAATTACGATGTCATCGGCGAACCTCAACATTTTTATTTCTTCTCCATGGATTTTAATACCTACTCTGAACTTTTCTTTTGTTTCCATCACTGCTTGCTCAATATACAGATTGAATAACATTGGGGATAGGCTACAACCCTGCCTCACTCCCTTCCCAACCATTGCTTCCCTTTCATGTCCCTCGACTCTTATAACTGCCATCTGGTTTTTGTACAAATTATAAATAGCCTTTCGCTCCCTGTGTTTTACCCCTGCCACCTTCAGAATTTGAAAGAGAGTATTCCAGTCAACATTGTCAAAAGCTTTCTCTAAGTCTACAAATGCTAGAAACGTAGGTTTGCCCTTTCTTAATCTAGCTTCTAAGATAAGTCGTATGGTCAGTATTGCCTCACGTGTTACAACATTTCTACGGAATCCAAACTGATCTTCCCCGAGGTCAGATTCTACTAGTTTTTCCATTCGTCTGTGAATAATTCGTGTTAGTATTTTGCAGCTGTGACTTATTAAACTGATATTTTGGTAATAATCATGTCTGTCAACACCTGCTTTCTGTGGGATTGGAATTATTATATTCTTCTTGAAGTCTGAGGGAATTTCACCTGTCTCATACATCTTGCTCACCAGATGGTAGAGTTTTGTCAGGACTGGCTCTCCCAAGGCCGTCAGTAGTTCCAATGGAATGTTGTCTACTCCGGGGGCTTTGTTTCGACTCAGGTCTTTCAGTGCTCTTTCAACTCTTCACGCAGTATCGTATCTCCCATTTCATCTTCATCTACATCCTCTTCCATTTCCATAATATTGTCCTCGAGTGCATCGCCCTTGTATAGACCCTCAATATACTCCTTCCACCTTCCTGCTTTCCCTTCTTTGCTTAGAACTGGGGTTCCATCTGAGCTCTTGATGTTCATACAAGGTGTTCTCTTATCTCCAAAGGTCTCTTTAATTTTCCTGCAGGCAGTATCTATCTTACCCCTAGTGAGATAAGCCTCTACATCCTTACATTTGTCCTCTAGCCATCCCTGCTTAGCCATTTTGCACTTCCTGTCGATTTCATTTTTGAGACGTCTGTATTCCTTTTTGCCTGCTTCATTTACTTCATTTTTATATTTTCTCCTTTCATCAATTAAATTCAATATTTTTTCAGTTACCCAAGGATTTCTACTAGCCTCGTCTTTTTACCTACTTGATCCTCTGCTGCCTTCACTACTTCATCCCTAAAAGCTACCCATTCTTCTTCTACTGTATTTCTTTCCCCCATTCCTGTCAATTGCTCCCTTATGCTCTCCCTGAAACTCTGTACAACCTCTGGTTCTTTTAGTTTATCCAGGTCCCATCTCCTTAAATCCCCACCTTTTTGCAGTTTCTTTAGTTTTAATCTACAGGTCATAACCAATAGATCGTGGTCAGACTCCACATCTGCCCCTGGAAACGTCTTACAATTTAAAACCTGGTTCCTAAATCTCTGTCTTACCATTATATAATCTCTCTGAAACCTGTCAGTATCTCCAGGCTTCTTCCATGTATACAGCCTTGTTTTATGATTCTTGAACCAAGTGTTAGCTATGATTAAGTTGTGCTCTGTGCAAAAATGTACCAGGCTGCTTCGTCTTTCATTTCTTTGCCCTAGTTCATATTCACCTACTACCTTTCCTTCTCTCCTTTTTCCTACTACCTAATTCCAGTCACCCATGACTATTAAATTTTCGTCACCCTTCACTATCTGAATAATTTCTTTTATTTGTTCATACATTTCTTCAATTTCTTCGTCATCTGCAGAGCTATTTGGCATATTAACTTGTACTACTGTAGTAGGTGTGGGCTTCGTATCTATCTTGACCACAATAATGCGTTCACTATGCTTTTTGTAGTAGCTTACCCGGATTCCTATTTTCCTATTCGTTATTAAACCTAATCCTGCATTACCCCTATTTGATTTTGTGTTTATAACCCTGTAGTCACCTGACCAAAAGTCTTGTTCCTCCTGCCACCGAACTTCACTAATTCCCACTATATCTAACTTTAACCTATCCATTTCCCTTTTTAAATTTTCTAACCTACCTGCCCGATTAAGGGATCTGACATTCCATGCTCCGATTCGTAGAACGCCAGTTTTCTTTTTCCTGATAACGACGCCCAGAGATCCGAATGAGGGACTATTTTCCCTCGAAATATTTTACCCAAGAGGACTCCATCATCATTTAATCATACAGTAAAGCTGCATGCCCTCGGGGAAAATTATGGCCTTAGTTTCCCCTTGCTTTCAGCCGGTCGCAGTACCAGCACAGCAAGGCCGTTTTCGTTATTGTTACAAGGCCAGATCAGTCAATCATCCAGACTGTTGCCCCTGCAACTACTGAAAAGGCTGCTGCCCCTTTTCAGGAACCACACATTTGTCTGGCCTCTCAACAGATACCCCTTCGTTGTGGTTGCACCTACGGTACAGCTATCTGTATCGCTAAGGCACGCAACCCTCCCCACCAACGGCAAGGTCCACGGTTCATGAGGGGAGGAGATGACTATTAAAAGATTATAATTAATCGAGAATGAGATTATCACTCTGCAGCGGAGTGTGCGCTGATATGAAACTTCCTGGCTGATTAAAACTGTGTGCCCGGCCGAGACTCGAACTTGAACGCGAAAGGCAAAGGTCGCGAGTTGGAGTCTCGGTCGGGCACACAGTTTTAATCTGCCAGGAAGTTTCATTATAAGTCATGTTAGTCTGGTTGGGAATTTGGTAAGCCCGACTGGATACCTGGTGAAACCGTTGCTCAGTAACGCAAGGTTAACTTCCCTAGATAGCTCACAGCTTTTAACCCGCTTTTATTGTCTTGGATATCAGCACCGCTTTCAGAACAACTTAATGCATCAACATTGCAACAGTAGCGGACGGAAGTGATATAAGTTTACTTACACATTATTGCCTCATACAAAGGAGGTAAGCTTTAGTAACACCAAACCAATCAAACAGCAAAGAAAAGAAAGAGAAAAATAACTCATGATTCAGATACTTTACAGAACATAAACAATAACAGTAAAGGCAGTAAATGGATTTCATCCTATGACTTCGTTTTCACGCGTGCCTTGTGTTTTAGACTGTGGGCGAAGACTCAAGAAGTTCTTCGCGTCACTTTCTACCTTGTTTGTTGTTTAGCGGAACTTGGAGCGCCGCCCCCCTTCGGCCACCCTGGCGGCAGTGTGTGTCGCCGCGGGCTCGCCCTCCAGCGCCGCCCCTCGCCTGTGACCCGGCTATGAATAGCGGCGCGGCGTGTGCGCCTTATTTATAGCCGGTACGCAAGCAACACCTGCCCGCTGAGACACGCGGATGCTGCCTGCGCGTCGGCTCGCGGATGGCCGCTCCTGACTCACCGGAGGCCCACAGGCGACGCACGACGGCGAGTGCCACGTAGTACCGCCGTATGCAACACAGGGTGAGTCAAAAAGGACTTAACAACTTTGGACTGATATACAGGGTGACACACGGGAGACGGACGGTTTTTAATGAAATAATACTCACAAGGGAACCTCCCCATCACACACACCCTCAGATTTAGTTATAAGTTGGCACAGTGGATAGGCCTTGAAAAAGTGAACACAGATCAATCGATAAAACAGGAAGAAGTTGTCTGGAACTATGAAAAAAATAAGCAAAATACACAAACTGAGTAATCCATGCGCAAGATACGTAACGTCAAGGACATTGTGAGCTCAGGAGCGCCATGGTCCCGTGGTTAGCGTGAGCAGCTACGGAACGAGAGGTCCTTGGTTCGTTCAAGTCTTCCTTCGAGTGAGAAGTTTAATTTTTTATATAATCAACTTCGCTCTCCAAAATTCCAGTACATGTTCAGATTTGCTTGGACATATGCAGGATTTGACGGTCTACACACGGATTGAAAACGTTAAAAACATATGTTTTGACAGAGCACAGGGAAAACTGTGCGACTGTGAAACTGCTGCATTCATTTGTTGCAGTTTATGTGACAAACTCTTGTGTGTTCATCACTTTTTTGGGAGTGATTATCACATCCACAAGAAAACCTAAATCGGGCAAGGTAGAAGAACCTTTTTACCCAATCGCCAAGTGTACAAGTGAGGTGGGTCTACAACATATTCCTGTCATGTCACGCACATGCTGTCACCAGTGGCGTATAGAATATATCAGACGTGTTTTTCTGTGGAGGAATCGGTTGACCTATGAACTTGAGATCAAATGTTTTCGATTCCCATTGGAGAGGCACGTCCTATCGTCTAATAATCGCACGGTTTTGCAGTGCGATCGCAAAACACAGTCACGAAACTTATTACAGTGAACATGGACTACTCAGTAAGTATATTTTGCTTATTTTTTCATAGTTCCACACAGCTTCTTCCTGCATTCTGGATTGCTGTGTGTTCAGTTTTTCAAAGCCTATCCACTATGCCACCTTATTACTAAATCTGAGGGGGGGGGGGGGGGACATGGGGAGGTTCCCTTGTCAGCCAACTTTAAAATTAATGCATGTTTATTTACACAAAATCAAAGCTCATTATTTGCCATTTTAGCCAACAAAGTTATTTGTGAAAAATAATGTCATCAAAGTGATGTCCATCATTTCGAATGCAGGACTCAAGTCTCTTCTCAAAATCCTCCATCACACGGACTAAAAGCTAAGCAGGGATGGCAGCAATTTTTTGAATGATTGCATTCTTCAACCCTTCAAATTTCGTGGTTTGTGGTTATAGACACAGTTCTCAAGGTACTCCACAGAAAAAAGTCACATACTGACAAGTCGGGAGAGCTGGGAGGCCAATGAACATTGCGAAAACGTGAGATAATCTGCCCAGGAAAGATGCGTCTAAGAACTGTCATTGAAGTGTTTGCGGTTTGCGATGTTGCCCCATCCTGCTGGAACCAAACGCGTTCTAAAGGGATTCGTCGTCTTCTTAGTTCTGGTTTCAAGGATGTTTCAAGCATACGAATGTAACGAACCGAATTAACAGTAACTGTGGCCCCGTTCTCGTCAAAAAAAATAAAAAAAACAGAGCCAAGAGAACACCGGACTGTTACTTTTTCTGAGTGTAGAGGACGCTGGTGGATAAGGTGTGGATGCTCTGGAGCCCAGTAACGTAGGCTTTGCTTATTGAGGGTCCCGTTTAAATGAAAATGAGCTTCATCGCTCATCAATAAATTTTCATTTTCATTCGATCCCGAAATCACTTGCATTCTGTAAGCGAAGTCTTCTCGTACAGCAAAATCAGTTTCCTTAAGTTGTTGGACAATGAGCATTTTGTAGGGATGGAATTTTAATTCTTTATGCAAAATTCGTCTAACCTATTCAGGATTGATTCGTAACTCACTAGCATGACGTCTAAAAAAAAATGGCTCTGAGCACTATGGGACTCAACTGCTGTGGTCATTAGTCCCCTAGAACTTAGAACTACTTAAACCTAACTAACCTAAGCACATCACACACATCCATGCCCGGGGCAGGATTAGAACCTGCGACCGTAGCAGTCGCACGGTTCCGGACTGCGCGCCTAGAACCGCGAGACCACCGCGGCCGGCGCATGACGTCTAGCTGATCGTCCTGGGCCTCTGACTGCCGCCTGCCTTACCCTTTCAACATTTTCTGGTGTCGTTACTCTGCATCTCTGGCCATGATGCTTCTTATCCAGTATGTTTCGAGTTGATCTGAAGTTTTCCAGAGGATTGTGTTACGGCTTGGAACAGCTCCATGTCGACCGACATTAAACCGGTCACGAAACAATCGCTGCGTAGCAATAATAGACTCACCACTTTTCACGAAACTGTCATAGACAAACACTCGACGTTGCAAGTCCCACTGCTCCGTAGTGACTGGGTAAATGAAATGGCGCCTTGTGTGGATCAGAACTACCCCCACCACGACCACCTCCCACCACCGCGCCCTCAGAACGCAGTTCAAAACCGTCCGTCTCCCGTGTGTCACCCTGTAGAAATGTATTGAGCTAACTTACAGAATTGGTAGATGTGTCATTTTGTAGATAAAAACCTAAAGTTTCAAATAAAACTGTCAAGTGTGATGTTGGCTCGATGTGATAAACATTTGTGATCCAGCAAACATCCGACCGGTAATGAATTTCTTCGCACAGTCGTTGCAGTAAACCGGGCATAACTTGTGCAACGGCAGCCTAGATTCGATTTTTCGTGTCGGCTAAACTGTTTCGTAGACATAGACACAATCTTAAATGAAACCCGACAGAAAGAAATCTGGTGGTGTCAGATCTGGGGAACGATGTGGCCATGTGACTGGCCGTTCAGGACCAATCCACCGATCTGGGAACCGATTATCGAGGTAACCTCAACTTCCGTTAGAAAGTGAGGTGGTGCACCGTCTTGCTGCTAGTAAACTGTTCCACCTCGGTCATCTTCATCGATCTGGAGGCATTAAAAATTTTTCAAGCATAAAGATATACGCAATACCACTGACAGTTTTCTCTTTGAAGGAGAAACGGCCGTACACTTTCAATCTGCTAAGGGCGCAAAACACAAAGTTCTTGCGCAAAGAGTAAATTGTAGGCGTGCTGGGAGGTTCTTTAGCGTATTCGGTGCGAAATTTACTCCGAAGAGTTGCTGCAGAGTCCCTTTCATGAAACCAAAACACACAGCTAATACGCCCTGCACCAGTGGAAGCACCAATTTTAACTGTGCACAACGCTGTCGCTCGTGGTGGAGGAATGGCGCACTGGTGCACCATGTGAATCAAACTTTTAAGGTTGTTTTCTTCCCAGACTGACACATCTACCTTTTCTGTAAGCTATCTCAACAATTTCTATATCTTTCCAAAGTTTCGAAGTCCTTTTTGACCCTCTATGTATTCAGAGTGAACCAGAACGTTACCGACTAACTCTCAAAGTTTTGAGAAGAACAATGTCCACAGCCCTGAAAGCTGTCATTCTGCTTAGATTGCACCAAAAATATTATTTGGTTATATATCACGACTGCAGTTTCGACATTTTACTATCGTCAGGTGGTTTGGAAGCAATTGGTCCCCAAAAATATTACACAAGTTAACGTACGATATCGACTCTGACTGATTAGTCCTTTTGCACTCTTAGGTTATGCTCGCAGTATGTGATGAGATCTTTCTCGGTTTACCGGCACTTGTGTTTCTTTCACAACGCTGATTACGTAGGACTTGTCTCACGTGTCTACTGCGAACATAGCTTTTATCACCACGACGACTCACTTTTTAAACTGTGGTGACACGTGTTCTCTCGTGGTCTTCGAAACAACGAACGGATTTATGCCACCATAAGTTATTGATTTTAAAACTGCTAACTATCCTAACTTGAGGATTGTACCCCTTCGCTGTCCTCCACACCCACAAGATCTTTATTTGTCCCATTCTTCGTTATATGAGTACTGCATGGATCTCTGCCCCACCCATGTTCTGTCAGTCCTTCTGAATCCTGCAACACCATGCACTCCGCCTCACCTTCTGCGTCCGTTTACGTTCCTTCACAGGGATCCTTTACCAACTAAGCTCCCACCTCTCCTCACCCACACTGAACACCTCCAAACGATCTATACCATTCCACATAACTCGACTCCAGTAATCTTCTCGTTTCCCCTCTACTTTACCTCCACCCTGACATTTACCCATCCCACCAGTTATAGGTCCACCCCACATCCCACCCAGTCCACATTATTGGGGCACTCTCCCCTCCCCTCCCTACATTTCCTTACGCCCTTTTTCCCCATCTGACTTCCTTTCCCCACTCTCTTTCCCCAACAACTTTTATGTCACGAGTCCTCCCCTCCCCCCCTCCCCCACCCTTCTACTGTACGGCCTCTTCTGTCCCATCAGCCATTTCTACCCCATCCTCACTATACACCAGTCCTCCATCCTTACACCACCCCTTTCTTACCCTCCTCACTGACCAACCTTTTCCCTTCCACAACTGACTCCCCGTTATATGGCAGGTCCTTACAGTTGACAGGAAAGTGCTTCTTTGAAGCTGGCCGGTGTGGCCGAGCGGTTCTAGGCACTTCTGTCTGGAACCGAGCGACCCACTCCCTCGGGCATTGATGTGTGTAAAGTCCTTAGGTTAGTTAGGTTTAAGTAGTTCTTAGTTCTAGGGGACTAATGACCTCAAATGTTAAGTCCCATAGTGCTCAAAGCCATTTTTTTGCTTCTTTCAAATATCATTGTTTCGGCAACATGTTTTAAATGTGCGCTTATTGTGTTTCATTTTACCTATTATTATTATTAGTATTGTGCAGGAATTCATCCATCATATATCTAAAAACTTCCATTTTATATTTCACCTTTAAAAAATTTTAAATTCACTGAAAATATCTCCGCCATCTGTTCTTCTTTTTTCATCTAATATAGTTTTTTTATCGTCACTTGGCTGAAGAGCGGGTTGCCAATACCGCTGATGCCACCCCCCTTTCCCCCTCCCCTTCCACTCTTCGGTCCTATTGAGCGCAGGAGCATGAAATAACAGGGAATACAAAAACAGTTGATTTTGTAATGTTCGGTATAATGTTGGTATAGATTATTGAGCGCAGGAGCATGAAATAACAGGGAATACAAAAACAGTTTATTTTGTAATGTTCGGTATAATGTTGGTATAGATTATTGAGCGCAGGAGCATGAAATAACAGGGAATACAAAAACAGTTGATTTTGTAATGTTCGGTATAATGTTGGTATAGATTATTGAGCGCAGGAGCATGAAATAACAGGGAATACAAAAACAGTTTATTTTGTAATGTTCGGTATAATGTTGGTATAGATGACAACTTCGTGTTACTAATTGGACACTACTGCCTCTGTTCGTGGTAAAATACAATGGCGAATCCTGCAGGCAAATTTGTTTATGTACGCGTTTTTCGCAGTGTTCTCATGTTTTTTGTCCGGCCCCTGTATAGTAAAGAAGGATGAATCTTTTTCAAGCAATTCTTCTTATATATTGCATCGTACATCTTTCTTTCACTTTTGGAAATATGTTTAAATTGGCCACCATGGTATACAATGTGGTCATTCACATGTAGCATCATAGACTGCCTCTCGGAATCGAATTATCCATTGTTGTTGTTGTTGTCTTCAGTCCTGAGACTGGTTTGATGCAGCTCTCCATGCTACTCTATCCTGTGCAAGCTGCTTCATCTCCCAGTACCTACTGCAACCTACATCCTTCTGAATCTGCTTAGTGTACTCATCTCTCGGTCTCCCTCTACGATATTTACCCTCCACGCTGCCCTCCAATGCTAAATTTGTGATCCCTTGATGCCTCAAAACATGTCCTACCAACCGATCCCTTCTTCTAGTCAAGTTGTGCCACAAACTTCTCTTCTCCCCAATCCTATTCAATACCTCCTCATTAGTTACATGATCTATCCACCTTATCTTCAGTATTCTTCTGTAGCACCACATTTCGAAAGCTTCTATTCTCTTCTTGTCCAAACTAGTTATCGTCAATGTTTCACTTCCATACATGGCTACACTCCAAACAAATACTTTCAGAAAAGACTTCCTAATACATAAATCTATATTCGATGTTAACAAATTTCTCTTCTTCAGAAACGCTTTCCTTGCCATTGCCAGTCTACATTTTATATCCTCTCTACTTCGACCATCATCAGTTATTTTACTTCCTAAATAGCAAAACTCCTTTACTACTTTAAGTGTCTCATTTCCTAATCTAATTCCCTCAGCATCGCCCGATTTAATTTACTACATTCCATTATCCTCGTTTTGCTTTTGTTAATGTTCATCCTATATCCTCCTTTCAAGACACTGTCCATTCCGTTCAACTGCTCTTCCAAGTCCTTTGCCGTCTCTGACGGAATTACAATGTCATCGGCGAACCTCAAAGTTTTTACTTCGTCTCCATGAATTTTAATACCTACTCCAAATTTTTCTTTTGTTTCCTTTACTGCTTGCTCAATATACAGATTGAATAACATCGGGGAGAGGCTACATCCCTGTCTCACTCCTTTCCCAACCACTGCTTCCCTTTCATGCCCCTCGACTCTTATTACTGCCATCTGGTTTCTGTACAAATTATAAATAGCCTTTCGCTCCCTGTATTTTACCCCTGCCACCTTTAGAATTTGAAAAACAGTATTCCAGTCAACATTGTCAAAAGCTTTCTCTAAGTCTACAAATGCTAGAAAAGTAGGTTTGCCTTTTCTTAATCTTTCTTCTAAGATAAGTCGTAAGGTCAGTATTGCCTCACGTGTTCCAACATTTCGACGGAATCCAAACTGATCCTCCCCGAGGTCTGCATCTACCAGTTTTTCCATTCGTCTGTAAAGAATTCGTGTTAGTATTTTGCAGCCGTGGCTTATTAAACTGATAGTTCGGTAATTTTCACATCTGTCAGCACCTGCTTTCTTTGGGATTGGAATTATTATATTCTTCTTGAAGTCTGAGGGTATTTCGCCTGTCTCATACATCTTGCTCACCAGCTGGTAGAGTTTTGTCATGACTGGCTCTCCCAAGGCCGTCAGTAGTTCTAATGGAATGTTGTCTACTCCAGGGGCCTTGTTTCGACTCAGGTCTTTCAGTGCTCTGTCAAACTCTTCACTCAGTATCGTATCTCCCATTTCGTCTTCATCTACATCCTCTTCTATTTCCATAATATTGTCCTCAAGTACATCACCCTTGTATAAACCTTCTATATACTCCTTCCACCTTTCTGCCTTCCCTTCTTTTCTTAGAACTGGGTTGCCATCTGAGCTCTTGATATTCATACACGTGGTTGTCTTCTCCCCAAAGGTCTCTTTAATTTTCCTGTAGGCAGTATCTATCTTACCCCTAGTGAGATAAGCTTGTACATCCTTACATTTGTCCTCTAGCCATCCCTGTTTAGCCATTTTGCACTTCCTGGCCATCTCATTTTTGAGACGTTTGTATTCCTTTTTGCCTGCTTCATTTACTGCATTTTTATATTTTCTCCTTTCATCAATTAAATTCAATATTTCTTCAGTTACCCAAGGATTTCTAGCAGCCCTCGCCTTTGTACCTACTTTATCCTCTGCTGCCTTCACTACTACATCCCTCAGAGCTACCCATTCTTCTTCTACTGTATTTCTTTCCCCTATTCCTGTCAATTGTTCCCTTATGCTCTCTCTGAAACTCTGTACAACCTCTGGTTCTTTCAGTTTATCCAGGTCCCATCTCCTTAATTTCCCACATTTTTGCAGTTTCTTCAGTTTTAATCTACAGGTCATAATTATCCATGTTGTATAATTATCCATGTTGTATAATTATCCATAATTATCCATGTTGTAGCCAAATAGCGCCACAGATTGGACGGAGAGACTCTTCAAGGGTCTTGTGAGTAACGAGCTCAGGAGGGTTGCGTAGGGCTGCAAACTAGTGGGTTGATCGACGGCTACAGTTGGTGGTGGAGCTTCGTAGATAGAGGTCAGGACGCCGAAATGCCACAAACCGAGGCGAGGGTTGTAGCGGAGAGGTGAGTGACTGCCTGTTGACGAGACGTGAGAGAAACAGCATTGGAAAACTTAGAGAAACTGCACCGCAAAACCATACATTTATTTTCAAAGTACGTCATGCGAAGACTTTAGCGTAATTATCGTCTTTGAATAAAAGTATCATTTCTGTACGTCTCAGTGCGTTTTTCTTTCAGTTACGTTCTGTATTACACTGTAGTACTTCTTTCTGTGTATGCTCCAAGTTACATCGACCTATGTTACTTGGGAGTGACAAATCATGTACAAGATACTTTCGTCCTTAAACTTTTGTAATCGTTGTTTGGGTATGGTCTTGGTCCGTCCTTGTTTTGCTACAGCACCGGTTTTGTTCATGTAATCCAAGACGCAGCAAAACCACTATTCACGTTGGCCTGTAGAATGTATGAGTGTGGCGACATACCATATGACTTTCCGAAAAATATCGCCCATAGTAATTCAAAGGCTGCAGGGGCTGACAAGTGCGAGTATTGTCGCACAGTCAGCTTAATAGCTCATGCATCCAATTTTCTGACAAGAATAATATACAGAAGAATGGAAAATAAAACGGAAGATGTGTTATATGACGATCAGTTTGGCATTAGGAAAGGTAAAGGCATAAGAGAGGCAATTCTGACGTAGCGGTTGATAATGGAAGCAAGACTAAAGAAAAATCCAGACACCTTCATAGGATTTGTCGACCTGGAAAATGCATTGGTAAAATAGTGCAAGACGTTTGAAATTCTGAGTAAAATAGGGGTAAAATATAGGGAGAGACGCTAATATACAATATGTACAATGCCTAGTAGGGAATAATAAGAGAGTGACGACCAAAAACGAAGTGATCGGATTAAAAGGGTTGTAAGACAGGGGTGTAGTCTTTCGCCCTTATTGTTCAATCTGTACACAGAAGAAGCAATAATGGAAATAAAAGAGAGGTTCATGAGCGGAATTAAAATTCAAGGTGATTCGATTTGCTGATGACATTGCTGTCCTGAGTGAAAGTGAAAATGAATTAAATGATCTGCTGATGGGATGAACAGTTTAATGAATACAGCACATGGATTGTGAGTAAATCGAAGAAAGTAATGAAAAGTAACAGAGATGAGAACAGCGAGAAACTTAACATCAGGATTGATGGTCTCGAAGCAGATGAAGTTACGGAATTCTACCACCTGGGCAGCAAAATAACCAATGACGGACGGAACAAAGAGGAGATTTAACGCTGAGTGGCACTGAAAAAAATGGCATTCCTGGCCAAGAAAAATTTGCTAGTATCAAACGTAGACCTCAATTTCAGGAATAGATTTCTGAGAATGTACTTGTGGGGTACAGCATTGTATGGTAGTGAAACACGGGCTGGGGAAAAACCGGAAGAGAAGAGAATCGAAGCATTTGAGATGTGGTGCTACAGACGAGTGTTGAATATTAGTTGGACTGATAAGGTAAGGAATGAGGAGAATCTGATCCGAATCGGAGAGGAAAGGAATATGTGGAAAACACTGATAAGGAGAAGGGACAGGATGATAGGACAACTGTTAAGAAATCAGGGAATGACTTCCATGGTACTAGAGGGAGCTGTAGAGGGCAAAAACTGTAGAGGAGGACAGAGCTTGGAATACATCCAGCGAATAATTGAGGATGTAAGTTGCAAGTGCTATTCTGAGATGAAGCAGTTAGCACTGGAGAGGAATTCGTGGCAAGCAGCATCAAACCAGTCAGAAGACTGATGACACAGAAAAAGAAGCCACAACAAGTCCGTGGCTCGGACGTGAAGTAACAAAAGGCCACCCAGCCGCAGCGGTTCCGGCTTTCTGCTGCCTCAGTAGTAGTGCGCGCTCGGTCTCCCTGCTTACCGACGACGAGAGGGAACCGCTTTAGCGCCTCGCTAGATGTACCCGCTGTGTCAGCAGCCGTTTCTAGCGAAACCTCGCTCAGCCGTCTGACTTGACCTGCTTGTCTGGCTTCTTACAGCTGCCGAGAGGAAAAAAACATAATTTTTCCTCTCTCGCGCCAAGTACATCATTTTGCGGCGCAACAGGGCATACTTAGCCAGCCAGTAAGGCGCCAGTGTGGTGGGAATAATTTCTGTCTGACACCGGGTCGGCGAATTCAAGACTTGTTTTCTTCACAAACAGCTGTTGCTAGCTGAGCAGGCAATCTCTCCGAGCTGCTAACCCTCGAGAAGCTGAACATTTTGAAATCGACAGAGTAACTATGGGACCGCACCGTGGCACGAAATCGTGAGTTCTAGGACTACAAGTAATTAGCACAGCAAGTGATCTGGTTTAATAAATAAGAGGAAAAAAAAGGACTGACAAAGATTGTAATAAAGAGGAACGTTGGTCCCGAGTAAAAAATAACAAAGTATAATTTTGCAACAAGAGGAAGCAGCCTGGTTTGTAGTGGGGGATATGCCAATCTCCTTTTGACTCAGTAAGAAATATAAAAGTTGGGTGCTGTAAAGACGCCAGTCTACTGAAAATAGTGGGAAAAAAAAGGCTCTGAGCACTATGGGACTTAACTTCTGTGGTCATCAGTCCCCTAGAACTTAGAACTACTTAAACCTAACTAACCTAAGGACATCACACACATCCATGCCCGAGGCAGGATTCGAACGTGCGACCTTAGCGGTCGCCCGGTTCCAGACTGAAGCGCCTAGAACCGCTCGGCCACAACGGCCGGCAGCGACATTTGTCGCTGAAACTGGTACGAGGGAATAAATGAATAAATAACAAAAGTGTTTTGCATCGAGGCTGACCCACACATGTCGCTGAAACTGGTAAGATGGAATAAATGAATAAATTACAAAAGTGTTTTGCATCGAGGTTGACCCACATGCCTGAGCGAGGCATGGTTCAATTGGCTCTGAGCACTATCGGACTGAACTTCTGAGGTCATTAGTCGCCTAGAACTTAGAATTACTTAAACCTAACTAACCTAAGGACATCACATACATCCATGCCCGTGGCAGGATTCGAACCTGCGACCGTAGCGGTCACGCGGTTCCAGACTGAAGCGCCTAGAACCGCACGGCCACACCGGCAGGCAATAGTGGGACAGAACGTAGCCCTCAGATGCATCTTTATAGATGACGGACGTGTCCCAGGAACTCCACAATATGTTTCATGGAAGTACGCATGGATGAGTAACCAGGTTTAGTTATCCATCAGCATACGAATTATTTCTATGATGAAAGTTGTACAGGTTAATTACCGTCTTTCGCAGCTGCATTAAAAGTCTTATTAAAAACAGACGTGTTTCGCTTTTGTTCTACATCTGCATCTACGTGATTACTCTGCTATTCAGAATAAAGTTCCTGGCAGAGGGTTCAATGAACCACCTTCAAGCTGTGCCTCTAACGTTCCACTTTCAAACGGCGCACGGAGAAAAGGAGTACTTAAATTTTTCTGTGCGAGCTCTGATTTCTTTATTTTACTTAGTGGATCTTCAGTGGTTAGGTGTTTCTGTTATTTACTTCATTCTTTACGTTCTTCCACAAGTTTGTGTTGAGTATTCTGCAAACAGCATTTTTCACTGCACTAAATATTCACGTTTTTGTGTTGAGAAGAATTAATGTCATCTCGCAGTTTCGTGTCAAAAACAAAACACGCGAAATGGTGAATGACAGTAGTTCTTATCAACACAGAAACGTGAATATTCATTGCAGGGAAAGTGCTGTGCGCTGAATACACAACATATACCAGTGGGAGAGCAAGAAGAATGAAGTAAACAACAACAACAACAAAACATGGCCACTGAAAATGCTTTAGAATAAACCAAAATGCGTGTGTTCTTAGCAAAAGTTTTATCACAGTTGCGAAAGCCGGTAATCAACCTTTATAACTTTTATATCTTCAACAGGCGAGAAAAACCGAAAAGCCAAATAGACAACATTTCTTTCCATGACGTTTTACCAATATAGATATTTAGTTGCAGAAATGTGAATGTCTTAAAATATTCATAGCTGGCAACTTTCGTTGGTAATATATACTCTTAAACCTAAAAAATTACATTTTGTTTACTTGCAGCAAATGTTTTACTGTGATCACGGTATAAACATCGTCATATCACTTTATGATATGAGCAGCTTTACTGTTCTGACTTGAACATAAAGTCATACGAATTTTCTTTCATTCTTTTCTAGGTGATAAAGTCTAGTAGAACTCTTTTGTTTACTAATTAATTTGTTTATATTTCAGCACCACCACCTGCTTTGTAACAGGGCCATAATTATTTCGTACTCTGGCAGGCTGTGAGACAGTTTTGGTGGGTGGTAAAGGAGTTCGGATTGTAGAGAAGAATGTGTGTTAAATCCGCATAGGAAAAGACAGTAACCCGACAGTCTGCCCATCGGCAACTGGTTCAGCATGCACAGATTTACAGATGACACCACAAGTAAAAATCAACGGCGTTTAAGTGCGGTGATCAAGGTGTCCAGGTACAAGGACCTCGTCATCCTGCCGATCTCTTGGGAAAGATGTACTTGAGGTGCTGACGAACAGTGATACAGAAACGCACTGGTGATGCATCATGCACCAACCACATTACCTGCCATGTTGTTAAGGTTCTTTCTCCAGAAAAAGTCAGCGTATCCTATATGAATGTCCATTAACGCGCTGAAACAACAAAATGGTCCAAGTAGGTGGTAGCCTACAGTACCAGCCCAAACGCTCATACTCAAGTGTTGTCGATGCTACGATTTATCCAGTCATCAAGGATTTACTTTAGGCCACCGATAACGATTATGTTGTATTATGAAGGGCACCGTTGACAGAAAACCCATAACGATTTCCTGTCAGAAAGGTTGTAACTGACGGACTGTCATCGAGTCAAAGAGAAGTGACATCGGGCGTTCACCAAGGAAGTGTTATAGGCCCTCTGTTGTTCCTAATTCATATACCCGACTTAGGAGACATACTGAGGAGCCATCTTAGATTTTTTGGTGATAATGCTGTTATTTATCATTTACAGAAAGTCATCAGAAGATCAAAACCAATTGCAAAATGATTTAGATTCGATATCTGTATGGTACGAAAAAGTGGCAATCAAATCTAAATATTGAATCACACAAATGTAAAAGGCCATGAATTCGCCGTACTACTTGGAGATTATTATAACGAATAACTTAAATTGGAAAGATCAAATAGATAATATTGTGGGAGAAAGCGAACCAAAGTTAACTAAACTCGATCCGAACAGGTCTTGGAATGCCCAACAGTACCGACCATCCGCTGTGGCATCCTCAGCCTACAGGCGTCACTGGATGCGGATATGGAGGGCGTGTGGTCAGCACACCGCAACCAAAGATTGCGTTTTATTGGCAGAACACTTAGAAGATGCCACAGGTCTATTAAAGAGGGTTCCTTCGCTGTAATTGTGTAAGTAGGCTGTTTAGGGTTTTTATTGGTAACGCCGCCGCCACGTAGCGCTCTGTATGAAAATCACTGGCTGTGCCGTGTGCAGTC
The DNA here is from genome assembly GCF_023897955.1 of Schistocerca gregaria. Classification (NCBI taxonomy): domain Eukaryota; kingdom Metazoa; phylum Arthropoda; class Insecta; order Orthoptera; family Acrididae; genus Schistocerca; species Schistocerca gregaria. Next base: position 515,820,624 of record NC_064925.1, on the reverse strand, counting down.
TGTGGCTGGGTGGCATTGTTGTAATACTCGCCATTGTAGTGTTGGGCAGCGGCAGCTGGATGCTAACAGCGCGTAGCGTTGCGCAGTTGGAGGTGAACCGCCAGCAGTGGTGGACGTGGGGAGAGGACATTGTGATCTCAGGAGCGCCATGGTCCCGTGGTTAGCGTGAGCAGCCACGGAACGAGAGGTCCTTGGTTCGTTCAAGTCTTCCCTCAAGTGAGAAGTTTAATTTTTTATATAATCAACTTCGCTCTCCAAAATTCCAGTACACGTTCAGATTTGCTTGGACATATGCAGGATTTGACGGTCTAAACACGGATTGAAAACGTTAAATACATATGTTTTGACAGAGCACAGGGAAAACTGTGCGACTGTGAAACTGCTGCATTCATTTGTTGCAGTTTATGTGACAAACTCTTGTGTGTTCATCACTTTTTTGGGAGTGATTATCACATCCACAAGAAAACCTGAATCGGGCAAGGTAGAAGAATCTTTTTACCCATTCGCCAAGTGCACAAGTGAGGTGGGTCTACAACATATTCCTGTCATGTCACGCACATGCTGTCACCAGTGGCGTATAGAATATATCAGACGTGTTTTTCTGTGGAGGAATCGGTTGACCTATGAACTTGAGATCAAATGTTTTCGATTCCCATTGGAGAGGCACGTCCTATCGTCTAATAATCGCACGGTTTTGCAGTGCGATCGCAAAACACAGTCACGAAACTTATTACAGTGAACAGAGACGTCAATAAACAAACGGACAGATCATAACTTTGCGAAAATAAAGAAAGTGAACGTTTCACTCGAGGGAAGACTTGCACCAAGGACCTCTCGTTCGGCAGCTGCTCACGCTAACCACGGGACCACGGCGCTACGGAGCTCACAATCTCCTTGATGTTGCCTACCTTTCACATGGACTACTCAGTAAGTATATTTTGCTTATTTTTTCATAGTTCCACACAGCTTCTTCCTGCATTCTGGATTGCTGTGTGTTCAGTTTTTCAAAAATCTATCCACTATGCCACCTTATAACTAAATCTGAGGGGGGCGCAATGGGGAGGTTCCGTTGTCAGCCAACTTTAAAATTAATGCATGTTTATTTACACAAAATCAAAGCTCATTATTTGCCATTTTAGCCAACAAAGTTATTTGTGAAAAATAATGTCATCAAAGTGATGTCCATCATTTCGAATGCAGGACTCAAGTCTCTTCTCAAAATCCTCCATCACACGGACTAAAAGCTCAGCAGGGATGGCAGCAATTTTTTGAATGATTGCATTCTTCAACCCTTCAAATTTCGTGTTTTGTGCTTATAGACACAGTTCTCAAGGTACCCCACAGAAAAAAGTCACATACTGACAAGTCGGGCGACCTGGGAGGCCAAGGTACCTTGCGAAAACGTGAGATAATCTGCCCAGGAAAGATGCGTCTAAGAACTGTCATTGAAGTGTTTGCGGTTTGCGATGTTGCCCCATCCTGCTGGAACCAAACGCGTTCTAAAGGGATTCGTCGTCTTCTTAGTTCTGGTTTCAAGGATGTTTCAAGCATACGAATGTAACGAACCGAATTAACAGTAACTGTGGCCCCGTTCTCTTCAAAAAAATAAAAAAAACAGAGCCAAGAGAACACCGGACTGTTACTTTTTCTGAGTGTAGAGGACGCTGGTGGATAAGGTGTGGATGCTCTGGAGCCCAGTAACGTAGGCTTTGCTTATTGACGGTCCCGTTTGAATGAAAATGAGCTTCATCGCTCATCAATAAATTTTCATTTTCATTCGATCCCGAAATCACTTGCATTCTGTAAGCGAAGTCTTCTCGTACAGCAAAATCAGTTTCCTTAAGTTGTTGGACAATGAGCATTTTGTAGGGATGGAATTTTAATTCTTTATGCAAAATTCGTCTTACCTATTCAGGATTGATTCGTAACTCACTAGCATGACGTCTAAAAAAAATGGCTCTGAGCACTATGGGACTCAACTGCTGTGGTCATTAGTCCCCTATAACTTAGAACTACTTAAACCTAACTAACCTAAGCACATCACACACATCCATGCCCGAGGCAGGATTAGAACCTACGACCGTAGCAGTCGCCCGGTTCCGGACTGCGCGCCTAGAACCGCGAGACCACCGCGGCCGGCGCATGGCGTGTAGCTGATCGTCCTGGGCCTCTGACTGCCGCTTGCCTTACCCTTTCAACATTTTCTGGTGTCGTTACTCTGCATCTCTGGCCATGATGCTTCTTATCCAGTATATTTCGAGTTGATCTGAAGTTTTCCAGCCATCTGAGGATTGTGTTACGGCTCGGAACAGCTCCTTGTCGACCGACATTAAACCGGGCACGAAACAATCGCTGCTTAGCAATAATAGACTCACCGCTTTTCACGAAACTGTCATAGACAAACACTCAACGTCGCAAGTCCCACTGCTCCGTAGTGACTGGCTAAATGAAATGGCGCCTTGTGTGGATCAGAACTACCCCCACCACGACCACCTCCCACCACCGCGCCCTCAGAATTACGCAGTTCAAAACCGTCCGTCTCCCGTGTGTCACCCTGTAGAAATGTATTGAGCTAACTTACAGAATCGGTAGATGTGTCATTTTGTAGATAAAAACCTAAAGTTTCAAATAAAACTGTCAAGTGTGATTTTGGCTCGATGTGATAAACATTTGTGATCCAGCAAACATCCGACCGGTAATGAATTTCTTCGCACAGTCGTTGCAGTAAACCGGGCATAACTTGTGCAACGGCAGCCTAGATTCGATTTTTCGTGTCGGCTAAACTGTTTCGTAGACATAGACACAATCTTAAATGAAACCCGACAGAAAGAAATCTGGTGGTGTCAGATCTGGGGAACGATGTGGCCATGTGACTGGCCGTTCAGGACCAATCCACCGATCTGGGAACCGATTATCGAGGAAACCTCAACTTCCGTTAGAAAGTGAGGTGGTGCACCGTCTTTCTGCTAGTAAACTGTTCCACCTCGGTCATCTTCATCGATCTGGAGGGATTAAAAATTTTTCAAGCATAAAGATATACGCAATACCACTGACAGTTTTCTCTGTGAAGGAGAAACGGCCGTACACTTTCAATCTGCTAAGGTCGCAAAAGACTAAGTTCTTGCGCAAAGAGTAAATTGTAGGCGTGCTGGGAGGTTCTTTAGCGTATTCGGTGCGAAATTTACGCCGAAGAGTTGCTGCAGAGTCCCTTTCATGAAACCAAAACACACAGCTAATACGCCCTGCACCAGTGGAAGCACCAATTTTAACTGTGCACAACGCTGTCGCTCGTGGTGGAGGAATGGCGCACTGGTGCACCATGTGAATCAAACTTTTAAGGTCGTTTTCTTCCCAAACTGACACATCTACCTTTTCTGTAAGCTATCTCAATAATTTCTATATCTTTCCAAAGTTTCAAAGTCCTTTTTGACCCTCTCTGTATTCAGAGTGAACCAGAACGTTACCGACTAACTCTCAAAGTTTTGCGAAGAACGATGTCCACAGCCCTGAAAGCTGTCATTCCGCATAGATTGCACCAAAAATATTTTTTGGTTATATATCACGACTGCAGTTTCGACATTTTACTATCGTCAGGTGGTTTGGAAGCAATTGGTCCCCAAAAATATTACACAAGTTAACGTACGATATCGACTCTGACTGATTAGTCCTTTTGCACTCTTAGGTTATGCTCGCAGTATGTGATCAGATCTTTCTCGGTTTTCCGGCACTTGTGTTTCTTTCACAACGCTGATTACATAGGACTTGTCTCACGTGTCTACTGCGAACATAGCTTTTATCACCACGACGACTCACTTTTTAAACTGTGGTGACACGTGTTCTCTCGTGGTCTTCGAAACAACGAACGGATTTATGCCACCATAAGTTATTGATTTTAAAACTGCTAACTATCCTAACTTGAGGATTGTACCCCTTCGCTGTCCTCCACACCCACAAGATCTTTATTTGTCCCATTCTTCGTTGTATGAGTACTGCATGGATCTCTGCCCCACCCATGTTCTGTCAGTCCTTCTGAATCCTGCTACACCATGCACTCCGCCTCACCTTCTGCGTCCGTTTACGTTCCTTCGCAGGGATCCTTTTCCAACTCAGCTCCCACCTCTCCTCACCCACACTGAACACCTCCAAACGATCTATACCATCCACATAACTCGACTCCAGTAATCTTCTCGTTTCCCCTCTACTTTACCTCCACCCTGACATTTACCCATCCCACCAGTTATACGTCCACCCCACATCCCACCCAGTCCACATTATTGGGGCACTCTCCCCACCCTACCTACATTTCCTTACGCCCTTTTTCCCCATCTGACTTCCTTTTCCCACCCTCTTTCCCCAACAACTTTTATGTCACGAGTCCTCCCTTCCCCCCCTCCCCCACCCTCCTACTATACGGCCTACCCCATCCTCACTATGCACCAGTCCTCCATCCTTACACCACCCCTTTCTTACCCTCCTCACTGACCAACCTTTTCCCTTCCACAACTGACTCCCCGTTATATGGCAGGTCCTTACAGTTGACAGGAAAGTGCTTCTTTGAAGCTGGCCGGTGTGGCCGAGCGGTTCTAGGCACTTCTGTCTGGAACCGAGCGACCCACTCCCTCGGGCATTGATGTGTGTAAAGTCCTTAGGTTAATTAGGTTTAAGTAGTTCTTAGTTCTAGGGGACTAATGACCTCAAATGTTAAGTCCCATAGTGCTCAAAGCCATTTTTTTGCTTCTTTCAAATATCATTGTTTCGGCAACATGTTTTAAATGTGCGCTTATTGTGTTTCATTTTACCTATTATTATTATTAGTATTGTGCAGGAATTCATCCATCGTATATCTAAAAACTTCCATTTTATATTTCACCTTTAAAAAGTTTTAAATTCACTGAAAATATCTCCGCCATCTGTTCTTCTTTTTTCATCTAATATGTTTAAATTGGCCACCATGGTATACAATGTGGTCATTCACATGTAGCATCATAGACTGCCTCTCGGAATCGAATTATCCATGTTGTAGCCAAATAGCGCCACACATTGGACGGAGAGACTCTTCAAGGGTCTTGTGAGTAACGAGCTCAGGAGGGTTGCGTAGGGCTGCAAACGAGTGGGTTGATCGACGGCTACAGTTGGTGGTGGAGCTTCGTAGATAGAGGTCAGGATGCCGAAATGCCACAAACCGAGGCGAGGGTTGTAGCGGAGAGGTGAGTGACTGCCTGTTGACGAGACGTGAGAGAAACAGCATTGGAAAACTTAGAGAAACTGCACCGCAAAACCATAAATTTATTTTCAAAGTTAGTCATGCGAAGACTTTAGTGTAATTATCGTCTTTGAATAAAAGTATCATTTCTGTACGTCTCAGTACGTTTTTCTTTCAGTTACGTTCTGTATTACACCGTAGTACTTCTTTCTGTGTATGCTCCAAGTTACATCGACCTATGTTACTTGGGAGTGACACATCATGTACAAGATACTTTCGTCCTTAAACTTTTGTAATCGTTGTTTCGGTATGGTCTTGGTCCGTCCTTGTTTTGCTACAGCTTCGGTTTTGTTCACGTAATCCAAGACGCAGCAAAACGACTGTTCACGTTGGCCTGTAGAATGTATGAGTGTGGCGACATACCATATGACTTTCCGAAAAATATCGCCCATAGTAATTCAAAGACTGCAGGGGCTGACAAGTGCAAGTATTGTCGCACAGACAGCTTAATAGCTCATGCATCCAATTTGCTGACGAGAATAATATACAGAAGAATGGAAAATAAAACGGAGGATGTGTTATACGACGACGACGATCAGTTTGGCATTAGGAAAGGTAAAGGCATAACAGAGGCAATTCTGACGTAGCGGTTGATAATGGAAGCAAGACTAAAGAAAAATCCAGACACCTTCATAGGATTTGTCGACCTTGAAAATGCGTTGGTAAAATAGTGCAAGACGTTTGAAATTCTGAGAAAAATAGGGATAAAATATAGGGAGAGACGCTAATATACAATATGTACAATGCCTAGTAGGAAATAATAAGAGAGTGACGACCAAGAACGAAGTGATCGGATTAAAAGGGTTGTAAGACAGGGGTGTAGCCTTTCGCCCTTATTGTTCAATCTGTACACAGAAGAAACAATAATGGAAATAAAAGAGAGGTTCATGAGCGGAATTAAAATTCAAGGTGATTCGATTTGCTGATGACATTGCTGTCCTGAGTGAAAGTGAAAATGAATTAAATGATCTGCTGATGGGATGAACAGTTTAATGAATACAGCACATGGATTGTGAGTAAATCGAAGAAAGTAATGAAAAGTAACAGAGATGAGAACAGCGAGAAACTTAACATCAGGATTGATGGTCTCGAAGCAGATGAAGTTACGGAATTCTACCACCTGGGCAGCAAAATAACCAATGACGGACGGAACAAAGAGGAGATTTAACGCTGAGTGGCACTGAAAAAAATGGCATTCCTGGCCAAGAAAAATTTGCTAGTATCAAACGTAGACCTCAATTTCAGGAATAGATTTCTGAGAATGTACTTGTGGGGTACAGCATTGTATGGTAGTGAAACACGGGCTAGGGGAAAAACCGGAAGAGAAGAGAATCGAAGCATTTGAGATGTGGTGCTACAGACGAGTGTTGAATATTAGTTGGACTGATAAGGTAAGGAATGAGGAGAATCTGATCCGAATCGGAGAGGAAAGGAATATGTGGAAAACACTGATAAGGAGAAGGGACAGGATGATAGGACAACTGTTAAGAAATCAGGGAATGACTTCCATGGTACTAGAGGGAGCTGTAGAGGGCAAAAACTGTAGAGGAAGACAGAGCTTGGAATACATCCAGCGAATAATTGAGGATGTAAGTTGCAAGTGCTATTCTGAGATGAAGCAGTTAGCACTGGAGAGGAATTCGTGGCAAGCAGCATCAAACCAGTCAGAAGACTGATGACACAGAAAAAGAAGCCACAACAAGTCCGTGGCTCGGACGTGAAGTAACAAAAGGCCACCCAGCCGCAGCGGTTCCGGCTTTCTGCTGCCTCAGTAGTAGTGCGCGCTCGGTCTCCCTGCTTACCGACGACGAGAGGGAACCGCTTTGGCGCCTCGCTAGATGTACCCGCTGTGTCAGCAGCCGTTTCTAGCGAAACCTCGCTCAGCCGTCTGACTTGACCTGCTTGTCTGGCGTCTTACAGTTGCCGAGAGGAAAAAAACTTAATTTTTCCTCTCTCGCGCCAAGTACATCATTTTGCGGCGCAACAGGGCATACTTAGCCAGCCAGTAAGGCGCCAGTGTGGTGGGAATAATTTCTGTCTGACACCGGGTCGGCGAATTCAAGACTTGTTTTCTTCACAAACAGCTGTTGCTAGCTGAGCAGGCAATCTCTCCGAGCTGTTAACCCTCGAGAAGCTGAACATTTTGAAATCGACAGAGTAACTATGGGACCGCACCGTGGCACGAAATCGTGAGTTCTAGGACTACAAGTAATTAGCACAGCAAGTGATCTGGTTTAATAAATAAGAGGAAAAAAAGGACTGACAAAGATTGTAATAAAGGGGAACGTTGGTCCCGAGTAAAAAATAACAAAGTATAATTTTGCAACAAGAGGAAGCAGCCTGGTTTGTAGTGGGGGATATGGCAATCTCCTATTGACTCAGTAAGAAATATAAGAAATATAAAAGTTGAGTGCAATACAGACGCCAGTCTACTAAAAATAGTGGGACAAAACAAATGGCTCTGAGCACTATGGGACTTAACATCTGTGGTCATCAGTCCCCTAGAACTTAGAACTATTTAAACCTAACTAACCTAAGGACATCACACACATCCATGCCCGAGGCAGGATTCGAACGTGCGACCGTAGCGGTCGCCCGGTTCCAGACTGAAGCGCCTAGAACCGCTCGGCCACAACGGCCGGCAGCGACATTTGTCGCTGAAACTGGTACGAGGGAATAAATGAATAAATAACAAAAGTGTTTTGCATCGAGGCTGACCCACACATGTCGCTGAAACTGGTAAGATGGAATAAATGAATAAATTAGAAAAGTGTTTTGCATCGAGTTTGACCCACATGCCTGAGCGAGGCATGGTTCAATTGGCTCTGAGCACTATCGGACTGAACTTCTGAGGTCATTAGTCGCCTAGAACTTAGAATTAGTTAAACCTAACTAACCTAAGGACATCACATACATCCATGCCCGAGGCAGGATTCGAACCTGCGACCGTAGCGGTCACGCGGTTCCAGACTGAAGCGCCTAGAACCGCACGGCCACACCGGCCGGCAATAGTGGGACAGAACGTAGCCCTCAGATGCATCTTTATAGACGACGGACGTGTCCCAGGAACTCCACAATATGTTTCGTGGAAGTACGCATGGATGAGTAACCAGGTTTAGTTATCCATCAGCATACGAATTATTTCTATGATGAAAGTTGTACAGGTTAATTACCGTCTTTCGCAGCTGCATTAAAAGTCTTATTAAAAACAGACGTGTTTCGCTTTTGTTCTACATCTGCATCTACGTGATTACTCTGCTATTCAGAATAAAGTTCCTGGCAGAGGGTTCAATGAACCACCTTCAAGCTGTGCCTCTAACGTTCCACTTTCAAACGGCGCACGGAGAAAAGGAGTACTTAAATTTTTCTGTGCGAGCTCTGATTTCTTTATTTTACTTAGTGGATCTTCAGTGGTTAGGTGTTTCTGTTATTTACTTCATTCTTTACGTTCTTCCACAAGTTTGTGTTGAGTATTCTGCAAACAGCATTTTTCACTGCACTAAATATTCACGTTTTTGTGTTGAGAAGAATTAATGTCATCTCGCAGTTTCGTGTCAAAAACAAAACACGCGAAATGGTGAATGACAGTAGTTCTTATCAACACAGAAACGTGAATATTCATTGCAGGGAAAGTGCTGTGCGCTGAATACACAACATATACCAGTGGGAGAGCAAGAAGAATGAAGTAAACAACAACAACAACAAAACATGGCCACTGAAAATGCTTTAGAATAAACCAAAATGCGTGTGTTCTTAGCAAAAGTTTTATCACAGTTGCGAAAGCCGGTAATCAACCTTTATAACTTTTATATCTTCAACAGGCGAGAAAAACCGAAAAGCCAAATAGACAACATTTCTTTCCATGACGTTTTACCAATATAGATATTTAGTTGCAGAAATGTGAATGTCTTAAAATATTCATAGCTGGCAACTTTCGTTGGTAATATATACTCTTAAACCTAAAAAATTACATTTTGTTTACTTGCAGCAAATGTTTTACTGTGATCACGGTATAAACATCGTCATATCACTTTATGATATGAGCAGCTTTACTGTTCTGACTTGAACATAAAGTCATACGAATTTTCTTTCATTCTTTTCTAGGTGATAAAGTCTAGTAGAACTCTTTTGTTTACTAATTAATTTGTTTATATTTCAGCACCACCACCTGCTTTGTAACAGGGCCATAATTATTTCGTACTCTGGCAGGCTGTGAGACAGTTTTGGTGGGAGGTAAAGGAGTTCGGATTGTAGAGAAGAATGTGTGTTAAATCCGTATAGGAAAAGACAGTAACCCGACAGTCTGCCCATCGGCAACTGGTTCAGCATGCACAGATTTACAGATGACACCACAAGTAAAAATCAACGGCGTTTAAGTGCGGTGATCAAGGTGTCCAGGTACAAGGACCTCGTCATCCTGCCGATCTCTTGGGAAAGATGTACTTGAGGTGCTGACGAACAGTGATACAGAAACGCACTGGTGATGCATCATGCACCAACCACATTACCTGCCATGTTGTTAAGGTTCTTTCTCCAGAAAAAGTCAGCGTATCCTATATGAATGTCCATTAACGCGCTGAAACAACAAAATGGTCCAAGTAGGTGGTAGCCTACAGTACCAGCCCAAACGCTCATACTCAAGTGTTGTCGATGCTACGATTTATCCAGTCATCAAGGATTTACTTTAGGCCACCGATAACGATTATGTTGTATTATGAAGGGCACCGTTGACAGAAAACCCATAACGATTTCCTGTCAGAAAGGTTGTAACTGACGGACTGTCATCGAGTCAAAGAGAAGTGACATCGGGCGTTCACCAAGGAAGTGTTATAGGCCCTCTGTTGTTCCTAATTCATATACCCGACTTAGGAGACATACTGAGGAGCCATCTTAGATTTTTTGGTGATAATGCTGTTATTTATCATTTACAGAAAGTCATCAGAAGATCAAAACCAATTGCAAAATGATTTAGATTCGATATCTGTATGGTACGAAAAAGTGGCAATCAAATCTAAATATTGAATCACACAAATGTAAAAGGCCATGAATTCGCTGTACTACTTGGAGATTACTATGACGAATAACTTAAATTGGAAAGATCAAATAGATAATATTGTGGGGGAAAGCGAACCAAAGTTAACTAAACTCGATCCGAACAGGTCTTGGAATGCCCAACAGTACCGACCATCCGCTGTGGCATCCTCAGCCTACAGGCGTCACTGGATGCGGATATGGAGGGCGTGTGGTCAGCACACCGCTCTCCCTGCAAAGTCAACCAAAGATTGCGATTGATTGGCAGAACACTTAGAAGATGCCACAGGTCTATTAAAGAGGGTTCCTTCGCTGTAATTGTGTAAGTAGGCTGTTTAGGTTTTTTTATTGGTAACGCCACCGCCACGTAGCGCTCTGTATGAAAATCACTGGCTGTGCCGTGTGCAGTCTGTGGCTGGGTGGCATTGTTGTAATACTCGCCATTGTAGTGTTGGGCAGCGGCAGCTGGATGCTAACAGCGCGTAGCGTTGTGCAGTTGGAGGTGAGCCGCCAGCAGTGGTGGACTTGGGGAGAGAGATGGCGGAGTTTTGTAATTTCTAAGACTGGATGTCATGAACTACCATATATATTTTGACTATTAAGGTAAATACACTGTTTGTTCTCTATTAAAATATTTCATTTACTAACTATACCTATCAGTAGTTAGTGCCTACCGTAGTTTGAATCTTTTATTTAGCTGGCAGTAGTGGCGCTCGCTGTGTTGCAGTAGTTCGAGTAACAAAGATTTTTGTGAGGTAAGTGATTTGTGAAAGGTATAGGTTAATGTTAGTCAGGGCCATTCTTTTGTAGGGATTTTTGAAAGTCAGATTGCGTTGCACTAAAAATATTGTGTGTCAGTTTAAGCACAGTCTTGTATAATTTTTCAAAGGGGACGTTTCATATAGACCAGTCGTGTATAATTTTTCTAAGAGGACGTTTCATATGTCGACCCTTAGCCAAGGATACCTCACTGGAATCTTCTGATTTTTTCTTGTACTTTGTGTAATTAGTGTAGCTTTTGTTTATTGCTAGCGCGTAATCGTAGAGAGAATTTCCTTTGTAGTTGCAGTCTTTCATTGTTGCACAGTAAAACAGTTGTGGCATGCATGTAGATTTGCACCAAGTATTTCGCAGCTACACTTGCAATTAAGTAGATATTATTTTCAGTGCTATGTTAATGTGTTTTCTTATTTTGCTCTTCAAATTGTGCTTTTCTGTGTTGTCGTGTGAAATATTGTGACTATAATGGCGTGTGAAAAACGTACTACTAGGCTCCAAAGTAAACTGAGAAATGACAGTGAAGACGAAAGCAGTGTGTTAGCGCCACCATGTAATGAATTAAATAATGTTCAAAGTAGTAATTTGGTAATTGTACATAGGGAAATGGAGCGGGCTACAAACAATGGTTTAGACAGTGAAACAATTAGTGAACAGGGAAGCATTATCGATCGGTCGGTTGGCAACAGCTCGCCTCAGGATTCCGAAATGACAGGACACAATCTTGCAAATACTGTAGATTCAGGTTTTGCGTCCTCACCGTTTTCTCAAATAAGTCAAGACACATTTTCTGTTTTTCAAACTGCGAATATTGCCGGTTCAAATGCATTGCCGAATAGCACTAAGGAACATGTTTCAGACACCAGTGCACTGTTATTACAATTAATGCAACAAATGGGACAAAAGCTTTAAAAGTTAGACACAATGGAACAAAATCAGAGACAAACACAGCAACAGTTGGACACAATGGAACATAATCTTCAAAAGTTAGACACAACGGAACAAAATCAGAGACAAACACAGCAACAGTTGGACACAATGGAACATAATCTTCAAAAGTTAGACACAATGGAACAAAATCAGAGACAAACACAGCAACAGTTGGACACAATGGAACATAATCTCCGGAAGTTGGACACCACACTTGAACAAACACGTGAAGATTTAACTACTGAGTTACATAACATTGAATCGAAATGTCAAAAAATCTGTAATGACGTAAAAACACAAATTTGTGAGCATTTTCAACCTATTTTTTCGCGGCATGAAAACGCATTACAGAATCACGAAGCAGCCATAAAAGAATTGCAAACTGTTGTTCGTGAAAATCACGACACCTTGCAAGCTAAAATGGACTCAGTTGCATCCACCGATTCGGTTACGCAACTTGCAAGAACTCAGGAACACTTAAAGGACACAGTAGATTCGATTTCAACACAAATGGACACTCTGACACTTGGTTCAGAAAAACACACTGAGGAAATGTGTTCACTATCGGAGAAAGTAGCCGAACTTTCGGATTAGTTCACTAATTTATCTACGAAGGTAGATGATAATCTGAATGACACAAAACCGGTAGTCTTTAATGACACAGAAGAGTGCGAACAAATTTGGAAATTCAAACAAAGTCTGAATCAAATTAGTACGCAACACCCAAGAGAAATCCGGGAAGTACAAGATCAGCTGACACAGGTAATACAACAAATACGTATTTCAGAGGACACTCGCGCTCCAATACGGGAAGAGAGACATAGAAATACGGAACAGCCACAAAATAATAACACAGGGCACTTCGGAAATTATGAAAGAAATTGGCAAGGTACACCGAATTTTGAGATGGAACCGCCGAAACGACGTAACAATGACCGACATGCGACTCGCCGACATGATGATTTTGACTATAAGCTGTTCATTACTACACGTAAATTCAAAACATTTAAGAATTCTGGCAACGACATTCATCCACAAGCGTGACTTCATCAATTCTCTCATTGTTTTCCTCACAACTGGTCATTAGAACACAGATTACAATTTATGTGTGGCTACTTGGAGAATGAACCAGCTGTAAAAATGCGATCAGTCATTCACGATTGTCACAGTGAAGGAGAATTTTATCATGCTTTCCTCTCAGCATATTGGTCTCAAGCTACACAAGACCGAGTAAAACATAGCATCATAATGATGAAACATTTCGAACAATCTGAATTTTCCAGTCTTGTCAAATATTTTGAAGACATGTTGCATAAGAACCAATATCTTTCAAACTCATATATCCCTTCAGAACTCATCCGCATTTGCATAATGAAATTGCCTGAACATTTAAGGAATATTATTTTGGCAGGGCGTTGCAAAGACGACATTGAAGCTTTTCAGGTACTCTTACAAGAATTAGAAATTGACACTGACAATCGCGGAACGCAAAAACAGAAGCACAACAATTACAGGTCATATCCGTCGCAATTCCGCGATGAAAGAAATAACAACTGGACATGACAAGGGTATTCTCACAACACAAATCGTGACCAAAACAGACACCAACCGTATGACAACCACTGGCAGAATAATAGTTACAGAGAAAGATCGCATTTCCGTAGTAATGAATATTACAGAGACAATCTGAGAAACAGACAATACGGGAACCAAAATAATTATTATCAAGGGAGACTGAATAACTTCAGACGCAACGGTCCAGCGTGCAGTTACGATTCAGGGAGAAATTCTCCACCACGTGACCGAAAAGAAATTAATTACAGAAATTACCGACATGACGACAGACGATATGATCGTAACGACAGACCTGAATCGCATCAGAACTGGCGGGATTCAAACAGGGCGGGACCCTCTCGGCAAGGTGAATTTGTAGAAGTTAGGTCTCCTAATCCCAATAACGGCGCGCGCCAACAAAGAGACAGACAATGACTCACACCGCTGGCAGCCACGTGCGCCGGCTGGCTCAGAGAAAAATAACACAGACGTTTACCTTGAGAAAAATTTTATCATTCTTTACCGACGTATACGACATGATAATCCCATTGAAGCTCGAGCTTTGCATAGTAGGAAGAGTAAAGGTTTACACCACATTTCACATGTAAAACCGTTTATTGAAATATAATCTGCTTTTTAACTTTGTCTTTGCCATAAAGCTGTTCACTTCATGTTACTAGTATGCTTTGTCAGACTTAGAAACTGTTAACATGCAACAATGTTTTGAAGTTCACTATCCAGTCTAGAACCTAGGGAACATTTTTAAACAGAAATTACGAGTGCATTGTTATAGTGAACAGACGACACAGTGTTGTTATTTGTACATTCTTGCTTGTTAGTTGCACGATTACGTAACGACTATAAGGCTTACATACTTAGAACATATACTGTTAATGAGGTTTTAATGCAACAGTTTGGTTTAGTTGAAAAGACATTCTTTATTTGAAGCACTTTCTGTGAGATTAAAGATGACTTAGCATTTGGTTTCTTTGATAGCTACACGATTATATCACGACGCTACTAATGTGTGGCACAATTTACATTGTGCTTTTGCGGCGTTTCTGTTTTATATCTGCACTGTTTTTCTGAATTCTTCTGGAAAGGAAAACATGTTTTAGTAGTAACTTTTGTGGTATAGGTACAACGAGACAGCCTTTTCCGTAGCACAACAATACGTTACAGAACAGTACTTTCCTCATCACGGCAATAAGCGTAATAACTAAGATATTTATACGCAAAGCATTAAGTGCATTGACTTCTGCAGAACTTAGCTTTCGGAGGACGATAACTACGACACTTCCACAGAATTATCTTACAAGAAGACGCACATTTAGCGCTACAGTACACGTGTTTGAGTGATTAATTTTGTACTTAAAACATTTATTTTTAAAGATATTTGAAGTACAATGATACAAAGGTTTTCCGTGATACATTGCTATAATCTGTAATCTGTAATCTGTAACACCTGAGGATATAATTACATTAATCCTCAGGGGGGTACACGCTTACTTTGTGTATCATGTGTTTGGCAAGCACAAGGCGCCCTAGCTAATATGGTATTTGCTTATACAACTTTACACATCGGTACCATATTTCTCTAACACATAAATTACACAGCTATCTGATCATTTTTTTTACTATATCTTCAGTGACACATGTTTAAGCAATTACACAGTTGGATGATTTAACACTTATGAAATTGTATTTTGTCTGTACTTTGTGAACTGTTCACATTTTTTTGGAACCATTGTGATGCTATGAGAGCTTTGAATGATGTATTTTGTATGGGGTCATGATTTTTAAAGTACGTTTGAGGTAGATGACACTATTGAAATGAGCAGAGAATATTTTTTAGGTTTTGAAGTTATTGCAGAAAGCTACGATGATTTTGAGATTTAGCTGAGTTTTTATGATGTTATTATGACGATGACCATGTGTATTATGCTGTTGCGGTATGTTTATGATCAATAAGCTGATGCTATGTGAGGAATTTGATTATGCTACGTATTTATTATGATGAAATATTGAAGAAGTGTCTACGAATATGTATATGTATAATAAGGTAAGGAATAGTGAGTAGTGGTTACAGACTCTGATTTGTGGAAAAGGATGTTGGAAACCAAGAATCGTACTTTAAGAATTATGAAATGTGTGTACATGCCTGAATGTATTACAATGCCGACGAAAAATTTTTGGACACTGTTATATTTATAGGATTTTATTTTCTACACATTTGTAACGCAAATTCTCAACCTGTGAAAATATTTTTACATGAGACTGTCACTGTAGCATAAACTGCTGTCGTAAATATTTCGGTAAAAAAGATAAGTGACCGTGACGTAATGCGTTGTGAGCGCCCAGGAGTTTCAGCCGCCTTGAGAAAAGTCATTAGTGTGTGCCTTTCAGAGGCACAGGTGGAGAAAAAAGGAGGCCATTAACCTCGCTATTGACACTCCTTTGTAGAAAGCATCGGAAATACGACACGCCCAACCTTGAAAACATATAATTACACTGTGAAGCTCTTAATTATGATATGTACTGAAATGAAATGATGAGAAACATTTTATATCTATTGTCTTTCTAGCTGAGAGATTGCTCATTTTGTTTAATATCCAGTTTCTATCTGCACTGCAGTATAGATTAAAGTAAAATTTAATAGATGTACTAATATCACTATTTTCTGTCTACAGATCCAGTAAAGAATCATTTTATGATGTACTTTCTTAGAAAAGAGAGCACAAATAGACATTTCCCTTCACAGGAATTGCAAAAATAATTTTTTTACGATTTGATAACTTATCTGCTAGCGTATGTTCTCGTGATGCATTACTCTAGTGTTAAGATGTGACATAGATATTAAACATTTTTACTGTAATATTTTTTCTGCTTCAGCTTTGTCATGTTTAGATATAAATTATCACATTTATTGCATTTTTTTGTCATTGCTGTTTGTATTAATTGTTTTGTGCTGCTGCATTGCCTCGTCCCTTAGTTAAGCATCTGAGCTCAGTAGATTTAAGTTAGCTTAAGGGGGGGGGGGTAGCCTATATAAGAGAATGAATTGCGATGGATTTGAAGAAATGCACTGAGAGGTTATATGAGAAAAGTACAGAAAGCAGGTATAGATAGGACTTTTTGGAAATAATGAAGAACGAAGGGAGATCTCCGAGAAGTTAAGAAACTTTTGTTTGCAAAATACTGCAGTAAAACAAACCCTGCCCTTTCCTTGTGTTATCCCACTATGTGTTTGGGTACACTTGTGTATTTATGTTCTTCATGTCTTTATATGTTCATCTGATAAGACTTATGTTGTAGAATTTTCTAATATTCAGCTACATTCACTATGATGAGGAATACTGTTATCCTCAAATATAATTTGCATTAATAATATGTCGTTTTCTTTGTAAATATGTTTAGAAATTATTTATTCTGTTCTGTTTTAATGCTCATGTGTGAAGTTGATGTTTCGAAATTTATTCTGATTTTTTATGTATGTACTCCTGTCACAATTCCTGTAACACTGATGTATATGTTATTTCGATTCTTTTGTAAAGCCTGTATTACTTCAAATGTTATCTGTACTATTATGTTCTTTAAAGATGTATTTTGTACCTTTGTTATTGTATTCTTATGTTATAAAATTGTAATTGACACCAGTTCATCAAATTAAGTAACTTGTAAATTACATTTCACTGCACACGTTTCTGTTGGTCATAGTATATGGACAATATGTGAGAAGTAGGCACTGACAGTGTTTGCACGTGTGTTAATAATTCAGCATGGGACTGGATAACAGCATTGCTGGTTCTAAGGACAATTAGAAAAATAACTTTGTGAGTGCACAAGTGGTGGTTCAAGGACATGCGATATTATCCGCAAGACTCTTCAATGGTGATTGTGCACCTGCACAGTCGCAACAGATGGCTGCTGGCTATCTCTACAAGGACTGAAGTCGGTCTACACCTTTGATGACTCACCAATACCATTATTTCTACGAGGACTGCAGTGGGTCTGCACCTCTGGTGGCCCACCAATGCCGTAATCTCTACCAGGACTACAATGGGTCTACTCTGTGTTGACCTACCTACCAATAGTCTTCAAATCTTCGACTGACTCTGCTGTGGGTTTGCTCTGTTGTGGCCCATTACCTGTCTGCATGTCAAGAGTCAGCACTGTCTTTCCGTTGAAAGGACAACACTACTTCTTCAAGATTGCATGGAAATCCACTACTTCCGTGTGCATTTTCTTTTACTATTTAGACTTTGAGAAAAACACTGCAATTTTACTGTGATAAATGATAATGACTGTCTTTATGGACTGTGAGAAAATTTTAGCTTTTGACCAACATTTTATCGATAAGTGTGTGCATTTCATTTCTTTGTTATTGTAATTATGAAAAAATTTTTCAAATCTGTATTGGCCAGTGCCAAAAACAATTTTTAAATTTTTTTGTGGGGAGCGTGGGGGCTATGTAAGTAGGCTGTTTAGGTTTTTTTATTGGTAACGCCGCCGCCACGTCGCGCTCTGTATGAAAATCACTGGCTGTGCTGTGTGCAGTCTGTGGCTGGGTGGCATTGTTGTAATACTCGCCATTGTAGTGTTGGGCAGCGGCAGCTGGATGCTAACAGCGCATAGCGTTGAGCAGTTGGAGGTGAGCCGCCAGCAGTGGTGGACGTGGGGAGAGAGATGGTGGAGTTTTGTAATTTGTAAGACTGGATGTCATGAACTACCATATATATTTTGACTATTAAGGTAAATACACTGTTTGTTCTCTTTTAAAATCTTTCATTTGCTAACTATACCTATCAGTAGTTAGTGCCTTCCGTAGTTTGAATCTTTTATTTAGCTGGCAGTAGTGGCGCTCGCTGTATTGCAGTTGTTCGAGTAACAAAGATTTTTGTGAGGTAAGTGATTTGTGAAAGGTATAGGTTAATGTTAGTCAGGGCCATTCTTTTGTAGGGATTTTTGAAAGTCAGATTGCGTTGCGCTAAAAAAAATACTGTGTGTCAGTTTAAGCACAATCTTGTATAATTTTTCAAAGGGGACGTTTCAATTGTCCGTCCTCTTCTGGACTACTGCTCTGATGTATGGGATTGTTAGCAAGAACAACTGACGGAGAGCATCGAAAATGTTCAAAGAGGGGCACCTCGTTTTGTATTATCGCGAAATAGGAGATAAGGGTGTCAAGGATGTGATAAGCCAGCTAGGATGGCAAACATTAAAACAAATGCATTTTTCGTGCCAGCGCGTTGTTTTCGTCAAATTTCAATAACCAACTTCCCCGCCGAATGCAAAAAAAAAAAAAATTGTTCAAATGGCTCTGTGCACTATGGGACTCAACTGCTGTGGTCATTAGTCCCCTAGAACTTAGAACTACTTAAACCTAACTAACCTAAGGACGTCACACACGTCCATGCCCAAGGTAGGATTCGAACCTGCGACTGTAGCAGTCGCACGGTTCCGGACTGCGCGCCTAGAACCGCGAGACCACCGCGGCCAGCCCGAATGCAAAAATATTTTAACTGCGCCCACCTACATAGGGAGAAACAATTGTCATAGAAATAAAAAAGAAATCAGAACTAGTACGGGGATATGTAGGTGTTCGTTTTTCCATGCGCTGTTCGAGGTGGAAAAGTAGAAAAATAGCCTGAAGGGGATACGATAAACTCTCTGCCACGCACTTCATTGCGAATTGTACAGCAGTCATGTAGATGTATATGTAAATGGAGATGATGGTGGTTAACGCCAATAACTAACGACAAAGTATTGCTTCTGGAGAAAAATGCGTTGCCTTCCTTCGCGCCGGCCGCGGTGGCCATGCGGTTTTAGGCGCTTCAGTATGGAACCGCGAGACTGCTACGGTCGCAGGTTCGAATCCTGCTTCGGACATGGATGTGTGTGATGCCCTTAGGTTAGTTAGGTTTAAGTAGTTCTAAGTTGTTTTTTTTTTGCCTTCCTTCGCTTGACGACATTCCACCATTTGCTGCTAGTGCCTATAAACTTCAATTAGGAAAAAGGAAAAACTTAATACAGCCACTTTTAAAGAAAGTCTGTTAATCAACTTCAGTAAGACTAACAAGATGTGCAATTGACGCATCGAAAAGGGCATTGTACAAATTAACAGTGCAGTCGCTGCAATCTGTTGACGAGTTATGTCTTTAGGTGATTGATGGCAGAAATTGGGTTGACTGCAAAGGAAATAAACTGGTTAGAAAAGCAAAAAACTATTGAAAAACTGAGCGTCAGTCAGTGATTAATGGAGAGATGCCTACTGGGAAATACTGGTAGGGATAAATGTGTGAAGTAACAGTTTTGTTTAGAAGACATAATTATGAGAGCAAAGGTGTTGGGTGGACCATGTTTCCAGATGAGTGGATCGAGTAAGCAAGTTCTTTGTTAAATTCTGCTCCGATAACGTCTTGAAAAGGTGTACACCACTATGTCTTTTGACACAGCACTCTATCCTACACTCGTGCAATTAAGGATAATGCTGATACATGGTGAGACAACGCACTGGTGGGCGATTTGCGGATTTAAATCACCTCGGGGTATCACCATGAGGTGCATTTGACCTGCGGTCGTCGGACGGTGACGCTGGCAGCAGTCCACATACGCAGAGGTGTGTTGGAGCATGTCAGAGTACGGTGCAGCGAGTAAGTGTGCAGATGTTTTCAGACGTGCTAATGGTGACTGTGTGTTTAAAATGGTTCAATGAACACATATTACTGACGCTGTCAAGGGCAGAATACTGGGGGAACTGGAGGCTGGTCAAACACAGTAGGTCGTAAAACAGGCCTTCCGTATGCCACAAAGTGTCATCTCAAGATCATGGCAACGATTCCAGTAGACAGGACACGTGTCCAGGCGCTACAGTACGGTACGTCCACAGTGCACAACACCACAAGGAGACCGATATCTGACCATTAGTGCCCTCAGACGGCCACCGAGTACTGCAGGTGGCCTTTGCTCGGAACCTTACTGCATCTACTGGAACAGTTGTCTCCCGACACACAATCTACAGACGACTGAACAGACATGGTTTATGCGCCTGGAGACCTGCAAGGTGCATTCCACTGACCCCTGGCCACATGAGAGCCCGTAAAGCCTGGTGTCAAGAACACAGTACATGGCCATTGGAACTGTGGTCCCAGGATATGTTCACGGACGAGTCCAGGTATAGTCTGAACAGTGATTCTCGCCGGGTGTTCATCTGGCGTGAACCAGGAACCAGATACCAACCCTTTAATGTCCTTGAAAGGGAGCTGTATGGAGGTCGTGGTTTGATGGTGTGGGGTGGGATTATTATTGGTGCACGTACACCCCTGCATGTCTTTGACAGAGGAACTGTAACAAGTCATTTTGCACCAGTATGTCCGCCTTTTCAGAGGTGCTATGGATTCCATCTTCCTCCTGATGGATAATAACGCACGGCCTCACCGAGCTGCAGTCGTGGAGGAGTGCCTTGAAACAGAAGAGAATACCTAAACCCCATCGAGCACGTCTGGGATGCTCTCGGTTGACGTATCGCTGCACATCTTCAAAACCCCTAGGACACTTCAGAAGCTCCGACAGGCACTGGTGCAAGAATTGGAGTCTATACCCCAGCAGCTGCTCGACCACCTGATCCAGAGTGTGCCAACCCGTTGTGCGGCCTGTGTACGTGTGCATGGTGATCATATCCCATATCGATGTCGGGGTACATGCGCAGGAGACAGTCGCGGTTTGTAGCACAGGTATTTCCAGACGGTTTTCTCAACTTATCACCAATACCGTGGAGTTACAGAACTGTGTCGCGATTCTTAATTTATGAGCATGAGTGTACTTACACCAATGAGCCAAAACATTACGACCACGCGCTTAATAGCTTGATTTTCCATCTTTGGAAATAAATATATCACCAGCTTTGCGTATGATGGATCCGAAAGTTTGTTGGTAGGTTTGTGGAGGTACGTGGTATTAGATGTCTAAGCAAAAGTCATCCAATTGACGTAGATATCGAGGCGCTGATTTGCGTGCGCGGTGATGGTACCCGATAGCGACACTCATAAGTTCCATTGGATTTATATCAGGCGAATTTGATCGCCGAGGCATCAACTTGAGTTCACTATAACGATCCTCAAACCACTGTAGCACGGTTCTGGCTGCGACACACGGACAATTATACTGATGAAAGATGACATTGCCGGTGGGCCGGTGTGACCGAGCTGTTCTAGGCGCTTCAGTCTGGAACTGCGCGAAAGCTACGGTCGCAGGTTCGAATCCTGCCTCGGGAATGGATGTTTGTGATGTCCTTAGGTTAGTTAGGTTTAAGTAGTTTTAAGTTCTAGGGGACTGATGACCTCAGATGTTAAGTCCCATAGAGCTCAGAGCCATTTGAACCATTTTTGATGACACTGCCGTCAGGGAAGACATCAAGCATGAAGGGATGCAAGTGGTTCGCAGCTGTCAGCGTGTCTTCGATTACTTCCACAAGTTCCACGCAAGGGCAGGAAAATGTCTCCCAAAGCATAATACTGCTCTCACCAGCCTCCGTCCGTGGAGCGCTGAACGTTTCGAGCCGCCGTTCACCTCGATGACGGCGTTTGTGGAGACGACCATGGACACAGTGTGCCAGAAATGTGATTCACTTGAAGTAGCGACACATTTCAATTGATCGACGGTAGATCCCCGAGGATCCCTTGCCAGCTACAATCGTAGCTGACGATGTCGTTGGGTCAACATGTGAACTCTGCAGACACCATGTCCAACCATGTACGATCAACGGTGGGCTCCGAAACACTTGTGGCTGCACCAGCACTGTGCTCTTTCAGCAGATCTACATCTACATGTACATCCATACTCCGCAAGTCACCTGACGGTGTGTGGCGGAGGGTACCTTGAATACCTCTATCTGTTCTCCTTCTATTCCAGTCTCGTATTGTTCGTGGATAGAAGGATTGTCGGTATGCCTCTGTGTGGGCTCTAATCTCTCTGATTTTATCCTCGTGGTCCCTTCGCGAGATATACGTAGGAGGGAGGAATATACTACTTGACTCCTCGGCGAAGGTATCTTCTCGAAACTTCAACAAAACCCCTACAGAGCTACTGAGCGTCTCTCCTGCAGAGTCTTCCACTGGAGTTTATCGATCATCTCCGTAACGCTTTCGCGATTACTAAATGATCCTGTAACGAAGAGCGCTGCTCTCCGTTGGATCTTCTCTATCACTTCTATGAACAATATCTAGTACGGATCCCACACCGGTGGGCAGTATTCAAGCAGTGGGCGAGCAAGTGTACTGTAACCTACTTACTTTGTTTTCGGATTGCATTTCCTTAGGATTCTACCAATGAATCTTAGTCTGGCATCTGCTTTATCGACGATCAACTTTATATGATCATTCCATTTTAAATCACTCCTAATGCGTACTCCCAGATAATTTATGGAATTAACTGCTTCCAGTTGCTGACCTGCTATATACTAGCTAAATGATAAAGGATCGTTCTTTCTATGTATTCGCAGCACATTACATTTGTCTACATTGAGATTCAATTGCCATTCCCTGCACCATGTGTCAATTCGCTGCAGATCCTCCTGCATTTTAGTACAATTTCCCATTGTTACAATCTGTCGATATAACACAGCATCATCCGCAAAAAGCCTCAGTGAACTTACGATGTCATCCACAAGGTCATTTATGTATATTGGGAATAGCAACGGTCCTACGACGATCCCCTGCGGCACACCTGAAATTACGCTTACTTCGGAAGACTTCTCTCCATTGAGAATGACATGCTGCTTTCTGTTATCTAGGAACTCTTCAATCCAATCACACAGTTGGTCTGATAGTCCATACGCTCTTACTTTTCATGAAACGACTGTGGGGGACTGTATTGAACGACTTGCGGAAGTCAAGAAACACGGCATCTACCTCGGAACCCGTGTCTATGGCCCTCTGAGTCTCGTGGACGAATAGCGCGAGCTGGGTTTCACACGATCGTCTTTTTTCGAAACAAAAGCTGACTCCTACAGAGTAGATTTGTACTCTCCAGAAAAGTCATTATACTCGAACATAATACGTGTTCCAAAATTCTACAACTGATATGCCACAGATCACCATCTATTCTAATTTTCAGACCCTCCGAACCCCACGTTCTGCAAAGAGTCGTGTGTTCCAACCATTTAAAGCCTAGTGGTAGTTTCACTGTCCTATGTCTTTCTGTAGATGCTCACGACATTTGCACGTGAACATTGGACCAGCTTCGCCGTTTTCGAGATTCTCGTCCACAGGCTCTACGTTATAACAATCTTCCCTTCGTCAGAGTCACTAATCTCACATGATTTCTCCGTTTGCAGCCCATATCTTCGCTAGGATGATCCCCCGGCCGCGTCCGCTCCGTTTACGTACTTTAGTTACCACGTCACTTGCCCAAGCGCCACCAGGTGGCATCCAACGTCGCGGTGGGCAGAGGTGATAATGTTTTGACTGGTCAATGTATATAGCCGCGCTCTGTTGCTCCAGACATGAAATTTACACTACTGGCCATTAAAATAGCTACACCAAGACGAAATGCAGATGATAAACGGGTATTCATTGGACAAATATATTGTACTAGAACTGGCACGTGATTACATTTTGCCGGCCGGAGTGCCGTGCGGTTCTAGGCGCTACAGTCTGGAGCCGGGCGACCGCTATGGTCGCAGGTTTGAATCCTGCCTCGGGCATGGATGTGTGTGATGTCTTTAGGTTAGTTAGTTCTAGGCGACTGACGACCTCAGAAGTTAAGTTGCGTAGTGCTCAGAGCCATTTGAACCATTTGATTACATTTTCACGCAATTTGGATGCATAGATCCCCAGAAATCAGTACACAGAACAACCACCTCTGGCCGTAATAACGGCCTTGATACGCCTGGGCATTGAGTCAAATGGAGCTTGGATGGCGTGTACAGGTTCAGCTGCCCACGCAGCTTCAACACGATCCCACAGTTCATCAAGAGTAGTGACTCGCGTATTGTGACGAGCCAGTTGCTCGGCCACCATTTACCAGACGTTTTCAGTTGGTGAGAGATCTGGAGAATGTGCTAGCCAGGGCAGCAGTCGAACATTTTCTGTATCCAGAAAGCCCCGTACAGGACCTTCAACATGCGGTCGTACATTATCCTGCTGAAATGTAGGGTTTCGCAGGGATCGAATGAAAGGTAGAGCCATGGGTCGTAACACATCCCAAATGTAACGTCCACTGTTCAGAGTGCCGTCAATGCGAACAAGAGGTGACCGAGACGTGTAACCAATGGCAACCCACACCATCACGCCGGGTGATACGCCAGTATGGAGATGACGAATACACGCTTCGAATGTACGTTCACCGCGATGTTGCCAAACACGGATGCGACCATCATGATGATTTAAACAGAACCTGAATTCATTCGAAAAAATGACTTTTTGCCATTCGTGCACCCAGGTTCGTCGTTGAGTGCACCATCTCAGGCATTCCTGTCTGTGATGCAGCGCCAAGGGTAACCGCAGCCATGGTCTCCGAGCTGATAGTCCATGCTGATGCAAACGTCGTCGAACTGTTCGGGCAGATGGTTGTTGTCTTGCAAACGTCTCCATCTGTTGACTCAGGGATCTAGACGTCGCTGCACGATCCGTTACAGCCGCGATGATAAGATGCCTATCATCTCGACTGTGATACGAGGCCGTTGGGATCCAGCACGGCGTTCCGTATTACCCTCCTGAACCACAATCGCGGTTTACCAAAGTCGGAAACGTGATGGTACGCAATTCTCCTCCTTACACGAGACATCACAACAACGTCTCACCAGGCAACGCCAGTCAACTGCCGTTTGTGTATCAGAAATCGGTTGGAAACTTTCCTCATGTCAACGCGTTGTAGGTGTCGCCACCGGCGCCAACCTTGTGTGAATGCTCTGAAAAGCTAATCATATGCATATCACAGCATCTTCTTCCTGTCTGTTACATTTCGCGTATGTAGCACGTCATCTTCGTGGTGTAGCAATTTTAATCGCCAGTAGTGTAAAAATAAACCGAGTCATACCCTAGGAAACATCACTCTAACACCGTCTAACACAGCCTCCAGTTCACATAATGCGCTCAGTTCGAAGTCGTAAATCGTCTACAAGTTTATCCCGATGCAGCCACTCACTACTGATCCGATTATGCAGATTTACCAGATCGCGTGAGTGTTGATTGTTGCGTTTCATCCGCTGTTCCGAGCAGTCCCAGGTATTTTCTTGCCATCCATTAACCCATTACTACCCAGCGTTACATTAATGTCACATGTGTCACTGCTGGACATTTACTACTTTTTTTTGGACAACAATGAACTTATACACGGTCGAATCACATCAATGTAACCATCGCCTATGTTCGGCGTCCACGTGCAACAACCGCTCACAGATGGCAGATGGCAGCACTAGCTGTGGAGAGTATATAAACTTATCAGGGGGACAAGGAAAACAATACAGTCGTTGTCTTAAGGTGGGAACGGACCAATTTATCTAACTTCCAAAAGGGTATGGTCATTATTAGAAACCAAATTATAAACTCTTCCCGAACAGGCCATGAAGGCCCGAAGGTACCCATTGGCCGCCATGTCATCCTCAACCCACAGGCGTCACTGGATGCGAATATGGAGGGGCATATGATCGGAACACCGCTCTCCCGGCCGTATGCCAGTTTACGAGACCGGAGCTGCTACTTCTCAGTCAAGTAGCTCCTCAGTTTGCCTCACAAGGGCTGAATGCACCCCGCTTGCCAACAGCGCTCGGCCGACCGGATGGTCACACATCTAAGTGCTACGCCAGCCCGACAGCGCTTAACTTCGGTGATTTGACAGGAACCGGTGTTACAACTGCGGCAAGGCCGTTGGCAGAAACCGAATTATATCTATCGTAAAAACCTTAAAATTTGCATGAAAATGCTTAAAAATGCATGAAAAACGTCGAAATATGCAAGAACAAATAATTAAAAAAACATGGTAGTTACTGAGTGCATTATATCTCAAAGTCGAACCTGTTCATACCGGCCACGAGAAAAATCGCTACATTTAGAACGCTGATATCATTTTCTATTCAGAAATTCTGGTAGAGATTAGGAAGGGGGCCTTTCTGGATTGTTTTCTAAAAATCTGGAAAATGGGGACGCATACCATGTTTCAAGAATTGTTCCTGCTTTGCTATTGTTGTCGGTAACGAGTGAATGCGATGCGAGTGAGTCGCAGTGAAACAATCGATAAGTACAATACCAACGTCGAGATACACCGCACGCAGAAGGTCACGCTCAGAAGCTCCGTACTATTTTATTTAAAAAACAAAAATCAATCATGAATGTTTTTCAACACCATTAACGTTTAATTAATACTATTCGACCAAAGCATCATTTACAATTCATTTTACAATTTTCAACTATTACAAACATAAACGACCAAGTACTGTTCCAAATGTTCTGTAGTAAGATTGTCTCTCCGATCACTCAAAACATTTTTATAAGCAGAAAAGGGCCGTTCTACATCAACGGAGGTAACTGGGCGGTATTTGAATTTGGGTGCTATGTTGGCACTTTCTGTTTCTGGTACGAGTTCACCCATCCCATTAATAAAACTATCAACTTGGCACAAGGGTTCAAAGCCTGAGTTATTGTTCAAAATGTTTTCGAACTCTTCTTTAAGTTTTCTTGAGAATATCTCCGGCAATGAGGAATTCACTGGAATAATTTTATTCATTAACTGAATAGACATTCAACGCCACTTCCTGAGTTTCAAGCTTTTTAATACTTGCAGGTATATGGGAAAAATGAGTGCTAATCACAGCAATGTCTTATTTCTTAGCAAAACCCTTAAAATGTTCCTTTGCTCTGGCAAAGCCCCTGCACTATCGATGTCGTTTACCACCCCTTTAATGGCCTCGAAATGTTCATTGTAAAACAATGCAGCTTAGACCCACGTACCTCAACGAGTTACCACTGGTTCGGGAGGTAAAGGAACATTTTGTAGTTTTTCTTTGTAGGCCTTGCTGCGAGCAGGAGCCCTTAGAAGCACTTTCTTTGTGGATGAAATCAGTTTATTCACGTTCCAAACGTGGAACGTACTTCTTCAGCAAGGCGATGTACTCCATGAGCAAAAGCACGTCACATGAATCAAATTGGGATAAAATCCCGGAGGGCTTTTTCTGCTTTGGTCACATAGGGAGCAGCATCTAAAATAAACACAAACACCTTTTCATCTGCAGAAGATTCTGGAAATATTTTTCTGCTACCCTCATTCACAAATCTGGCGATCGTAGAATGATTTACCTTATCAGGTTCTTGGAGGCCGCTAAATAGGAAGAAGAAGGGTCTTCTTTTAAAGCGCCAACAGTTAAATTTGCAGTGTAACGGCCACAAGTGTCTGTAGTTTCGTCAACTGTTATCCAGATAATGCTGTCTGTAATTCACTGCGTATATCGAATTCGTTAATAATAATTTTATAAACACGGTAATGGCTTTAGCGAGCTCATTTCACTATCACAACTCAGACGCTGTCTTTAGATTTTGTGTAGCATGTCTGCAAGCAGTTTTGGTGTTTTTAGTGAATACATCAGGTTCTCATTTTAAAAGCTACGAGGCTTCCCGCCGTCTTGACGCACGGTTTTAGTTCAGATGACAGAACTCCCCACTTCTTCCAAAAGTTCTTCCCGAAAACTGCTTTCTGCAAAGAAGAACTATTCAACTGTTCTGGAAGATTACCTGATTTTTTCTCTTTCTTTCTAATTTGGCAAATTCCAAACAAACCTGAACTCACAGCTCAAGTTGCAACATGTTAGTAACACAAGCATGACAGAGCTGTTCCAAGACTATTGGCAGAATCCTCCTTCATTTCATTCAACGCTCTTAGGTCAATGTTGGTCATCGTCATGGAACCTCATGAGGGTGGGGCTCCATGATGCGACGCACGGCCTCTACAGACTCTGTGGCTACTTGCGGTGATACGGTTTCATCTTAAGACGATCTTTATCCGCCGCACAACACCCCAGATGCACCTTTAACAAAAAATCCAAAGACAACAAACCCCGAAACGGTTCAATACCCCGAATAACCCAAACAACATAACTTAAACTTGATTGTTTTCCAAATAGCCAGAATCTCAGTTGTATCAGCTACTAGGAGGGCAGGTGTTTTACGAACTCCCTAGTTACTACTTCACGTCTTTGTACCCTCACTCGCCATCTTAGCCGGAACTTACACTGTCCAATGTGCGATGCGAAGCTACAAGACAGGATGCGATGCGAAGCGAAGCGAACTAGATTCCCCAAAGCCATGCGATGCGATGGTGCGTTCACGCTGCGTGGTATGCGATGCGAAGCAGATTCCCCACGGCGGTACTATGCGACGGAGCGTTCACACTGCATGCGATGCAACGTGAAGCGAAGCAGATTGCCCAAAGCGAGGCGATGCGATGGCGCGATCTGGCCAATATGGAACAGTAGCTGCTAAGCAGTCTTAGCACGATGTCAGTCTTCCTCCAACCAATAAAACCGGTTTTAGAAGAAACAAATGCACTCAGAGTTCGAGACAGTCTTGAATGGGTGCATAAAATCAACAAAGAGAGGAGTGTAGAATTCCATCGTTTGTACAGTGACTGGAAAAAAGATGAAGATGAACTCTGGAATTACTTCAGAATGAGCACAGAGAATTTGGTTGTATTGTGTCGTCTGGTTCAAGTAGTTTAGAAAGCAAAACAAAAATTTCAGGAAGTCTATTACATCTGAAGAGAAACTTGTGGTCACCATCATGTAAGTTCACATTATTAAGTTTATCAGACACTTTTTCTTCTTCTTTCCGTGCCTGTCCGGTTCGGATGTTGGCGATCGCGATGGCTAATCTTCTCTTGGTGGTAGCAACACGATATAGCTCTTCTGAAGATACATTGAACCAGCATCTAAGGTTGTCAAATCAAGAAATTCGTCTTCTTCCAGGACCTCTTTTGCTCTTGATTTTCACTTGAAATATTTTTGTAGCAAATCATATCTATTTGTATTGCATATGACACGTCCTAGATATTGCAACTTCTGGCGTTTTACTATCTTGATTAACTTAGTTGTTGTGTTCTCTCTTCTCAAAACTTCTATCTTTGTTACTCTCTGGGTCCAAGGTATTTTCAGGATCCGCCTGTAAAGCCACAATTCAAAAGCCCCCATCTTCTTCTTCGTGTTTTTATTTAAGGTCCATGTGACAGCACTCATTTTCTGGAACACATTTTTTGCTCTCTCGATGGGAATCTTGATTTCTTGCGAGCTATCTCAACTTTCATTCATTATGGTCTCAAGATATTTATATTGTTTTACCCTTTCTTTAATTCTCTGATGTATGACTAAGTTTACTCCTCTAATATTTTCCTTCCTTAGGAACATCAGATTTGTCTTTGTCGTGTTTATTTCGAGCCTATTGAGCGCTGTCTCTTACATTTCTATCGATTAATAATCGTACCCCCTTGAATAGTGTCAGCAAATACGATAGTATTATCAGCATATCGAATGTTATTTAATTTTATTCCCTTTATCAAAATTCATTCTTCTACGTCTTCTAAATGTGAATTCTAAGTATATATTAAATAGTATGGGCGAAAAGATACATCCCTGTCTCACACCCCTGAGAACGTTGACTGCTTCAATGTGATCTCCATCAGTACGCAACACCGATGTTTGATTCCAGTTCAGGTTCTTGATGATTCGCAGATCTCTTTCCTCCATTCCAATATTCTCAAGATATCCATCAGTTTATCGTGTTTTACTCTATTAAAAGCCTTCTAATAATCTATTAGGCAAGCAAATACATTTTTACTTACATTTCTACACCACTGAAACAATTCTTGTACAGTGAACCAGACTTCTCTCACATCCACAGCATCCCCAAACTGATTGGGGTTATGTGTCCCTCACATGGACTCTGGTTTCAGCCACTCCAGTTGAATGTTTCCAGTTACAGAAATTTGATTGAAAATTTGAGTTAACCATTTTACATGATTTTGATCCATCAGTTTTAAGAACTCTGTTTCTAGTTTATCTGATCCCAAGGCCTTTCTGTACTTCATCGGACAGATGTATGTTCGAACCTCTACTTCTAGTATTTCTGTACCGCTTACATCATTTGTATTTGAATTAAAATCACATCTAGGGTAGTGAAATAAATTTCCTACCTATTTCTCTATGACTTTTTCTTGTCTTCTAATTCAACCACCAGTTTCCCTGCTTCATCCACTAGTTTTCCACTGATGCTATTGATTTTCTCATGTACATTGAAACTAACATATTTACTTTGATACAACTGGATTTCCTTGCATTGCTCTACTTTTTCGTTTTCTTTTGCCTCCCTTATTTTTCTTGTGACGTCCATATTTATCTTGCGGTACTCCGTTGGGTTTTCCCTATTTAATCTCTTTTCCTCCATTAGATTCAGTGTCTCATCCGTCGTCCATGGCTTTCTCTTCTTTCTCTCTGGTTTCATGTACTCTTCTTTTATTTGTTGTAGAACATTTTGCAGTTTGTTCAGTTCTAAATTGACACTGTTACTTGTGATGTCTTCTGTTTTAATCACCAAGTTGAGTTCTATTTTTATGTATTGTTTTACTATCGGATCTTTCATTTTTCTCAAATTGTAGCTTTACTTTTCTTTCTTTTTTCTCTCTTCAGTGTAACTGTAACAAATTCTTCAAGCGGTGTGTCACCAGAGTTTAGGTCTGCCCTGGGTATGTTTTTACTAGAGTGCAGCTGTTGCTGAAACGTTTATTTTCTAGTATGAAATCGGTCTGGTTTCTCACATATTTCCCAGGTCTGTCCTTCGGAGACTTCGATGTCTACAATCTTCTAGGTGGAAGTTCAAACCAGATGTCCATAGTCACTAGATCATTTGACACCGCAAAATTTTTGTATCATCCCCTCTAGTATTCCTCTCTCCTGGTCCAAATGGTCCTACTATGTCTGATGTTCTACCGTCCCCTACTTTCGAATTAAAATCTCCCATCACAATTGTCAACTCATACTTGTTATTTTTCCTCAGAGTCCCGTTTATGTTATCCTAAAATGCTTCCACCTCTTCATCTTCCTTGTCCATTGTAGGGGCATACATTTGTTTGTATCGCTTGGGATACTACTCAGCTGCAATGACATTGTACGGGCTGCTGCAGGTATGGAACCTTTGAGACACCGTGCTAGTTTCGCTGATAGTATTACGCCGACTCCATGCTCATGCTTCCCGTATGCTCTTCCTAACTGTAGCGCTCTGTATTCATTTAATGTAAACAGCTCCTGTGTCCGGCCATAGTATCTCGCTAACTCCAATTATCTCTTCTCCCATTACAATCAGTTTCTTGAATTGTATTGTGTATTTTTCCCTCGTTGACTCACTGATTTTATGTTCCAGATTGCGACTTATTTTTCTTGAAATTTGATTTTCTTCATGTCTGTACTCATAACTGTTCCTCCTGGAGATCCGGCTGAGGAACTCAATCTGGACGCTAATTTCGCCGTGAGCATCCCATGACGATTACTAGGACAGGCCATGAGGCACTTAATGTAGCCGTTGTCCAGTGCGTTGTACATCCTTGCGCCGTTGAACATCTTGATGGTTCCTGCGCCTCTAGAGCCATTTTCCCAGCTCTAGGGCAAGACAGTGCTCTAAGCTCAGTCCACTGCTGGCAAGAAGAGGGGAACCAATCCTGGGAGTCACTCTGTCGCCAGAGCCATCAGTCTAAAGCAGGGTGCACCATGGGCAGGTGAGGATGGAATTTGGTGGATTCTACTCCTTTCACCCCAAAACACATTTTACTGTATGAAATTTACAATTTATGATACATTCGACATATTTTGTCCATTATGACTTTGCTGAAAAGAGATTGAAACAATGTCGATGACAATTCAAAGAAAATATTGAAGTCTCCACTTAAACTAATGCTCATAAATTAAGGATAACTGCAGACTGTGGTGGCACACAACGTGGCACTACACACAACTGGAGCTAATAGCATAGGCACATAGGGAACATACACGACACAGATCTATCCACGGTATTGGTGATAAGTTGAGAAAACCGTCCCGAAACACATGTACTACAAAACGCCACTGTTTCCTGCCCATATACTCCGACATCAATATGGGATATGATCACCATGAACACGTACACAGGCCGCACAACGGGTTGGCATACTCTGGATCAGGTGGTCGAGCAGCTGCTGGGGTATAGCCTCCCATTCTTGCTCCAGTGCCTGTCGGATCTCCTGAAGTGTACTAGGGGTTTGAAGACATGCAGCGACACGTCTACCGAGAGCATCCCAGACGTGCTCGATGGAGTTTAGGTCTGCAAAACAGGCAGGCCACTCCATTCGCTTGATATCTTCTGTTTCAAGGTACTCCTCCACGATGGCAGCTCGGTGGAGCCGTGCGTTATCATCCATTAGGGGGAAGGTGGGACCCACTGCACCCTTGAATAGGTGGATATACTGATGCAAAATGACGTCCCAATACACCTGACCTGTTACAGTTCCTCTGTCAAAGACATGCAGGGTTGTACGTGCACGAATCATAATCCCACCCCACACCATCAAACCACGACCTCCATACAGCTCCCTTTCAAGGACATTAAGGGGTTGGTATCTGATTCCTGGTTCACGCCAGATGAAAACCTGGCGAGAATCACTGTTCAGTCTATACCTGGACTCGTCCGTGAACATAACCTGGAACCACTGTTCCAATGGCCATGTACTGTGTTCTTGATACCAAGCTTTACGGGCTTTCCTGTGACCAGGGGTCAGTGGAATGTACCTTGCAGGTCTCCGGCGAATAAGCGATATCTGTTCATTCGTCTGTAGACTGTGTGTCTGGAGACAAGTGTTCCAATGGCTGCGGTAAGGTTCCGAGCAAGGCTACCTGTAGTACTCTGTGGCCGTCTGCGGGCACTGATGGTCAGATATCGGCCTTCGTGTGGTGTTGTACACTATGGACGTACCGTATTGTAGCGCCTGGACACTTTTCGTGTCTGCTGGAATCGTTGCCATAATCTTGGGATCACACTTTGTGGCACACGGAGGGCCCGTGCTACGACCTGCTGTGTTTGACCAGCCTCCAGTCGCCCTGGTATTCTACCTCTCATAACGTCATCAATATGTGTTCTTTGAGCCATTTTGAACACATAGTCACCATTAACACGTCTGAAAACGTCTGCACACTTACTCCCTGCACCGCATGGTCATACCCCGATGTGATTTAAACCCGCAAACCGCCCACCAGAGCGTTGTTTCACCATGTATCAGCATTATCCTTAATTTATGAGCATGAGTGTAGATGGGCGCCTGAAATGACACTCTCAGCTTGACGATTTTCAGGCCGGCGGAACGGAATGGAAGAATGAGCGGTGGAAGAGGTGAAGAACGTTCCAATTCATCCACTAAAATCTGCTGCATTTTAATTCTAGCTCTCAACTGAGCTTCAGGTTGTGGTTTTCGCGTAGTGGGCAGCAAACACAGTACAAAATTATAACCGTCATCTTGCGTCTCGCCTTTAAAAATTTGGCGCTCAATAAGCTCCAGCTTTCGTTTTTCTGTTTTAGCAACTTCGTATTTGTAGATTTCCTTGATCTCTTATTTAGGTTGTTTGGGTGCCGGGAGACTGAGGGTGGAGGCGTAGAAACGCTGCCCTCCGAATTTTCTGTCAGCCTCGAACAGCTGGCTCTTGGCGAACGCTGCTTGCTCTCGTCAACTGAAGCACTCCGTGACTAAGTAACAGTCGTTGACGACTGTACGTCGGCATGTTGAGATACGGTTCTTTTCCGTTGCGAAATGTTATCTTTTGTCTGCCGCCGGCCGGTGTGGCCGAGCGGTTCTAAACGCCGGCACGGTAGGTCAGTGTGTTCGGTCAGAGGGTTAGCTGCCCTCTGTAACAAAAAAAAAAAAACTGACTTCATCGATCAACAACGAACTTATACAAGGGTGTCTACCGACGTCCGCCCCAAGCAGATGCGAAGAACAAAAGCGAACAAAATCAGATTAAAAAAAAAAAGTGCTTCTGTCTGGAACCGCGAGACCGCTGCAGTCGCAGGTTCGAATCCTGCCTCGGGCATTGATATGTGTCCTTAGGTTAGTTAGGTTTAAGTAGTTCTAAAGTCTAGGGGAGTGACGACCTCAGATGTTAAGTACCATAGTGCTCAGAGCCTTTTTTTTTGTCTGCCATGGTGTCATATTGTCTGTCAGGAACGTCAGTACCTCCTTTCACGGGCAGTTATTACACTGAAGTGCCAAAGAAACTGGTACAGGCATGCCTATTCAAATACAGAGATATGTAAACAGGTAGAATACGGCGCTGCGGTCGGCAACGCCTGTATAAGAAACAAGTGCCTAGCGCAACTGTTAGACCTGTTACTGTTGCTAAATCAAGATTTAAGTGAGTTTTAACGTGGTGTTACAGTCAACGCACGAGTGATACCGCATCTCCGATTAGCGATGTTGTGGGGATTATCCCGTATCACCATTTCATGAGTGTACCGTGAATATCAGGAATCCGGTAAAACAACAAATCTCTGACATCGGTGCGGCCGGAAAAAGATCCTGCGAGAACGGGATCAACGACGGCTGAAGAGAATCGTTTAACGTGACAGAAGTGCAATCCTTCCGCAAATTGCTGAAGATTTCAATCCTAGTCCATCCTCAAGTGTCAGTGTGCGAACCATTCAAAGAAACACACATCGGTATGGGCTTTCGGAGCCGAAGGCCCACTCTTTACGTCGCACCTGGGTCCGTCAACACCGACATAGGACCGCTGATGACCGGAAACATGTTGGCTAGTCGGACGAGACTCGATTCAAATTGTATCGACTGGACGGACATGTACGGGTATGGAGACATCCTCATGAATCCATGCACCGTGCATCTCACCAAGGGACTGTTCAAGCTGGTGGAGCTCTGTAATAGTGTGGGACGTGTGCAGTTGGGAGTGATATGGGACCCCTGATACGTATAGATACGATTCTGACAGGTGACACGTACGTAAGCATCCTGTCTTGTCACCTGCATCCATTTATAAAATAATAATTAAATCAAGACCCTAAGCAGTCGATAGGCGTTGACATACATCAACGGGGATAGTTGAAAATGTGTGCCCCGACTGTGACTCGAACCCGGGAATCTCCTGCTTACATGGCAGACGCTCTATCCATCTGAGCCGCCGAGGGCACGGAGGATAGTCGACTGCAGGCATTTATCCCTTACACGCTCCCCGTGAGACCGACATTCCCAACTTAATGTCCACGCACTACATTCGTAGTGTCTCTGTCCATTGCACTCAAACTCGGGGCAGACAATGTTACCGAGTCCCGTAAGAGTTCGGGCAATGTGTGTGCGTCCAGCCCAGAAATGAAGTCAATGGCCGGTTAGCCTTAACTATATGAAGATGGTATCAGTTCTTTCGGACATGTACATTCTAACAGACTTGGACAATTCCAGCAGGACAGTGCGACACCCCAAAAGTCCGTAATTGCTACACAGTGATTGCAAGAACACTCTTCCGAGTTTAAACACTACCGCTGGCCACCAAACTCCCAAGACATGAACGGTATTCTGTATATCTATGATGCCTTGCAACATGCTATTCAGAAGAGATCTCCACTTCCTCGTACTCTTTCGGATTTATGGACAGCTCCGCAGGATTCATAGTGTCAATTCCCTACAGAATTACCTCAGACATTGGTCGAGTCCATGCCATGTCGTGTTATGGTACTTCTGCTCGGTCGCGGGGGACCTACACGATATTAGACAGCTATACCAGTTTCTTTGGCTCTTCAGTATCCATTGGAATGATGGCAAGCCACCTTCGTCTCTTGAACGTTTTGCACGATTTCTTTCAGTTCCGAGAGTAACGTGTCCTGTAAATATTTCCACTTAGTCTTCACCACCTCCATCGGACATGAATATATGCATGAATAATTAAGTAGAGTTTATACTGAATATAATATTTTTGTCCGCAGTATATTATAAGTAAAACCTACAAAGATCCTTCGCAGCATTAATTACTGATCATTTCGATCTTCTTCAGCTATTTATGGGTCGGTATACCATTCAGTGCACTGTCACAGTCATTTCGGATGGATAAAATTACAGTTGCACAAAGTGTGCATGAAACGTGCGCCGAAATGTGGATAATTCTGATCCTATACACCTGCCTCCTCCTGCTATACAACAGCTTCAAACTGCTGCCAAACACATGTACGCTGATTAGAATTTTCCGAACTGTATGGGGCCATTGATGGTAAGCACATTCGGGTTGAGTGCTACCCTCATTCAGAGACATTGTACTACAATTGTAAAAATTCTTTTTCACTTGCTTTAGTAGATGTAGCCGAAGCTAACCGGAGATTAACAGCAATTGACTTTCAAGATTTCAGCACGCTCTAAGATGGCAGGCAAGTGATTTGTACGATAATATTTTGAACGTTCCACAAAACTGGCCTTCGCCAAAAGAAAAGCCTGAAACTTCAGTAAATGCCCCACTGGTGTTGACCTGAGATGAAGCCTTTCCCTATTGGAAAATGTAATGTGTCCGTTTACTGGACTGTCACTGATTGACCAAGAAACGTTATTTAATTCTTTCGTGATCAGTGTGACTTGTGTGTCCCACACACAAGTTTATTTCCCTGAGTTTATAGGGATATGAAACTCCCACATCTGAGTGGTGCTGCAATCCACTGTTGAATGTATCAACTGCTTGGAGCCAACAG
Organism: Schistocerca gregaria; assembly: GCF_023897955.1. Classification (NCBI taxonomy): domain Eukaryota; kingdom Metazoa; phylum Arthropoda; class Insecta; order Orthoptera; family Acrididae; genus Schistocerca; species Schistocerca gregaria. The sequence goes on along the minus strand of NC_064925.1, from coordinate 515,783,334 downwards.
GGTCTCATTGTTTGGTACCTAATGCGGGAGATATCGCTTAATCTACGTCTACATGGGTTCTCTGCAAATCACACTTAAGTGCATGGCAGAGAGTTCGCCGAACCGCCGTCACAATAATTCTCTATTATTCCAATCTCAAATACCGCACGGAAAAAAGGAACACTTGTATCTTCCCGTGCGTGCTCTGTTTTCTCTTGTTTTAATATGATGATCGTTTCTCCCTATGTAGGTAGACATCAACAAAATATATTCGCATTCGGAGGAGAATGTTGGTGACTGAAATTTCGTGATAGGCTTCCGCTGCAATAAGAAACGCCTTTGTTTTAATTATGTCCACCCCAAGTCCTGTATCATGTCCGTGACACTCTCTCCCCTATTTCGCGATAATAAGAACTTGCTGCTCTTTTTTTAACTTTCTCGATGTACTCCGTTAATCCTATCTGGTGAGAATCCCAAACCGCGCAACGGTACTCCAAAAGAGGACGGACAAGCATAGTGTATGTAGGCAGTCTCTTTAGTAGATCTGTTACATTTTTTAAGTGTTCCGGAAATAAAATTAAGTCTTTCGGTTGCCTTCCCCACAAATTTTTCTATGTGTCCTTCCCAATTTAAATTGTTCGTAATTCTAATTCCCAGGTATTTAGTTGAATTTACGGCCGTCCGTGTAACCGAAGTTTAACAGACTTCTTTTAGCACTCATGTAGATAACCACACACTTTTTATTATTTAGGGTCAAATACCAACTTTCACAACATACAGATATATTTTCTAAATCGTTTTGCAATTTCTTTTGATCTCCTGATGCCTTTACTGGACGATAAACGACAGGATCATCTGCAAATACCTTAAATCACTTCTGTTTGTTGTGACCCCTCTGACGGGAAATCGCGACTCCAGTCGCATAACTGAGACGATAATCCATAAGCACGCAATTTCATCACAAGCCGCTTGTCTGGTACACTGTCAAAAACCTTCTGGAAATAGAGAAATACGGAATCAATTTGAAATCACTTGTAAACAGCACTCAACATTTCGCGTGCATAAAGATTTAATAGTTTCAGTTGTGCATTGGTGCATTGTTTATTTACAGTTTTCTGTAATTATTTTCCTGTCTGCAACAGGTAAGCTCAGTAAAGCTATTTATCGTCTATTTTACTCTGTTCGCTACAAATATACAGATTCGTGTATATATTTATTGATAAAACACTTTTTAATTCGTTTTGTGATTTTGCCTTATGGCCAGCGAGTGTAGAGAATTTCTGTTTGTACCTTTGTCTAAATTTTTACATTTACGTTTTCTATTCACTGCTGTAATTTTACTTTCTTTCCCTTGACTTAATATGAAACGTAAAACTCCACAAACTCTTCATTTGTTTTTTGCAACAAATCCTTGCCTTCCCGTTTCTTTACATTTCTCCCAGCTGAAAGCTGCCTCACAAAAGCGAGATGTAAAGAAATCTGGTCATATATTCCTACACTGTTACAGCTCCTCATGATGAGACTGCTTACTATTGCAACATCCAAAAGAAAATAAGAAAGACGATCCGCCATTTGAGTGACTTACTGCCAATATGATATCTTGCTCTCCGCTCGCCGAGCGGGTCTACGGCTCCCATTACAGCTGTGTACTCTGCTACGGACGCAGAGCAGGATAGAGCAGAGGTTTACTATCTCTATTTTCCTGCGACGAATCTTATATCTTTTGGGTGATGAGTAGTTGACAAAACTGTAACTGGCTTATTATCTTGAAATTTCTTTAACATAATAATGTTACTTCAATCTTACTCTTACATAGCCTAATCCCTACAAAAAAAAGTGTTTTAGGTGTAACGTATGTATCTCGCTGGAGGAGGAGTAAATTTATGCAATCATTTATTCCCTCGAGTTCAGCAGGACATATACGTCCCACTGAAAATAGCTATAAACTATAAATAACAACACCATTTTAGAAACACGGCCTGACTCAGTATTCAGTCCAAAGGCAGCAGACCTGTGTTTACAGTAATATGCGAAATGCTAATTAATTCTGTCACGAAATGGTTAACAAGAAGTTATCGTGGGCAAGAACGGTGATGGAAAACTCGTTCGGAATTATTATTATTAATTATTATTATTAATATAATTATTAATAATTATTAATATAATAATAATAATAATAATAATTATTATTATTATTATTATTATTATTATTATTATTACTGAATCCACACAGCTTTCGCTCCAATACAACAAAGTTGGTCGAAAGATGGAAGTGCACAGATAACTTAGTCTTGGTACTGACTTCCTTCTTGCAGAAGACAGTAGATCGTAGCTGAGCACTCACTGCATTAGCTTTGCTACACCTCGCTTCCAGTTCTTTCACTATGTTGCCATCCTGTGAGAATATGCATCCTAAGTACTTGAAACCGTCCTCCTGTTCTTAGTTTGTTCCTCATATTTGGCACTCAATCCGTTTATATTTCTTTCCCACTGACATTACTTTCGTTTTGCAGATGCTAATCTTCATACCATAGTCCTTACATTTCTGATCTAGCTCTGAAATATTACTTTGCAAACTTTCAATCGAATCTGCCATCACAACTAAGTCATCCGCATGTGCAAGACTGCTTATTTTGTGTTAACATATTTTAATCTCACCCAGCCAGTCTATTGTTTTCAACATATGATCCATAAATAATATGAACAACAGTGGCAACAGGTTGCAGACTTGTCTTACCCCTGAAACTACTCTGAACCATGAACTCAATTTACCGTCAACTCTAACTGCTACCTGACTCTCCTTGTAAAGACCTTTAATTGCTTGCTAAAGTTCGCCTCCTATTCCATAATCTCGTAGAACAGACAGTAACTTCCTCCTAGGAACCCGGTCATATGCCTTTTCTAGATCTATAAAGCATAGATACAGTTCCCTGTTCCACTCTTAACACTTCTCGACTATTTGCCGTAAGCTAAAGATCTGGCCCTGACAACCTCTAAGAGGCCTAAACCCACACTGATTTTCATCCAATTGGTCCTCAACTAATACTCGCACTTTCCTTTCAACAATACCTGAGAAGATTTTACCCACAACGCTGATTAAAGAGATACCTCTGTAGTTGTTACAATCTTTTCCGCTTCCATGTTTAAAGATTGGTGTGATTACTGCTTTTGTCCAGTCTGATGGAACCTGTCCCGACTCCCAGGCCATTTCAATTATCCTGCGTAGCCATTTAAGACCTGACATTCCACTGTATTTGATGAGTTCCGACTTAATTTCATCCACCCCAGCTGCTTTATTGCACTGCAATCTATTGACCATTTTCACCACTTCCTCAAATGTGATCCTATTTCCATCCTCATTCCTATCCCATTGTACATCGAAATCTGAAACATTACTGATCGTATTTTCACCTACATTGAGCAACTCTTCAAAATATTCCCTCCATCTGCCCAAGGAATCCACAGGATTCACAAGCAGTTTTCCTGACCTGTCCAAAATACTTGTCATTTCCATCTTACCTCCCTTTCGAAGACTGCTAATTACACTCCAGAATGGTTTTCCAGCAGCTTGACCCAAAGTCTCCAACGTGTTTCCAAAGTCTTCCCAAGATTTCTTCTTGGGTGCTGCAATTATCTGTTTGGCTTTGTTTCTTTCTTCAACATAGCTTTCTCTGTCTACCTGAGTTCTAGTATGTAGCCATTTTTGATACGCCTTCTTTTTCCTTTTACAGGCTGCCTTGACTGTGTCATTCCACCATGTTGTTTGCTTCATCCTACCTTTACACACTACTGTTCCAAGACATTCTTTAGCCACTTCTAGTACTGTGTCCCTGTACCTTGTCCATTCCTTTTCCAATGACTGTAACTGACTACATTCAACTAACTGGTACCTTTCTGAGATCATTGTTATGTACTTGTGCCTGATTTCCTTATCCTGAAGTTTCTCCACTTATCCTCCTACATATAGACCTGACCTCCTGCACTTGTGGCCTCACAATACCAATTTCGCTGCAGATTAAACAATACACCTTAGCAAAATAATTTCTCTTTATAGAAAATATGCCCCTTACACATTACACAGGGATTTGAACCCTGTAATACTGGATATGAAACGAGTTTGGAAATGGATTAGAGTTCAGCATATAAACAGCAAAAACTAAGTAGCTTTCGAAGTAAAGGAAATGATTGGTAGTGGTACGAGATACCCTCCACCATGCACCATACGGTGGCTTGTGCAATATGTAGGTAGGTATGTAAGCGCTAATCCTCAAATCAGAAATCACATTCTTTAGTTGGTAAGAGGATAAGTCGTCGCCTTCGATCTAGGCAGCCCGCATTGCTGCATCACACGTGTGAACTGGTATACAAGGTACTACCAAAATCCACTGGCAAAATTTCGGAATTATGCCCGGCAAGTGGCGTCTTCCCCAAAAGGAAACTGAAACTTCTATAGAACAAGCAGACATTATCACTCAGTGCACCTGCATCTTGCACAACATAATAATCGATAAAGATGGGTCCGACGTCTACCGTTAGTTATGTGTTGACCACCACATAATTAAAAAACCAGTGCTTTTGCGGCATGCTTTCAAAAAGTCAGAACAAACAACAAAGCTTCAAGAAGAGCGAGGAGTGCGAGAGAGGCGTTCAAGCACTATGACTACAGCCACTGATGCAAACATATTTCAGAACGAATTTTTTTTAACACTGGAACTATTGTGGCCGTCATTTCATTATAAAAATGATAAAATCTGTTCATTTTTAAGATTTTAGAATGTGCTAAACATTTTGTGTTACTTTAGTGTAGTTATTTATTTTACTTTTTTGTACTCATAGTCTGTTTCCCAGTTATGGGTTACTTCACTCTAGGCTTGACATACCAGATCCCAGTTGTGGTAATCTTTGCTTTCCTAATACCACAACAAGAGGCAACTGTATTAATGAGCAATGTAATATGTCCATCGCACGAAACACAACCGCGCTTACGACTACACCACAGAGATAAAGCCGGTTTTTCGGTCACATCGGTGCTTTTCGTTTCCAGTTTAACCTGACTGTTAAAACTGTAAAAAAAACGGTTTCTGAAATAACCGGTTTTCGGTTTTTTATTGCGCTTACTTCCAGTCATAAAAAGACTGAAAAAGTCTAGCAAAGGGGGAGCAGTAGGGAAACACGAATGGCATGGAATGATAATTAACTCAAGACCCTACGCTGCTGACAGGCGTTGATCTACATCAACGGCGACAGTTGAAAATGTGTGCCCCCAGCGGTACTCGAACCTGGGATCTCATGCTTGCATGGCAGACGCTCTATCCGTCTTTTTCTTTTATTAATCTCATTTTGTTCGATTTTGTTAGTTGTATCTGCTCGGCGCGGACGTCGCAAGACACCCGTTTCAGTTCATCGTTGATCCATAACTCAATTTTTTATTACAGAGGCAGCTAACGCTCTGACCAAACACGGTGAGCTACCGTGCCGGCTAGATAGTGGTACTGAACAGGGATTGAACCAGACATCTTTGTATCCGTAGTCTTGCTCTCACCCACTTTGCCACCTGGTAGCCATGATCGTTGTGTTTGATGGTTGCGGAGGTCACATGACATCCGTGCAAGTTCGCTTATTGATCCTTCCGCTCAATTTCTTTATTACAGAGGCCAACCAGCTCTCTGACGGAACATGCTGAGCTACCGTGCCGGCATCCATCTGAACCACCGAGGGTACAAAAGAGAGTGCGACTGCAGGGATTTATCCCTTGCACGCTCCTCGTCAGACCCACATTACCAACTTGATGTCCGCATACTACATGCGTTGTGACCCTGCCCATTACACTCATTACTCGCGGCAAACAGTCTTAACCTAGTCCCGTAAGAGTTCTGGTAATACGTGTGCAACCGCACAGAAGAAGAAGGTAAATGGCCGGTTAGCCTTAACTATAGCCGGCCGCTGTGGCTGAGCGGTTCTAGGCGCTTCAGTCCGGAACCGCGCTGCTGTTACGGTCGCAGGTTAGAATCCTGCCTCGGGCAGGGATGTGTGTGATGCCCTTAGGTTAGTTAGGTTTAAGTAGTTCTAATTCTAGGCGACTGATGACATCAGATGTTAAGTCCCATAGTGCTCAGAGCCATTTGAACCTTGTCTGTATGAAGATGCTATCTGATCTGTCGGACATGTCCGAAAGAACAGATACTATCTTCATATACGAATGGTATGGGGTCGATACTGCGGCAGAATCTGTCTCACGGTCTCCAGCGATGGCGAAGGAGACGGGCTTGGAGACAGCCGACACGTTAGGCCTCATTCTCTACGGTGAGAGTGAGGGTACTTAGGTTACGTAGAGAACACAGAACAAGATACTAAAAGCGATTTAATACTTGCTGAGGAAACAGCGATACGATTAGCTCGAGTGCTTCTTCTTTTTATCTCCAGTTTAATATGAAAACCAAAATCGCTCAAAATAACCGGTTTCCGAAATAGGTGATTTTCTGTTTGTTGTTACTACTTGCAGTAATAAATGTAGACTTCGAACAATGATTGTAGAATTGTAGTGAAGGTAATAGATCACGATCTTCATGGTTCAAGGCTGCAGTAGAAATGGCTCCGGCAAAGGTTGCGAAGGTAAAGGAGATGGGCTCGGTAACGAAGAGAGCAAGATTGATGACTTCACTGCATTTTGGGTGGTATCAATTTTTCACCATGAAGCAATCGCAAAATTAAAGGTTTAGTTATTATCCCGATTTTATAGCACCTCAATTAAATTACTGGTACATAAACAAAATTTACCTTCTCTTTCAAGGAACGTTTTGGAAGTTTCTGTCTTCCCGTTTTTAATCTTCCAAAGCAAATGGAGCTTTGTACTGCACTCCCACTGCGCTTTATGAAGTACTTGCAAACTAGGAATGGTACCATTATGCAATATAAATACTGTCCGAGGACGACAGCGAAAAACTATCCCACAGACCAGGTGGGGGTAAGTCTTGCTGCACACTGCACGTACATACCTACAGTCGAAGAGAACACTCCGCTGGGCAACGGGGACGTTATTGTTTCTCTAGTGGTGTACCGATTATCATCTGATGTGTTTGCTGCTAGTTTCTAACTGTGGGCGTTGTTATTAAGATAGTGCTGATCTCTTTTCCCAATCCCCACTTCAAAGCAACGGAAATTTTACGAATAAACGTTACTCGTTTCTAAAAAAAACTATTGCTGATAAATCAAAAATTTTAGCACCGCTGCTATGACAGATTGATGTGCCTGATTTTTAGCCAGTTATTAGCAAAAAATTAAATAAACCTGTTATAAACCAGATCAAACAAACACCGAAAAACGCCGGTTATTCAGAACCAAAATACCGGTACCGGCTTTAATCAGTAGATTTTTCCCATCCCTGCTACACCGGAGTCATCGCATCCCATCACTCGACTCAGCCTGCAGTCTAAACGGGCACCGCGCTGTTCCGTTGCTAAGTCAAGCCACTCTGCTGAGCCGCGATTTCAGCACGTCATCGCACGGCACGGCGTCGCATCGCATCGCATCTCGGACTGTGGAAAATCCGCCTTACTCACTCAGAAGACACGCCGCTTGAGTTCCCCAGTCGCCGGGATTTCCACGTCGCCTGCGCCAGCCCTAGCCACAACCTTTCGGTCACTGCCCGGGGTCCGAACTGACTCAACTTGCTCGGCCAAATCCTCGACATTCATACAATTTTTAAAGGACTCGCCACTCACACTATCACATACGGTCCAGTTAGTGTGATATTTGGCCGCTTTGGAAACGGGCAGCTTTACACTGAGTTGGCGAATGTCAAGGGATAGCGATACGCACAAATACAGATGGTGGCACTATCGTGAGCTATCTTTACTCAGGTGACTCACGTGAAAGGGTTTCCGACACGATTAACGACCATTAACAGACTCTGAATGCGTAATGGCAGTTGGAGCGAGAAGCGTGGGACTTTCATTTCGAAAATCGTTAGGAAATTCAGTATTCCAGAGTGTGCCGAGAACACCTTATTTCAGTCATTACCTCTCACCACAGACAACGCAGTGGCCGACGGCCTTCACTTAACGACCGAGAGCAGTGGCGTTTTCGTAGAGCTGTCAGTGCTAATAGACAAGTAACGGTGCGTGAAATAACCGCAGAAATCAATGTGGGACGTGCGAGGGACGTATCCGTTAGGACAGTGCTACGAAATTTGCGTTAATGGGCTATAGTAGAAGACGACCTACGTGAGTGCCTTTGCTAACAGGACGGCATCGCCTTCAGCGCATCCCCTGGCCTCGTGACCCTAAACGACAGGAAAACCGTGTCCTGATCATATGTCTCCCGATTTCAGTTGGTAAGAGTTGATGGTAGAGTTCGAGTGCAGTGCAAATCCCACGAAGATACGCACCGAAGTAGTCAACAAGGCACTGTGGAAGCTGGTAGTGGCCACAAATGACATGTACTGTGTTTTCATGGGATAGGCTGGGTCCTCTGGTCGAAATGAAACGATCATTTGCTGAAAAAGATTATTTTAGTCTTCTTGGAGATCATTTTTTAAAATCTTTATTCAAATCATTATAATTATACAAGTTAACCTACTATCTAAGTACATTAGTAGGTCCTATTTCTAACTGTTAACAATTGACAATCTGGAGCTTTTACTTTCTAAAACTACAGGTTAATACTACAATGCCGTCACCACTATGGGGACTACTCTACTGTTATTTACTATGCATGTTATGATGATTAGATTGCATTTTCTTCTACTGTTAGACTTGGATACTACTTTTAATTTGTTACTATGACTACTCTCGGCTGATCCCGGCGGAGGTTCGAGTCCTCCCTCGGGCATGAGTGTGTGTGTTTGTCCTTAGGATAATTTAGGTTAAGTAGTGTGTACGCTTAGGGACTGATGACGTTATCAGTTAAGTCCAATAAGATCTGACACACATTTGAACACAGGACTGCTCTACCTGCAGCGTTAAATGTGTGCCAGTGGAAACAAACCTAATTTTGCTTCACTTCCCCACTGAGCTAATCCCAGTGGGAGTTCCCCTGGCACTGGGCTGGCCGATGAGTTTATCGCTGCAGTTCTATGCTAATCTAATTATCCTAATTCTGAGCCTATAACTAATCTATCTCATTTGCGGCCATTCATGGATTTCATGTTCCCAAACAAGGATTGTATTTTAATGATACCAACGCTCCATGTCACTGGGCCACAACTATTCGCGATTGATTTGAAGAACATTTTGGAAAGTTCGAGCGAATGACTGGGCCACCCAGATTGCCCGATACGAATCCCTTCGAAAATCTGTGGGAGATAACTGAGAGGTCATTTCGTTCACGAAACGCTGCACCGGCAATAGTTTCGCAATTATGGACGGCTAAATATTTGTGCAACGGACTTCCAACGACTTTTAGAGTCCATGCCACGACCGCTTGCTGCACTACACTCAGAAAAAGAAGGTCTGACACGATATTAGAATGTATCCCATGACTTTTGTCGCCTTAGTGTATCTGTCGCTTTGAGCAACTCCCTTTTACGAGGTATCCGGCTCCAAATGCCATCGTATTGAGTTTCCTTCGCATTGTTCACTCAGAAAATGGACCTGCATTGACTGACGCACTGTTTGGAACCGATTGTCACTGGCAAATGGTGCACTCGCCTCCGGTCCCTGTTGGTTATGATGTTTTTACCACCACCATTCTTACACCGTTTTACATGTATGCAAGTGGTACACCATCCTCTGTACACACAGTGAACAGCCCACATTGATACACCAATACATCTGGTAGCTTCATCAGTGTGTGGTCATGCACATATCCACACACAATAGTTCCTTTCTCCCACTTTCACGTGTCCTCGTCAAACCGCCTTACTGCTCTTTTCCCATACAATCGACTGGTGCACACACAGTACACTGCTTCCATGGCTTGGCTCAGCGTCTATGCACCACATGATTGCTTGATGCCACTTCCACTTCATCTACACTGCTCCAGCGTGAACAGTGAGCCATGAAAAGCTGGCCCCTGTGTTATTTTGTTCATGAATCGTTGAGATCGATTGTAGTTGAGCTAAGTTATCTTTGCTTTCCGCGTGTCTTATCTTCCGGCTTGGCGGGCGAAGCGAGTTGACTGTTAGCCTTCGACGGGTAACCCTCGAGATCTCGTAACATTCGCGGGGAGACGAGTGTCAACGGCTGCCGAACGAGCGTGATCACTGTTACATGTTGAGGTGTGAGATTTGTTGCGCGTTTTGCCGACATGGGCAGCCTGGAGATACAAGTTCTGTGACTTCGCTGAGAACAAAATTTGAAGGGAAGCGGTGAAGCTGTGGAACCCGCTCCCTCGTATTGTGTACTTGATGTGGAGGGAGTCGTCGTAATTGCGTTTGTTTACCGACGCACTCAGAAATTTTTACGTTGAAACTTTCGTAGTCTAACCTTAAGACGATGTGGAAGAGTGCAGTTGGCCTAGTTAAATTGTGGCCGTTATTTGAAAGTTTTCTCAGAAGTTTTACTAGTGCTTTGTGTCTCTTGCAATCAAATGATTTTATGTTACCGTTTTTAAAACCTGCACTCTATTAATGCAGTTGTCCATGTGTAAGTGAGTCAAAGGTTCTACCGAGTGTTTCTATGTTTCAGAGCTATTGGAATGTCTTTGTGGTTCGGGCAGAAACTTTTGACTGTGCCAGCACCTTGGCGGGGAGTGAAATGTCATCCGAGGTCTAGGCCTGGCAGTGTTTAAGAACCTCGTCACTACCGGGAGTTGTTCACATATCGCCCTCCAAAGTTACGTATTTATCTTCCTTCAAAGTAGCCGGTTTAAGCTGATGGATATATAAATATATGTTGTATGTACCCTGTTCGTATATGAACTTGTTTCCTTAAATATTAGGGACTAGCAACTGGTTAAACCTTAAACTGCATAGCATGCGCTGAGTTCCTTGTGCAGCCTTTTCTAGTAATTTTTTTTATTAGCACGTCCGATCACGTAAACGTTTATTTTTAAAGATCATTATTTCTGCTGTACATTTTTTTTATTTAAGTGGTTCTATCGTGTTATGTAATTGGATCTTAGCTTGGCACTAGTGTTCAAGTGTCACTGAGGCAACCTTTACTTGTAATTGTTTTATTACATGTATTTTCAGGGAAATCCTATATGGGACTTAAAATTTCTGAAGTTTGTCAGTAATTCTGTTTTCTTAAAAAGGGCCTGTTTGATTACTGAGTACGTTAGGTTTCTAACTGTATTTGCAAAGCTTTATCTAGTGGCTCGTCCACAATTTGTAATTCTCAACTTTTTTAAAGGCGTAATGTCAATAGATTGTCTTAATTATAAAGTGTGACTACCAACCATGATTCCATCACGCTTCCTATTTTATGGTATTTAAGATATGGTGTGGAAGTGTGGTACGATAATGAAAACACGTATCAAATAGTGTTTTTGCGACTATTTCTGGTAAAGCCATAGCATTGCATTAGTACTCACAGATAGGACCCAGTCAGTTTGCAAAATTGACCCCACTTACATAGAGCCAGCTTCAAGTTAGCGAATATACTGTAATATTTTTTTTTATTTTGCAAATTCTTTTATTTTCCTAAGTAACAGTCCTTTCCTCTGCACAGAAGAAATGTTTTAATGGCCAATATGTTTTTAGATAAGGCAAATTATTTTGGATGGTCTAATTGCATCACACATGAACATCCTAATTTCATTTGTTCGAGGCTGTGAATGCTGTCGTATTACATGCTAGTGATCAATTCATGTATAGTAAGTTGTATTACGTTTTCACTAAACATATTTCTTGCACGAATGTGAAAGCAGAAGTCGTAAAAAGATGTGAATGTGCTAATGAAACTATTATGTTTCACTCCTATTCAAAATTTTGGTCTTCTTCTCGAGTTGTTAATCCTATATTGCGTAACTCACATTGTTTAGCAGCTACTGTTTTCATTTACGTGTGTTTCAAATTCTTGTAACTATTACCGTGAGTGTATTTGTGTGCCGAGTTCTGCAATTCAGGAGGGGGGGAGGAGGAGGGGAGGGGACGTACATGTAGTGGCATCAACAGTATTGTGCGTTCATTGCGAACGGCTTTCTATTAGTACTCGATTCTCCCCGTGTCGATCTTCACAACCGGAATTAGGAGAGAGGTCCGTTTGAATAAATAGGACTATCTGACACCAAGATCGACAGATACTCGTATATGTTTGTCCCTGCTTATCTGTTTCGTTTAAAAAAGCTCGCTCGTAGCATTAAAAACGTGATCCAGGCCGAATTTTACATGAGGCGTGTGTTGAATGTTAATCAGCAGCTTCGCATAATTAATTAGAGCGGTACCGTTGTGTTACAGTATGTGCAGCTGAAAAAATAAAATTTTATTGTGCCACGCTTATTTCATCTCACTTCGTTATGAAGCTACTACTGTGAAGTAGAACATCTACACATTTACAAGTGGCACATTACACTTAAAGATCTATGGTAGGTTTCCGCCACTTATGAGAGAGTAAGTTTAAGAGTGTCTACGCAATTTTTTTCTATTTTATTACAATAAGAATACCAAATTTACAGTGACATCACTTTTTAACATAGTCACATTATTTTTCAACTCACTTGGTCCATCGCCGCACTAAAAAAAAATATACGGTTGAGTAGCGAGCCACGTGTAAAGTCCACTTCCTTCATCTTTAAGTAGGCCAAACAAATAGAAATCAGAACTTCATGCACATGCTTCAACATCTCAAGATTCATTTTCTAAAGAGTTTGAATCGTGTTGGTGGCGATATGTGGACGTGCGTTGTGCAAAAATAGAATGTTGTTTGACAATAGAACTCGACGTTTGTTTCGAACTGTAAGGTTCAGCTCGTTGCAGAGCATATCATCATCACGTTGGCTATTTACTGTCTACCACTTTACAGTGTAATCTTATGGAAACGGCAATTGTGCATCCCAAAAAATTTGACCATCATTTTTCTAAAACAGGGGTGCTTTGTAGGAAACTCTATGGCGTTTACATTCGATGCTCAAGAATTTGCTCTCTGGTTCTAAGTGACAAACGTATTCTTCATCTGCAGCGGTGATTCGCTTCAATAACACTTCACCTTCATTACCATGAAGACGCAGTTTCCATTCGATGCTCTGGCACTTGTTCTCTGCGACAAACTGATGAACCCATGTTTCATATGCAGCGATGATTCGTATCAAAACCATTTCACTTTCATTACCATGAAGTTCCAGTAGCTGCTGGCAGATATTCAAACGGTTGTTCTTATGCTTATCAACATGTTATTTCGGGAGTCATTTTGCACAGTCTAAATGAAATATTTCGTTTACAGAACCGCGACTAATGTGCAGGTGGTATGCCATTTCAGCAACAAGTACTCTTAGATTACTCAAAATTAGGCCACGGAACTGCACGATGTTGTCATTAGTTGTGGATGTGACTGGACGGGCGCCGGCCGGAGTGGCCAAGCGGTTCTAGGGGCTACAGTCTGGAACTGCGCCACCGCTGCGGTCGCACGTTCGAATCTTGCCTCGGGCATGGATGTATGTGATGTCCTTAGGTTGGTTAGGTTTAATTAGTTTTAAGTTCTAGGGGACTGATAACCTCAGCAGTTAAGTCCCATAGTGCTCCAAGCCATTTGAACCATTTTGAACTGGACGGGCCGGTATTTCCTCGTCACTCGCGCTTGTTCATTCGCTTTTTCGTACTTCGTCCAGGTATAACACAGCACAGGTAATGCGCTGAATATCTGGTATGGATTTCAACTCCTGGTACACATTCGCACCATAAAAAAGAAGGATTGCACAACGCTGTTCTTCATTAGAGCGGACGAAATTGGCACAGCCATATTTACTTCGCAAGAGCACAGAATAAATTAACGTGACAAAGCTGAAAGTTGCCATCTGGCGGCTGGCGAACGCACTAATATGCAGACTGCGCTTTCTATTCATCACCGATTTCCTACAATTGTAGGGTACATGAGGACAACAAGGGTGTAAAAGTGATGAGATACCTCGACATATGGAATCGGACCTCCTTCAAAAAAAAAGGTTCAAATGGCTCTGAGGACTATGGGACTTAACATCTGAGGTCATCAGTCCCCTAGAACGTAGAATTAGTTAAAACTAACGAACCTAAGGACATCACACACGTCCATGCTCGAGGCAGCACTGGAACGTGCGATCGCAGCGGTCGCGTGGTTCCAGATTGAAGCGCCTAGCACCGCTCGGCCACACAGGCTGGCCTGGCCTCCTTATACCCAGCGTAAAGCAGCAGATGTGGTATGGGGCAGACTCGTTGATTAGTAATCAAAACTTCGTCGATTCCTGGTTCCAAACCCGACACTCCTTGATTTTTGATCAGTAACCATCATTGTCAGCCGAAGGCTTCCGACATAAGAAGTCACCCTCATTCTGCGAGCGGCCTTTTCAAAGAGGGCGGAGGAGCGAACAGAGGTTCAAGGCACTCTTGTTCTTGGTGGGAGAAACTGACCCTAAAGGGGGAAGAATCAGCAATGATCAACGGCATGAGGACGTAGACGACAATGGAAACCACTGCATTAAAGACACATAACGTGCATCCACAGGACATGTGGCCTATAATTGACAAAGTGTCATGATGATCTTTTGATCTCTCCATTTGCAAACGATTCCGGAGTAGTCCCCCATCCGGATCTCCAGGAGGGGACCGCCAAGGGTAAGGTTACCATGAGAAAAAGATTGAATAATCAACTGAAGGATAACGTTCTACGAGTCGGGGCGTGGAATGTCAGAAGTTTGAACGTGATAGGGAAATTAGAAAGTCTGAAAAGGGAAATGCAAAGGCTCAATCTAGATCACCGATCCCTAGATGTAGTAGGGGTCAGTGAAGTGAAAAGGAAAGAAGAAAACGATTTCTGATCAGATGAGAGTAGGGTAATATTAACAGCAGCAGAAAATGGCATAATTTGAATAGGGTTCGTTATGAATAAGAAGGTACTGCAGAGAATGTGTTAGTCTCAACAGTTCACTTATAGGGTTGTTCTTATCAGAATCGACAGAAACCAACATCGACAACGATAGTTCGTGTATATATGCCGACGTCGGAAGCTAAAGATGAATAGACAGAGATGGTATATGAGGTTATTGAAAGGGTAATACAGTACGAAAAGGGAGATGAAAATCTAGTAGTCATGGGGGACGGAAATTCAGTTGTAGAAGAAGCAATAACAGAAATGGTTAAAGTACAACATAAGCTTTGGACAAGGAATGAGAGAGGAGAAGGACTAATTGAGTTCTGCAATAAATTTCAGGTAGTATTACCGTATACTCTGTTCAACGATTACAAAAGGGGGAAAGGCCGAGTGATACGGGAAGATATCAATTAGATTACATCATGGTCAGGCAGAGATTCCGAAATCAGATACTGGGTTGTAAGGCGTACCCAGGAGCCGATATAGATTCGGATCACAATGTAGTAGTGATGAAGAGTAGGATGAAGTTTAAGAGTTAAGTCAGGAAGAATCAATATGCAAAGAAGTGGGATACAGAAGTACTGATCCACATCCGTCTACATGGACACTCTGCAAGTAACATTTATGTGCCTGGCAGAGAGTTCATCGAGCCACCTTCACAATTCTCTGTTATTCTAATCTCGAAAAGCGTACGGAAAAAACACCTGTAGCTTTCCGTGTGAGCTCTGCTTTCTCTTATTTTATAATGGTGATCATTTCTCCCTATATTTGTCGGCGTCAATAAAATATTTTCGCATTCGAAGGAGAAAGTTGGTGATTGGAATTTCGTGAGAAGACTGCTCCGCATGACCATCTCAAATCCTGTATCATTTCAGTGACACTCTCTGCCCTATTTTGCTATAGAACAAAATGTGCTAGCCTTCTCTGAACTTCGCTGGTCGCAGGTGATGCTCCAAAAAGGACCAGCTTAGTGAGAGAAGCGGCGACACTTTCTGCGCAACCCACCCATCATTTTGTACGACAATGCGCGGGCGCATACAGCGCAAGCTGCCGCTGCTCTGTTCGGTCGATGGAAGTGGGAGGTACTGTACCATCCACCACATTCCCCGGACTTAAGTCCTTGGTGACTTTCATTTGATTCTGAGGTAATTTCCAAGAATGATTGCCCATCAAAGTCGCGTGGTCCAAACGATACATATCGAACGTGCGATTGTAAATAGCTCATACGACTCCGGTGATGGGCATTATGATCAATTATTTGTGATCGTCATTTTTATCTGTTTTTCGTTGTCCCTTAGTTGCTCTAAATTACATACCTTCGCGAATTATTTGTGAGTTGCTAAGGAAACCTAGACGATTTATGTCGGTAGTGAATGGGATGTCTGGTGTCCTTGACGTTTCTTCAGCGGATTCTGTCACATGGAAAAATCTGATTCCCTGTATAACCAGCGTAGAAAATTGTTCTACTTCTCGTCGCGAATATGGAGTACTAGCTAAGGAGGAGATGAGGGACTGTGTAGACTGTGGCGGTGCGAAGTGTGTAAAACGTCGTAAGAACAGTTTCGATCCTGAAATACCGTTACAATTTCATTGCGGACAATGCGGAAAATGAACGAGTATCAGGAAGAATACATGGTACGACTCTTCCAAATTATCCATCCAGACCACCGTAATGGTCTTTTACACGATGACAACATCGACGACGAGTAAGGAAAGTCGTCTCCTTTGCAATTACAAGTATTTTTGTAACGCTCTTCTTTTGTCGTTGCTGTAGTGACCACCGTAAACATACTTATAACGGCCGCCACCAGAGTCGCATGATCGCACGTTCTATATGTATCGTTTGGACCAAGCAACTTCGATAGGCAATCATTCTTGGGAATTACCGATTCTGAAGATGAAGGAACCACTTCGTGGCACTCGCTTGAGAACTGTTCCAGAGATTCGACCGGCACTAGACCGCTCATTTCGCACCATCAACAGAACAGGCTCTGCTAACTGTATACTACTCCTTCCACATCGCTGGCAACGGTTTCTGCACAACGCTGGTGGCTACATTGAAGGTCATTAAAAGATGCAAACATGTAACTCTTTTGTATCGATAGTGAATAAATAGTTGCCACTATTTAAGTTCCAAGCTACGTATAACTGCAAAGATGTTGCTGGTGCAGAATTTTGTGGACGAACTGACCTCTCGTTTATGTTCCATAAATGTCTATGGGATTCATGTCGGGTAATTTTGATGGCCAAATGAATCTCTCAAATTACCAAG
The DNA here is from genome assembly GCF_023897955.1 of Schistocerca gregaria. Classification (NCBI taxonomy): domain Eukaryota; kingdom Metazoa; phylum Arthropoda; class Insecta; order Orthoptera; family Acrididae; genus Schistocerca; species Schistocerca gregaria. The sequence continues at coordinate 515,766,144 of NC_064925.1, read as the reverse complement.
AATGTTCGTCAAACCAATTGTGAACAATTGTGGCCTGGTGACATAGTGCACTCTCATCTATAAAAGTGCCATCAAAATGGTCTCCGAGTATTCGACTATTTCCAGTCAACGACCGTCTCATTTTACCAGGCCACGATTTTCCAGTCGTCTAGTGTACAAGCGTTATGGTCAGAAACCCAGGAGAGGCGCTGTAGATAATATCGTGCTGTTGACGAAAGCGTCGCTCGTCTGCTTGCTGTGGGGCGGGTAATGATTAGCTGTTTTCTTCGTACTGTTCACTGCAAAAGTTCCACCTACCTTGGTATGGCGTCAGTTCACCATCCCGTTTCGCTGCATACGTATGTACTGTTCATACGGCGTAAAAGCAGCATTGACGAAAACGTCGCCGATACTTACGTGGCACAGTCCGCGTAAACTCTAGTAGCCAGCTATCTTGTAAATTCCTTATAATAATTTTCGGGCCGGCCGGAGTGGCCGAGCGCTTCTACATCTACATCTACATTCTGGACCGATACGGTTGCAGGTTCGAATCCTGCCTCGGGCATGGATATGTGTGATGCCCTTAGGCTAGTTAGGTTTAAGTAGTTCTAAGTTCTAGGGGACTGATGACCTCAGAAGTTAGGTCCCATAGTGTTCAGAGCCATTTGAACCATAATTTTTGGGTGGAAGGTGGTTGCTTCTTTCCTTCGGTAAAATGTCAAAATTCTAAACAAGTCTTTTTATTTCCTTTAGCTCAAATGAGAAAACCTGCCATCAAGCCCGCATGTAATTAACTAACAAAACTACTGCTCTCAGTTGACAGTTCATGCAATCCAGATCTCAAGCAAAGCAGCCAGAAATGTACATAAGTCGGACGAATAATTACGCGGTCTCACAGTCAATACTCCGCTAAATGTATATGAGTTTCACACTCGATCCTTTTCAGTGGATTTCTAGCAAAGAAACTTCTCGCCAAAAATATTCCGTATATGTATACGAAACATGCCACTCGGAATTTACACACAGACCGAAAGCTCAAACGCGGTTATCTTTCCAACATACCAGTTCCAAAACTTCCAATCTTCACCAATCTGTCCGTAAATGCAACTGCCTTCACGGCAATACAATCTGGGTGCGAGAAACCAATTACTTCTTCATTTTACACATAATGAAGACTGAAACGTTCAACATAACCTGCACGTCCAATAGCTGACTAGCGACCCCCTGAATGCTGCTTCTGCCACAGCACATCGATCTAGCGGTTCGAAGGAACTGCTTAACTCTGACTGGCTCATAAGTCTGACTGACCAAGCAGAATGATCCTTCTATATCATTCTCGCGGCAAAACTTGCCTTGGCCAATCACTAAACAGAAAGTCACTGAGGTCATTCCAAATGCAAATGCTAATATAATGTTTAACAAACCAAACTAAAAGAAAAGGAATAAATTTAGAAAACGATCTACACTTTAAACCGATATTCTGACTGTCTCCTTACAAAAGCACAAAAGCACAAGTACGTCATCAACACAGTGGACACAAATATCTTCCCCAAGCTATGATAACGTAATGTATTATATAAAATTAATGTTGAAATTTAATGTACCGGGTGGTCAAAAAGTTAGTATAAATTTGAAAACTTAATAAAATACGGAATAATGTAGATAGAGAGGTAAAAATTGACACACATGTTTGGAAAGACGTGGTGTTTTATTAGAACAAAAAAAATCGCTAGATGCGTGAAAGATCTCTTGCGCGCGTCGTTTGCTGATGATCGTGTGGTCAGGCGCCACTTTCGTCGTGCTTGACCTCCCACGTCCCCAGACCTCAGTCCGTGCGATTATTGGCTTTGGGGTTACCTGAAGTCGCAAGTGTATGGTGGTCGACCGACATCTCTAGGGATGCTGAAAGATATCCGACCCCAATGCCTCACCATAACTCCGAACATGCTTTACAGTGCTGTTCACAATATTATTCCTCGACTACACCAATTGTTGAGAAATGATGGTGGACATATTGAGCATTTCCTGTAAAGAACATCATCTTTGCTTTCTCTTACTTTGTTATGCTAATTATTGCTATTCTGATCAGATGAAGCGCCATCTGTCGGACATTTTTGGAACTTTTGTATTTTTTTGGTTCTAATAAAACCTCATGTCATTCCAAGCATGTGTGTCAATTTGTACCTCTCTATCTACATTATTCCGTGATTTATTCAGTTTTCAAATTTATACTGACTTTTTGATCACCCGGTATGTCCCACTTACTCACTCACTCACCCTCATTTATTCCCACAGCAATATAAGAAACATAATTTTGTCTGAATTTTAAATTACGAAAATGAAAAATTATTAAAGTTTTGTAATTAAATCATAATTAAATAATTTTTCACACTGAGAGTTCTGGTTATGTTTTCAAATGATACCAAAAGATAAACTGTTTTAGTTCCTAACAGAATTTAATTCCCTAAGTGCCGGTTTTTTTACTTTTTAAGTAAATTCATTATCTCCAAAACTATGACAGGTAGAAGTCTGAAATTTTTGTACTATCTTCTCTTGAATAACAGAAACCAGCGTACCGATTTGGAACGAGATTGAATTATATTTAGTATAGTTTATTTAGATTCATAGGGGTTTGATTATAAGCTCCTGATAATTGACACGCTGGCGCGTTCACACGCAGCAATAGCAACAAGTGTACATGACTCATTGCTAGGACACAACTTGCTGTCTCCTTCAGAGCCTCCGGCTCCAATACTGTGGGCTGTCCTGGAATGTAGCTTACTGCAATAATTGTTATCGCGCATTACCTCGCGACGTCACATGCTGCCATAAGCCACGAACGCCAGATTTCTTCGCATTGTCCTAACGGATACGTTATCGTACGTCCCATATCGATTTCTGCCGTTATTTCACGCAATGTTGCTTGTCTGTTAGCACTGATAACTCTAAATGCCCCCACACTCGATCGGCATCTGGGTTTTCTGTGGTGAAAGGTAATGCCTGAAATTTGGTATTTTTGGCACACCTATGACACTGTGTATCTTGGAAGATTGAGTTTTCTATCGATTTCCGAAAAGGAATGTCCCATGCGTCTAGCTCAAACCACCATTCCGCGTTCAGAGTCTGCTAATTGCCGTCGTGCGGCCGTAATCACGTCGGAAACATTTCAAATGAAGCAGCTGAGTGCGAATGACAGCTCCGTCAATGTGCAGCCCTTCTATACCTTCCTTATACGATACTACCGTCGTCTGTATATTTGCATATCGCTAACCCATGGCTTTTGTCACCTCAGTGTATGCAGGGCTTGGCCAGAAGTGAAAACGACGCAAGTGGGAGCCCCAGATGACCAAGCATTTAGAAAAAAAAATGCCTTTTTGGCGTGGGATGGGAGATGTAGGAGCCACTTACGGCAGCAGAGACTGCTAGCAACGTTTGGCGTAGCGGGAAGAGCGCGGAACGGCAATTCGAGAAGCCTGCGAACGAGTCCATATGTGCAGAATCATTTTTATTTTGATCTTTTATGTTGCTTCCCTGGAAGTAAACCGAAGTAATGGTCGATATATTGTATCTGATGTGCACGAGAACAAATTCCTTCAATTTCTCGTCTTGTAGGGTAGACAAACGAAGCCACAATCACAAAAAGAGATTTTTCAAGGTGTAGATCGACAGCCATCGTGCAGTAAAGTGATCCTCCCAAATGCATTCCGCTAGTGCAGCAGCGCGATGTCCAATTGCATCTCCAGCTGAATAACCTGATCAAAAAGCTTGAACACTGCTCGTCGAGAGAGAAATATAAATCACATCCAGAAAAGATTGCATCAAAATACATTTAGTTGTACGTAATTCATCAGCTTTCCTTGCCAGTATTTGACGAAATGATGCGCGACCTGTGATGTGAGGCCAAATTTTGCGGTGAGGGAAACCTTATATGAATGTAAACGAAGTTTGGTTCTGTACTGCAACTTTAAACGAACCTGGTAATTTTAAAAATTTGCTGTTTAACATGCTCAAGATTCCTAAAATATTAATGCTTCCCCTGTTTTTGCGATGAATATTAATCCAGTATGTGTAAATCATCAGCTGTAACATAATAAAAGCATCTAATTATGTATACGAAGTTCCCGTGAACGCCTTACAATCCTTCACTGGAAATGTATTTGAAATTCCGTATTTTCCTTTGCCTTCCCTTTTATGAAAACACTACTACATACATTGTTTAAATGTCAACATCTTAGGTTAGGCTTTACCGTGACTTTTACTGACATTAAATGAAGAAGCAAATTTACTGTTGCCAGTCACTGTTTATTTATCTCCAAGACGCGTTTCAAATATTTTTAACCTCCATGATCAAGTTGTTGTTCGTATAACATGTGTCTGTGTTGTGTTACGATTTTTTGGAGGAACTTTTCGCACTGTCTACTGGAGAAACAAAACACTATTTCACAACATGGTTTCGCGTTTCTTTTGACAAAAAGTGAAATAGAGTCCCGTCAGTGGACACAGGTTTCTTTCACTGTCGTAACACATCACATGTATAATGTAATATTTTTTAAACAAATATGGCGTGTGCAAACTATTAGGTGCAAGGATCAAATAGCAAAATAGAAACATTGTCACAAACTACAAAGAATATAAATCGTAACAACATTATTACAGGATAAATGCCGGCCGGTGTGGGCGAGCAGTTCTAGGCGCTACAGTATCGGGCATTTATGTGTGTGATGTCCTTAGGTTAGTTAGGCTTAAGTAGTTCTAAGTACTAGGGGACAGGTGACCTCAGAAGTTAAGTCCCATAGTGCTCCGAGCCATTTGAATATTTGAACAGAATAAATTTTAAACGATTTTGGAGATCTTTGTTTTGAGGTGTTGAATACATGCGTTGGAATGAATATTTCAGATGGTATATCAACCGATTTCGTCAAGTTAATATAGCTTAAACTTCATACTAATTTATAAAAATCAGGTGAAACGTTACAAAAAGTAGAATAATTATGTTGGCTACAGTGGTATAATTGCACACAAATAACAGTTTCCGTTGGAATTCACAGACAACTATGACAGGCTGGAGGCACAGGAAGAGAAAGAGAAAATGAGAAGGAGAGAGAGGGTGGAAGGACTGATTTTATGAGAGCAAACTTTCTATTGCAGGGGGTTCCTAAAATTATATCTGTTACATGTAATAACGGTCTAAAGGTTGAGGTAATACTTTGGTTAATGCTTTAAAATATCCAGCTGGGTGTATAATTTGTCCTAGTAACTGATTTACACATGGTTTCAAGATGACAGGGGGTACAAGCTGTTGGTCTGATGATAAATTTGTAAATGAGGTCAATCCCTTCTGCATTTGGGGGATGTCATGTTAACATAACTAAATATTTATGTTAAATATTAATGTGTGTGTGTCTCTCTCTCTCTCTCTCTCTGTGTGTGTGTGTGTGTGTGTGTAAACGTTCGCAGTTGCTGAGCTGGCCATTGAGGCTGAGCGGTTCTAAGAGCTTCAGTCCGGAACGGCGCTGCTGCTACGGTTGCAGGGTCGAATCCTGCCTCGGGCATGGATGTATGTGGTGTCCTTAGGTTAGTTAGGTTTAAGTAGTTCTAAGTCTAGGGGACTGATGACCTCAGATGTTAAATCCCATAGTGAAAGAGTCATTTGAAGCATTTGAGCAGTTACTGAAAACAGAGATGATATAGTAAATATTGTCATTTAAGATGAATTCAGGTTGTTTTGTTTGGTGGCTGTAGATTTTGAGTATTTCAAAGATGTCTACTTTCTTGCCTTTACGTTGGATGAAATGATGCTGATAGTTGTGTTGTTAACATGGTGTTTTGTTATGTGCAGTTGGGTGACTATTGCTGATGCGCGGTATTTTTTATTTTTTATTGCTGCCATGTGTTCTTTTAACCTAATCTCCAATGATCTGCCGGTCTGGCCTATGTAGTAACAGCCACGGTGCTGACATTCCATTTCGTACACACCTGTGTGATGAAGTGGGTTTCGTGTGCTGATGTTGTGGAGTAACTCCTCTTGTCTGTGGTAAAGGATATGTTTATGCCTTTTCATTTGAAGACACTGGCAATCTGATACGAAATTTTGCCTAGAAAGGGGATTGTATGGAACATGTCGTTTTTGTTTTTATGATGTGACTGATTTGCCACTATTGAGTGTTTTAGGGTGTCTATTATGGAGTTGTTATAACCATTTACAATAGATGTTTGTTTTATCATTTCAATTTCTTGTTCACATTTGTCTTCAGAGAGTACTAGCTGGATAGATCTATTGATCATGTATCGGAATACCGCCATTTTGTTGGCTGTGGGGTGACAAGAGGAGCTGTGGATTATAGTATGATTTCAGACCGATGTCTGTTATTCTTTATTCTAATGGCATGGTCTACAAAATTTATACTGTCATCTGCTTGGTGTTAAATCATGAATTTTATATTTTCATGGGAGCTGTTGAATAACTGGTTCAACTCATTGATGTCATCATCACGTTCCCTGTCTAAGTCAGCCCAGGACGATGATCTATAATCAAGTGGGTGAGAGCTGCTCTTCTGTCTTCCGAGTGCGCTTCTGTACGTTGTCGTCCGGTCATGTACTCGGCCGGCGGTTGCTCACGCCGTTACGCCTGTGGTGAATTTGCCCTGGCCGTGTCTTGTTCGGACGACACAGCAGCGTCACCTCCTCTCCTGACTGTAAGCCATTGGTTTGCTGCACTGTTACCTTCTTAATATGTGATTAAATTAAAAAGACGCCCACTGTTGTTCTACAAGCCAAAACGCCTAGATATTGGTAATGGTTCTTCAGTGGGAAGCTCTTTCGCATATAACATGGACGCTTCTTAGCAGCAAGCCTAATGTTGAAGGGATCACTGCTTAACATCCTCTAGCTTGCCCTGAATGCCAAGTCATCTGAAGTCCTAGAAATATCAACTGAATTTATCCCTAGGTCCTATCAAAAGAAAACGCGCATTTGCTCAGGGATGGAATTTTACTAAGCGATTCCTGGTAACTTCCTCTTACAGTATATATGGAGTTAGTAACCACAGAAGGAGGGAAGCCTGCTTGCATGCACATCCTCGATTTAGTAGACTTTGGACTATGCACCATCATACGCAGTCTTCTTTTGCTTATCGTTGTTGTTGCTGTGGTGGCGGTGGTGGATCTGGTTTGATGCAGCCCTCCATGCTAGTCTATTCTGTGCTAGTCTTTTCACCCCTGCATAACAGCTGTAATCTATATCCATTTGAACCTGCTTACTGTATTCGAGCCTCCCCCTGTTACTTTTAACCTCCACTGGCCCCCGCCCCCCCCCCCCCCCACACACACACATTTGCCCAGTTACCAAAATAATCTTTCTTTGATGCCTCAAGATGTGTCATATTAACCGATACTTTCTTTTATTAATTTGTGCCATAAATTTCTTTTCTGCCAAGTTGGATTTAGTCCCTCTTCATTTGTTATTTGAACTACCCATCTAATCTTTAGCATACCACTCTAGCACCAGATTTCAACAGCTTCTATGCTCTGCCTGCCTGAACTGCTTACCGCCCACATTTCGCATGTGTAAAAGACTACACTCCAGGCAAAAAAAAATTAGAAAATACTTCCTAACACTTTAATATTAGAAGTTAACAAACTCCTCTTTTTTATAAATGTTTTCCTTGCTCTTGCTGATCGGCATTTTGCAATTTCCATGCTTTGGCTATCATCAGTTATTTTTCTGTCCGTATAATTAAACTCATCTACTACTTTTAATCTTTCTCTTACTAATCCAATTCTCTAAGCGTCGCTTGATTTACATCAACTGCATTCCCATACCCTTCTTTTACTTTTATTGATGTTCATCTTGTAACCTATTTTCGATATCCTATTCATTCGGTCCAACTGTTTTCCCACACCCTTTGACGTCTCTGACAGAATCGAAGTGTCACATTAAGGTTTACATGTCTTCTACATACTCTTTAATCCACATTCAAAATTTCTTTTTGTTTTCCTTTACTACTTGCCTAGATTGAATAACATCTGTAGTATACTACAGCTCTCATTCCCTTTTCAGCTATGGCTTCGCTGTCACTGACTACAGTTTCGTTTCTGTGCAAGCTGTAAATAACCCTTCGCTCACTGTATTTTATCCCCGGTACCTTCAATTATGTAGTCCAGTTAACACTGCCAGAAGCTGTCTCTTAATACGTAAATATTATAAATTTAGGTTTGTCTTTTTCAGTCTACCTTCTAAAATAAGCTGTAGGCTTAGTAAGACTGCTACGGTCGCAGGTTCGAATCCTGCCTCGGGCATGGATGTGTGTGATGTCTTTAGGTTAGTTAGGTTTAAGTAGTTCTAAGTTCTAGGGGACTGATGACCACAGCAGTTGAGTCCCATAGTGCTCAGAGCCATTTTTTTGTAGGCTTAGTAACGCCTCGGCGTTCATGTATTTCTCTGGAACCCAACCTGACCGTCGCTAAAGTCGGTTTCCAACAGTTTTTCCATACTTCTGTAAGTACTTCGTGTCAATATTTTGGACTCATTACCTCTTGTAATCGTATCATATCTACCGGTGGCCTTTCTGTCGGAGACGGACATTAGTTGACAATTGTCGTGTGGACAACACGAATTTTTGTCTGATTAACAGGGTCTTTAATTACAAGTGCTCCTTCTTAGATACTTTATATAAATCAGGTACATCCTATGATGAACAATTCATCGCACTGCATTACAAGATCTAAACATATACATGGCATTAGTTCTAGGCACACGGTTACGCCTCATAATCTTCCCTTTTTACCTCTTCGTGAGCTTTTCAGCCACAATTAAATAATTAACTATTACCTTTAATTAAATTTGAAACCACTAAAAGCCATCGAAATATAGCGAAAAAGGATGGGGAGGGGGGCAAGCTTTAGAGTCTCCAGCACTTGCACGAACAAGATAGTCAAATTCCTCTACGTAAATACAGAAGTTTTTCCTTCACCTACCCGACTGCGAAGTACGTCCGCCCAGATTTACGAGCAGCAGAGCGTTCGTTATCTTTCATTATCTTTCAGCTGAATGGCACAGGTCTAAAACCGGCGACAGCTGACTCTGAGGCAAAAAATCGTTAAGCATATTGGTTCAGCTTACCAAGGAATATTATTCAAAGAGATGTATAGAACAAACGTCCCGTAACAATAGATACCAAAAGCAGTAAAGCATAGATAAAAGCAATATTGTGACGAACACTACAATACATACAAATGCGGACACTTCGCACCACAGACGTGACCTGTGACAATGCTGGTATTCCGGGAGTTTCATCATTATACGCTAATCTACCGTGAGCTGTTTGCTTGGGATAAAGAGAGAAGTACACATACAATGTTGTTCTGGCATCTGTGGGTTTAATTTCGAAGACTGGTTTGGTGCAACTGTCCACAACCCACAACTCTCTACCCTGTGTCAACGTCTTGATCAGTGAATAACTACTGCAGGCCACACCAACGTACAGCTGCTTACTGTAGCCAAGACATGGTCTTCTTCTACGACTTTTGATCCCCCCTCCCATTACCAAATGGATGATTTCTTGATGTCTTAAAGCGTGTCATATCAGTCGAACCCCTCTCTTGGTCAGGTTGTGCCGTAAATTTCTATTTACCCAATTAGATTCTCTACCTCTTATTAGCAATTCGATCTACCCATCTAATCTTCAGCGTTCTTCTGAAGCAACATATTTTTAAATCTTCTGCTCTGTTCTCCTCTAAACTGTTTATGATCCATTTTCACTTCCGCGCAATACTACGATTCAGAAAAATGTGCTCAGAAAACTCTTCCTAGCACTTAAATTATATTCGAAGTAATCACATTTCTCTTTTTCTGAAAGGCCTTTGTCATTATTTAGTCTGCATTTCATATCTTCTCTGGATCAAACATCGTCAATAATTTTTCTGTCCAAATAGCGAAACTCATCTACTATTTCTTGTGCTTCATTCTCTAACCCAATTTTCTCAGCAGCACCTGATTATTTAAGTCGACTAGTTTCCATTACGCTTGTTATTCTTTTGTTCGCCATATGTTTGAGCGGAGCAATTACTCAGTGAACTTTTGTTCGAATACCAAACGGAGAGTTGGAAATAGACAATTGGGGTACCAAACTGACCATCGTGAGGCGTTACTTTAAAAAAAATGGTTAATAGCTTGAAAGTAATCAGGGTAGTAAAGAAAAATTTGGTTAGTGATTTGAGTGAAATTTTATCTCCGAATTTCCATAGCCAAACAAATAACGGGAAATGAACAAATGGAGTATGAAAATGAGAAACGTGAGGCCTAGTTCCGGAAATACATGTTTAATTGCTTCAAAGTAATCAGGATAATTAAGAAAAACTTAATTATTGATTCGAAGGGAAAAAGAAATATTTCAAGAGGAGCTAATGTTAGTTATGTAAATGACGTTTCAAAAAGTTCGTGTTTTCAAGACCTATTTATTTTGCGAATAAAGTGGTACTTGTGGTATATTTAACTGTCAAAAATGCTTCCATCGAATCAAGTACTCAATTTAGGACATTTAGAGAACGAAAAGACACTAGAAAGGCATAAGAGGCGTGAAAAAGTTCCTCTCCTTAATGTCTAGCTGTTTCGCCCGTAAAAAGTTGCTATGATTTCATATTAAATCATAAAATTGGCTTCCTTCAAATCAGGTACTTAATTGTGGACTTAACGAGAACACAAGACGCTAGGAAAGCGAATGAGATGTCAAAAACATAATGCTTTCTGAACACAACTATTTTGCCAAATGATTTGTCTAAAAGTAAGAAGTAAAATAGATTCGAGAAGTATTTGATTCATCCATCGTGTGATGTTTGTAATCATGTACAGCAAGTGAGGTGCTGATTGACAGAATTTCAAGTGCAATCCTTAACTTAGAATTTAAAGCAGTATTAGAGGATATTTATTGGTGAATTATGTACATCAAGCAGCCTGTTCTTCTGTATTCAACGTGTTTCTACCATCTAGGCCCGAAGGTCTAAAAAAAAAAAATCCAACAATTTTTCAGCCTCAAAAAATATTGAGCAGAGAAGTCCTCAAATATCAGGAGAGACGGAATGCGCATTCTGAATCGGCATGTCTCATTTGCTGCGTGTGATTTCGACCACCATTCAAAGGCGCGTCAAATGTTTCCCTAATCTACTTTCTTTCCTACTTTTAGACAAACCATTTGAGAAAACATTAGAGCGGTTTCTTTCTCAAAAAAATTTTTTGTGTCTGTCTTACAACCTTTTCTCAAGACGTCCACTCCTTTCCAATGCTAAGTCCCTTATTGTTTGTGACAGAATAACTACAGCAAATTTCCATTATGGGCTTCTCCCTGGTCTTTAATTACCTTTCAATACACAGCACACGGTGTCAAGTGATATTTGACGAAGATAGGTGGCCTGGAAATTGCAGTCTTAAAAAATGGCGTTCAATCACAAACTGGAAACCGCCTATGACGCATAACGAAAGCTGCTGAGGTGATAAAAACCATGGGATAGCGATATGCACACATACAGATGGCGGTAGTAACGCGTACACAAGGTATTAAAAAAAAACGGGAGCTATCATTCGTACACCGGTGATTCAAGTGAAAAGGCTTCCGAAGTTATTACAGCCGCACGACAGGAAGTAACAGACTCTGAACGCGGAACGGCAGCTGGAGTAGAAGCATGGGACATTCCATTTCGTAAATCGTTAGAGAATTCAATTTTGTGAGGTATGCAGTGTGACGAGTGTGCCGAGAATACCGTATTCCAGACAGGGCCTCTCACCACGAATTACGCAGTGGCTGACGGACTTCATCTAACGCGCGAGATTCTCAGTGTTCACGCAAGAGCAACACTGCATGAGATAACCGCAGGATCAATGTGGGACGTACGACGAACGTATCCGTTAGGACAGCGCAGCGAAATACGGCTTTAATGGGCGATGGCAGCAGGCGACCGATGCAAGTGCCTTTGCTAATAACAGAGTATCGCCTGCAGCGTCTCTCCTGTGCTTTTGACCATATCGGTTGACCCCCGACGACTGGAAAACCGTGGCGTGGTCAAACGCATTGGCCTGGTCACATGAGACTCAGTTACAGTCGCAAAGAGCTGATGTTAAGATTCGAGTGTGGCGCAGACCCGACAGGGCTACAGACCCAATTTTTCAACAAGGGACTGTGGAAGCTGGTGGTGGCTCCTAAATTGTGTGGGTTGTGTTTGCATGGAATGGATCGGATCCTCTGGTCCAAATTTACCGATGGTTGATTGTAAATGGTTACGATTAACTACACTGCTGGCCGTTAAAATTGCTGCACCACGGACATGTGCTACAGACGCGAAATTTAACCGACAGGAAGAAGCAGCTCTGATATAAAAATGATTAGCTTTTGAGAGCACTCACACAAGGTTGGTGCCGGTGGCGACACCTACAACGTGCTGACATGAGGAAAGTTTCCAACCGATTTCTCATATACAAACAGCCGTTGATCGGCGTTGCCTGGTGAAACGTTGGTGTCATGCCTCGTGTAAGGAGGAGAAATGCGTACCATCACGATTCCGAATTTGATAAAGGTCGGATTGTTGACTATCGCGATTGCGGTTTGTCGTATCGCGACATTGCTGCTCGCGTTGGTCGGAATCCAACGACTGTTAGCAGAATATGGAAACGGTGGGTTCAGGAGGGTAATACGGAACGCCGTGCTGGATCCCATCGGCCTCGTATCACTAGCAGTCGAAATGACAGGCATCTTATCCGCATGGCTGTAACGGATCGTGCAGCCACGTGTCGATCCCTGTGTCAACACACGGGGACATTTGGAAGACAACAACCATCTGCACGAACAGTTCGACGACGTTTGCAGCAGGTCGGAGACAATGGCTGCGGTTACCCTTGACGCTGCATCACAGACAGGAGCCCCTGCGATGGTGTACTCAACGACGAACCTGCGTGCACGAATGGCAAAACGTCATTTTTTCGGATGAATCCTGCTTCTGTTTACAGCGTCATGATGGTCGCATCCGTGTTTGGCGAAATCGCGGTGAACGCACATTCGAAGCGTGTATTCGTCATCACCATACTGACGTATCACCCGTCGTGATGGTATGGTGTACCATTGGTTACACGTCTCGGTTACATTTCAGATGTGTTACGACCCGTGGCTCTACCCTTCATTCGATCCCTGCGAAACCCTACATTTCAGCAGGATAATGCACGACCGCATGTTTCAGGTCCTGCACGGGCCTTCCTAGATACAGAAAATGTTCGACTGCTGCCCTCGCCAGCACGTTCTCCAGATCTCTTACCAATTGAAAACGTCTGGACAAAGGTGGCAAAGCAACTGGCTCGTCACAATGCGCCAGTCACTACTCTTGATCAACTGTGGTATCGTGTTGAAGCTGCATGGGCATCTGTACCTGTACACGCCATCCAAGCTCCGGTTCACACAATGCCCAGGCGTATCAAGGCCGTTATTACGGCCAAAGGTGGTTGTTCTGGATACTGATTTCTTAGGATCTATGCCCCCAAATTGTGTGCAAAACTAATCACATGTCAGTTCTAGTATAATATATTTGTCCAATGAATACCCTTTTATCTTCTAGATTTCTTCTTGGTGTAGCAATTTTAATGGCCAGTAGTGTACTTGCAGACCATTTACAGCCATTCATAGACTTCATGTTCCCAAACAACTGTGAAATTTTTATGGATGAGAATGCGCCATGTCACCGGGCACAACTGTTCGCGATTGGTTTGAAGAACATTCTGGCCGTTTCGAGCGAATGATTTGGCCACCCGTATCGCCCGACACGAATCTCATCCAACATTCATGGGACATAATCGAGAGGTCAGTTCGTGCACTAAATCCTGCTCCTGCAACACTTCCGCAATTATCAGTGGCTATAGAGGCAGCAAGGAACTTCCGACTACTTGTTGAGTCCATGCCACGTTGTGCTGCTCCATTACGCCGGGCTGAATGAGGTCCAACACGATATTACGAGGTATCCCACCAATACTTATTGTCACCTTAGTGTAGTTCACAATACACCTCATCAGCATCATCATCATCATTTAAGACTGATTATGCCTCTCAGCGTTCAGTCTGGACATAGCCCCCCTTATAAAATTCCTCCATGATCCCCTATTCAGTGCTAACATTGGTGCCTCTTCTGATGTTAAGCCTATTACTTCAAAATCATTCTTAACCGTATCCAGGTACCTTCTCCTTGGTCTGCCCCGACTCCTCCTACCCTCTACTGCTGAACCCATGAGTCTCTTGGGTAACCTTGCTTCTCCCATGCGTGTAACATGACCCCACCATCTAAGCTTGTTCATCCTGACTGCTACATCTATAGAGTTCATTCCCAGTTTTTTTATTTCCTCATTGTGGACACCCTCCTGCCATTGTTCCCATCTACTAGTACCTGCAGTCATCCTAGCTACTTTCATATCCGTAACTTCAACCTTATTGATAAGGTACCCTGAATCCACCCAGCTTTCGCTCCAATACAACAAAGTTGGTCGAAAGATGGAACGGTGCACAGATAACTTAGTCTTGGTACTGACTTCCTTCTTGCAGAAGAGAGTAGATCGTAGCTGAGCACTCACTGCATTAGCTTTGCTACACCTCGCTTCCAGTTCTTTCACTATGTTGCCATCCTGTAAGAATATGCATCCTAAGTACTTGAAACTGTCCACCTGTTCTAACTTTGTTCCTCCTATTTGGCACTCAATCCGTTTATATCTCTTTCCCACTGACATTACTTTCGTTTTGCAGATGCTAATCTTCATACCATAGTCCTTATATTTCTGATCTAGCTCTGAAATATTACTTTAGAAACTTTCAATCGAATCTGCCATCACAACTAAGTCATCCGCATATGCAAGACTGCTTATTTTGTGTTCATATATCTTAATCTCACCCAGCCAGTCTATTGTTTTCAACATATGATCCATAAATAATATGAACAACAGTGGAGACAGGTTGCAGCCTTGTCTTACCCCTGAAACTGCTCTGAACCATGAACTCAATTTACCGTCAACTCTAACTGCTGCCTGACTATCCATGTAAAGACCTTTAATTGCTTGCAAAAGTTTGCCTCCTATTCCATAATCTCGTAGGACAGACAATAACTTCCTCCTAGGAACCCGGTCATATGCCTTTTCTAGATCTATAAAGCATAGATACAGTTCCCTGTTCCACTCTTAACACTTCTCGACTATTTGCCGTAAGCTAAAGATCTGGCCCTGACAACCTCTAAGAGGCCTAAACCCACACTGATTTTCATCCAATTGGTCCTCAACTAATACTCGCACTTTCCTTTCAACAATACCTGAGAAGATTTTACCCACAACGCTGATTAAAGAGATACCTCTGTAGTTGTTACAATCTTTTCTGTTTCCATGTTTAAAGATTGGTGTGATTACTGCTTTTGTCCAGTCTGATGGAACCTGTCCCGACTCCCAGGCCATTTCAATTATCCTGTGTAGCCATTTAAGACCTGACATTCCACTGTATTTGATGAGTTCCGACTTAATTTCATCCACCCCAGCTGCTTTATTGCACTGCAATCTATTGACCATTTTCACCACTTCCTAAAATGTGATCGTATTTCCATCCTCATTTCTATCCCATTGTACATCGAAATCTGAAACATTACTGATCGTATTTTCACATACATTGAACAACTCTTCAAAATATTCCCTCCATCTGCCCAAGGAATCCACAGGATTCACAAGCAATTTTCCTGACCTGTCCAAAATACTTGTCATTTCCATCTTACCTTCCTTTCGAAGACTGCTAATTACACTCCAGAATGGTTTTCCAGCAGCTTGACCCAAAGTCTCCAACTTGTTTCCAAAGTCTTCCCAAGATTTCTTCTTGGATGCTGCAATTATCTGTTTGGCTTTGTTTCTTTCTTCAACATAACTTTCTCTGTCTACCTGAGTTCTAGTATGTAGACATTTTTGATACGCCTTCTTTTTCCTTTTACAGGCTGCCTTGACTGTGTCATTCCACCATGCTGTTTGCTTCATCCTACCTTTACACACTACTGTTCCAAGACATTCTTTAGCCACTTCTAGTACTGTGTCCCTGTACCTTGTCCATTCCTTTTCCAATGACTGTAACTGACTACATTCAACTAACTGGTACCTTTCTGAGATCATTGTTATGTACTTGTGCCTGATTTCCTTATCCTGAAGTTTCTCCACTCTTATCTTCCTACATATGGACCTGACCTCCTGCACTTTTGGCCTCTCAATACCAATTTCGCTGCAGAATAAACAACACACCTTAGCAAAATAATTTCTCTTTATAGAAAATATGCCCCTTACACATTACACATGGATTTGAACCCTGTAATACTGGATATGAAACGAGTTTGGAAATGGATTAGAGTTCAGCATATAAACAGCAAAAACAAAGTAGCTTTCGAAGTAAAGGAAATGATTGGTAGTGGTACGAGATACCCTCCACCATGCACCATACGGTGGCTTGTGCAATATGTAGGTAGGTATAGATGTAAGCGCTAATCCTCAAATCAGAAATCACATTCTTTAGGTGGTAAGAGGATAAGTCGTCGCCTTCGATCTAGGCAGACCGCATTGCTGCAACACACGTGTGAACTGGTATACAAGGTACTACCAAAATCCACTGGCAAAATTTCGAAGGTAGTTCAGAGACATTTTCTGAATATCTGGGATTCGTGGTCTCTCGCTCTCGTATCTCGTTACATCGTAACTGCATTTTGTTTGATTTCTTGAAGCCATTTATTTTTCTACAAGCATTGCACTTTAATACCTGCTCTTTAGCGCAGATGTGTCAGCGGCATGTGCCGTGTGTCTTGTTTGGAGAACAAACTTTGTTCCATTTACTCGCTGCACTTAATGTTGACAACAGTATTGACCGCTTTACTCTTGGCTCTCAGGCTTACGCTCAATACCGCTCGGTTCTGCGTTGGGTTTGTTTTTCCGGCACTGTTTGTTGTACATTAACAGTGATACACAACAGCAAAGATGGGTTTACCGATACAGAGTAAGCCGATACACAGCTCGCGTATGGATTCACTGAACGCAACAGAAGACCGACACAAAGGCACTGTGCCGAGCCGTTCTCACAGTGCCGGCGTCCACTTTACAGTACCATATGACAGTATTTTAGCACTTGTATACAGGCATCTAAGAGAATGGGGGTTCTTCCTTGTAACTGTGTAGTATATTTAAAGGCTTCTTACTGTTCAGAAGGTATTTTCACAGAACCAAAATAAATTGGGTAAAAACCAATAAACCATAATGACATTGTTGTCGCAGTGGTGTGGGTGGTGGAACTCAGTCCAAAGACTGGTTTGTTTGATGTAACTTTCCACGTTACTCTATCCTGTGTAAGTCTCTTCACGTAAATAACTACTGCAACGTACATCTTTTTGAACTTGCTTACTTTATTCATTCTTGGTCTCCCTCTATAATTTTTACGCCACCTCCCCCCCCCCCCCCTCTTTCTCTCTCTCTGACCCACACACACACGCTTCCTCCCTTGTTGTCTCAGAATGTGTCCTATCAACCATTCACTTCTTCTAGTCAAGTTGAGCCACAATTTCTTCACTCCCCAACTCTATTCGGTACCTCCTCAATGGTTATACACACATTCAAAAAAAAATGTTTGCTTCACCCCAGCTCTCAGAATTCCTGAAGACAGACGTTGACTGTGAATATTGGATCATAGACACAGTCCCTTTGACTGTTCATAGATGTCTCTAAATACACCCAAAGTTGTAAACAGTCGTGCATGAACAGCGTCTATTAGACAGAGGGGGTCCGACAGCCGATCTGTTCCAGTCATTCCTGCAGGGAGGAGGTACACGGCTAGGCGATCAATACCGTGGTTCAATCGCGTCTACATTGGTACTTTGTGCAAGGAAGGGCTCGCAACAAGGGAAGTGTCCAGGTGTCTCTGAGTGAACCAGAACGATGGAGGAGATACAGAGAGACAGGAACTGTAGATGACATGTCTCGCTCAGGCCGCCCAAGCGCTAATACTGCAGGGGATGACCGCTACCAACGGATTACGGCTCGGAGGAACCCTGACAGCTACGCCACCATGTTGAATAATGCTTTTCCTGCAATCACAGGACGTCGCCTTACGATCAAACTGTGCGCAATAGGCTGCATGATGCGGAACTTCACTCCCGACGTCCATGGCGAGGTCCATCTTTGCAACCAAACCTTGCAGCTCGATACAGATCGGCCCAGCAATATGCCGAATGGCAGCATAGTGCAAAGCTTAAAACACGGAACTGTGTAAGAAAATTGTAGAATCTGGTGGCGGAACATTTAAGTACAAACATCATGATGGCAATATTGGTGAAGTTAATGCTCCGCATGCAGGATTTGGAATTAGGACTTTTCGTACTTTTGAGCTATCTCTTGAAGTCACTGCTGAGCGGATAAAATCAGTGAGAGCTTCTTATGGAATAATAATCAGTAATTTTGCATAAAAGTGTTTCCTGCTCATAAGGTCTCCGTATTGAATGGAATTGATTGGTTGGTTGATTCGGGGGGCGAACCAAACAGCGACGTCATTGAGCCCTTCAGATTAGGGAAGGATGGGAAAATTATTGGTAAGGTTTTGTGGGACCTAACTGCTGAGGTCATCGGTCCCAAAGCTTATACACTACCTAATCTAACTTAATCTAACTAACGCTAAGGACAACACACACATCCATGCCCGAGGGAGGACTGGAACCTCCGGCGGAGGGAGCCGCGCGGACCGTGACAAGACACCTAAGACAACGCTGCTACCCCGCGCGGCAGGGAAGGATGGGGATGGAAGTCGGCAGTGGCCTTTCTCAAACGAACCATCCCTACATTTGCCTGACGCTATTTAGGGAAATCACGGGAAATCTGAATCAGGATGTCCGGACGCGGGGACCACTGCGTCACTTCGCTCGGTGAATGGAATCAAGGAATTGCGAATAGATTTACACAAGCGCATACCCTCATACGTAAATGTTTGCTTTTATCGTGCTGTCGCATTATATGCCGGGCAGCCAAGAACCTGCGCGTCGTGCGACAATACCTGCCATATCCGTTCGCAATGTATACAACGCCGAGTGGCCCAGATACCGGCTGGCGAAGCTGCGAGACCCCCGACCATGTCAGCACTGTCTTTAACTTATGCAACGGCACTCAACGGACAAGTACATACGCCTCGCGCTCCTGAGGTTACCCAGCATCACACTGCTCTTGACAATGAACTGACAATGGACGTTAGATACTCGACAATGACAACACAACCGAAGCGCCAACAACAGGAACCTAACATAACTGTTCAGAAAGAAGAAACACCGGAACCGACTATAGTTCCTGAGATGGAGAAGATTCCAGAAAACAACAAGGAAATTGAGTCTCCACCTGCTCGCGAACAGTACCATGTGCACGAAACAAATACAGCAATGGACAACGCTGAAACCATCGCCACTATAAAAAGAGGAGACTGGCTCACAATGTCGCTGAACAACTGCAACGCCTTTGCGAGAAAAATCAAAGGAAATCAGCATCAAACAACATGAGGAACCACCTAGAAATGTGGTTTTCAGTATGCGTGCTTCTGGCCCAATGCAAGACAAATCAAGTACACCATGCCCCATGTCATCGGACCATTTTTCACACAAAAGATTGGAGCTGATAACCAATTAAGATACAGAGAAGGTTCTTCCTGAGACTAAGCATGCAGGAAACGACACTTGGAAGTTAATCAACACAAAAACTTAGCCGTCGAGTCGGACGAAATGGACCAAGTTGGAGAAATGACTGAAATCGCAGAAACAAGGCAAGAAGATCAATCGAACACGATGGATACATCTTAGCTGAAACAAACGTGTGGAAAAGGATATATGCCCGACAGAATGTCTTATGGCGAACATTGGCATCGACAATGAGTGCAATATATCGTTGCCAGCAGTGTTCCACTAAGGGCGGCGCCACCTCCCTGTCTTGGAGGGCAGCAACCGTGATGGGCAGTGCATGCGCCGTGTACTGAACGTTGGCCTATATAGGACGTCGATTTGCAGCCTGGCGTCAGTTCTCAGCTTATCAGCAGAAGCAGCATTTTCCTGAAGATGGCGACCAGCTGGATCGCCGAAATATCGAGTCAAGTTGATTTTAGGATCCGGCAGCAAACCCGAAGAGACTTTCAAGAATGAGTAAGACAATATGAGCGTAGTGCAAGCCTACAAAATCGTCACGTAGAACATTAATAAGATACACTCCTCTTTGCATTTACAACATCTGCAAGACTTCTTATACGGAGCTGACGTTGATATATTACTCGTACAGGATGCAACAGATATTTAATTAGAGAAGATGCGGGGGGGGGGGGGGGGGGGTAATATAACCAACCCTTGTGGTGGTGCAGAGCTGTGAACCGCCATTCTCACGAAAGAACACATCGATGTCACACAAGTAGAAAAACTTGCGAACAGTAGTAGCGACTGTCCAATAAAGCCTGCATCATCAACGTTTACGCACTGTCTGGCAACAAAAGCAGGCGCACTAGAGTGGAATTTTTTAAAAGTTAAATCGTTATTGTATTCGCTAACCATCAAGATTACATAATCCTAGACGGCGACTTTAATTCTGTCCTCACCCCAAAACACCAGACACCGAATTTCAAATAGTCTACAGAACTGGAACGAACAGTCCACCAACTGCAGTGAAACGACACGTGGTAACGCACCCATTGTGCACAGCCCGGCTTTACATTTTTAACAGCCACTCAGCAAGCAGGCTGGACAGGATCTACCATGCAAGTTAAAGAACCATGTACTTCAGTTTGAGATCTGGTCCACTATCTTTTCTGATCACGCTGTGAACATTACTACAACGCATTTGGATAAACAGGCGGCTTACTGAGCGAGGGGCATTTGGAAACTCAACATCACACATCTACGAGGTGAAAAATGTCAGCCCGCATCTCGTGGTCGTGCGGTAGCGTTCTCGCTTCACACGCCCGGGTTCCCGGGTTCGATTCCCTGCGGAGCCAGAGATTTTCTCTGCCTCGTGATGGCTGGGTGTTGAGTGCTGTCCTCAGGTTAGTTACTTTTAAGTAGTTCTAAGTTCTAGGGGACTGTTGACCATCGATGTTAAGTCCCATAGTGCTCAGAGCCATTTGAACCATTTTTTTTAGGAATGTCACGTGGCATTTACTAAGATATGGAAAGAGTGCGAAGACAGATTGCCGTTACATAATACTTCTATAGCTTGGTGGCTGCAGGGTGCTAAGCCTACAATAGGAAGAATGTTGAGCGACTACACACGACAGATAAGCTTCTGGATTAAAAAGACGACTAAGTTTTGTTTTAGTTGCCTTAGAGACCTGTACACCCTGGATAGACAAGTAACGGAGAACTGTACAGAGATTCAGAAAATCAAAGCAAAACTTTTAGCACAGAAACGGCGACAGTCAGAAGGATTTAAAGTCATAGCGAGGATACAAAACATCGTGATGGGGAAGAAACAGCCATGTACCGTGTACTGAGTAAAAATAAGAGAGAAAACGGGAAAATGTTGACAGAACTGAACTGATGGAACCAGTCACACTAAAGACTCAGATTAAAGACATGGCTCACGAACATATCTCAGGTATAATGTCTAACAAACCTGCCGACGACAAGGCGCGCCATGAGCTTGTCAGGAACTTAACAGGCAGAATTAGTGCAAAGGAAGGGGAAAATATTAGATCTGAGACAGAGGAGGACGAACTGAAAGTTGCAATAGCACAGAATCCTAAAAATAAATCTCTAGGACCTGTTAGCATCCCAGTGGAATTATACCAAGTGTTCTGGCCACAAATAAAAAACAAGTTGCTATCCATGTTGAGCGAACTCATGAAGAGAAATGTCGACGTCCCTAAAGAATTTCCTGAAGAGATGATAGTTCTGCCTCCTATATGCTCACTTAGCAAAGGAATTGAAAACCTACGCCCAATCACATTACCCAATAGCAATTACAAGATGAAGGCCCATGTGTTAGCTAGCAGAATGAGAATGGTATTGAACTCTATAATCGGTCCGTACCACACATGTGTAGGTACTGACGGATGCTTCCATCAGAGTATATGCGAATATAGGGATCTAACAGCAAACGCAGACGTATGCCGAATAAAATGTTCATTTGTGTCATTAGACTTCGAGAAGGCGTCTGATAGAGTCATAAGTATGTTCTGGGAACTATTGAAGTTTATTTATGTTTCCAGGTGGGGATATTCAGCCGCCAAATAATTGATAAAATTCGTGATGAAACCTTCAGCTGTCACTTAGTTTGCACAATTCGCTGCTATTTTCGGTCAAAGACCATTATCAAGCTTAAATGGAATAAACGGCGCCGGCCGCTGTGGTCTCGCGGTTCTAGGCGCGCAGTCTGGAGCCGTGCGACTGCTACGGTCGCAGGTTCGAATCCTGCCTCGGGCATGGATGTGTGTGATGTCCTCAGGTTAGTTAGGTTTAAGTAGTTCTAAGTTCTAGGGGACTAATGACCAGAGCCATTTGGAATAAACGGCAGGAAAGTTATGCCATAATTTGAACAAAGGTAATTTTCTCTTTTAAGCACAATATAGTACGTAAAAAATTTCTCACAATAATACGTGTGTACGATAATTTTCGTCAAAGAAGCAAGTCCACATCAACAGCTAGATGTAGCAAATTGTGCAAAATAAATGACAACTGGAGGTTCCGCCATGAATTTTGACAATTGTGGAAGTAAAGGGATTCCCACCGCGATTCACCAACAGATGTTAAAAACAGCACAGCACCAATAATGATAAACGGACAAATAAGTTAAGAGACTGTGATGATTATATTCGTAAGACAAGGCTACTCCATGTCAGTGGCAGTTCTCGCAATAACAACAGAACTTCTACTCACGACACGCGGATGATGTTGGCGTCCTCGTCACGAATGAAGATAAAATGGTGCAAGATCTTAAGATTGTACACACCTACCAAACTTGCTTCTGGTACCAAGTTTAAAGAAAAGGAAGTCAGGCATCATGAACGTAGGTAGAGGAATGGAAAATCAGGAACAACTGACGGAGGTACCCAAATTGAAAGATTTAGGTGTTGAATTTAGGAGCAACGTCCGGCACACCATTACCGTTAATTATACAAAGCTATTTACAAGCATATGAGCATCTGTACAAGGAAACAATATGAGACAACTGGACGGATACAGAAAACCACTCTAGTGTGTATAACATCCAAACTTAACTGTGTTGCACAAGATTTCAAGCTTTACCAATACTCTTACAAACAGCCAAAAGGATTATGTCGACGATAGGAAGCTTTGTGAGTCAAGGCAACATTTTCAAAGTGAAATTCTACACACTAACACCCCCCACAAGGAATGAGGACAGAACCTCACTGATATCAGCTACCGGTTACGAGAGTTATACTTCTGTCGGACGTACAAGAGTGGAAACGGTTGACAGACAGTTTAACGGTCCACTTGCTGAACGAAATTGCCCCTGCCATTCTGCAGCGGCCAATAGACCTGCAGCATGTACCAACGGGTCTCTGTCATCTGCAAACTTTTCTTGTTGAATACAGTTATGCCTCATGGAGGATCTCAGGGCAACAGATGTGAAAGTAAAGGACATCTACACATATTTGATGAAAACCAATGCAGGAAATAACACTGAAAAAATATTCTAGCAATGACTGGCCCGCAATCTGGAAGAAAACATGCACGACCTGAACTTACCCTCCAAGGTGAAAGCTACTTCTTACGATGCAGCCAACTGGAAAATTTCAGCTAAATCAAAACTGAATACTACACGTTTCACAAATTCGCCTACATGCGCATCATGCAAACTTCTTGATACTGAAGAACACAGATCTGTGTGTGAAATATTAAGAGACATTTGGCATACAGTCAAGCATTTGGCAGACCATCAGCAAGAACGCCTCCCAACATCTTCACCACCGCAGATTTTCTAGCTACAGATGCAATTCCGTATCCTGATACGAAGCGAATGTTGTTAACTGACTAAAGGGGCACACGTTGCGTTTTATCTTCAAGGCAGAACATAAAAGCAAAGAAGACTACTAGGTGTACCTAACGGCTCACCACCGTCACCTCATATGTACCAAAAACTACAAAAAAAATATGCATCCTTCTTAAATACAGCCATTATATGAAACGTGTCAGAATACTATAATAGAGGAAGATTGATAAGGATTTCATAGATGTTAGTCCTGCTCAATTAGATATAACGATCACAAGAATTTCTTAGATTCTTTCAGGAGACATACAAGTGAAGAAATCTGTTCCTGGTAAAAAGTTCAGGACAGAATCCCCATGAAGGTTTCAGACACAAAATATAAAATATATTTTATTTCAATTTTCATCACTTTTTATAAGAAGAGACGTTTTATGTTCTATTTACGTTTCAACTTACAAGTGAAATCAAGAGTTTGTGTTCTCCTTATGAAGACGAGAGAGTTTAAGCACAGTTTATTTCCACGTAGTTGTTTTTCCATAATTAAGAGGCACATACTTTTCTTCGAATATCATCAAGAAGATGCATTTATTTTCTTTAACTTAACAAGAATTAATGAAATTCAATAAAAACGCTTAAAAACACTAAACCGAAAACTATTTCTGCGTAAAACTTAAAATAAAACCGCCCTGGACTAGTATTCGTGAGGACAGCTGTATCGCTTAAAGCAAATGCCAGGATAGATCCTAGGAAAGTGCAAGACCTATTTCCTTCCCCATCCTTCATTAACCCGAAGTTCAATGACTTCGATGTCGGTGGGCCGTTAAATACACTACTGGCCATTAAAATTCCTAAACCAAGAAGAAATGCAGATGATAAATGGGTATTCATTGAACTAATACATTATACTACAACTGACATGTGATTACATTTTCACCAAATTTGGGTGCATATATCCTGAAAAATCACTACCCAGAACAACCAACTCTGGCCGTAATAACTGCCTTGATACGCCTGGGCATTGAGTCAAACAGAGCTTGGATGGCGTGTACAGGTACAGCTGCCCATGCACCTTCAACACGATACCACAGTTCATCAAGAGTAGTGACTGGCGTATTGTGCCGAGCCAGTTGCTCGGCCACTATTGACGAGACTTTTTCAGTTGGTGAGAGATCTGGAGTATGTGGGGGCAAGGCAGCAATCGAACATTTTCTGTAACCAGAAAAGAACGTACAGGACATGCAACATGCGGTCGTGCATTATCCTGCTGAAATGTGGGTTTCGCAGGGATCAAATGAAGGATAGAGCCACGGGTCGTAACACATCTGAAATGTAACGTCCATTGTTCAAAGTGCCGTCAATGCGAACAAGAGGTGACCGAGACGTATAGCAGTGGCACCCCCTACCATCAAGCCGGGTGATACGCCAGTGTGGCGATGACAAATACACGCTTCCATTGTGCGTTCACCGCGATGTCGCCAAACACGGATGCGACCATCATGATGCTGTAAACAGAAACTGAATTGATCCGCAAAAATGACGTTTTGCCTTTGGTGCACCCAGGTTCGTCGTTGAGTACACCATCGCAGGCGCTCCTGTCTGTGGTGCAGCGTCAAGGGTAACCGCAGCCATGGCCTCCGGGCTGATAGTCCATGCTGCTGCAAACGTCGCTGAACTGTTCGTGCAGATGGTTGTTGTCTTGCAAACGTCCCCATCTGTTGACTCAGGGATCGAGACGAGGTTGCACGATCCCTTACAGCCATTCGGTTAAGATGCCTGTCATGTCGACTGCTAATGATACGAGACCGTTGGGATCCAGCGCTGCATTCCATATTACCCTCCTGAACCCACCGATTCCATATTCTGCTAACAGTCATTGGATCTCGACCAACGAGAGCAGCAAATTGATAAACTTCAATTGCGATAGGCTAAAACACGACCTTTATCAAAGTCGGAAACGTGATGGTACGCATTTCTCCTCCTTACACGAGGCATTGCAACAACATTGCACCAGGCAACGCCAGTCAACTGCTGTTTGTGTATGAGAAATCAGTTGGAAACTTTCTTCAGGTCAGCACGTTGTAGGTGTCGCCACCAGCGCCAACCTTGTGTGAATGCTCTGAAAAGTATATCATTTGCATATCACAGCATCTTCTTCCTGTCGGTTAAATTTCACGTCTGTAGCACGTCATCTTCGTGGTGTAGCAATTTTAACGGTCAGAGGTGTAGTAATTTTCCTTCCTAAGGAGCTAATATTGGGTTGGTGCATAATTTCAAAGCATTTTTCCATGACAGATACATAAAACGCACTTCCCTCATCAATAATACATTCTCCTTCAGTATTTACAAAAGTCTCCTAACGCTGGAGCAACTCCCGATTCCGCGACTGTAGAAATAACTTGGTTTTGAGGCGAAGAAATGGACAAGTCATCTTCGGAGCCGATTTGTATACGTAAAGGAAGTTCCTTGAACGTTGTTCGATAGAGTACGGAAAAGGTGACAATCTGAGGGCGCAGGAATAAGGTGGGTGCGGAATGATTTCCTAACCCAACTCTTGTATAGTGTTTTTTCTCAGTGTATCAGAATATGGGTGGGGGGCGTTATTGTGGAGTAACATCACTTCACTCAGTATTCCTGGTCGTTGTTCTTGGATTTCGTCTGCAAGATACCTCATTTATTGACAATAAATATCAACAGTGCTGTTATACCTCGGTGAAGCAATTCGTTGTACACCACGCCGTCGGTCTTCCATCACACGCGTAATTTTTTTTTGTGGATACACGCAGACCTTAGTACTGGGAGTTGTTGCTTTGTTTGGGCTAAACCACTCCTTCCTGTAGATTAGCAAAAAGCATTAAGCAGCAGCCGCCGAGTCGCGAGGAAGGGCAGCAGCGCCGCCAGCAGCAGCAGCCCTTGTCTGATAAACAGTAAATTAACTTGGTCTCTTCTTTTTCTTCACGTGCTTCTGCAAAGAAGTGGACTATACGTGTGTATTTTACTGTGTAGACTAGTGGTTACAAAATTGAGAAATCTGCACAACAATTTTTAGTGTACTACACTCCTGGAAATTGAAATAAGAACACCGTGAATTCATTGTCCCAGGAAGGGGAAACTTTATGGACACATTCCTGGGGTCAGATACATCACATGATCACACTGACAGAACCACAGGCACATAGACACAGGCAACACAGCATGCACAATGTCGGCACTAGTACAGTGTATATCCACCTTTCGCAGCAATGCAGGCTGCTATTCTCCCATGGAGACAATCATAGAGATGCTGGATGTAGTCCTGTGGAACGGCTTGCCATGCCATTTCCACGTGGCGCCTCAGTTGGACCAGCGTTCGTGCTGGGCGTGCAGACCGCGTGAGACGACGCTTCATCCAGTCCCAAACATGCTCATTGGGGGACAGATCCAGAGATCTTGCTGGCCAGGGTAGTTGACTTACACCTTCTAGAGCACATTGGGTGGCACGGGATACATGCGGATGTGCATTGTCCTGTTGGAACAGCAAGTTCCCTTGCCGGTCTAGGAATGGTAGAACGATGGGTTCGATGACGGTTTGGATGTACCGTGCACTATTCAGTGTCCCCTCGACGATCACCAGAGGTTTACGGCCAGTGTAGGAGATCGCTCCCCACACCATGATGCCGGGTGTTGGCCCTGTGTGCCTCGGTCGTATGCAGTCCTGATTGTGGCGCTCGATGTACTGTGGAGACCTCACGCCCCACGTGTTGAGCAATTCGGCGGTACGTCCACCCGGCCTCCCGCATGCCCACTATACGCCCTCGCTCAAAGTCCGTCAACTGCACATACGGTTCACGTCCACGCTGTCGCGGCATGCTACCAGTGTTAAAGACTGCGATGGAGCTCCGTATGCCACGGCAAACTGGCTGACACTGACGGCGGCGGTGCACAAATGCTGCGCAGCTAGCGCCATTCGACGGCCAACACCGCGGTTCCTGGTGTGTCCGCTGTGCCGTGCGTGTGATCATTGCTTGTACAGCCCTCTCGCAGTGTCCAGAGCAAGTATGGTGGGTCTGACACACCGGTGTCAATGTGTTCTTTTTTCCATTTCCAGGAGTGTATATTCTCCTTTGGGCAACGGCCTTGCCGCAATGGATACACCGGTTCCCGTCAGATCACCGAAGTTAAGCTACCATCCGGGCCGCCATGCGCTGTTGCCATTTTTCGGGGTGCACTCAGCCTCATGTTGCCAATTGAGGAGCTACTCGACGGAACAGTAGCGGCGCCAGTCGAAGAAAACCATCATAACGACCGGGAGAGCGGTGTGTTGACCACACGCCCCTCCTATCGGCATCCTCCACTGAGGATGACACGGCGGCCGGATGGTCCCGATGGGGCTCTTGTGGCCTGAAGTCGGAGTGCTTATATTCTCCTTTGGCACATTTTGCATACATTTCAAACTCAGTAGCGCCATTCGAGACCTTACATCTATTTTATACACAATATGATATGGCTGGGGACTGTGCTTGTTGTGAGCGGACACAAGGAGAGTTGGCTGGTGTCCGTAAACAGCTGGAAGCTGCGTTGGCTGCCGTCGACAAGCTTCTAGCTAATGCTCAAAGTTGCGGTCACGTCGGGGCGCCAGTGAGGAGACCCGCAACGCCTTTGGTTCCACTGGATTCCCCTGGTGACCTGGACGTCTCTGCGCAACATCTGACCTGTCCGTCCTCCCTCCAAAGTGGGTGGCAGACAGTGGTGGGTGGGTTCGCGTGTCAGTAGACGGAAGGCGAAAGAGGGAGCAGGCCGTGCGACTGGCTCCTTACGTCTTAGCAACAGGTACGAGATGCTATCCAGTGTTGACCATTACTCTGAGTCGGCACGGGATGCCTCCCCTGTTGGGCCAGCTGTCGATTTTTCTGCCCATACCGGACAAGTACAGAGGGTGGGTACGCTTTTCAGTGGGAGCTCAAATGTTAGGTGGGTGATGGAATCTCTCAGGGGCTTGCCCCACTGCATACTCCTAACTAAGGTACGAGCATATCGGATTGGTTTCCAAGTATGCGAGTGGCTCGAAGACTTCTTAAGTAATAGAACCCAGTACGTTGTCCTCGATGGTGAGTGTTCATCGGAGGTGAGGGTGTCATCTGGAGTGCCACAGGGAAGTGTGGTAAATCTGCTGTTGTTTTCTATCTATATAAATGATCTTTTGGGTAGGGTGGATAGCAATGTGCGGCTGTTTGCTGATGGTGCTGTGGTGTACGGGAAGGTGTCGTCGTTGAGTGACTGTAGGAGGATACAAGATGACTTGAACAGGATTTCTGATTGGTGTAAAGAATGGCAGCTAACTCTAAATATAGATAAATGTAAATTAATGCAGATGAATGGGAAAAAGAATCCTGTAATGTTTGAAAACTCGATTAGTAACGTAGCGCTTGACACAGTCACGTCGATTAAGTATTAGGGGGTAAAACTGCACAGCGATATGAAGTGGGACAAGCATGTAATGGCAGTTGTGGGGAAGGCGGATAGTCGTCTTCGGTTCATTGGTAGAATTTTGGGAAGATGTGGTTCATATGTAAAGGAGACCGCTTATAAAACACTAATACGACCTATTCTTGAGAACTGCTCGAGCGTTTGGGATCCCTATCAAGTCGGATTGAGGGAGGACATAGAAGCAATTCAGAGGCCGGCTGCTAGATTTGTTACTGGTAGGTTTGATGATCACGCGAGTGTTACGGAAACACTTCAGGAACTCGTTTGGGAGTCTCTAGAGGAAAGGAGGCGTTCTTTTCGTGAATCGCTCGTTAGGAAATTTAGAGAACCAGCATTGGAGGCTGACTGCAGTACGATTTTATTGCCGCTAACTTATATTTCGCGGAAAGACCACAAAGATAAGATAAGAGAGATTAGGACTCGTACAGGGGCATATAGTCAGTCAGTTTTCCCTCGTTCTGTTTGGTAGTGGAACAGGGATAGAAGATACTAGTTGTGATACGAGGTACCCTCCACCAAGCACCATATGGTGGATTGCGGAGTATGTATGTAGATGTAGATGTAGAGACAGCAGGCAAGGCGGTAAAGAATTCCAGTGTGCATTCGGTATGTTTGCCGGGACGTCTCATGCGTGATGAGGAGGAGGCCCTGTCGGCGGCTATCAAGCGCACTGGGTGCAACCGGCTGCATGTAATGGCAAATGTCGGCACGAATGACGCCTGCCGCTTGGGTTCTGAGGTCTTCTCGGCTCCTTTCGGCGGCTGGCTGATTTGGTGAAGGCAATAAGTGACGCACACGGTTGCAGGCTAAGCTGTCTATTTGTAGCATCGTACCTAGGGTTGATTGCCATCCTCTGGTTTGGAACAGAGGCTCAGACGACTCTGCCACAGTATCGGATGCGAATTTCTCGACCTTCGCTATCGGGTGCAGAATTGCAGGGTTCTTCTTAATAGGTCAGGCGTGCACTTCACGCAGGAAGCGGCTACTATGGTAGCGGAGTATATGTGACGTGCACATGGGGCTTTTTTAGGTTAGAGAACACCTCCCTTGGGATCAAAGACGATTTGCTTGTTAAATGAGCCACAGTGACCTCGAATCTTGGTCCTCGCAGATCAGAGACAGAAAATATTAATATGATTTTAGTAAACTGTAGGAGCATCCAAGGAAAGGTCCCAGAGTTAATATCGCCTATTGAAGGTTATAGTGCACAGATAGTATTGGGAACAGAAAGCTGGTTGAAACCAGACGTTAATGACAACGAAATTCTAAGTTCAGATTGGAATGTTTAACGTAAGGATACGTTAGCCGCCAATGGTGGCGGCGTGTTTATTGAAGTAAAAAATTCGATAAAACCTAGCGAGGTTATCGCGGATTCCGAATGTGAATTAATCTGGGTGAAACTGTATCACAGAACGGTCAAAAATTGTGATCGGATGCTTTTATAGACCACTTGGGTCAGGGTCTGCAGTTGTAGAACGCTTCAGACAGAACTTGCATAATATCATTAGCAATTTTCCTGATCATGTCGTTGTAATAGGGGATAACTTCAACTTACCAGTTGTAGATTGGTAGTAAAATTATGAAGAATGTAGCAACCAGTCGCGGAACTATGACTTATTTATCTTGTTGCAAATCGATTTCGACTGATATCAGTCATCATCGATGCATTTTTCTAACCGATACATGCCATAAGTATAAATACTGTCCTTGGCAGATTTATATCATGAAATAAATATAGAATGAATTTGAGATAGCCTGTCCACAGCACTCATTACTTCGTGTGCATAAAGAGCTAGTTGTGAGCGGCAAGAACGATATTTTGTTGTCTACTTGTCAACAAATCGCTTTGTTCGAGATAATTCATAATATTCTAACACAGTATAAGTCCCAAAATCCTACTGTAGTACCACAGTTGGTGATATAGGTCCGTAATTCAGCGAATTACTCCTACTTCTTTCCTTGAGTATTTGTGTGACTTGCGCGACTTTCCGATCATTAGGTAGGATCTTTCGTCGATGGAGCAGTCGTATAAGACTGCTAAACAGAGAACTCTTCTGTGAGCATACTCTGAGAAGAAACTGACTGGTAAACAGTCAGGACCGGAGGCTTTCTCTTCATTAAGTCATTTAAGCTGCTTCGTTACATCGAAGTATCTACTTCTAAGTTATTTCGGTTAGCACCGGTTCTTGATTCGAATTTTGGAACACAAGTATTTGCTCCATATTCTTTCGTGAAAGACTTTCGGAAGACTGTGTTTAGTGTCTCTTCTTCAGTGAGACTGTCAGTGGTAATGTGTCTGCACTAGCTGATTCTCATTACCATAGCTACCATACAGTGAAGGTTCTGATTGTGTCTTTCTGCTGGTGTACTTTACATACGACTAGAGTGTCTTTGGGTTTTCTGCCAGATTTCGAAACGGAGTTAAGTCGTGGAAGGTATTAAAAGCATCTCGCATTGAAGTCCCCTCTAAGTTATGAGCTTTTTAAATCGAATATTACTGCAGAAGTTGGACCATTATGGAGTAAGGGGAGTAGCTTACAATTGGTTCGCCTCTTACTTTAAGAACAGAAAGCAGAAGGTAATTCTCCGCAATATTGAGAGTGGTAGTAATGTTCAGTCCCAATGGGGCACTATTAAGTGGGGTGTTCCCCAAGGGTCGGCGCTTGGGTCACTGCTGTTTCTTATTTATATAAATGATGTGCTTTCTAGTATTACAGGTGATTCAAAAATATTTCTGTTTGCTGACGACACCAGCTTGGTAGTGAAGGATCTTGCATGTAATATTGAAACATTATCAAATAATGTAGTTCATGAAATAAGTTCGTGGCTTGTGGAAAATAATTTGATGCTAAATCACAGTAAGACTCACTTTTTACAGTTTCTAACTCACAATTCAACAAGAATTGATATTTTGATCAAGCAGAATGGGCATATTATAAACGAGAAGGAACAGTTCAAGTTCCTAGGCGTTCGGATAGATAGTAAGCTGTTGTGGAAAGCCCATGTTCAGGATCTTGTTCAGAAACTAAATGCTGCTTTATTTACCATTAGAACAGTATCTGAAATAAGTGACAGTTCTACACGAAAAGTAGCCTACTTCGCCTATTATCATACGCTTATGTCATATGGTATTATTATTTGGGGTAATTCTTCTGGTTCGAAAAGGGTACTTTTGGCTCAAAAACGGGCTGTTCCAGCTATATGTGATGTCTTGTCGACCCCCATTCAATAGCATGCAATTCTAACATTGCCCTCACAGTATGTATTTTTATGAATGCCGTTTGTTGTTAGCAACATTAGTTTATTCCCAAGAATTAGCAGCTTTCACTCAGTTAGTACTAGGCAGAAATCAAATCTGCATGTGGAATGCACTTCCTTGACTCTAGTGCAGAAAGGAGTGCAGTATTCTGCTGCATCCATTTTCAATAAGCTACCACAGGAACTCAAAAATCTTAGCAGTGTCCCAAACGCTTTTAAGTCCAAACTGAAGAGTTTCCTCATGGCTCACTCCTTCTATTCTCTCGAGGAGCTCCTGAAAGAGCTGAAAAATTAAGCAAATTCCAGTGTTACATTGTTGATTTTCTTTGTTTAAACTTTGAATTGTCGCCTGAATACGTTTCTTGTATTTCATTTTATCTGTTTCTACTATCGTGTTATAATTTCATTTATTGACTCGTTCCATGGCCATGGAGACTTCTCCTTAATTTGGTCCCACGGAACAATAAATAAATAAATAAATAAATGAAAAACGTCTGGTCTATTTCGCACTTCTACAGGATCAAAGAAAAGTGCCTGCCGTGGGAGCTCCCACTAGGCAATCCCAATTCGCTCTGCACGAAACCACTTGGCTACCTTAAATTTTCCCGGCGAATTTAATGTTGAAATAACTTACGCGTTTGCTGCCGGGTGACGTCGTCGACCACCGCCGATATTTCGACAGGAGCACACCCTGCCATTCTCAAAGCACAGCTGCAAGGAGGAAGCAATGTTCAAGGGAATTTAATACCTCGGTTCACAGAGGAGAAACAAGGAAGATACCACTCACAGAACAAGTTACCGCAGAGTCAACACACAACCAAAGATAACCAACATCAGAAATATCGATAGTGACTATTAACCAACAGCTGAGGTAGCACTAATTCTGTCCCTGTGTCTTTTGATGAGAGACAGCGCCGGATTCCAAGCACCATTTAAACAAAAACCATCATCTCTGTTTATAAGGTTGCTTGATAGTTTGATTTCAACAGCTTCCATAATAGCACTATCCCAACAGCAGGACGTACAAGCCAGAATCTCCATGTTGTATTCCATAGGATGGCCGGTGTCAAGGCAATGTTCTGCAATAGCGGATTTGCTCGGCTGTTGTAAGCGTGTGTGACGCTTATGTTCAATACACCGGTCTTCCACAGTCCTGATTGTCTGACCAATATATGACATGCCACAACTGCAAGGAATACGATAGACACCAGCCTTACGCAAACCAAGATCATCTTTTACGGCCGCCAACAGGGCCTTAATCTTAGAAGGTGTTCGAAAATCACATTTCACATCATATTTTCGCAAAATACGGTCAATACTGTTGTAAATGATTCCTGCGTAAGGCAAAAAGGCCGTAGACTTAGGTGCCACTTCGTTGCTGTCGTTGCTATCTACTCATCAACATCCGTTACATTACCCGTACTGTCAGCAAGAGAAGGTATTGAATTATTTGTAGCGTTCATAGATTTTACGTACGACCGAAATTTTTTGGAGTTATTTTTAGAATCTGCAGATAAAATATTGCTTTCAAATTCGTTAAAAGAATCTCTCATTGACCTTTTGACAGCTGCTTTCATTTCGTATAATTTTTGTTTGTCAGTGGGGCAGTGACTACGTTTAAAACGACTGTGAAAAATTTTCTCAGCAACTTCCTAATATGTTTGTTGAACCAAGGTGGATGCTTTTCCTCCCCTATATTTTTGCCAGGGACATATTTCTCTAGCACATAGTGGACGGTACCTTTAAATTCCGACCAAAGATGCTCAATATTTTTGTGTCCCGCGGTGAATGCTTGGAGCTGACTACGAAGATATTCATTAATAACAGTTTTATTTGCTTTCCCAAACAAGAAAACTCTACTGTGTTTCTTTGGTTTTTTTCTTTGCAGCTACCACTGACATAGAAGCCACAACGATATTTTGGTCGCTAATACCTTATTGTAGATTAATTTCCTCAAAAAGATCAGGTCTGTTTGTCGCCAAGTTGTCTAATATGTTCCCATCTTGAGTTGGTTTTCTAACCAATTGCTCAAGGTTTTAGGTTGATAGCGCTCCTAGAATAACTTCACATTAGTCTTTGCTTCTGCCCCCTGTTGTATACGTGTAATTTTCCCAGTCAGTGGACGCCACATTACAGTCTCCACCTATAACTAATGGATACTTTGGATGTTTATTTCCTATGTACTCAAGACTATCCCTGAAACGTTTTGCGACGTTTGTTGCGGATGCTGGTGGTCTAAAAAAACATCCTAATACAATGATCACTCCTTGTCTGATTGACAGCTTAATCCATACTATTTCACATTCCGACCCAGTATTGATCTCAAGTGCGTTTAAACAGCTTTTAACTGCAATGAACACACCACTTCCATACCATCAGTCCTATCCTTCCTAAATATTGTCCAATCCGAGTTCAAAATTTCACTGCTATTTATGTATGGTTTCAACCAGCTTTCGGTAGCTACTGCAATATTGGTATGACTACTGTTTATTTGGTAGCGTAACCCGGGGTCCTTGCTACAGACCCTTCGACAATTTACTAACACGAGCTGTAGCACATATAAATCCTTTGGAATGACCTGTTTAGGCGATCTAACTATTTTTACAGTTGGCACACCCACATCAGCGTCATGAACTGGTAATTTTGGGACCAACGGTTTGTTTCTCTTGGGCAGGAACCTAACCTAAAAAGAAAAACCATGTGCAGGCCACAAGTACTGTGCTATCCATGTAACTGCTTCCTGTGTGTAGTGCACCCCTGCTCTATCCAGAGGAGTCCTACAACCTTCCAACCCACAGCGTAGGTCGAGGAATCTACAATCATTTTCGTGACAGAGCCGAAGTAGCCTCTGGTTTAGATTCTCCACTCGACTCCAAACCAGAGGACCCTAGTCCACCCTGGGTACAATGCAACAAATCGTCAGCTTGGCTTCCACTCCTCGAGAGATGGAGGCCGCCTTCTCCAGTTTAGCCAGCCGTCGAAAGGACCCAAGGATTTCCTCGGAACCCCGACGACAGGAATCGTGGGTGCCGACATGTGCTACAGTCTTCAGCTGGCAGCACCGCACACGCTCGATAGCCGTCGGAAGAGCCTCTTCCACATCCCGGGCAAGGCCCCCACAGCAAGCACACCTACTGAACGTTGGACTTCTTCCCTGCCCTACCTGCTATGTTTCTGAGAGGCTCCATGACCTGCCTATCATTGGAGCTCCCAATAACTAACAAACCCCTATCCCCAGGTGCCTGTCCGACCCTTGCTGAAGGAGTGGCCATTATCCCGACAGAAGGTGCACTCTGATCCGGCTCAGTCTCCCTCCCTCCCCCCCCCATCTCCCCCAGCATCAGATAGCACACAGAATCTATTAGCAAAGTGCACGGGATTTGGCAGGAGCCTGTGTCCCCCATGCAGCCTTCGCCTTGAGGCTCGCGACCTCGACACAGTCCGCCACCCACACTTAGGTGAAAGTGGACTGGCCGGCTAGGTCGCACCTGAGGTCGGTTTAGTGACAGAGAGCTGTGACACCCCCCCCCCCCCCCTCCTGCACATCTAGTACAGCAGAGGCTGCCCTGAGCACCCCATCCCCCCCCCCCCCCCCCCGCACCTCAAGGTGGCACTGTGAAGCCTGATGAATGTGGCCAACAAAGCTTCCAGCTGCGTTTGGACGGTGGCCAACTCCTGCTGCATCCGCAGACAACAGACACAGTCCCTATTCATCTAACTAATATGTGATGTACTATAAGAAACTTAAGGAAACCTACTGCCACATATGCTCAACAGCTACTCTCTAGTTGGCAGAAAGGACACTCAACAATGAAAAATCATCTTGTGTTTCTTGTCTGACATAGCCCCACCACCAAAGGTTAAAAGTGCGATGCACAGCGACCTTTCGTTGCATTTGTGCCTTGACTATGAGGCACTGTTCACCAGTCGAAATATCGGCGGTTCTAGAGGACATTATCATACTGAATCTCCGTTCGGTATTCGAACAGTTCTGTATTTCTTTCGGAACCCTGATTACCACAGAACTTCCCTAAACGTTCCAAATCACTCTGCACAAAACACGTTTGCAGACAATGGTTACAAAATTAAAAACGTTGGCATAATTTGTTGTCATGCATTACATAATGTCATCTGCTATCGTACTGTGTACTGTATTCTCAAAGCAAATTGACCTATTCCTAAGTTAGAAACATGTAGAACAAATTGTTTGGGGCGTAAAATGAACATAGTGTTGCGAAAGAATTGTATATAGCAATAACGGTCTCTCAACAAAAAATTTTCCATATAATGGAATTTGTCAAAAGCAATGAACCCCGCATTTGAATCATCACCACTAATTTTAAATGCAGTACTAGATACTGGAAACGTGCAAGCAAAAAAGTGAAGGGGATTACTTTTATGGAAAAAATTCGAAGATTCAGGAATACACATCACTATTTAGCTACTAAAAAGTACCATTTAAGAGGAGCCTTGACGATCTTTTGTCGATTTACTCATTCTATTTCACAGCCGAATACGCTAATAGAACTACTGATGTGTACGTAATACGTAACATCATATACTGTCAGTCCTCTATAAGATCTGACTTTGCATATCTCAACTGGATTAACATGACCAGTATAACCGAAAAATGTAAAAATTTTTTCCTCTGAGATCGTTTAGCCACGTTAGTTAGGAATTATTTAATAGACCTTAGTATGCATACAGGCGAATTTGCATCTTTATTGCACGAATTGCTTTAATTTGCAGACGAAAATGCTTTCCATATAATCAACTTGTTGAGCATTAAAGGAATCATTCTTCCTTTAACCTGTTTATGACGAGTGTGGACCCAGCATGAAGAAAACCTATTAGGCATTTCTTATGACAACATTATTTAGGACCAGCGGAATGAACATTAAGCCTTAACGTATAAATTCCATTACAAAATAAGTGTTATGTATTTTGTTTTCTCTCAGGAATTAGACGTAAATTCCTCTGAAGTAATCACGTACTTTTATCTGTCTTTCTGTGTACTTAGGTTAAAGCGTGGTATATAACTTTGGAATATAAACAAAAAAAATTCTTGGTCCAACTTATTGAACCATCATTTCTAAGTTAGCTCAAGCACGACTGCTGATTCCTAATCTTCACTACCATCCGGACTGCTTCGTATCGCTGTGGCCAACGTTTTTGGACCCAGTGGCACCCAGTGGCAAAGAAGGCCGTGTGAGATTTTCTTACAAAGGGGGAGCAGGAACACCTACAGTCCTCGCAGTTATGCAAAGATTATATTCAGCAGCGTGAGCTCGTAATTAAAAAGTTCGAAATTAAAAGAGTAATTACATAGTTAGTTTAAGCGCAATTTTGCCGAGAGATACACAAACAACCAGCTGTAATTACAGTGCGGTACTGAAAAAGCAATGCGTGGGTGTTTTTTATTACTACAGTGTAAACGTATGGTAATAGCGGTCAAAACCCATTGTTTCGCTTGGCAAGAGTAACATAATTTGCAATTGGGATACGCAACGTTCCTTTATCAATGCGGAAAATGATTCCACAGCAAAGTAATGATGTAAGCTCGATTTTGAAAGTGTTTAATTCATAACTGAACCTGGCGTTAAACAAATGACCTCAGTATTCTATGGAAAGCCACTACAGTGAATCCACACAGCCTTCAAAAGAATTAAATTAATACATCTTTGGAAGTATACGATATTCTGTAGAACACTAATTGATTGGATATGCTAATAACTATACCTTTCACGTGTTCTTGTGAGGTACGAACCACTATTGCAACCGACATGTGACGACAAGGTAGAAAATAAAGTGAATATAATCGTTCACTCAACAACCCACGTTAGGTTTGAGCAGAGCTAAAGAACACCAGTATCGAGTATGAAGCAGTACCACAACTACGCTTGTTATCGAAAGTACGACCGTATAGAGAATCAAGCGACATTTGAGACTAGACTGAGGATTTCTTGGTAGGGAGAACACAGCGTGTTGTCGTAGGAGAATCATCGACATATATAGAAGTAACTTCGGGTGTGCATCATGGAGGTGTGTTGAGACCCAGGTTGTTCATGCTGCATATTAACAACCTTGCAGATAATAGTAATAGTAATTCTCAGATTTTTCTTAGGCGATGTAGTTATCCATAATGAATATTGTCTAAAAAAAGCTGTGCAGATTTTCAGTTGGATCTTTATAACAATTTAAAGTGGTGCAATGATTGCCAACTGGCTTTAAATGAGCACTTCTTCAAAAATCGAAAAAGTTTAGTATCCTATAAGTATTACATCAACAATTCACAACTGGAATTGGTCGACTCATGCATGCACCTGAATGTAACAGTTTGTAGAGATATGAAATGGAACCACCACGTACACTCAGTCATAGGTGCAGCATGTGGCGGACTTTGTTGAACACTGGGGAAATGTAGTTAGTTACAAAGGAGATTTCCTCAAAACGCTCTTGCATGCAGTCACATATTATTTCTCAAGACTGTGCAACCATTGTCAAATAGGACTAACAGGGGATATGGAACCTGTTCAGAGAAGGACATCTTGAATGTACACAGGTTTGTTTGACCCATGTTAGACTGTCACGGAAGTGCTAAAGAAACTGAATTGGCAGACGGTTGAAGATATCTCGAGGAAGCACACTTACATAATTTCAAGAACCAGATATAAAATACGAGTCTAGAAATATACTACTTCCCCCTGAGTATTACTCCTGTAAGCATCAAGAGGCAAGATTAAATTCCTTGCAATGCCCACGAAGGCATTTAAAGAATCAATCTTCCCGTGCTCCATACGTGACTGGAACACCCGGATGAAGTCATAATAACAGTTCCAATGAGAAGTACGCTCTTCCATGCACTTCGCAGTGGTTTGTAGAGTACGAATATAAATGTATATCTCAGCAAACGTTTGTCGCT
Source organism: Schistocerca gregaria (assembly GCF_023897955.1). Lineage (NCBI taxonomy): Eukaryota > Metazoa > Arthropoda > Insecta > Orthoptera > Acrididae > Schistocerca > Schistocerca gregaria. Next base: position 515,726,540 of record NC_064925.1, on the reverse strand, counting down.
GCCTAATATGTAACAGACATGATCTATATATGTTCCATACGCGTTTCGCTTTTATTCGTTGCAAGGCATCCTCAGTGGCCCGGAGTATGTACTCGTACATATTTTTGTTAATATTATTTAGTTTACAATTAGGATGTTGTATATATATATATATATATATATATATATATATGTTACAGACAGTTCTTGAAATTTTTCCATTCCTGTGATGCATTAATAATTTAAAGTTTTACTACCGATAAAAGAGCAAACATACATCAGTACAGACTCTATATTAAACTTAATAAATGAAATGATAAAATAAAAATCGCTTCACTTGTACATGCAGTCATTTTAAAACAAATGCACATTTCCTCCGTCTCTCTCTCTCTCTCTCTCTCTCTCTCTCTCTCTCTCACCGATACACACACACACACACACACACACACACACACACACACACACACAGAGGTTATAATATACACGGAGAATCTCCTAAAACTTACACCGAAGGTATAGCGGAAAGGGGAAGTGCTATTGATTTGCGGTTTTCACAGAATAGATTGGTAGTCAGGGGCTCGTATCGATAGTGAATAAACACGTTGTAATAATACGTAGAAAGTGTATTTTTTATGCAAACATACACTTTTTTGAATGGAACTGTGCCTGTTGACATTCTGATGTAATTAAATTTTCCTTCAGACATTTGAGTCTCAACTTTATCCACGATAACGATTTAAGCTACAGAAATCCTAGATAAAGATTAGATCATATTGACAGTAACAGACTAAAAGTAGGGTAAATTAGAATGCCGATGGGGTTTGTTGCAGGATTCTATTGCGACTCGCTTACGAGATATCGTCTTATGAAAAGTTTCTACACCGACACTTGTACCATACCTGTGGTAGAAACACTAAAGAACAAGACAAGCGCATACACTAATTATGCGGATTCTGACCAATAACGAGAAAACTGACCATCACAGGTTGTGTTCAAAATGACCACCGGTAGCGGCAATACACATTTTCAGTCTGGTGTGGAACGACTGCTGCAAACATGTTGACATTTCAGCAGAGATGTCCGGACAGGCTGCGGTAATACGCCGTTGCATAACATCGGGTGTAGTTGACATATTCTTGTAGAAAGCGTCTTTCAGCTTTCCCTATGGAAAAAAGTCTACAGGTGTCAAATACGGGAATTGGTACAGATCCTGTGCATCCAGTCCAACGATTTGGAAACAATTCATGAAGACATTCTGAGTACTTAGTGCACTTTCCATTTGTGCAATATCTGCAGTGCAAGTTTTAGGTGATTCACCCTGTATTTAAAAAAATTTATTGTCTCCTAATCACACCAAAATAAATACCATTTCGTGCACACACACACACACGCACACACACACACACACACACACACACACACACACACACACACAAAGACAGACAAATCCAGACACACATGCACACACAAACAGATCTCAAACATCAGAAAAACACATTCAGTAGTTGCAATAACACTCGATATTTGCCGGTAACATTCAACAGTTAGCAACACAAACCAAAATAAATTGTCAAAACAAGTGTTCAGTTCCTAGTACTGGGAAGTCTAAAATAAAATTTCAAATGGCAGTTACAAGAAGGAGAACAACGGTAACGAAGAAACGAAGCCGTAATATGTAGACCAGCATCCATGAAATCTGTTAATAGAACTTTAAATTAACACTGCCCGCATCTCGTGGTCGTGCGCTAGCGTTCTCGCTTCCCACGCCCGGGTTCCCTGGTTCGATTCCCGGCGGGATCAGGGATTTTCTCTGCCTCGTGATGACTGCATGTTGTGTGATGTCCTTAGGTTAGTTAGGTTTAATAGTTCTAAGTTCTAGGGGACTGATGACCATAAATGTTAAGTCCCATAGTGCTCAGAGCCATTTGAACCATTTGAGCCAAATCAACACTGCTTCACAGAAAAGCAAAAAGTTCCAGAACTGTTTATAGTCTATATATGCAACGTCTTAAATATAAATTAAGCAATACAATCAAATGTATATATTCCAGGCTACTAAAGATACTTTGCACAGAAAAAAACCGAAGCGCCCATGGCACAAAAATTGTGTTTCATACACTTGTAATTAGACGGTAACAAAATAAAATTTAATTAAATTCTGTAATATAATACGCAACTGAGGACGACAGGATTACAGAAGTTGAGAATAATCTGTCTATTCCTAAGAAGGCCAATCTGCAGTATGAATCCCTAAACCTCAGAGTGTAGCAGCAGATCTGTGAATCTGTCTGTCGTATGGTATTTTGCTGCGCAGTGTTAAGCTCAGTCTCCATAGCTGGCTCTCTGGCCGCTTGAATGTCAGTATTTCACAAGACATTTATGATGGTAAACGCCACATAACCAGTTGAATTATCGTATACGGCTGAAGAAGTCATCCGGATTGTACTGACAATGACGCAAATTTTCCATTGTTGCTGTAAAATAATTACCGCACTATACTCTACTTATCAACTGGCTCCGCCATTTCGTTCTGGCCCCTCCTTTTATATCCCCACCAACGGCCGATATCGATCGCGGCTCAGTGGCGCTACAGTTCTCAGTTGACGATCGTCATCAGGGATGTGAGAGGTATCATGTGGCCACTATACGTTGACAGCATGGAATGACCTACATGGTCCCGAGAGTGCTCGACTGATAGCAAACACCGTTTATTCCAGATCTCTCACTCATTGAATCCTCAGCTCGTTGTACCCTGACAGACTAGAATGACCTATTGTACAAACGGTGAGCGACAGATGGCCAAACACCATGGTTTCCAGATCTCTCATCCAGGGAAATCATCTGCCCGTTGTATGTCAGGAGACTAGAATGACCTACTCGGTACATAGGATGTTCGACTGATGGCCAAACACCATGGTTTCCAGATCTCTCATTCAGTAACATCATCAGGCCATTGTATGTCGAGAGACTAGAATAACCTGCTCAGTACATAGGGTGTTCGACTGATGGCCAAACACCATGGTTTCTAGATCTCTCATCCAGTGAAATCATCTAGCCATTGCATGTCGAGAGGCTAGAATAACCTATTCGGTAAATAGGGTGTTGGACTGATGGCCAAATACCATGGTTTCCAGTTCTCTAATCCAGTGAAATCGCCTGATACTGTATGTCGAGAGACTCGAATGACCTACTCGGTGTATAGGGTGTTCAACTGATGGCCCAAGACCATGGTTTCCTGATCTCCCACCCAGTGAATTCATGTGGCAATTGTATGTCGAGAGACTAGAATAACCTACTCGGTACAGAGTGTTTTCGACTGATGGCTAGACATAATGTTTTCCAGATCTGTCACCCACTGAAATTCATCCAGCCCCTGCACGCCGCGAGACTGGAATAACCTACTCGGTATAGAGGGTGTTTGACTGATTTCCAAACACCATGTTTGCCAGATCTCTCACTCACTAAAATCGCCTGGTCATTGTGTGCTGACGGACTGGAGTGCCACCACTTGCTGGCCACTATGGTTTATTAATTTTGGCGTAGAGCTGTAGAAGCGTGGAGTGAAGTACCCATATATTTCATACAAGCATCAGTTCGACTCGACGGCCAGCCACGTTAGATCCATAGTGGCTGCAAGAGGTGGTAGCTCTCCGTTCTACATTCCATAACATGTATGTCCGCAGTTGACATACAGGTTATTGAAACATTAATTTTTCCCACTATACGAGTGGTTCTCTGCCCAGGGGATAATTACCCTCGAGGAGTAAAATGAAATTTCAAAAAATTGGTTCAATTGGCTCTAAGCAGTATCAGACTTAACATCTGAGGTCATCAGTCCCGTAGAACTTAGAACCACTTAAACCTAACTAACCTAAGGACATCACACACATCCATGTCCAAGGCAGCAGTCGAACCTGCGACCGTAGCAACAGCGCTATTCGGGACTGAAGCGCCTAGAACCGCTCGGCAACAGCGGCCGGCAAAAGAAATTTTCTGAGGGGTAAAAACTAAAGCATTCAAGTGTGTTTCGGCCATAAACTATATTATTTTTAAAAGCTCATTACTATTAGCTCTGCTTTGGAAAAGTATAATGCTAGTTATGTGACCAACATTTTTTTACAAATAAATACTGGCTTTAACACGTGACTCAGTGGAACGGAGGCTACAGCTTGTATAACCACATCTTCGTGACATAGTCCACCCGCTACACATATACTTGTTACATTGTGCCGCACATCTGTCACGGTAAATATGAGACATAGACATCACATATGCTTAAATATGTCACGAAAACGCCTTGTCTGAATTGTTGGTGGTTCCCATAATAGACCAGAAATTGCTTCATTAGTCACTTCACAAGAGTATACATCTGACAGCACAACACAAAAGCAAGTATGTAATAGCTACTACACTGCTGTAGAGCCAACAAAATATTATTATTATTAATACTAGCCGTTCCCGGTCTCTCCGTCTTTTGGACGTTGATGCCATTTTAAAACCTTGCTAGCTGTTCACCAATCTTCTAAATTTGTTCCTGTCAGGAATTTCTCTCTCTGAGATACCAATCTGCCTAAGATGTTTTTTCACATTTTTCAAATCATCTCGGCCTTGTTTTCTTAAACTGGATGAAACTCCGTATTCTTTTTGTTAGTCGGTCACGTGCATCCTCATGAGATGACCGTAAAATGACAAACGTTTCTTCTTAATGGATACTGTGATAGGTTCTGTCTTGCTGTAGAAGTCCTCATTTGCCATCATTCGCCATTGTCCGTCAACCCATCTATTACCTAGGATTTTCCATAATGTCCAACTCTCTCGCATTTCCAGCCGCTCAGTTTGACCTTGTCTATTCTTGTTGCAAAAGTACATATGGAGTACATGAAATGATCACCTACCTACAGCAAGAATGGCAAAATAACGGGTCTAACAACATTCTGCACGTACCGAGCGCTGATTAACGTACCCTGCAGAAACACCAAAGGTGAACAAGAGTTTTGGCTTATCGCACCCCAGACCATAAGGCATGATGTAGTGCCACTGCACCTTGTACGAAAGCACTCTACGACACAGTGCTCTCTAGGTCTACACTGCACAGGAAAAAGCACTTAGCTTGCTTGTGGGCAGAATTTGATTTCATCACTAATGACCACGGCGTGTCGTTCTATCTCCCAAGTGGTCCTCTGACGTCACCAGTCGAACCGTGCACGTCGATGCTGTGCAGTGCCTGGAAGACGGGCCACAGGTGTGTGTACCCGCAGTCCCACTGATAATAACGGGTCCGCAACAGTTCGTGTTAACACGTCTGGGCTCACAAGCCTTCTTACCTGTGCTGTGGTAGCTGTACGATCTGCACAATGCTGCCCTTATTATACAACGGTCCTTGAGGGTGTGAGTGCAGCATGGACATGCAGAACCTCGTCTACGGGGAATGTTCGTGCCACTACTGATACCAGCATCGTTGGGCAACTGAGGCAGCACGTTCAAGCCCACAATTTGATTCCTCTCAGACTCGCTCAACTGGCTGCACGAAGCACCAGTGCGTTTCTCCTCCTCCACACCACACTGAACCCTCTGTCTGTCAGCATTCCCTATCAAAGAATAGACACAGATGGCGCTCTGGTAGCTTTGCCACTACGCTGCCTGCTGGCGGACGAAGTTGGAACCGTTACCATTACGTCTACCAACCCCCAGGTGGCATATGCCGTCGTTGTTGTTGTCGTCTTCAGTCCTGAGACTGGTTTGATGCAGCTCTCCATGTTGCTCTATCATGTGGAAGCTTCATTTCCCAGTACCTAATGCAACCTACATCCTTCTGAATCTGCTTAGTGTATTCATCTCTTGGTCTCCCTACCGATTTTTACCCTCCACGCTTCCCTCCACTACTAAACTAGTGATCCGTTGATGCCTTAGAATATGTCCTACCAACCGATCCCTTCTTCTGGTCAAGTTGTGCCACAAACTTCTCTTCTCCCCAATCCTATTCAATACTTCCTCATTAGTTATATTATCTACCCATCTAATCTTCAGCATTCTTCTGTAGCACCACATTTCTAAAGCTTCTATTCTCTTCTCGTCCATGTGTCACTTCCATACAAGGCTACACTCCATACAAATACTTTCAGAAATGACTTCCTGACACTTAAATCTGTAGTCAATGTCAACAAATTTCTCTTCTTCACAAACGCTTTCCTTGCCATTGCCAGTCTACATTTTTACATCCTCTCTACTTCGACCATCATCAGTTATTTTGCTCCCCAAATAGCAAAACTCATTTACTACTTTATGCGTCTCATTTGCTAATCTAATTCCCTCAACATCACCAGACTTAATTCGACTACATTCCATTATCCTCGTTTTGCTTTTGTTGATGTTCATCCTATATCGTCCTTTCAAGACACTGTCCATTCCGTTCAACTGCTCTTCCAGGTCCTTTGCTGTCTCTGACAGAATTACAATGTCATCGGCGAACCTCAAAGTTTTTATTTCTCCGCGGATTTTAATTCCTACTCCGAATTTTTCTTTTGTTTCTTTTATTGCTTGCTCAATATACAGATTGAATAACATCGGGGAGAGGCTACAACCACTGCTTCCCTTTATGCCCCTCCACTCTTATAGCTGCCATCTGGTTTCTGTACAAATTGTAAATAGCCTTTCGCTCCTGTATTTTACCCCTGCCACCTTCAGAATTGGAAAGACAGTATTTCAATCAACACTGTCAAAAGCTTTCTCTAAGTCTACAAATGGTAGAAACGTAGGTTTGCCTTTCCTTAATCTATTTTATAAGATAAGATTCATGGGATGAAAATCTACGTTGTCTTGCCAGGTGCACTAATTTTCTTCCGGCATTGTTTCTACGTATATTTATAATTCATTTGGCGCTCCAGTAGGCACATAAAAAAAGGCGCACATTCGAATGCTACGTTGTTTCTAAATTTCAAAGTAATCGATGAAGAACTTTCAGGAATTTTTCTTACAAGCGATTATTTAAATTTTTATTTCTGTGGACTATTAGTGGCAGTGGTCAGGCACAAAGCAGTGGCAACCCGAATGCTTCCTATTTCTTCCATTTCAGAAGTGAGGAGTCCAGCAGTCAAGCGATTTACAGACAGTAAATACAGAGCACGCATTGTAACGTGGTCGATCTGAAATGAGGGTAGAGTGCGTGGGTGATGCTAGTGTCGCTTAAGAGAGGTAAGGTGCAATGGAAGCGTATTTTGTAATAAGTGCCTGTAACGATACAGAGAACTATCTTTCTTTTTCTGGGATCGTGATGTAGGTAGCACTCGCCAAGCAGTAAGAACTGATTCATTACTCTATAGAAATGATAGTTAGCAGTGTAAGTCGTCTCATCGATTCATTAGTTCGTGGTTTAATAAAATACCTAGAAATACTAAATATCACTTATATTTCGTCATTTAAAAAAAACGTTCAAATGAAATTCATTTACACTCTACATTTAGTTAGGTATAATGTCATTGATTTTTTTGTGGGGGGGGGGGGGAGGGGGGGGGACACTTCTAGATAATAGTCGATTGCTCTCAGGAGTAATGGTCTCGGAAAGGTTCGGAACCGAGGCATTATACAGTACATGCACAAGAAGTAATTTTCATTATTAGCTGTTCTTCCTGATATTACATCTTTCAGGGTTGGAAGCGTAAAGACACCGATGTAAATTATCTCTTTGCTACTTAAACTGAAGAGACGATCTGCGTATGGAGGATACATTAAGTTTCCCTTATATCATCATTGAGAGAAGCACTCGGAATATCTTTTAGTGCTGGGGGAGGGGAAAAATAAGATGCACCTATGGCACAGCAAAATTGTTTGTAACGAAGAATGCTTACATCGCAGTAAAAGTGTAGGAAATATTTTGTGTTGAGAAGACGTGTCAGAGTTTCTCTCGTCGCTACTGTGAGTCTGATCTGCATGTTGGCAGATGGAGAAATGAATGAAGAATGGTACACATACGTTTTCACGCTGCAATATTTTCAGTATTTGCTGTAATACCTAAACTAGTGCAAACGTAATGGTCTAATTGAAATATTCAAGCTTCTTTACTTTACTGCATTTGCAACCAGGTTTCTTCCCACATCCGCTATCATCCAACAAATCATTTTGCAAATTATTACGTATTTGCGTATATGACTTATACTAATGTAAATTCATACTCAATCTGTCTGTCAGTACATTTGTTATTATGCTGAATTACGTAGATGACAGTTCCATTGGCAGAAGCTTCTAAGAATGTAAATTACTTTCCAAACAATGCTTCGACCAGCAAATTGAAAAGTTTGGTTGTATTTTGTGGTATAACAAAATGCTTGTAAAGACTGTACTGAAGAATATAGATTCACAACGTAGATCTTCAAAATTTGAACATCGAAGAACAGCTCATTTTCACCACACCAGAACTGCACTTTCACTGAATTCAAGTTTGATCGCCCTATGGCTAAGGGGTCATCTGGTCTTACTAACACAAAGAGGATTTTCGTTAAACCCGGTGAACGCAGAAGTGCGACGGGAGGGCAGTTTGCAACGTATGTACCTAATTTTCATACGCAATCATTACCGTTGCTAACGCGTCATCAAACACATCTTTTCAGTAGTAGTAGTACAAATATTTAGCTTAATGAAATGGTTAAGGGTATTTTAGCGCTATTACGTATACGAGGATAGCGAGTAAACGGAACGTTTGTATCTCGTCTGTCGTTAAAACTGTTGTCATTTCTAAGACCACACGCTGTTTTGAACAAATAAGTTATCTAGGTAAATTCTGTTCACCGGAACTGGTATAGGCATGCGTATTGAAACACAAAGATATGTAAACAGGCATAATACAGCGCTGCAGTCGACAACGCCTATACAAGACAACAAGTGTCGGTGCAGTTGTTAGATCGGTTTCCGCTGCTACAATGAGAGGTCGTCAAGATTTAAGTGAGTTTGAACGTGGTGTTATAGTCGGCGCACGAACTAAGGGACACAGCATCTCCGAGGTTGCGATAAAATGGTAATTTTCGCGTATGACCATTTCGCGAGTGTACCTTGAATATCAGGAACGCGATGAAACATCAAATCTCCGACATCGCTGCGGCCGGAAAAAGATCCTGCAAGAACAGGTCCAACAACGACTGAAGAGAATCGTCCAACGTGACAGAAGTGCAACCCTTCTCCAAACTGCTGCTGATTTCAGTGGTGGACCATCAACAAAAGTCAGCGTGCAAACCATTTAACGAAACATCTTCGATATGGGCTTTCGGAGCTGAAAGCCACTCGTGTACCCTTGTTGACTACACGACACAAAGCTTTACGCCTCATCTGGGCCGGTCAACACCGACATCGTACTGTTGTGTCGGGTTTCAAATTGTATCGAGCGCATGGACGTGTACCCGCATGAAGACAACCTCATGAATCGATGGACCCTGCATGTCAGCAGAGGACTGTTCAACATGATGGAGGCTCTCTAATGGTGTGGAGCGTGTACAGTTGGCGTGATAAGGGACCCCTGATACATGTAGACAAGACTCTAAGTGACTCGTACGTAAGCATCCTCTCTGATCATCTGCATCCATTCGTGCCCATTTGCATTCTCTGAGCGTATAAGATGTGGAAGGAGATTAGAGCGGCATTGTCCCGCCGCAAAGCACGGCTGGCGGTTGCTACGAAGCCGTAGCGAGCGGCTAGAGTGTACGCGGAGTTGGGAAAACTGGAGTGGACGTTTAGTAGGGGAGCGTATGGCCGTGTATGCGCTCTTGGAGGAATTTACATTCCAGAGAAATTGATATAACAGAATTAAGACTGACACGGAGATGTGAGCTCACACTCATGGACAGAAAAGTATTTAAAGCTAAATTATCTAAACGGGCCACAAAATATGTTGTAGTTTAAAAGTTATTGTTGTCTTAAAATTTTTAAATTTATGGAAGTTCAAAAGTTAATATCGCGACAATGTTTTGGCCTATTAATGTGCACAAAGTGTTTACGGATGCGCCTAGTAGAGCTGCATCGGGAAATCATAGCCGATTTAGCTGAATATGTACTAATTGTGAATGAGAGGTCGGAATATGGGGTTCGACTGAGAGGAAATGTGTTTTTGGTATTAAATAAATCTAAAGAGGGGAAACTAGCGGCAGCATTCTAAAGTTTAAAGAGGAAGATGAGTAATTAAGTATGTATTTTAATTGTTTATTTATGTTAAGTATCAAAAATCCGGGAAAACCAATATCACGCCACAAGAACATTATTTGTGAAAAAACGGTGGCAGATACAAAAAATTGGACTTTATATTGTTATTGCCCAAAAACTTTCCATATTTTTCAGTATATAATATCTGTTTTGTGTTTAGTTTTAGAATATTCGTAATTTTTGTCAAACATTGTTTTGGGTTAAGCAGTCGTTTCGAGGGTGGATAGGGCGGCCATCTTTGAGGACAGTTGGTTCTAAGCGACGCTAAGAGCCGGTCGTGCGGAGCCACGGTCGGGGACAAGTATGTATTTAGCGACGTTCTAAAGTTATCAGTGGAGCGCAATATACTCGTTTAGGACAGCACACAAGAGTGTATTTTGTGAATGGTGAACAGACTGTCGAGTGCCGTGATCGCGACATATGAATTTTATAGTGAAGTGTTGTAGCGTCAGTTATTAAAGGCCGCCCTTACCTAAGAGCCCCTCGGACTGCATTTTAAGTGTTTAGTGAATATATTGAAGAAATATAAACTACTTGTTCAAATTATAAATCAACGTGACTCAATATTATAAATTTCACCGCAATACCTACCTTAAAAACTGAGTCTACGACAGGTGTGAGCTGGCACCCTATGACGAAAAACGTAGCCAAACATTGAGACCCGCGACACCTCTGAGCCACTCAACAAAGCTGAGTGTAACAAACATACATATTTTCGTGCCATAGCACGTGGTGGCTGGATCCAAACTATTCAAACTTGAATGTGTAGTGCGCAGTACAGTCGTAACTCCGGCGGCAATTCCACCAGGACAATGCGACACCCCACACGTCCAGAACTGCTACAGAGTTTAAACACTTGTGCTGGCCGCCAAGCTCCCCAGGAATTGATATTATTGAGCATACCTGGGATGCCTTGCAACGTGCTGTACAGAAGAGACCTCCTCCCCCTCGTACTCTTACAGATTTATGGACAGCCCTGCAGAATTCATGGTATCAGGTCCCTCCAGCACTATTTCAGACATTAGTCGAGTCCATCCTAGGTCGTGTAGCGGTACTTCAGCGTGCTCGCGAGCCCTACACGGTATTAGGTAGGTGTACCAATTTGTTTCGCTCTTGAGTGTATATAAAGGCAACAAAATGGAGGGTCCTGATTGGTCCAAAACACAAGGAAGCACATTCCCACCCTGTGAAAAGGTAACAAAGCGGTAGTTGGGAAGGGAAGGCGAGGTGAGCAGTTGCGTGTCGGGCGTAGATCCTGCAGATCACCGGTAGAATACACCGCATCAGTTGAATTGTGGGGCTGCTTAGAATTTGTTAATTTAACTCTCATTGTTTACGCACGACGCATGAGTGTAAGACCGTTGCAATCTGTATGTGGTGCAGATGGATCATAAGTGACTGTGTAAACCTGATATTCACTATTCTGGATTTGGCACAGAAAGGAGTGAATTATGCTACCACAAAAATCTTTGGTAATTTGCCAAATAGTATAAAAGTCTGACAGCCAACCAACACTAAAAAGCAAATTAAAAGAATTTCTGAATGACAACTCATTCTACTCAATAGATGAATTCTTAGATGTGAAGTAGTAACTGTAAAAAATTAATTACTTAATTAATTATTTTGTGTAAAGAAAACTTATGTTAAGGTGACACGTTCCACATCATTACGAAATGCCTTATTCATGATATTCGGGACAAGGATTAACGTATGTACATATGTATATGTGTGTAACGTGTTCTGTAAACCACCAAAAAGGAAATTACTAAAATTAAAAGTGGCACCCCTTCAAAAAACGGTACGCTGTCATTTGACAACTAACTATTGTCAGACTTCGCACCATTTTACACCGTTACAGCCATTCATCCAATCCTGAGACTGGCGAACCCACGACGAGCGCTTCTACTGTGCAGAGGTGACATCATCATCTGAAAGACAAAGCTCAGTATATTTCAGGTACGCATAGCAAGATACAATGGGCGTGCATGTCTCCACTAGAAACCTCGCCAAGTTCAGACGATCTGTCACCAGTGGGTTCTATGACCGGTCTCGATAACGCAAGCGGAGGGTTGGAAAGAGTTCCACCACTTCCACTCGCTCAGCTCACCTGTCGCACCCTGCCAGCTTCTCTATCGTTGGTGCTTCCAATGAAGAAACAAGACTGTAATCAATTATTCATGAATAATAATCTTTGGAAACATAAATACTAATAACAAACTACAGTTTTAATAATAAAAGAACCCGTTATTCATACTTACTAAAGCAAAAAAAACTTGAAACGATTGTGTGTGTGTGTGTGTGTGTGTGTGTGTGTGTGTGTGTGTGTGTGTGTGTGTGTGTGTGTGTGTGTGTGTGTTCGCTCTTGTGCTATTAGCACTTTCTAACTGATGAGTTACCTCAGAAAAGTATTCTGTAAGATATTATTGTGTGTAAATGTGCAAACTATGTCAGGATGTCCTTTTTCCAAGATTAGAAACCGTGCAAAGATCAAAGTAGCTAACTTAATTGTTTAAAAATCTCTGTAATATGCTTCTTCCACTTCAAGTTTTCATCAGTAAGTACAACGGAAACGTTTGGAGCATTCGACCCAAGTTTTTGACTCCTCCCTGTGTGCTACGTCACTTGTTGATACGGCTCTATGCGTTGTACAGAACTGAATGTAATGTATTTCTTCCTAAATTTAGGGAGAGCCCATTTTCCGAGAACCATTTAATAACTCTTTGGAAAATATCATTTACCAAATCGTCCGTTGCTTTCTCTCCAATGGAATTTATTATAGCACTAGTAGCGTCAGAGAAAAGTACCAATTTCACTTGTTGAATGTTAAGTGCAAGGTCATTCACATGTATAAGGAATAAGAGTGGACCCAAAACTGAACCCTGTTGGATTCAATTCGTACTGTTTCTTCTTCTCCATTCACTAAAACTTTCTGCCTTTCCGACATTGTTTGAATTATTCAGCATAACTTTTTGCAGTCTGTCAATCATAATTCAAACCAGCTGCGTGTAGAACTACCAATTCCATAAAACTTGAGTTCTTCTAAGTGAGTATCTACGGCATCAGACGCCTTGGAAAGATAACAAAAAAATACCAACTGGCGATACACGCACACACATACATACACACAGTCCGCTATCTTACGCCTCATACCTACGTTTTTACACCTAAAGCATCCATCATCCACCACTCTCTTTCTATCTTACTCTCTCCCTGCCCCTTTTTTCACGGTATGTTTTAGGTGCAAAAGAATGACACCATCTAAGTGTTTGTCCGCAGCTCGTTGTCGTGCGGTAGCGTTCTCGCTTCCCGCGCCCGGGTTCCCGGGCTCGATTCCCTGCGGGGTCAGGGATTTGCTCTGCCTCGTGATGACTGGGTGTTGTGTCAGGTTAGTTAGGTTTAAGTAGTTCTAAGTTCTAGGGGACTGATGACCATAGATGTTAAGTCCCATAGTGCTCAGATCCATTTGAACCATCTAAGTGTTTCCTCGTAACCAGAGTAGCTCGAAGAAAAATGCGGTCATTTAACTCACCGTCCGGCTTTCGTCTATGTCGATATACCTATTCGTTCTCCTTAGCACCGCAGAACATAATTCGCCGTACCCAGACTTGAGAAGCACGTTACACTGCGGCTGCCCACGCTATAAAAATGCAAATGGGCGGGGGAGGGAGAGAGGGGGCAGGGAGGGAAGTTTGGAGCATTTTATCGCTTTGCGCGAGGAGCAGTCTGCAACGTGTATCGGACATAACTGGCTGGCAGGAATTTTTCAGCGCTGTCTGCATTCTAACCCGGTCATACACGCTCCTGTCTGACACGAGAGAAAATTTACTGACGTTTTTATGACGCGAGCAGCAGGCAAACACCAATTAAAATGCGGTAAAAGAACCGTGGCAGGCAGGAGTGTGGCGATGACAAGGGTAGGGACGGGTGCTTGCCCGCCTCCTGGGTCGCCACCCGTGTCCCAGTTACGCATCCGCCGGCAGCCGTCGGCACGTGTACAGCTCCGCAGATTCCTAACCAGCTAAACAACACACGACAAACCTTATTTATGTATTTATCGCTTTATTTAGCCCGACGAGGTAGAGCTACAGACCCTGTCTTCCATCGTACCAGGGGCTACACACAAGAAAAATATACCATAAAACATTCGAAGCGCATGCTTCAGGGACACGGTGGATTGTGCCGGTCGCGGATCGTTTCCGCCGGCGCATTGACGACTGACGGTCAAGTTGGATGTCGTTTTTAGGCGGTTTCCCACAGTTGGCTGTTTGAATACAGGGCTGGTGCCCACGTCTTGCCTCAGTTACACGATTCGCAAATATTTAGAACACGTTCTCACATTGATACATCCCCTTAGAAACATTCATAAATGACTGCGCTAGTAAACCTCTACGTTATTTGATTTTTAAACAGCTAGGCAAAACTGAAGTACTCAGACATTTCTCTCTTTACTTATTCTGATCAACACTAAACTGACACACAAAATTTTTGTAGTGCAACACAATCCGACTTTCAATAATCATGTCGTGTGCGTACTGTAAGACCTTCGGTACACACACCATCAGATTATTTGCCTTGTCGCTCTAACGAAGTAGGCGAGTGTGAGCAATATGTCTCGTGGTCTTAAGTGGCGTGTTTATCTTCTTCCGTTAGGTCAGGCGACAGAAATGCCACTTGCACGCTTAGAGTAGCAGATTGACGGTGACCAACTTTAAACAGAACTTGATTAATTTTCACACACATTTATTAAAATAATAAAAAGCATAGACATTGTGTAACTTGATTCTGGGTGCTGTTTACAATTGACAATCTGAAGTTCCTTTGGTCTTGGTTCGTTAATCTTATTCTCACATACCTCTGATAGTTGACAAAGTGTTTACACATTTATCTTCATGGCTATGTACAGGAATATGGTAATCTTATTAGGCGCAGACTGAAACTTGACTATAGACTGGTACAGACTAATGTAGCCTGGTGCAGACAAATGCAGACTGACTAATCGGAGGTCAGTACACTCGTTATAATACCTCGTGCGTTCAAGAATCACTGCGTGAGTGTGATCCGCGAGGAGAAAAGGTTCTACGTTAGCAGCAATCTCACTGGCTGTGTTACATATTAATACGTGGATCGGCGGAAGCAGAATTTGGTCCGTCTCTAAGGCAGCGCCATCTCGTAGTGCAGAGACAGACGAGCGCTGCACCTGTGCTGTTTTGCTTAGCGGGGCGCACTCTAGTGGGAAAGTTGTGTACGCACTGACTACGTGGAACTATGTACACAACTAATCCCTACAAAATAATGGCCCTCACTAGCAATAACCTATACTTTAAATGGATCACTTACCTCACAAAAATCTTTGTTACTCAAACTACTGCAATACAGCGAGTGCCAATACCGCCAGCTAAATAAAAGATTCTAACTACTGAAGGCACTAACTACTGATAGGCATAGTTAGCAAATGAAAGGTTTTGATGGAGAACAAACAATGCATTTACCTTAATAGTGTTCAAAAGTCATAATATATAATCACTTCATGACATCCAGTCTTACAAATTTCCTTTTTCTGAGAAACACGCGTCCAGATCGTCCGCTCTCAAATCACTGCCATCTCTCTCCCTACATCCACCACTGCTGGCGGCTCACCTTCAACTGCGCAATGCTACGCACTGTTCACATCCAAGTGCCCAACACTACAATAGCGAATATTCCAACAATGCAAACCAGCCACAGACTGCACACAGCACAGTCAGTGATTTTCATACATATCGCTACGTAGCGTTACCAACATAAAAACCTAAACAGCCTACTTACAACACTTGCACGTGGGATAACACTAGACACAGATATATAGTGGCCGTAATTACTGTAAAGGTATGTGGTTATTGTAGAAAAAACATGTTTATTTACATGCACTGGTGTCCAAAATTAAAGACACAAACTACTATTTCCCCATCCTATGTTTAATTCACTATGTCCGTAATGTCGTGTCCTGCACGGAAGATGACATTCTGGTCGACGGGCAACCACGCCAGCGATGACGTCAGGGCACCTACAAATGGGATAGTCTTTGCCAGGTAGTTCCCACATCCAATGTCGCTGTGTAAACAGTCACATAGGGTGCAGTATGGCACAGACAAAACTGCTATCATGCTCTCTGATGTGGAGAAACATAGGTAGAACGGAAGCAAGACAGTCCCAAACTGATGTGGCCCTGTGGCTTAACGTGGATCGTTTTGTTGGTTTTTGGCTGTGCCGACAGTTTATAAAGATCAAAACTATATCTCGAAGACCAGGATGGGGCCGACCATGTGTAACATCAGAAAATAGAGGACTGTTATTTGGTTGTAAGGGCACTATGGTACTACCTTAGTAGTGCACGGCAAATGGCATCTGACCTCGCAGTACCCACTGGACGTGTTGCATCGAGTCAAATGGCGTCCAGAAGGTTCCGGACGAGTGGCCTTTATTCTCGGAGACCTGCTATAGTTTACCTCTGACGCGTCCTCACAGAAGGGAACGTCTAGAGTGGAGCCGTCAACATGCCACCTGGACGGTCTAACAGTGGGAAAATGTTCTTTCCATAGGGAGTCCCGACAGCGATTCTCTACGGATTCGCTTCTGAAGGGAACGTGGCACACGATTTCGGGACCCAAACATTCTGGAAAGAGACTGATATCGAGGACGATCCGTAACTGCGGGGACATGGATTATGTTGACCACTCGAACACCTCTTCATGGAACTGTACGGTTAAGTTGGCAAGGTTTAACTGCTGTTAGGTATCGTGACGAGATCTTCTGACGTTATCTGCGGTAGTTGGAGGTGATTGATGTTTTCCTGGAAACGGAAGATACTGCACACATGGCGAGGCCTGTTCGCTCTCTCAATTTGGATTCCATAGAGAACGTATGGGATGCACTAGGGAAACGGATTGCTTCACGTCGGCATCCACCAACCACTCTCCAAGTCTTGCGAGCAGCACTGCAGGAAGAATAGGCGCTATTGCCTCAATATCAGACTGATGACATCATTCACAGCATGCCAGGCCTGTATTTCTGCCAGACGTAGTCACACCCCATACTGAGCGCATTAACCAGCTGTGGGAATGAGTATGGAAATCCGTTAAGTTGGAGAAAACGAAGAACATTTTTGTCTACCGAAATGCTGGTAGCAGTTGTTTACGTTCTATATTCTTTATACTGTTTCTGCTTTACCATCACCTGATTATACTGTTTTGTGGAAAAACAAATGCGACCTTGCAAAATTTCGATTTGTTGCTTTAATTTTGGACTCTAGTGTATTTAGTATTGTACGCATTTGGCCTGTACATTTTACAACAAAGCAAAACAAATTACATTGTCATTGCACCAATGGAATCGGACCCAGTGTCTAAAAACTGAAAAAGAGGCGATCTTTCAGATAGGAAGAGGCGGAAGTTGGTATAATGGCAGGTCCGCCAGAACACACGCACAGTGGTAAATGTCAATAGTTCGATGCAGTTATAGATTGGAGGTGTGTCTTGAATGTCGTACGGCAGTTATTGTGATAATGCCACGTGGAAAGCGTCTATCGGGTGACGACCAAGTAAGTATTAAGGCGTACAAAGAAATGGGCCTGGCTAGTTGACAGATTGTTAAGAAATCAGGCCATTCCAGCTGTGTTACTGATAATTTTGTCAGATTGTGTGCACAATATGGCAAAAATGGCAAATATGACCGGGCTCGAAAATTATCAGAATCAGTTATGTGTTTGATTCTGCGTAAAGCAAAAGTCAACGGTTTGTGTTCCTCTTAAATCGTGGCTGATTTGCAGTTATCAGTCAGCAGATGCGTTACACGAACCCTGGCTCAAGACGCGAATCTGGCATTCAAGAGACGGCTCCATCAACCACCTTTAAACAATGCGCCTCAGGAGGTTCGGCTGAAGTTTGCAGAAGAACGTATGTCGTGGACTATAGAATAGTACAGGACCATTTCCACTGATGAGGAGCAGTTTGATTTAGATGGGCCAAAGGGTTTTAGTTACTACTGGCTTGATAACCGTGCTGAAGAACACGATCGGATGGCGGTGGCAGCGTTACGATTTGGCCAGCATTTTGTGCTTCAGGCAACTCCAAAAGAGCATGGTTGCACCCCAAAATGAACTCCGATGATTATGCAGGAATGTCGGAAACTGAATTCGTTCATATGTATGAGGAATTTTACGATGATAATTCACTGTTCCAACAAGGTAACGCTGGGATTCACAAGTCTGCCAAGAAAAAGTTGTGGTTTCAAGGTAAAGGAATTCCACTTCGGAGCTGATCTTTGAGAAGTTCGGATTAAATCCCACGGGATATTAGCACGGCGTGTTTATCGTAAGTGACGGCAGTTTGGGATTGTGGCCGAGTTGAAAACTGCAATTCAAATGGAGTGTACCTCAATCTTGGAAGAAGAGCTCACTGCCCTTATATAATCAAAGCCTAAGAAGACTACAGCAGTAATAAATAACAACAGAGATTCGACTAAATACTAGGTCATAGTTGTGATTTATTTACTGTGTACGTTAGGTTATTCCGACAACATTTCGTACGTTCCTTTCAGATTTCCACCCATAAGGTTGTTTGTTTCTTTAAATTCCTTAGAAACCAATGCTAATGGAAAAATAATAATGTATTTTGTTTTATTTTGTTGTAAACTGTACGGGAAAAATGCGTGCAGTACCAAATACGTAAATAAACATATTTTCTCCACAGATACTCACGTGCCTTTATACTGATTGCCACTACTGTATGGAGATTGTATCGTATTTGTTAAACTGGAAATTACTTCACTAGCCGCAGTGGACACACCAGTTTCCCTCGAAATTGTCCTGAATAAGGACGCCCCCTTTACAAGTGAAAAAGTCCAAAGGAAATAATATTATTATGCGATCTGACTATCCTCGGGAATGATTCGTTGCTGTCGCCATACGTAACACAATGGAACTTCCGTTGGCGTAATCTGTTAATTGTGACCTAGGAATGTAAAGCTGTCACGGAACGTAAAAAATGAGACGACGGAACACCTCCTACCCAGAAATGCTCAAGGCGAATGTACCTTCCGTAGTCTGAAAATAATACACCAACATTCATAAATGTTTGATATTTGAATAAATTTCTCGAGGCAGAACGGACTCCAAACTCAATCGCGAAAATATTTCTGTAGTTACCTCTGCATGGGCATTAGTGGAAGGATCGTGGTTAGGCCTACTCAGTACAACAGTCTTGAAAGATAGTACCTCACTCAACTAAACTGATAAAAGAAGCGAAACAGAAATTAAAACAAGAGATTTTCTTTCAATTTAAGGATTATTATTTGACCCCAAAAGCCTCAAGGATTCTATGCAGAACAGTCAGATTAATGTTACATGATTCACATTGTGTGCCGTGCTTGATCATATAATGACCTGTTGCATTACGATACGGCCGCGGTGGTCTCGCGGTTCTAGGCGCGCAGTCCGGAACCGTGCGACTGCTACGGTCGCAGGTTCGAATCCTGCCTCGGGCATGGATGTGTGTGATGTCCTTAGATTAGTTAGGTTTAAATAGTTCTAAGTTCTAGGGGACTGATGAGCACAGCAGTTGAGTCCCATAGTGCTCAGAGCCATTTGAACCATTTGAGCATTACGATGATATGAAAAACAAAAACATGCAAAATGTAAAACATTTTGGAGAGTGAAATATCGACTTTACAAAACCAAACCAAAAGTAAACAGAATGACATCTGCACCACATTTATTGGAACCACGACTTTCACTTTATTCTTTTGACAACATTGTCAAAACATCCTCACTGTTCCAATATACCTCAGCAGGCCGTAAAACAAAGAAACACATTACCTCGCGTTGCAAAAGAAGTGCATAGAAAAGAGCCGTAAATGCTTGTTATAAGCTCTTCGTCAATACAAGCCCATTGCTGCATTCACGCATGGCTCCCTCTCTCTCAGTATATGTTAACGTAGCCAAGTTCATTTCAAAATGGTTCAAATGGCTCTGAGCACTATGGGACTTAACTTCTGAGATCATCAGTCTCCTAGAACGTAGAACTACTTAAACCTAACTAACCTAAGGACATCACACACATCCATGCCCGAGCCAATATTCGAACCTGCGACCGTAGGGGTCGCGCAGTTCCAGACTGTAGCGTCTAGAAATGCTCTGCCACTCCGGCTGACCAAATTCATTAGCACACCAAATCACACACGAGCAAAATAGCCCTAGACTTCAGGGGTCCCAAATGGAATAGACATAATATATAGGAGTACGTGGTTTAAGATAAATACAAATCTCTGCCGCAACTGGGCAATGGATTAAGTTCAGTGACGACCAGTAAGAACTCGTGTCAGACGGGGATTCTCGAGTCCGCTTTACGCGAGCACCCGCCTTAAGCGCTTCGGCTGTTCTGACGTGCTTCCCCATCGACCCAAATTCCCAACTTGCCGACACACGTAGTGCCAGCACCCATTGTCCTCACTGCACACAGCTTTACTTGATTCCCGCCAAACTTAGGCGATAGTGTGCATCCGCACAGAAGTTACCACCACCGTCAGACAGCGCGCGCGCGCGCACAAACACGCACGTATATATACACTCCTGGAAATTGAAATAAGAACACCGTGAATTCATTGTCCCAGGAAGGGGAAACTTTATTGACACATTCCTGGGCTCAGATACATCACATGATCACACTGACAGAACCACAGGCACATAGACACAGGCAACAGAGCATGCACAATGTCGGCACTAGTACAGTGTATATCCACCTTTCGCAGCAATGCAGGCTGCTATTCTCCCATGGAGACGATCGTAGAGATGCTGGATGTAGTCCTGTGGAACGGCTCGCCATGCCATTTCCACCTGGCGCCTCAGTTGGACCAGCGTTCGTGCTGGACGTGCAGACCGCGAGAGACGACGCTTCATCCAGTCCCAAACATGCTCAATGGGGGACAGATCCGGAGATCTTGCTGGCCAGTGTAGTTGACTTACACCTTCTAGAGCACGTTGGGTGGCACGGGATACATGCGGACGTGCATTGTCCTGTTGGAACAGCAAGTTCCCTTGCCGGTCTAGGAATGGTAGAACGATGGGTTCGATGACGGTTTGGATGTACCGTGCACTATTCAGTGTCCCCTCGACGATCACCAGAGGTGTACGGCCAGTGTAGGAGATCGCTCCCCACACCATGGTGCCGGGTGTTGGCCCTGTGTGCCTCGATCGTATGCAGTCCTGATTGTGGCGCTCACCTGCACGGCGCCAAACACGCATACGACCATCATTGGCACCAAGGCAGAAGCGACTCTCATCGCTGAAGACGACACGTCTCCATTCGTCCCTCCATTCACGCCTGTCGTGACACCACTGGAGGCGGGCTGCACGATGTTGGGGCGTGAGCGGAAGACGGCCTAACGGTGTGCGGGACCGTAGCCCAGCTTCATGGAGACGGTTGCGAATGGTCCTCGCCGATACCCCAGGAGCAGCAGTGTCCCTAATTTGCTGGGAAGTGGCGGTGCGGTCCCCTACGGCACTGCGTAGGATCCTACGGTCTTGGCGTCCATCCGTGCGTCGCTGCGGTCCGGTCCCAGGTCGACGGGCACGTGCACCTTCCGCCGACCACTGGCGACAACATCGATGTACTGTGGAGACCTCACGCCCCACGTGTTGAGCAACTCGGCGGTACGTCCACCCGGCCTCCCGCATGCCCACTATACGCCCTCGCTCAAAGTCCGTCAACTGCACATACGGTTCACGTCCACTATATATATATATCCTGTCGGACATGTTGATTAACTCTGCAGATCACGTCGGCTACTGCCATGTATTACGTGGGCTAGCGTCCACGTTGTAATCACGTCGAGGTCACCAAAAATGTTGCAGTTCAGAGTAAATTTGCTTTATTGCAACATTTAATAGCATAGCGTGCAAAGACGTAAAACAGTAAGAGAATACATAGCGAGAATCAATACATGAAGTAATTTAAAAAAACCGAAGAATAAACTAATGTCAGCGATTATGTCGCTTATCATAAACATTTTGCGTGTAGAGCACATTTTATTCAATGATGCACTGTCATTACGAAACAAAACCGCTACTTAAATTCTCTGTAAAACTAAATGGCGGCAGAAGACTTCCAGTGTAAGGACTCACCTTCGTTGTGCTAACAGCCTTCTCCAAGAGGGCACAGGAGCGGACAGAGTTTCAGGGCAACATGTTAGCCTCCGTGAGAGAAACTGGACCCAACAGGCGGATGAAGCCGCAATGACCAATGGCATGAGGATGTGGTAGGCAGTGAAAAACACTGCGTTATAGACGCACAGTTTGTATCAACAGCACATGTCATGAAGCGCCATGATGATGTCTCCACTGGCAAAAGTTTCCACATTAGGTGCCCAATCAGATCCTCAGAAGAGCATATGGCCTGTAGCAGAAGAAGCTTTATGATGATGTCTTCAATGGCAAAATTTCTGGATTAGTCGCACAATCGGTTCTCCGAAAGTGGGCTGCCAAGGTGGAGGTAATCAGCACGAAAAGATTGAATAACCAACGATAGTTTAAGATTCCAGGAGTTGGAGCGTGGAATAACATGTGTTTTAACATGGTAGGGAAGCTAGAAAAGCTGAAAATTGAAATAAAAACCCTCAAGCTACGTGCAGTGGGAGTCAGTGAACTGAAGTGGAAAGAAGATAAAGATTTCTGGTCGGATGAATATCGGGAACTAACCACAGCAGCAGAAAATTTAATACGAATGGGACGATAGAGCAAAGAATGAGTTACTGCGAGCAGACCTGTGATAGGATTGTTCTCATCAGATTCTACAGCAAACCAACGCCAACAACACTATTTCACCGCGCGGGGTAGCCGTGCGGTCTTAGGCACCTTGCCACGGTTAGCATGGCTCCCCCCGTCGGAGGTTAGAGTACTCCCTCGGGCATGGGTGTGTGTGTTGTCCTTAGCATAAGTTAGTTTGAGTCATATTAAGTAGTGTGTAAGTGTAGGGACCGATGACGTCAACAGTAGGAACTTACCACAAATTTCCAAAATTTCCAACACTGTTTCGGGAATATGTGCTGATGTCACAAACAGATGATAAACAGATAAAGTATACGAGGGTATTGAACAGACATTTCATATGTGAAGGGAGGTGATAATCTTACAATCATGGGTGACTGAAACACAACAGCAGGAGAAGGGTCAGGAGCCAGAGGTACTGGAGAATGTATGTTTAGTAGTATCATTGAGACAGGACAAAGACTAAATGAGTTATGGAATAAATTTCATCTTCTGGCAGCGAATATAGGAGGAGGTATACTTGGAAACAACTCAGAATGCATGAAGATTCCAGATGGATTACATCGTGATTAGACAGAGCTTCTGAAATCAGACATTGGATTGTAAGGCACACCCAGGAGTGGATATAGAGTCAGTTCACAATTTAATAATGATGAAGATGTTATGGAATGGATCCACAACACAGACAAATTCACAAGATTCAAGTTAGAGACTGACCCTCAACCAGCGTAATTAATTGATTTTAATGAACAAATTATCATTACTTGCAGTGGTATAAAAATGGACTTGCACGTTATTTCTCTGAAGCCCTGCGCTGCTCCGGTGCGAAGTCCACAACAGAGAGAACTTCGTCTAGCGAACACTTGCGAGAACATTTTATGAGATGGGGTGAGGTGGAACCCTAGCAGAAAGCACGACTGTCTGCCAAAAGTATGCACGAGGTTTGGGATGGACACTTCAGATTGCAGTTGGGCAGGTGAAAAGAAAGCCCTCAATATTTGAAAACCACGAGACACTGCTGAATGCATGGCTCTTACACACAACACATTGTTTAATAACATAAGAAAGACGGACATTGTTTCATCTGGCTGAGAGCATGGCAGTCCCGAGATGAAGCATTTTTATTGGCTGAAGAAAGCGACAGAAAAAGTGAGGAACAACTTTTTTCGAGGAAACTTTTAGGAAGAATTTCACTGGTTAGCATACTTAAACATAGCCTTGACAGACGCCATCACACGAAAAAATCACACACAATTCATCTCACTCTCCTCCTGGTCGCCTCGAAGACCTCCTCCGCAAGAGTTCTACTTAGATCTCCGTCACAAATCTTCATCCTATGACGCAAACGTAGAAGGGAAGACATTGACACTGCCGCATACCGAAGTTGCCGTATTTCTGCCGCCAACAGCTACAATACAGTGAGACTGAGCCAGCCCCTTCTGCGTGAGACGTAAGAAAAGTCAAATCAGTTTACAACTTTGACATCTTGAAGCTTCAATGTAACGAGTTATCTTGCAGGCCATGAATCGTTTGCTGCCAGTTTCGACAACAGGTCTGAAATATTATCTTCCATAATTCTACGAGTTGCCTTAAGCAGTTCTATCCTTTTACTAACTCATTTCATGGCATCACTCAGAGCTTACGCCATTTACTTTCAGTTTTTCCCCAAATCCCTATGTCAGATAAACGGATTTGCGTTCGCACAGGTTGTCTCAAGTAACTATTTATCGAGATGTTCCCACAGGATGCCTTTATTAAATACTACAGAGAATTCTGCTTTTTTGTCGTAATTGTGAATGTCTAGGTGACAAATAAACCAAATGATTAACACTCCCTCTGTCAGAAAAGTTCCGGGAGATTTTTTTCTGAGTTTGCAATACCAATAAGTAACAAATGTTGTTTTTATATTACCTGGTATTTGTCCACCCTTGAAATGACCTTGGCCATATTTCTGTGCCAACTCACTATGTGGCAGAGCTGTACTTAGCAACACGCTGTTTGGGTTCTTGGCGTATTAGTTACAGTGAGACAATGGATGCTGACTGTGAACAAAGAGTGAACATTACGTTCTCCTCGGCAAAACCCCTAGCGAAACATGGAAAAGATTGAGCAAGCATATTCAGGCGTAGCCCTTCCAAGAAGTAGTGTTCTGGAGTGTCTCAAAAGGTTTCGTGAAGGCAGAGATTCAGTGCAAGATCATCCCAGAGCTGGTTGCCCTTCTACAGCACATAACGACGCAAACGTGGAGCGAGTAAGGAAGTTATTGCAAGGAGATCGTCTTGTAACTGTGCGTGCGATATCAGAAGAAATTCATTTCAATCGTGACGTGTGTCATAAGTTTATACGCGAAGATTTAGGGAAAAGAAACCTTAGTGCAAGCTCGTCCCTCACGCACTAACGGACAAACAGAAGGAGGAAGGACGACGAATTCCTGCTGAACTACTCGACTGAACCAGACTTTATCCCACATTTCTGTCAAAGATTACTGCTGGTGATGGAAGTTGATGCTGTCAGTTTGGCCCTCACACGAAGCGTCAAAGTGCTGAATGGCAGAGTCCTGAATCACCAGCCTCTAAAGTAGTCAGACGACAACCTACGAGAACAAAGACCATGTTGGTCGCATTCTTTGATGGTAAAGGGTTAACTCTCAATTATTGTGTTCCTCCAGGCCGAACAGTGAACCAAACACTTTACATCGAAATCTTGAAACGTTTGTGACAAGCAATTCGATGTCGTCTCAGGACTGCTTCTTACTACATGACAATGCAAGATCCCATAATGGTTTATCTGTTGCCGAGTATCTGTCCAGACATTCATTTTTTTGACATCCCACATCCACAATATTCGACCTACCTCTCGCCTTGCGGTTTTTTCTTGTTCCTGCGAGTGAAACGCCGATTGAAAGGAAAGTTTCTTGAAGGTATCGCAGACATCCAACGTGCTGTAACACATGGGCTTACAGGCATCGCAGTTGTAAATTTCCCTCCTTGCTTCCAAGACCTGCAGAAACGCTGGCAGGTATCCAAGGGGACAACTTCGATAAGAGCTACGATCATAACTTGGTAAGTGCAACTTTCTATTTTTGGAAAACCTGTCCTGGAAATTTTCTGGCAAAGAGGATATAACCAATTTCATTCAGTTCCAAATTAACATAATGAAAACCACCTACAAAAAGTAGACTGAAGTTTAAGAGAATCGTCCAGATGAATTATTGTGGATGGGAGTGGGATAATGTAGTACTGAGAAATGATGACACCTGTCTGAAGTTCTTTAAAACTGTTGCCAGTTCAGCTGAAGAGGAATGGGCAGCTCTAAAACCAGCAATTCCCGAAGTTGGGCGGACCAACACGAATACAAGGAGGGAGTCTGTAGAGAAACCATGGATAACAGAAGAAATGTTTCAATTGATCGACGAAGAAAGGGAGAAGAAACATGTTCAGGGAAATTCAAGAGTATAGCAGTGTACGTCAGACAGAAATAAAATACGGAAACAGTGATGGGAAGCAAAGTCGAAATGGTTGTATGGACAATGTGAAGAAATCACAAAAGAAGTAGTCATATGATGGACTTACTTAGCATACAGAAAGGCCAAAACTATTTTCGGTGAAATTAAAAGGAAGTTCAGTAACATTAAGAGTGCAGTGGCAATTCCTCTGTCAAACGCAAACGAGAGAGCGGGTAGGTCAATAGAGTATACTGAAAGGCTCTACAAGGGGAAGGAACTGTCTGATGACGTGATAGGAGAAGAAACAGGAGTCTATATGGAAAGCTTAGGGGGTCTAGTAGTAGAGTATGACAGAGGTTTGGAAGACTTTCGATTAAATAAAGCAGGAGCCATGGATAACACCCCTCTGGAATTTCAAAATTAACTGGGGTAAGTGACAACCAAATGGCTATTCAAGTTCATTTATAGAATCTGCCATCAGACTTTCTGAAAAATTACATCTACATTCTAGCGAAGAAGGCAACGGCTGATAACTATGGAAAAAAATGAAATGATAATCTGGTATTGTTGACCAGGAGACCCATCCGGGGAAGTTCGGTCGTCGGGTTGCAGTTCTTATTTCAGGTGACGCCACATTGTGCGACTTGCATGTCAATAATGATGGTGAAAGTATGATGAGGACAACACAACGCCATGTCCCCGAGCAGAGAAAATCTCCAACCCGGCCAACAATTGAGCCCGGGCCAGCTGCATGGCGCGACCGCTATGGTCGCAGGTTCGAAGCCTGCCTTGGGCATGGATTTGTGCGACGTCCTTAGGTTATTTAGGGTTAAGTAGTTCTAAGTTCTAGGGGACTGAAGACCTCAGATGTTAAGTCCCATAGTGCTTATAGCCATTTGAACAATCTGAACCCGCTGCATGGGAGGCAAACACGTTACCACTCAGCTAAGCGGGCGTACTATATCAAGTATGAGAGATATCACACAACAGCTTAATAGCTCAGGGATTCCAGTTAGTAATAAGGATAGCACACAGAAGAATGGAAAAGAAGACTGAATATCTGTTGAACGACGGTAAGCTCGAATTTCGGAAATGTAAAGGCACCAATAACTGTGTAGATAGTTCTGCGCTTGAAAATATAAGCAAGGTTTTTAAAAAATAGACAAACGTTCAATATATCTATCGATCCAGAAAAATTGTTCGAAGGTGTAAAATGGAGCACGATGCTCGAAATCATTAGGAAAACAGATATAAGATATATGGAAATACGGTTAATACACAACAGATACAAGAAACAAGAGGGAACAATAAGAATGGAAGACCAAGAACAAAGTGCTCATATTAAACAGGTGGTAAGACAGTGATGCACTCTTTCGCCTCTATTGTTGTACCTCTACATCGAAAAAGCAACGATGGAAATAAAAGAAAGGTTCAAGAGCGGAATTAAAATTCAGGGTGAAAGAAGATCAGTGATAAAATTCGCTGATGACATTGCTACCCAAGTGAAAAGCAAGAAGAATGTTAAGTCCTGTTAAGCAGAGTCAACTGCCTAATGAGTACTGGCATTAATAGGGAATAAACTGAAGAATGACGAATGTAATGATGAGTAGCAGAAAAGAGATGAACGAAAAACTTGATATCAAAATTAGAGACCAGAAAGTAGACGAAGTTAAAGAAATCAGCTACCTTGGAAGAAAAATAACAGGACGTCAAAAGCAGACTAGCACAGGCAAAAAGGATATTTCTGGCCGAGAGAGATCTGCAAGTATCAAACAAAGGCCGTAATTTGAGGAATCAATTTCTGCGAACGTACCTTTGGGGCCAGCATTGTACAGTAGTGAGATGTGGACTGTGGGAAACCAGAGAAGAAGAGAATCGGAGCATGTGAGACGTGGTGCTACAGAAGAACGTTGAAAATTACGTAGACTGATAAGGAGTGAGGAGGATCTCCACAGAATCGACGAACGAAGGAACATTTGAAAAATACTGAAAATGAGGGCGGAAAGGATGATAGGACATCTGCTAGGAAACAAAGGAATAACTTCCATGGTACTAGAGGCAGGTGTAGAGGTAAAATCGTAGAGCAAGACAGAGATTGGAATATATTCAACAAATATCTGAGGAAGTGGGATGCAAATGCTGCTCTGAAATAAAGGGATTGGCATGAGAGCAGAATTTTTGGTGGGCAGCATCAAACTAGTCAAGATACTGATTACTCAAAAGAATTAACAAAAGATGCCAGGAAAGTAACTTTCATCACCTTAAGGAGCTGTTGAATGCTTCCATTATCATTATCAGTGTTTTTCCCTAGGACAGCTATCTAGGCAGTCCTGTGATTTGCTACCCTCATCGCTTTCTGCTAATTGTTTCCTATCCTTATAGTGTTCACCGTCTGGTATCTTCTAAGTCCTCTTCTTCTTCTTCTTCTTCTTCTTCTTTTTCTTCTTCCATTCACTGTCCTTCCGATAGCATCCATCAGTAAACAAACTCTTCCCACCCAGTGTCCAAGCCATTTGTGTTTCCTCATCCTGATTACCTTTAAAATTTCTCTCTCTTCCCCCAGTCTTTTCAAGATATCTTCATTTCTCACTATACCTACCCATTTTATCCATTCCATCCTCCTACAAATCCACATCTCGGGTGCTTCTCTTCCTCTTTCCTCAGTGTCCGTGTCTCAACCACGTATAATGCCATGCTCCATATGAAGCACTTGGCCAGTGTCTTCCTCAGGTCCCTATCCATGCACATACACAGAAGCCTTCTCTTCGTATTAAAGGTCTGCTTGACAATTGCTATAAGCGTTTTCACCTCCTTATTACATCTCATTTCGTCTGTATTAATACTTCCCAGATATTTTAAAGTACTTATTTTTTCTATGTCGTCCTGTACCAAATTTATAGTTGTTCTTACTTTTTTGCACTTATCACCACATATTTCATTTTTTTCTTATTAATTCTCATTCAGAATTACTCATATGTCTTTTAACATACCAGTGATAGTTCTTTCACTCTCTGTTAATAACACCACATCTTCCGCAAATCGAATACGTTCTATTCTCCCACCACCAATCCCCAACTCCTCTATTATGTTTTAAACGTTTCTGAATAATATGCTCGAAATGTTTGTTCAACAGTATTTGGGAGAGACATCAGCCTCGCCTCGCTCCACTACCGTTTGTGCTTCCCTCTGTCACCTCATTCCCAATCTGTACTCATATTTTCTGCTAGAGGTATAGGTTTTTCTTAGATTGGAATCCTCCCAAAACTATGTTTTATTAATGTACCAACAATAGAAGAAATGATTACAGAATTTGTAAGCAGGCTGTTTAGGTTTTTTTTATTGGTAACGCCACGCAGCGCTCTGTATGAAAATCATTGGCTGTGCTGTGTGCAGTCTGTGGGTGGTTTGCATTGTTGTTGGCTATTCTACTGTTGGGCAGCTGGATGTGAACAGCGCGTAGCGTTGCGCAGCTGGAGGTGAACCGCCAGCAGTGGTGGATGTGGGGAGAGAGATGTCGGAATTTTGAGAGCAGACGATCTGGACGTGTGTCCATCAGAAAGAGTAAATTTGTAGTATTGGATATCATGGACTTTTAAGGTAAATACATTGTTTGTTCTATATGAAAATCTTTATTTTGCTAACTATGCCTATCAGTAGCTAGTGCCTTCAGTAGTTCTAATCTTTTATTTAGCTGGCAGTAGTGGCGCTCGCTGTATTGCAGTAGTTCGAGTAACGACGATTTATGTGAGGTAAGTGATTTGTGAAACGTATAGGTTAATTTAGTCAGGGCCATTCTCTTGTAGGGATTATTGAAAGTCAGACTGCGTTGCGCAAAAAAATATTGTGTGTCAGTTTAAGCACAGTCATGTATAATTTTTCCAAGGGGACGTTTCAAATTGGTTCAGATATCTGAAGAGGCGGATTAATTATACAGGTAAATATTCTGGAAACCAATAAAACGATTTGTAGCAAAAAATGGTTTTCTTTCAATGGTTTTTATGGAGACTTGAAAAGGAGACTCTTTCAGTAGTATTGGAACGTCCTTACTTGTAGACGAGGGTAACTGTCGGTATCTGAGGCGGGGAACGGTACAGTGTTCCTGGGGGCCGTACTCAACGGTGGATACGGCAGCAACGTAAAAGTTGGGAATCTAGGAGCCTTGCGGGAATTGGACTGTGGGGCGTTTAGGCACCGGCCCAGGATACCAATGTGGCGAGAATGCTGCAGCAACACAGTAGTGCAGTTGAAAGGCGAAATTTCACTCTCACGGTTCGGTGAATGCGATCCGATGCCGGTATGAAAGGCGGCGCTACAAAGCAAACGCGAGCCCATCAAGGATGAACGTCATTCTACAGGCTAACGTTTACGGAGAACAATGTCAGTCTTAACTGCAGAAACGCTACAGCGAACGATGGGGAATGCGAGTAAACAGGCTGCGAAGTGCCCGTTTCGATCTCGTAGTGGTCGTGTGTCCGTTGTAGTGTGGAATTGGATCTCTTTCTGCGGCATTGCAATGCTTCGCTGGGTAGATGGTCGGCTTGATGCTCAAATGAAGGCCTACACTGGGAGCAACGTAGTGGTCTCATCACACGCCGCACCAGATTCATACAAAACGAGTAAATATGTCGAGACAACGATTTCTTAGCAACAAATAATCCTGGGTTAATAACGAGCATCAAAACCGATTAAGGGATTATTGAACACCGGGTTGTGGTAGCGAGACTGAATATTGTAGTCCCCAAATCCTTGAAAAATAAGCGAAAAATATAGCTATTCAAAAAAGTAGGCAAAAATTCGCTTGACGCGTTCCTGCGAGACAATCTCCACCCACTCCAAGTTAATAATATAAGTGCTGACCAGATGTGGCTTAAATTCAAAGAAGTAGTATCGGCAGCAACTGAGAGATTCATACCAAATAAATTAACAAACGACAGAGCTCATCCTCCTTGGCACACAAAACGGGTTAGAACACTGTTGCAGAAACAACGAAACGAACATGCCAAATTTAAACAGACTTAAAATTCCCAAGATTGGCGATCTTTTACAGAAGCTCGAAACTTAGAGCCGACTTCAATGTGAGATGCCTATAACAGTTTCCACAACGAAACTCTGTCTCGATACCTGGCTGAAAATCCAAAGAGATTCTGGTCGTATGTGAAATATGTTAGCGGCAAGAAACAATCAGTGCCTTCTCTGCGCGATAGCAATGGAAATACTATCGAAGACAGTGCTGTGAAAGCAGAGTCACTGAACACAGTTTTCCGAAATGCCTTCACAAAAGAAGACGAAGTAAATATTCCAGAATTCGAATCGAGAACAGCTGCCAAAATGAGTAACGTAGAAGTAAGTATCCTCGGAGTAGTGAAGCAACTTAAATCACTCAATCAAAGAAAGACTTCTGGTCCAGACTGTATTCCAATTAAGTTCCTTTCGGAGTATGGTGATGCATTAGCTCCATACTTAACAAGCATATACAACCGTTCACTCGACGCAAGACCCGCACCCAAAGACTGGAAAGTTGCACAGGTCACACCAATATTCAAGAAAGGTAGTAGGAGTAATCCACTAAATTACACGCCCATATCGTTGACGTCGATATGTAGCACGATTTTGGAACATATATTGTGGTCAAACATTATGAATTACCTCGAAGAAAACTGTCTTTTGACACACAATCAATATGGGTTTAGAAAACATCGTTCCTGTGAAACACAACTAGCTCTTTATTCACATGGAGTGTTGAGTGCTATTGACAAGGGATATCAGATCGATTCCGTACTTCTGGATTTAAAGCTATTGACACAGTACCACACAAGCGGCTCGTATTGAAATTGCGTGCTTATGTAATATCGTCTCCATTATGAGATTAGATTTGTGATTTCCTGTGAGAGAGGTCACAGTTCGTAGTAACTGACGGAAAGTCATCGTCTGAAACAGAAGTGATTTCTGGCGTTCTCCAAGGTAGTGTTATAGGTCCTTTGCTTTTCCTTATCTGTATAAACGGTTTGGGAGACAATCTGAGCAACCGTCTTCGGTTGTTTGCAGTTGACGCTGTCGTTTATCGACTAATAAAGCCATCAGAAGATCAAAACAAATTGCAAAACGACTTAAAAAATATCTGAATGGTATGACAAGTGGTGGTTGACCCTGAATAACGAAAAGTATGAGGTCATCCACATGAGTGCTGAAAGGAGTCCGTTAAACTTCGGTTACACGATAAATCAGTCTAATCTAAAAGCAATAAATTAAACTAAATACCTAGGTATTACAATTACGAACAACTTAAATTGGAAGGAATACATAGAAAATGTTGTGGGAAAGGCTAACCAAAGATTGCTTTTTATTGGCAGGACACTTTGAAAATGTAACAGACCTACTAAGGAAACTGCTTACACTACGCTTGTCCGTCCTCTTTTAGAATACTGCTGCGCGGTGTGGGGTCCTTACCAGATAGGACTGACGGAGTACATCGAAAAAGTTCAAAGAAAGGCAGCACGTTTTGTATTTTCGCGAAATGTTGGAGAGAGTGTCACAGAAATTGTACAGGTCTTGGGCTGGAAATCATTAAAAGAAAGGCGTTTTTCGTTGCGACGGAATCTTCTCACGAAATTGCAACCACTAACTTTGTCCTCTGGATGTGAAAATATTTTGTTGACACCGACCAACGTAGGGAGGAACGATCACCACGATAAAATAAGGGAAATCAGAGCTCGTACGGAAAGATATAGGTGTTCATTCTTTCCGCGCGCTATACGAGATTGGAATAATGGAGAATTGTGAAGGTGGTTCGATGAACCCTCTGCCAGGCACTTAAATGTGATTTGCAGAGTATCCACGTAGATGTAGATGCAGATTTCATTAAGTAACAGCGGACAATGTTGCGAGCTTGCTGACATACACAAGTACAGCATTTATTAACTTTTGCAGAAACCGGATAATGACAACCACGTTGTTTGTTTTAACGTAACTATATCTTTTTCTGTGCTATTCATAGGACACTTCTGCGTCGTAAAATGTGTGGAACTTTATTAAACAGTAACAATACAATAGCGTTACGGACCGCCGTAAGTACGTCAGGAGAAGAGCTTCCCATCAGCCCATCTGTGCCAGTGTACTCAAACACCCAAATCTGGTGTGTTTCATTTGTTCACCTGTGCGCTTGAAGTCCGTAGCTGTAGCAATCAAGCATCTTGTCCGCGAAGCTACCCCGACTTTTCAATGTTTACGACAGTTGGTAAAGTGGATACCGGTATAGTTTTCGTCTATTCCAAACATCGCCCGACTATCAGAGCAGCGGTGAGGCTACGAGTATCCTGATCGATGCAGGCAGTCGCTATCTGTCTTTGCAAACATCATAAAAATTTTCAAGAGTCTGGAACGGTGAAAAATGAAATACGCCAACGAAAAAGAACAGAAATTAATGAGACAAATGCGATCAATATTTTTGCAGAGGTAATTACGAGGCAGTTTGGATGTGCGTAGGCATCATCCAAAGGAATGTTGTGCAAATACTACATTAAAACGCATTTCTTACTTCACACGCTTCACTCCAACGACGACTTCGTTGCAATGACTTTCAAAACCAGTCATAATTTTGTGAATGGTGTCTACACAACTGCCACGTGATGTGGCGTTTCTGTGCAAGATTTTGTTCAAGGATGGACAGACTATCGGCAAATCAATCTTCCCAGTGTGCACTTCAATTCTGCTGAAAATCTACGATGACTGAGAGAAATGGATAATACAATACCCTTGATCGGCTTTCGAAGAATCTCATCGTTCTTCTGTTGATGAGACTCTAAATCATGAGAAGGATCTTCAGTTTCTAACAGATATCTTCAGGCAGTTGTTGGAATACATCCCACTGGACATAATGCAATCCATGTCGTACCAATACGACGCAAGTCCGTCCATTCTCCACAGATGATTACTGACCTTTTTAACAGAAAGTCTGGAGATCTTCTGGTTGTTCATTAGGGAAACACAAAACAGCCTACAGTCTCAGTAGATATAACATCTCTGAAATTTTACATGTGGAGAAAATTAAACAAAAGGCCTACAAGGAAACATCAACAGCATCTCGACGAAGTAAAATGCCGTATAAAACGGTATCCGTGCTGCGATATGCCCAAAAGAAATTCATTGTGCAGCGTCATCTGTTATGTTGTCCCAAATATGACCTTAACATGCAATAAGAGTTACCCTCTGTGAGGAATTTTAAATTCTGACCGTGTGTCAACCCAATGGACAGAGAGTATCGAACATGGATTCTGCGACTATGGCAGCTAATAGAAAGCTAAAGGACATTAATTTAGAAAGCGATGAAAGCAGCAGAGTTCACGTAAATGAAACACCAAACTGTCACGAGCCCTGTTAGGCATAATACTTTGATACACCAAGTTCAAAGAAAAATGAACATGGATTGCTGAAGAGACCTCCATCAACGCTCCCCCCAAGCAGCGCAACGGATACACACAACCAACGAACGAACCACGCGGTGGCTAACGGTAGGCAGCCTTTCACACAAACCAGCAAACACAGAGAACCAAATAATACTTCACTCATAGTAATAAAAGTTACTATTGCAATAATTAATCAATTAAGTATCAATTCAACATCAAGATGTCGCTAAAGACACACTGTACTAAAATCGGGCTTGGAAAGAGTTCCGATTTCAGCCAACTCACACATACTGCAAATAAAACAAAACAATCCCACACTCACACCTATTATGCCTTCATTATTAACAATGTCACAAATTTCCCCCAATAGCAACAAAACAAATCCTCTCTTTGGCCCTCTCATAGTGGAAAAGAACATAGCGGGTGCCCGCAAACTGTCATTCACTCCATAGGCTAACGCTGTAATTATTTCAGAGACAATTGCACCACACCAATATGGATTTCCAACCCCACTTGAATCTACCTACATTTCAACACTATATAACACTCAATCAACGTTCTCAAATAAAACTACAGAAACCAGTTCTCAGTGACAGTCACAACAAAGTTAAGCCTCATGAAAGTTCAAACCATGCGCCCCCTCATTATCTGTGAAGCAGGTGGCTTAACCAGCATCACCTGTACTCTTCAACACTGAAACCTTGGCACATTCAAACCAAAAACAATGCAATGGTTACTCAATGGTTGCACGTCCAGGATAGGACCCCAAAACGGCCCCATGATCAGGCAATCTCAAAGTTCATACACATGCCTTTATCATTCGAATTATCATTGAAAAATCACAGACACAAACATACTGGTCCATACCAATACACACATCTGACCTGCTGAGGTTGGCGGAGCAGTGGCGTAACAGTGGTGGCAAGCACATAGCGGCTATCCGGTCTCACCTCCTGCAGCTCAAGGGCCCTTTCAAGTTTCTTCTTGGCAATGCACTAATCATTTCAGAGCCATTCCACAATACAAGAGCACCATTTCGCAGCCGAAACCACATCCGAGGCAACTTAAACACAAATCGGCTTCCGAATGCCCCCACCTGGCACCCACGGTATTAACCGTACATCTGTTGGCCACTGACTGTGTAATGTGCTCTCTCTCTTGCCGCCCAGATTGACCGCCAAATCCACCTTTTCCCGCACGCCAAGTCACTTCCGCAGTTTAGGGGGTTCCCTACACCTATTCTGTTATACAATAAGTATGAACCAGTGTTCATAGTATAATTTATCTTTTACGAGCATACATATTTTATTAAGTTTCATTATTTTTAAACATTATTAAATCTTTACAATATATACATCATTAACTTCCACTTTCCCTCTGACAATTCAAAGATCTTAACTAGTACAGAGCAATCACTCCATAATAACGCTGTATAAACTACTTACAATCGATAATGGCGTTACAGCCATATACCACTTATCACAGTCAATATTAACGTTTGGTGAATCCCGAATGGGCTGCATAGCAGCATGGGTGATCCATTGTTCCTCAGCATCGCACACTGTGCCAGTTCACTGTGCCATTCACAAAAAATGTTGCTTCGTCACTCAAGGTGAGATTCTTGCAGAACCCATCCTCTTTCATAATCTGTTGCGACTGCACCGAAAATTCAAAGCATCTGACAGTGTCACGGCTAGTCAGGCCTTGTAGCATTTACAAACGGTAAGGTTTTAAGATTCAGTCGTTTCCTTAAGATCTTCCAAACAGTGGCTTGTGGGATATTCAGCGCTCTACTTGCTCTGTTCGCCGACTTCCGTGGACTACATGCGAAACTCGCCCACACTTGGTCGACCATTCCTTCACTCACTGCAGACCGACCCGCTGATTTCGCCTTTCAGAGGCGTCCTGAGGATTTAATCTGCGCACACCATCACCGAATGGAGTTATCAGTTGGTAGACGTTAGCTGAACTTTTTTCTGAAGTGCCGTAGCACTTGTAACACTACCGGCCCTTTCAAAATTGGCCGTCGCCGATAATGCTAATCTTCTGTGAAGGGTTTTAGCCTGATCATGACTGTACCTGACGACAAGGAATTGGACTATAATTTGGTAATCATGGAGTTAGTGAAACAGTAACAACAGCAAAGCAAACGGGTTTTGTACTGACGTTCTACTAACACGAAAGTAAATTGTAATGCGGTCGCCAGTCTAATTAAGCAATGCCATATAAAATTTTATGGCAAAGCGGAAACTCCACCTAAGAAAATTAACCTTGAATGAAATATTCACTCCATAGCGGAGTGTGAGCTGATATGAAACTTCCTGGCAGATTAAAACTGTGTGCCGAACCGAGACTCGAACTCGAGACCTTTGCTCTAAGAACTGAGCTACCCAAGCACGACTCACGCCCCGTCCTCACAGCTTTAAGGTAGAAGACGAGGTACTGGCGGAATTAAAGCTGTGAGAACGGGGTGTGAGTCGTGCTTGGGTAGCTCAGTTGGTAGAGCACATGCCCGCGAAAGGCAAAGATCCCGAGTTCGAGTCTCGGTCCGCACACAGTTTTAATCTACCAAGGAGTTTCAAAATTAACCTTACTTGATACCCTAACCAATCTCTTCCAACACAGTTACTCTCAATATTATCTAGTAACTTGCCCTAGCAAAGAACACAACAGCTAATCCTTATGTAGAACATAAAATGGCCAATAATTGCAGCAGTACACACTGTCTCACAATAAGACTTGCTAATTGCAAAAACTACTATGCAGTATGATGAAAAAATGTAGAAGGACATATGAACCTACTAACAAAGTCTGACTGGTAGTAAGTAATATGAACTACTATTATTTTAATTAAGTATCACAAAAATACCATGATTTGAAACACACAGATTACTGTGGGCTTCAGATATCTGCACATGAAGTTACTCTATGCAAATAGGCAGTACAGTTATTAATTATAAGAAATGTTTTGGTGCAGAATAAATTATTGTAATGGTTGCTGCACTTGTTCAGAAAGAGACTTTACTTTCATTTACCACATAAGCAGCTTATGTAGTGCTTTAAACTGGCATGGTTTGAAGAAGCACCATCAGTAGTAAATGGTAACACATAAAATTCAGAAAAAGGGAAATACCTTCAGTAACAACTTTAAGCGTAATGAACAATGCCAAATTAGTTCAACAGTTAACAAGGGAAACAATCAGATAGTCTCTCATTCGACTCAAAGTCAAACTAGCTTTGTAAATGACTACACAACTGGATAAACCACTTTAAAACAACACATACAAAGAAACAAACAATTGAAAGTTTACGAACCTATGATGATCCAGGAGCATCACTGACAGTTCGAGGCAAAAAAAATTCTTCAAAAACTGGCTGAAATTCTTCGAAACGAAAGTTATGCATCTACCAAGATAATTGAGGAGATCACTGAAGTTTCTGAAAGAACTGAAACATGGATAAAATAAAGATATGTTGTCTCTCTGTACCCCAGCCACTCACTGACGATCAAAAAGATTGCGGAGTGGAACACTGCACATACATGAAAAGATCGGCCGCTAGGACCCAGGTTTCGTGTCTTTCATCGTAACAGGTGATGAAACTTGGCTGTTATAAGTACGAGCCGCTTACAAAGCACAAAAACTCAGAATGGAAAGTTCCGGAATCTCCGAGACCGAAAACATCTCGCACACAGAAAAGCTGTGTCAAGACACCTCTCAGTATTTTCTTTGATTCGAAGGGAATTGTCCATAAAGAATTCGCTCCAGAAGGTCGGATGGTGAATGTATGCCGGTATTTGGATGTTTCGAAACGTTTATGGATGAGGATTGCTAGAGTTCGAGTTGCATACCGTAATCACCTATGATTACTTTACGTGCTGCGCAAAATTCTACCAGGAGGCTTTCTCTTTCATTCCCTTTCCCCCGCCAATTTTCACCTACTATTTTTCCTGCTATGCCTTTTCCTACTATCGAATCCCAGTCCTCCATCACAATTAAATTCTCGTCTCCTTTGACTATCTGAATAATTTCTTTTATCTCATCATACATTTCTTCGATCTCTTCATCTTCTGCGGAGCTTGTTGGTGTACAAACATTTACTATTGTGGCAGGTGTGGGCTTCGTGTCTGTTTTGGCTACTGTAAGGCGTTCACTCGCCGTTCATAGTCGCTTACCCCCATTCCTATTTTCGTATCCATTATTATGACCTGCCTGCTCGTAATTGTTTTTGTATTTATAACCGTGTAGTCACCTGACCAGAAATCCTATTCTCCTGCCACTAAACTTCACAAATTCCCACCATATCGAACCTAACCTCTCCATTCCCCTCTTTAAATTTTATGCTCTATCTGCCTGCTCAAGGGATCTAAAATTCCACCCTACAAATCATGACACTCCAGTTTCGTGTCTTCTGACAACGACTTTCTCCTGAGTAGACCCTGCCCGGAGATCTGAATGGAGGAGTATTTTTCTCCGGAATATTTTACCCAAGCGGACGCCATCATCATTTAACCGTACGGTACAGCTGCATGCTCTTGAGAAAAATTACGGCTGTAGTTTCTCCTTGCTTTCAGCCATGCCCAGTAGCAGCACAGCAAGGCCATTATGGTTCATCTTATAAGACCAGATCAGTCAATCATCCGGATTGTTCCAAATGCAACTACTGAAAAGGCTACTGCCTCTCTTCAGGAACCATATGTTTGTCTGGCCTCTCAACAGACACGCGTCCATTGTGGTTCCACCTGCGTTACGACTATCCGTATCACTGAGGCACGCAAGCCACCCCACTGATGCAAGCCACATGGTTCATAGTAGGGGGGCAACAGAAGCTCAGGAAACACTAATGAGCTAAGCTACAAAATCAAAGACATGAATGTACCCAACACAGCTACATTCATTCGACATTACAACAATGTACACGGCCACACACCAACTGAAGAAACAATCAAAATCATTGAAAGACAACTACGGCAGACAAACATTATCACGCAAAAACAGACGCAAAAGTCCCAACCATTTTGGTGGTGAGCACAGGACAAAAAGATTTGAAGATGAATTCTACATCCGACAGGAAGGACTCCCCATGGGGTCAAACGTAAATGACGTGCTGGCCAACATCTTCCTCAACAACCTTGAAAACAAATAAACAATAGTACAATGTAATATATTTGTACCATTATCTTGATGACATAATATGCTCGATAGATGAATACATAACCGCATACTACGAGAGGTCATTCAATAATGAAAGAGACAAATTGGTCTGGAGAAGAAAACATTTATTTTTACAAAACAATACTTTTTCTACTTTTCAGCATAATCCCTATGATCATTTATGCATTTATTCTAATGGGCTATAAGCTTTCTTATACCAGCTACAAAGAACACTTTATCTCAATGTTTGAACCAATTGCCCACAAACTGTTTCATGTTCTCGTTGTCCTGGAATCTCTTCCCACGTAATGCCTCCTTCAGTGCGCCACGCAAATGTAAATAAGTAGGTACTAAATCAAGACTGTAAGGAGGATGAGGCAGTACTTCCCAGCCCATTTTGTCTACTGTTTGACAGCTTAGATGAGCAATAAGAGGATGTGCATTGTCTTGCTGGCGAATCACACCTCTCCTCTGAGATCCACAACGTCTCTCTCTCATGGCTGGCTTCACCTTGTTTAAAAGAAATCCGAGCAGTATTGGCTGTTCATTGTACACTGCTCTCCGAGATAATCACAAAACCTGGACCTTCAGCATTCCAAAACACTGTCAACAACTTTTTCTTGACAGTTGAGTTGGTGTGCTTGCATTCCATGCTTTATCTTTTTGCTTCTGGCTCATAATAGTGAACCCAAGTTTCATCACAAGTTAAAATTTTGTTGAGGAAGTGCTCACCTATTCTTTCATAACGTTCCTTTATCTCTGTGCACACTCTCAACCTTGTTTCCTTGTATAGTCGTGTCAACTTCTTTGGCACATACTTTGCACAAGTTTTGCGGTACTTCAACGTTTAAGGTATCTGGATTTTATGGATCTTGCATGAGGTTGGTCGATGACGACCGTACAACAAAGTATGAGATCCTCAGAAAATAATAATCATAAGATATTAACAAAAACCAGCCGCGGTGGTCTCGCGGTTCTAGGCGTGCAGTCCGGAACCGTGCGACTGCTACGGTCGCAGGTTCGAATCCTGCCTCGGGCATGGATGTGTGTGATGTCCTTAGG
The DNA here is from genome assembly GCF_023897955.1 of Schistocerca gregaria. NCBI lineage: Eukaryota > Metazoa > Arthropoda > Insecta > Orthoptera > Acrididae > Schistocerca > Schistocerca gregaria. Next base: position 515,685,521 of record NC_064925.1, on the reverse strand, counting down.
TTAGTTAGGTTTAAGTAGTTCTAAGTTCTAGGGGACTAATGACCACAGCAGTTGAGTCCCATGGTGCTCAGAGCCATTTGAACGATTTTTTTACTAACAAAAGGCAACTGCAATAATGTCATGCACCGAAAACTAACAAAACAATAAATACCAATATATGGACAGGGGCATGGACAAACAAGTTAAAGTGAAATGCGTTTTGGAGATGAACCGAGCAGGTGGTTAACGGCATCAGAAACCCCCACTTAACAAGAGAAAGGCGAGCTTAAGTGCAGAAAGGGATAAGGCCAGAACAATGCATTATTCCTTTTAACGTAAATATGGCTCGGACTGAGGGTAAGTGGCTGGATGGCTTTAACAGAGCTAGGTTGCGACGCATCAAGAAAAATAAAATTCATCTCTAACGAGATGGCGATTGGCTGAAGCCATACTGGGCGACGCAGACGCGACACGGTGGGGAGATCTCCGTTATATAAAAGCATTTTGAGAACTAAAATTTCTAGGCAGCTGATTGCACAAGTGTGTGGAAAGTAGCAAGCGTGTTGAGAGCTTTGCTTCATGTGAACTGTGGACAATACGCTTCACGTGTCAATGTGACAGATAGCAAAGAGGTAGTTAATTATTCCTGCACGTATTTTTGTGCACAAAGAAATTGTGGACGTCGCTCCAACCATTAGCAAGTGTGCAATTGCCATTATTTCAACTAGGGAAAAATTAATGTTCTACGGAATGCAGGAATGTTGGGACTGAGTGAATTCAGTCAAGGCCAGAGTAGGGAATTAGCATTTCAGACCCAGCACAGTGACGGCGCTGTTGCAGGTGCCACTTGGTAAAGTAACATCGTATAGTAGGCCACAGTAAATGTTGAGTCGAGATTCTACTCACTCCAATATGCGTACGCTTTGACCATTGAATATCAAAAGCTAGGTTACTAACCTAATCTCACACTGAGTTTTTCCATTGGTTTAAAAAGTAAATTTATTCTTCACCAACTCAGTACATTGACCAGCTATGACATCATAGATGTAAATGAACTAATGAAGAGTTTAATCAGTCTTTCCTGTGATGAAAATTTTCAAATATAGAGATAACGATATTAATAATTATCAGTTCGAATGTCCAAGAGTTAAATATTTCCTTATTGAGTGCCAAAATTAATTGAACATGATTGCTGTGTATCACTTGACCGATGAAATTACAGTTGATAAATTATATGTAAAAAAAAAAGGAAATAGCTGTTTTGTATTTCTAGAATAGATCCCAAACTTTCACTTTTATTAATTCATGCCGTCTAGTTACATTACAGCAGCATTTCTAATGAATTTTGTTATGATCTGCACCTGATATTAGCTGCCTTATTGGGCCATATTTATATAGAATGCCTGTTTAACACCCTGGGCTGGAGAAGACAGTTCAGATGTTTTGTCCATTTGCGTGCTAAAGTCGTAAGCTAAGTTTGCACACATTAATATACTCGCTGTGCAGATACAAAGTGCGGACAATCTCACTAGCTTGTTACAAATACTGTTATGAACCTTACCAGTATTGATTTGAACCTTATCAACTATCATTTCCGTGGTCTCACGCCGGTCAGCACGAATAATGTCATCAATTCAATTTCCAAGTGAGGAAGTTAAAACTGCAACTGGTCGGCCAGAGCGGTGTTCGTCAGTCAATGAGTCGTGACTATTTTTAACTGCTCTACCCACTTGCAGAAATTTGCACGATTCATACAACCTTCACCGTAAACTTTAGACATTCTATAGTATATATTTACTGGTTTCTCGCCTTCAGCAAGTAAGAAACGAATAACAGAACGTTTGTCAACTAATTTGGACGTTTCAAGTGGACTCGCCATCTTGTAATGTGTTTTTGAGGTTATAAACAAAACAATGTTGATACATCAGCTGATCAGGGCCCTTTCCGGTGATGCCAACTTAAAGCCATAAAAGTACCAAACTTTCTCTACTAACAGTTTTTTCCCCAAGACCAATTTTTCTCTTTAATTATTGACTGACCCTTGTACAATTACATAGAGACATCAATATTGCTTATCCGAAAATACACTTCACCCTTGAAAATGAAAGAGACAAAAAATAAAACTTCCTGGCAGATTAAAACTGTGTGCCCGACCGAGACTCGAACTCGGGACCTTTGCCTTTCGCAGGCAAGTGCTCTACCATCTGAGCTACCGAAGCACGACTCACGGCCAGTCCTCACAGCTTTACTTCTGCCAGTATCTCGTCTCCTACCTTCCAAACTTTACAGAAGCTCTTCTGCGAACCATGCAGAACTAGCACTCCTGAAAAAAAAAAAAAAAGGACTGCGGAGACGGGCACACAGTTTTAATCTGCCAGGAAGTTTCATATCAGCGTATACTCCGCTGCTGAGTGAAAATCTCATTCTGGAGACAAAAAATATATTTGCTGGCCATCATAATAGAAATCAAAACCCACAAATACTGGTTGTCAGTATACAGAAAACCAGTATCAACCACTACAGTTCACAACGGGCCAGACCTCTCGACGGCCCACAAGCAGGCCAGCCTCAGACACCTCCTTACACAGTTCCATTGGGCAAAGGCAGCTACACACAAGAACTACACGTAATGAGATTGCCACAAAAATGGTTATTGAATAAATCTTGTAGACAAACTAAGCCACAAACTAAAACCACAACTCACAGAACACACTCAACACTATCACGAGGCAACACACCAACAACAACCATACAACAGAGAACACACAAGGCACAGAAAATGAAGAAAACACAAACAACAAGAAAACGCGGCGCATCCTGACATTAGACAACAAAATAATAAACAGAATAGGAATCATCATGAAGAAACGAAGTGTAGATGTGGCATATAAAACAAACAACACTTTGCAGAAAAGATTACAAATACCTAATGCAACCAGAGGTAAGTTCAACAAAGCGGGTATATGCCAGCCACCCTGCAGATTCCATATACATCGGACAGACATGTAGCAAGTTCGGGATAAGATACTCAGAGCATTTAAGAGCCCTGAAACGTGCTAGCACACATTCCACATTTGCAGACCACCTCAGCAAAAACGACCACCACTCCAGTGGCATAGAAACAGACCTCCAGATCCTAAAACATAGTAACCATACGTACCAAATTCACATTCAGAAAGCTGTCGCACAGAGCAAAAAAATTATCAATGCCAAGACACTACTATGTAACAAAACACTACTCAACACTCTGAACGAAGTATCGGTCAACAGAAAATAAAAGACACACACACACACTTTCAAAGTTCGTGGACATCAAACCAAAAGAAAACAGTAAACAAACGACAGTCGGAAGCCCGTCAGAGACGTAAATTTGTGCACTGAAATGTGTGTGCAAGCAACAGCGACATATCAGGACACAGTATTTACGAACGGACAGGAGAAAACGTGAGTAAACACTGTCAAAATACAATACACAAACCATGAGTATACAAACCACATGAAATAGTTCCCGATACCTAAGCTTCACAAAACTTTAATCGATGCTCTCAGGCCAAGTTTAACTACACAAAAACTCGTTTGATATAAAAAACAAACTTTTCACAGCTATGACCAGGAAAATATTGTAATGCTAAGGACCAAATAGGACATACGTCAGGCACTTTACCACATTATGTTTTAAAGATCGCATATTAAACAAAAATTCAAAGCAAACATTTTCTAACATTTTCTAACATCCGTCAACTTTTTAGGTGACGTGGTGTCCTAATTTAGACCTGTGGTTGATTTTGGTTGGCAGTCACTGGACACACACACACTGTAAACTAAGAGGTGAAGTGAACATGCGGTTTAAATGACAACAAAATCTGATGTGTCATATTCCTTAAGCTAAAAATAACCTGTGTATATTTAATTCAGGAAAACAATAAAAAAACACTGGATGCCACAACTGTGGTGAAAGATGTTTGGGTGTTGAAACTATAACTTGCGTACTTGCAAAAAGGCGGACCCATCCTTATTTCATTAACGTGTTATGTAGTCTATAAAACACTGTAAGATTTGTCCACCACTTAATAATATGATGGCAGTAAGTAAATCCTAAGAGTGCAAGCTGCTGTTTTTCGGATGTCATTTGGAGCAAACGAAATGTTATAGGAATCGCGGGCGAGACCTATAGTAGAACAATCTTGCTTACCATACATAGTCATGACGAATGAGTAACAAGGTAACCAGGGGATGCTGTTGAGGCCTTTCTGCTACATTCTCCAATAGTGCGGGTTCTTCATCGTGCGGAAATTGTTAATAACCAGCATCTGTTTATGAGTCTAGTTAAGTTTACCACCATATGAATCTGACACCCACTTTTCCCTCCTAAGCATAGTTGCTAAATCGAGCTTGAGTCATTGCTTCAGTGGTTTCTCAAAGATTGTTATGTGACCATGTGTTGTTATTGGTGCAACTTATTATTCAACTCCGTGTGAATCCCTACCCACCCATAAATAAAATGCAAGCTGACAGTTTCGGACCTAAGCGCATAGTACTGTATTGACGAAATGGGTGACTAAACAATCAGCTGAAGGTACTATGACTGTCATCTGCCCCACACTTATACCTCCAATAGGACCTGAGCAATGAACTTCGACAGGAAAATATTCTACACCATTGAATTCTCAGAAATCTCGACACACTAAATTAGCTCGTATCTTAAAAGATTTCTGTTTCTGAGAATATTTTTAAGGCCTTTGTTTTAGTTTTGAGCAACACTACTTCTTGCTAGAGTATCGGTCTCTATATAGGAGAGTTTCTCATTATTAATTCTTCAGTCATACAGAACATTTTGTAAAATTTCATTGCCGCCTCTGACTGTTAAAACTTTTTATTCATAAAATTCATTCTTGCAATTCTGGCCATTTCATCATTTTGAACCTTAACATGTTTTTACTGTCTGACGTCAACTCAACTGCGGTTCAAAAGTGAGCAGCGTTGAGTTGCCATCAAACAGTGGACTTATGTTCAGGTTTAATGTCAGTCATGAAAGACTCGCCAAAAGCGCTGACATTAAATACTCATCATTTGGATGTAAAAAGTAAAATGTATACATGTCAGATGTTTTTAAAATTCTGAAATCTGCTGAAGCACAAAATTTTTGTTTTACTCCACTTAGAAGTGGAGTAATGGCCATACCTGCCACAGAGTATAACTTTGAGAGTCATAGGCATCGGTGGTGTCTTTTTTGTGCTTATGTCTCCAGTGTTAGAAACAAAACTATATTTGTTTGTGATTATGTCTCCAGTGTTAGAAACAAAATTATGTAAGTCAATCAACAAAACTGTGCGCTTTTTGTAGTTTCCCTGTTTCATGACGTGATTTTGATTAACATTTAAAAAGTTATATAACCCGCAACAAATTGAAACTCATTTTAATGAGGACAACTGTAGTGGTATGCATTTCCACTCCTTCAAATTGGCACACTTTAGGCAATAAAGAGGAAGCAGCACGACAAACGAAGCTAATGAATAATACTTCGCAACTGCTGCTCTTGGAGAATTTTGGGTAGTAAGAAGACTTCATCAGATAACACAAAACCATAATAGTCAGGTAATACATTTATATCTCAATGAGGCCTAAACGGGCAAAATATCCTCACTGCGAGACAAATTTGACATTAAAATTATTTGTCAGCAACGAAAATCAGGGTTGTTTTGCAGTGATTAAAATGCTTTTCCACAGAAGTTACATAAACGTGCAGGAATCAACTACAAAAATTGAGGGAAAAACAGAACCAATTCAGGACTAACAGCTATGTCAGATGCTGCCCTCTGAATACTTAGATCAATAGTCATTTACGTTTAAAGACACGTCGTTTAATCTGTAATTAGCTTAACATAAATTAGGTTACCACGCAGCAAACGGCAATCCTTCCTTAATGACAACAACCTATGTGAACAGGTGTGTGTGTGTGTGTGTGTGTGTGTGTGTGTGTGTGTGTGTTTTTAGGGGCGCTTAGAGGGGAGGTTCTGAGCGGCATTAATTGTTTAGATCTCGCGAAAGAAAAATATTGATATCTTGCGGCAAATCCATAACAATCGTACCTTTTACAGTAGATGTTGTGTACCCAATGCCTTTTACGTCTACTTCCCTTCCGCGTGTCATTTGGACTTCGAGGAGCACGAATAATAATTTCGTACATGACAGTCACTTCTTCAGTGTCACGCAGTGCCGTAAAGGATCACCCAAACTGCTTCAGCTTCAAATTGTACAATGGAGAGAGCACAGCGCGTATACGAATGAACTGCAAAATCTGCTAACAACAGTCGGCGTTCACCACTGACGTGAACGTGCGTCAGAGGACGTACAGCATGGCGACTATAACGTCACATCTATGGCGATGTTTTGAAACACAAACGACCAGCGGAAAAATGCTCCTACCGGAACAAAAGAAGAATGCGAATATATTCCTGTTTATTTAAAAGACTCCATCTTAAAATCACATAATAGGTTTGTTTATAAATAGTTATTCCGCTACCAGTCACGATTTTCTTTACTTGCTTTTCAGAAAACGCGTTTCGGGAAATGAATCCTACTTTCATGTGCATTTTTTGTATGTATTATACCATTTCTACGTGATGTTGTCGATGTGTGAGAGCCTGCTTCATTTCGTTGACTTTACTGCAATAAACAAGAAACACGGATTTTATTTAATTCGTTATTGATCTTTTTGTGAAGCTAGTGGTGAAATTTAGAAAAATTTGTACTTACAGTTTTCTTATGGTCCATCTGTGCAGAGTCTCACACACACTAAACATCACACACGTCTCCATCTTAATCGTGGGATACCAGCTGCCTCAGTTCCATCATCCTCATCACCTTTAAAAATTATCCCAAACATTTTGGCATGCAGGCACGTTTCCGCTCTTTTTAACTTGCAGCTCACCTCCAGCTCCCCCAAGTTCCCCTAAATGTCACTCATTCACACCCATTAGTCCCTCGCTGTAAGTCGCTCACACCCATCCACTCACACTTGCCCGTTTTCACTGACTCATTCAGCCCAACTCTTTGTCATCATGTCTTTGTGTCTCCTGTCTCAGCGTCACAGCCACAGTCTCCTTCGTTCTCTCATACTTCTACAGTTTCCTCTCACACTCATTGTCTCCCTCTAGCTCTCTCTCTTACTGCTCCTGTCTCATTCATTCCTTCCCACTGCTGCTGTCTCTTCTCACTACCATTATCCTCTTCCTCGTTGTCCTTGCCACAGGCTGTATCTCTCATTATCTACATCTACACTCCTGGAAATTGAAATAAGAACACCGTGAATGCATTGTCCCAGGAAGGGGAAACTTTATTGACAAATTCCTGGGGTCAGATACATCACATGATCACACTGACAGAACCACAGGCACATAGACACAGGCAACAGAGCATGCACAATGTCGGCACTAGTACAGTGTATATCCACCTTTCGCAGCAATGCAGGCTGCTATTCTCCCATGGAGACGATCGTAGAGATGCTGGATGTAGTCCTGTGGAACGGCTTGCCATGCCATTTCCACCTGGCGCCTCAGTTGGACCAGTGTTCGTGCTGGACGTGCAGACCGCGTGAGACGACGCTTCATCCAGTCCCAAACATGCTCAATGGGGGACCGATCCGGAGATCTTGCTGGCCAGGGTAGTTGACTTACACCTTCTAGAGCACGTTGGGTGGCACGGGATACATGCGGACGTGCATTGTCCTGTTGGAACAGCAAGTTCCCTTGCCGGTCTAGGAATGGTAGAACGATGGGTTCGATGACGGTTTGGATGTACCGTGCACTATTCAGTGTCCCCTCGACGATCACCAGAGGTGTACGGCCAGTGTAGGAGATCGCTCCCCACACCATGATGCCGGGTGTTGGCCCTGTGTGCCTCGGTCGTATGCAGTCCTGATTGTGGCGCTCACCTGCACGGCGCCAAACACGCATACGACCATCATTGGCACCAAGGCAGAAGCGACTCTCATCGCTGAAGACGACACGTCTCCACTCGTCCCTCCATTCACGCCTGTCGCGACACCACTGGAGGCGGGCTGCACGATGTTGGGGCGTGAGCGGAAGACGGCCTAACGGTGTGCGGGACCGAAGCCCAGCTTCATGGAGACGGTTGCGAATGGTCCTCGCCGATACCACAGGAGCAACAGTGTCCCTATTTGCTGGGAAGTGGCGGTGCGGTCCCCTACGGCACTGCGTAGGATCCTACGCTCTTGGCGTGCATCCGTGCGTCGCTGCGGTCCGGTCCCAGGTCGACGGGCACGTGCACCTTCCGCCGACCACTGGCGACAACATCGATGTACTGTGGAGACCTCACGCCCCACATGTTGAGCAATTCGGCGGTACATCCATCTGGCCTCCCGCATGCCCACTAAACGCCCTCGCTCAAAGTCCGTCAACTGCACATACAGTTCACGTCCACGCTGTCGCGGCATGCTACCAGTGTTAAAGACTGCGATGGAGCTCCGTATGCCACGGCAAACTGGCTGACACTGACGGCGGCGGTGCACAAATGCTGCGCAGCTAGCGCCATTCGACGGCCAACACCGCGGTTCCTGGTGTGTCCGCTGTGCCGTGCGTGTGATCATTGCTTGTACAGCCCTCTCGCAGTGTCCGGAGCAAGTATGGTGGGTCTGACACACCGGTGTCAATGTGTTCTTTTTTCCATTTCCAGGAGTGTATATCCACATTATTTCTCTGCAATTCGAAATTAAGTGCCTGGCAGAGGATTCTACGAACCTTCTTTTGGTATTTCTCTACCGTTCGACTCTCGAACAGCGCGCGAGAAAGAAAAAGAATGCTTCAGTCTTTCCGTGCGAGCTCTGATTTCTCATACCACATCCTCTTTTGTCCTTCTCTTAACTCCTCATCCATCGGCACTGTCTCTTCACTCTTTTCCTAGTACTTTTTTATCACTCTCAACTATGTTCCACAGCTAGTTTACCCCTCTCTTTCTCACACTGTCATTCTATTCATCGCTCTTTCTATACCACAACCACTGTCTACTATCTTCCAGTATTTATTACTTTTTCGTCTCCTTCGTATTGCACTATCTCCTCCATTATCAGCACAAAAAAGGCAGAATATGTTGGGATGCTAAAATTTTTAAGATAGAATGAGGCAGCTCTTCTCAGTCAGACTCTTTTACATGAACGGAAACATATTCTCATTTTTTGTACTCCGACAGAACATTTGTCGCTGGTTCTACCTACTACAGCAGGGCTTGTCCCTCATATGAAAACAAATGTACTGGTCATCAAAATTTTTATAGTTTACTTACGTGAAACTGAAACATCGCAAAACTGATTTCACTCCTCAGACCAAATTTTACGTGCACAACGTTTTAGGGTGTGGTGAGTACTACGGCATAGGCTTCCGAGAACCATTATGATGACAACGGAGGCACTATACATCATTTTAAGCGCGCTACGTCAGTTTAAAAACTACGTTTTCGCGTCACACCGGAATTTAATTGCGTATTTTACGTCTACGAGTAGGATAAATTTGAACCTACGTACCTCGAAAATTGATAAAGATACCAAGAAAATTTTCAAGCTTGCTGTTCGAGATTGAGATCTTATGAATATACCTTAAATCATAGCCATTTGGAACCGCCATAAGCCCCTTAACGCCACACGGTAGACCACATCAAATGCAGAAGGTACCAACCCACTTGCCTAAGCCAGTGGACGTGTCTAATATTCATACTTCGACGCTATACTATAGGATAGTAATATTAAGAAGATTGTTCTGTTGGACATACAAATGGTCCCGAGATAAGGCTATCCAAAGCATTTGACCCTACTTTTCTACCACCTACAGAAACCAAGGTATGAGCCACGGAAAAACCCCGTTTCTATGCGCGGCGTTTTGTAAGATGTTCCTAAGCATGCTATTGCATGCGTACCAACACAGGCTGATAATTTTATTACATCGAGACATAATTACGAAGCACGATCACAGGTTATTGAGCTCGAAAAGAAAATGAATCGAGTATCGTAAATAAAGTTCCACAGCTGGAATGGGCACTACGACACACAGTACGAATTAAAAAAATAATCACAAAGAAATCGAACCTACAGTGGGAAAATACACTTTAGCTGTACAGCTCAAATGAAGGCTGTGAAACGACGTAGTAAATCAAAACGGTTATTACAGGAAGAATCTTAACTGTTTATCGGACTGTAAAGAAAGTCTCATAAAAAAGGCTGAAAAGCTGTAATGGAGACGGCGATATAATACAAACTAAAAAAACTACCGTAAAGAAATCAAAGGTAGTACAGGAAAATACGCTTCAGGCACGCTCGCCTGATGCAAGTCGATAAACTGAAAGGGTACAGTACCGCCCGACATTGAAAATAGGTACAACATTCTTCGTTATTCTTGTCAGAACAACATATTTTTTCTAATAATAACTGAATTTCAATTAATACAGCGAAGCCGGATACCAGTGTGGGAAAGAATGACAATCTATTTATTTAATTGATCACATGTGCACTCCCACAAAATAAATCCCTACATCCAGTTTGGTGAGATCTGTGAAATGAAAGAATGTATGGTCGTCTGCTAACCACAGATAGTGAATGTGAATATATGATCATCTTTGAGGCGGTCTTTTGGTCACCTTTGGTGGAACCAAAGAGATGAAATTTACCAGAGGTCTGAGTGCCTGAAATGTGGCTGACCAATGGGTAGCATGGTCTTCCCCCACTTCGGCAGAGGTGCGAGAAGACCTGAAGAACGGCCATGTTTTCAGCACTCTACCGCTGGATCTAGTGTTGGTAAGACCTGTCTTAGGTGTGCTCCGTAAAGACAAGAGTGTGGAGACATGTTACGCATGTGAAATACTTGAGAGTAGTTTGGAATAATAATTTCTCTATTTCAGGAACTTTTGTGGAAAGAATTAAATGTCAGGCAGGTAATATTAAGGGGATCATAGTAATCTTCGGAAGTGACCAACGGTCACAACGAAACCACGTGTAGCAATAAGTTGAAATACTTCCGAGTGCTCAAGTTAACCTGAATTACTAGCGTGTGTACTATAAGCTGGAAATATTTAAGAAATGGCGCGTGCACGACTTGAAATTAGAGACGAGTACTTCCACGTGGTGAGTACTGCGTGAGTCTCAATCTGTGTATGAGACAAAGGATAAAGAGAAGTACTCGTCCGTGGTATCAGTTGAGGACTCGCGTGTGTGACGAATATGTTCTTAATATTACTTTGCGTGTTATGTTTCCGTGTGACGCGTGATTCAAACTATAATACTCTGAGAGTGAAACAAGGTGAGTCAGCCGTCTATCCAGCATCGCCACTTGGCTTGCATTGCACAGGAAGACGTGCAAATATCCTCCAGAGTTCATAGTAGGAAAGAAAAATTACGAAGTGGAGCAGTGTCATGTGAAACTGGGATGAATACGAATTGAAGTGGGAAAACTGAAAGTGATGTGACTATAACTTTGTGACTATTCTTTGTATTCCATGTCGCCAGTGTGATGTATTTCGTGGAATTTAAGTATGTGTGGTTGGTATGGGAGAGTAACAAGAGAGTTTCATAGGCAGTGGGTTATGCATGATCCTTTTTGTACCGCTTGGTCTGGAGGAAAGTTTCGTGATGATGGTTGTGAGAGTCGAAGTGTGAGATATAGCAAAAGATCCACCATCCTATTCAGAAAGTGCACTGTAGCGTTAAATAATTACGAGACCATAAGATAGAGAATCACCAATGTAAAGCCATGCCCATTGGGAGGAATTTCTCATGTGTTATTGATGTAGGTTATAGAATTTGTGTGTTTAGATTATAGAATTATCGGAATAAATAAGATAGTGAAAAGAAAAAGATTGGTGGCCTTTTCCTTCGAATAGTATGTTGTCATGGTACCCAGGATTTATAATGTGTGCGCCATTCATATTCAGTGCGATGGCCACGTGTTGATCAAAGCCGTTAAATAAGAAGGAGTTGTGTAAATTACTAATAGTCAGATGTGCGTTTCCGTTGCGTAATACACTCCTGGAAATGGAAAAAAAAACACATTGACACCGGTGTGTCAGACCCACCATACTTGGTCCGGACACTGCGAGAGGGTTGTACAAGCAATGATCACACGCACGGCACAGCGGACACACCAGGAACCACGGTGTTGGCCGTCGAATGGCGCTAGCTGCGCAGCATTTGTGCACCGCCGCCGTCAGTGTCAGCCAGTTTGCCGTGGCATACGGAGCTCCATCGCAGTCTTTAACACTGGTAGCATGCCGCGACAGCGTGGACGTGAACCGTATATGCAGCTGACGGACTTTGAGCGAGGGCGTATAGTTGGCATGCGGGAGGTCGGGTGGACGTACCGCCGAATTGCTCAACACGTGGGGCGTGAGGTCTCCACAGTACATCGATTTTGTCGCCAGTGGTCGGCGGAAGGTGCACGTGCCCGTCGACCTGGGACCGGACCGCAGCGACGCACGGATGCACGCCAAGACCGTGGGATCCTACGCAGTGCCGTAGGGGACCGCACCGCCACTTCCCAGCAAATAGGGACACTGTTGCTCCTGTGGTATCGGCGAGGACCATTCGCAACCGTCTCCATGAAGCTGGGCTTCGGTCCCGCACACCGTTAGGCCGTCTTCTGCTCACGCCCCAACATCGTGCAGCCCGCCGCCAGTTGTGTCGCGACAGGCGTGAATGGAGGGACGAATGGAGATGTGTCGTCTTCAGCGATGAGAGTCGCTTCTGCCTTGGTGCCAATGATGGTCGTATGCGTGTTTGGCGCCGTGCAGGTGAGCGCCACAATCAGGACTGCATACGACCGAGGCACACAGGCCCAACACCCGGCATCATGGTGTGGGGAGCGATCTCCTACACTGGCCGTACACCTCTGGTGATCGTCGAGGGGACACTGAATAGTGCACGGTACATCCAAACCGTCATCGAACCCATCGTTCTACCATTCCTAGACCGGCAAGGGAACTTGCTGTTCCAACAGGACAATGCACGTCCGCATGTATCCCGTGCCACCCAACGTGCTCTAGAAGGTGTAAGTCAACTACCCTGGCCAGCAAGATCTCCGGATCGGTCTCCCATTGAGCATGTTTGGGACTGGATGAAGCGTCGTCTCACGCGGTCTGCACATCCAGCACGAACACTGGTCCAGCTGAGGCGCCAGGTGGAAATGGCATGGCAAGCCGTTCCTCAGGACTACATCCAGCATCTCTACGATCGTCTCCATGGGAGAATAGCAGCCTGCATTGCTGCGAAAGGTGGATATACACTGTACTAGTGCCGACATTGTGCATGCTCTGTTGCCTGTGTCTATGTGCCTGTGGTTCTGTCAGTGTGATCATGTGATGTATCTGACCCCAGGAATGTGTCAATAAAGTTTCCCCTTCCTGGGACAATGAATTCACGGTGTTCTTATTTCAAATTCCAGGGGTGTATTTAAACAGGAGAAGAACTTGTAACTTAATTGTGAGTACTAGAGTTCATGTCACTCGATAAATAAGAATGAGCCCACTCGCTTGGCAGACCACTCATCTTGCAGGCCTGACTGTTTGATGCCACAGTATGAGCAAGGCATGTGGGTGCCTCTCAAAACGTTCTCCACTTAAATGCGTAGGTTTTGCGGCGAGCGGCTGCAAATGCTTACCTTTGCAGGTACACGGGTGCAGTACAGCCGCCTGATATCTCGTTGCCTACTGACGCCCATTCCTTCACCTCATTCAGTACGTAACAATGCGGGCAGTGCGTGTCCAGCCGCCGAGACTCGCCGTTTCCGTGGTTTCCCTCCCAGCCGTCACGCCATGAGAATGCATCATTTGTCAACGTCGCTTAAATTATCAGCCTTCTCTATTCATTGCAGGGAGCTTGCCTTCAACCTTTTATTGCCCATTTCCTACTGTATTGCAGAGATTTATTGCTCGCTGGAAACATTTTACACATAAACATGTTTGGTACGCTTGTCCATGGCTGTTTGAAATACAGATTAAATAAAAAGACACAATGTAACCAGGCACTACTAAATTCTAAAGTTTTATTTACGATTCGTTTCAGATGCTTTGCACCATCATCAGGCGGTACTTCCTGTGCTTATCCCAGATGCATTGCTCCCAGGTAACCATTGATGTCGAAATATCTCCAGTCCTCTGCGTCTTCGTAGTTTTGCAATTGAGCTTTGCACTCCCTTTGTTTAAAAACTTTACCTATCTGTAAAGAAACTGCGAAAAATAGAAGATTAATGCGAGTGTTCCAAATATCGTCTTCTTTTGTTATTTTCCCCTCCTGTTACGATAAATGCAGATGGAAAGTCAGTAAAAATTTCAAATGGAAAGGGAGTTCGTAGAGGTAGGTATGAGAGAGGGGAATTTTGACCACCAACTGGGTGTTTGTAAGTTATATTTTTCAGGATCACTGGGCACTGTATCGTTTACAGAATATTAACGTAGTTAGTATTTAAATGTGGCCGCACATGTTTTTTTCTTTTCCCTCGACTTCATCACCTATCTTCAAGGGATCAGCATCTTAATCTAGATTTGGCAATGTTATTAGTAGAAGATAGTCGAATGTTCTTCCTGTTGCCATCCCCCCCCCCCCCTCCTCTCCCCTCCCCAGGGCCAGAATATCTGTACCAAACCTGCTGTCTGAATCTACAGGACTTAACTTCTGAGGTCATCAGTCCCCTATAACTTAGAACTACTTAAAGCTAACTAACCTAACGACATCACACACACACATCCATGCCCGAGGCAGGATTCGAACCTGCGACCGTAGTGGTCACGCAGTTCCAGACTGTAGCGCCTAGAACCGCTCGGCCACCACAGCCGGCTAACTAAGGCAGAACGTGGGTACCATCCCAGCATTCACCTAGTCGGATGGGGGAAACCACCTAAAAATCATATCCAGGCTGGCTGGCGCACCGGCTCTCGTCATTAATATGCCCCTTCTCAGCCCCGAATCACGGAAACTGCGTGTTAGGCGAGTGTTCATCTGGGCAGGTTAAATATGGCTGCGTGTTGATCACTTACAAGTAAGTTCGGACGCCAGAAAACGATATTTAGTTTAACGGCACAAATATATAATTCTTTTGCGCTAATTAATGTACAATTTTCAAAATAAAGATTTTTGTAAGGAACAGAAGGAATTACCCAGTACTTTGTAAGATTACTTTAAAATTTAGCCTTAGCAAATGTCACTCATTTAATGCCATTGGGTAAGTGATCAAAGGTTTTAGCAGCAGTACCATTCATTCACTTCTTAGTTGAAGACAGTTTTATGAAAAGTAATGAAGGTCATTTTCTTGAATGTGAACGACTATTGTACAGCATTTTGTCCTCAAACCACCCTTCAAATAAACCAGAAAAATACAATTACATTTTGTTCAACTCTTGAAAGGCTCTGAGGTGTTCTAACTGAGGATGCTTAATTTCTCTTCAGACATACTAGCAGACAGACAGACACTAGTTTTCGATCAACACTGTTGTTTTCTTTATAAAACGGAAAGGGAGAGTTTTCCTTAAAGCTAGTTGGAAAGCATCTTCTTTTCTGTTATTCTCAGTAATATTAAAGAAAACACATTACCATATTAATATAGGAATCAGCAAGCTCTGTTTTTAAATCCATTTTGAGCTTTGTTTTTCTCGAACTTCTTTCTTGCTCTTGTAAAATTTATCGTTCATTCTGCCATCTCAAAAGGCAAAAATAAATGTAAAACTGAAACGGCTAAATAGACGATAAATTTTTAAGTATCAACACAGTTTCTGAATCTCTAGGGCTGAATATTTCGGTAAAGTGGTTCTGTCTTTCTACTGCAGTTACTTTAGTTTTGGTCTCCTTGCTTTTACTATAGTAGTCTCGGAGAGTTGATCTTGAAAGGCGGCCGTTTCGTAACATGCGACTTTCATAAGTTGGACATCGCAAAAACGAGCTCTGAGTCACAGAAAATCAGTCACGAGTCATTTCTGTCCAAGAGAGCGACACATCTTTCGCATAAAAAGGATGCAGGTACACTTTGCCATGAGGCCAAAGCTTTGAAAGGAGCCAGTCGAACAAAGCGCTAGGCGTGCGTTGCTTTATTAGTTCCTCCTTGCGTTTGAAATACATTCTGTCGTGAGACCGCACAGGATATGGTGGATGATGGGCAGTGACCTATATTCGTCCAAAACGCTGGCGAGTTCATTCACTTGCTCGGAAATAGAGGCGGACCCTGTCAGTTGGCAATGACAGAATCGAGGGGCACGTCTTGTAACCTTCCTCAAACGATGTTACAGAAACTATTCGGTACAAAAATTCATTTTTGCTTTACTTGAAGCTTTATATGTCACCATCATTTCGTTAATGGTCATAGTTATTGTGATATTTACATGGGAGTAAGACAATGCATAAAGTTCTAAAAAGTGAGTAATGAATGGAAGAAACAGCTATGATTTTGCGTTTGGTGCATGTTACATAATATGTTGCTGCATATGAAATTTAGCTAAAGCATTAACTCTTTCTTTACAGTTGGATGGAGGCCTATCTGTCACCAATCTCGGAAAATTTGATTTGTCGTAGCACACTCATTTGCGATGTAGCCAGAGAGAAACATCCACACCATTCCTCACATTTCATAAACGTTTTGAGGTATCGAAATGAGATCTTCGGCAAATGAAAGCATGCAAAGCGGAGAGTATTTTCTCATATGACTATTGTGCAAAACTTCATTATCTACTGTCCTATTCCACTAACTACCGATTTTTTCGATGAATGAATGTAATTTTTATGGCTGTCGATAGCTGATGAAATGAGAAATGCTATGGGTTTCGGTACAAGTGGAGACGGTAAATATTTATTTTGTACCGAAAACGTGCTTTCTCATAAGTTACTGATATTACTTTTCCTCATTTTATTATATAATAAACTTAATAAACAACTGTTTCGGAATTCTCTAGCAACTGGGCCTGTACATTATGTTAGTGAGATGAGACTGTAAAGTACACTGTGTTTTCTCAAAGGAAGCAAATTTTAACATGACTACAAGAGAAATGTGTAGGTTTTACTCAACTAAGTACCTGTGTATTACAATTACAAACAACTTAAATTTGAAAGAACACATAGAAAATGTTGCGGGGAAGGCTAACCAAAGACTGCGTTTTATTGGCAGGACACTTAGAAAATGTAACATACCTACTAAGGAGACTGCCTCCACTATGCTTGTCCGTCCTCTTTTAGAGTACTGCTGCTCGGTATGGGATCCTTACCAGGTAGGACTGATGGAGTACATCGAAAAATTTCAAAGAAAGACAGTACGTTTTGTATTATTGCTAAATATGGGAGAGAGTGTCACAGGAATGATGCAGGATTTGGGCTGGAAATCATTAAAAGAAAGGCGTTTTTCGTTGCGAAGGAATCTTCTCACGAAATTCCAATCACCAACTTTCTCCTCCACATGCGAAAATATTTTGTTGACACCGACCTACATAGGGCGGAACGATCATCACGATAAAATAAGGGAAATCAGAGCTCGTACGGAAAGATATAGGTGTTCATTCTTTCCGCACAGTGTAGGAGGTTGTAATAATAGAGAATTGTGAAGGTGGTTCGATGAACCCTCTGCCAGGCACATAAATGTGATTTGCAGAGTATCCATGTAGATGTAGAATTCGCCATTCGTGACGCTTCTCTGAAAATTACAAATTATTAATAACCCAGGTGAAAATAAATCGTTAAATTTTCGGCGGAGTTCTTTTTAGATACTAGCTAAAGCATAGGTGTCAGATCTTTTTGAATGGTCGCCATGCAAGTGTGGCTGTGGAGAGGTCCCACCTAATATTTACAAAAATGTGAGTGTAGGCTTCAGTTTAGAATGCCACTTCCCCTCCAGCGCTCAGCATTTCCCCTACAAGGCCTGCCAGCAACCCCCACCACTACTGTTCTCAAGCCGCTGTCCGCGCATCTTACGCCCACAGTATTCTGTGCAGACTCTAGCAGCAGTATTCAGACATCTGTCCTGTGTCTGATATGGACGCATTTGACCAGCAGACTTCGACGCAAGTGTGTGAGCACAGCGAGCATTGTGGTCGAACGGTTTTAGGCGCTTCAGTCCGAAGCCACGCGGCTGCTACGGTCGCAGGTTCGAATCCTGCCTCGGGCATGAATGTGTGTCGTGGACTTAGTTAGTTAGGTTTAAGTAGTTCTAAGTCTAGGTAACTGATGACCTCAGATGTTAAGTCCCATAGTGCTTAAAGCCATTTTGAACTATTTTGAACAGCGAGCATTTCAGCTGCAATCATATGCCAGGTCCCATGATAAAAATTCAAGTAATTTCGTGATTTTCCGTGTTGTCTGGAAATGTTCCATGCATAATTTTGTGTCTTTCTTTATCATTTTCAGTTGCTTCAAAATATGTGTTGATTGAAATACGCCTCTGTGTTTAATATCTGTAAATTTAAAAGACCTACAAGCAGCTTCTCTCATTTGTGACTGTGTTTCTAAACTATTCATAAACTTTTTTCTTTTTTTTCCCTTGAGGTGGTGCTCGAAAGGGACAGTAGATATTCTGAACTGACGTATTCACAGTTCCTATGGCTAACTTGTACATCTAATCTGTTTATCATACTGGGTTTGTTAGACATGTTCATTTTGGAAATTCATTATTTTACACCTCTTCCATTACCTGTCAATTGCACCAAGTGTCTTTTGCCCCCATGTATGAATCTTCAGACTTGGTTGCATGGGAAACGTGTTCTGTACACTTACCTTGCAGTTCGCTTGGGAGCGGGGGCTACACTGCACACATGTGCCACAATTGCATTTTCTTTTTTTAAGAAATTTCAGCAATACAGGTAAGGTTCTGTGTCCCTCTTTGAACCCTCGAAAATGGCAGTGTCGATTTAGTATTTTAAACTGGGAAAAAAATGCGGAGCATCATGTGAATAATAGTACAAGTTACTATTTCGTGAGCAGCTTTATTTAAGCAGGTTGCTTTACCCAGCCACACGAAAGAAAAAAAAAATGTTTACTGTGAAATTATTCTTCCGGCGATTAAAATATTCTTTTTGCCACAAATGTGCAATGTGGAAAAGACTTGATTTTATTCTTTTATTTGCTAACAATATCGATGAAGATAGAAGAAGCGATTATAATTTCCAATATACCTTTTTGATCTGCTTTATTTTAATCCTTAGTCAACTTATGTCTACAAAAACATTACAGCTATTGAACTTAATAAACGTAACTTCTACTCAACTTGCTCTCTATAACCAGATCAGACAATAGGCAAACATTATGAAGTGTAATTAATTTTATTTTAATAAAATAATACAATTTTTTTCAAATTATTGTCTATATTTCCTCTGAGAGAAACGGTAACATTCACTTTCCATTCCTTCTTCAATAACACGAAAGAAGAGAAACAAAGACAAAACCAAATATTATTTTACATTAAACATTAAATTATTCTTCCTACATTAATAAACAGCAATGTCCATTTTTTATATAACATCTTTTCTTTTTCACCGAACGTTGTCCATCAAAGGTTTAATATTCTTTTTGTCAGAGTACAGTTTATTTCTTTTAACCATTTTAACATTGAGGTATAACAAGGGGAGATGGCGCTACAGACTTACGATGTACGTTGCTTTGAAGCCGAGGCTGCCATGTTAGTTGCCTCAAACGGCAGGCTGCTTTTCACGACTGCTTCTTGTTCTTAGTTTCTGTCATGTACACGGAACAGCTGTGTTAAACAGAATATGTTACCGTGCTTTGTGAATAAAACAGCATCAGAGTGGCATTTTCAGGCATTTTATGGTCTTCTATGCATATTTGATCCAGTAATTCGAAGCAGTATGTGACGTGAAAAGGCTGCTTTTGTAATCCAACATTTTTCACAATGCGTACTGACGAAACTGGGGTTCGATCTAAGTCCTCTTTCCAAAAATGATGATAAAATATTTAAACATGTTTAGTCTGTTTCCAACCTTTCCTTCCCACATCGTTCACCCAGGAAACTTTCCTAGTTGATGGGAAATCTAAAATTAAATAAATCCACTACAGTAAAGTAAACACCGCAAATAACATTCATATACATAACAGAAAATATGGCTTGAACGAGACCAGTTACGGATGAAGTATAATCAAAATGATTAGTACACACATAAACAACACAAACTGGCATTTTTTATCAAAGCACTTCCACCAGAAGTTAACGTTTGGGGAAACTAACAATGCAGACGTCCGCTTCAAGTTTGTGACAGCTTCCCTTAGTATACCTTCCAATGTTACTTCAACTGCAGCTCTGGGTAACATACTTCTCATTATGAGAGATGCATCGTAGTACCAGAGTGATGTAATTTTTGCAGTGGAATGCTTAGCTCTGAACCATCAAATCTCCTACAACAATACAGTACATTGGGAGATGTGAATTGCAAATTTGCCTGGATTTCGAAAGCGATGAAAACTTGGAAGTTAAAATACTACTTTCCAACAGACTGAAGAATCCTTTTAACAGCAGATGTATTTTCCGTAAGCATTTACAAAGATATTCACACACAAACTGTGTTCTACCAAAGTGACTGACAAAACAGCAACTGTGACAGACTTCACGTGCTCTGCATCGCTTAATGTATATCCTATCTTAAAAATGTAAGTTCCTTGGTCTATTGCCAAATCAGTCACATTTACGGATGTTGTTGTTGTTGTTGTTGTAAATCAGTCCTGAGACGGGTTTAATGCAGCTCTCCATGCTACTCTATCCTGTTCAACCTTCTTCATCTCCCAGTACTTACTGCAACCTACGTCCTTCTGAATCTGCTTAGTGTATTCATCTCTTGGTCTCCCTCTACGATTTTTTCCCTAAACGCTGCCCTCCAATGCTTAATTTGTGATCCCTTGATGCCTCAGAACATGTCCTACCAACCGGTCCCTTCTAATTGTCAAGTTGTGCCACAAACTCCTCTCCAATTCTATTCAAAACCTCTCCATTAGTTATGTTATCTACCCATCTAATCTTCAGCATTCTTCTGTAGCACCACATTTCGAAAGCTTCTATTCTCTTCTCGTCCAAACTATTTATCGTCCATGTTTCACTTCCATACATGGCTACACTCCAAACAAATACTTTCAGAAACGACTTCCTGACACGTAAATCTATACTCGATGCTAACAAATTTCTCTTCTTCAGAAACGCTTTCCTTGCCATTGCCAGTCTGCATTTTATATCCTCTCTACTTCGACCATCATCAGTTATTTTGATCCCCAAACAACAAAACCCCTTTACTACTTTAAGTGTCTCATTTCCTAATCGAATTCCCTCAACATCACCCGACTTAATTCGACTACATTCAATTATCCTCGTTTTGCTTTTGTTGATGTTCATCTTACATCCTCCTTTCAAGATACTGTCCATTCCGTTCAACTGCTCTTCCAAGCCCTTTGCTGTCTCTGACAGAGTTGAATGTCATCGGCGAACCTCAAAGTTTTTTATTTCTTCTCCATGGACTTTAATACCTACTCCGAATTTTTCTTTTGTTTCCTTTACTGCTTGCTCAATATACATATTGAATATCATCGGTGAGAGGCTACAACCCTGTCTTACTCCCTTCCCAACCACTGCTTCCCTTTCATATCCTTCGACTCTTATAACTGCCATATGGTTTCTGTACAAATTGTAAACAGCCTTACGCTCCCTGTATTTCACCCCTGCCATCTTCAGAATTTGAAAAAGAGTATTCCAGTCAACATTGTCAAAAGCTTTCTCTAAGTCGACAAATGCTAGAAACGTAGGTTCGCCTTTCCTTGACCTATTTTCTAAGATAAGTCGTAAGGTCAGTATTGCCTCACGTGTTCCAACATTTCTGCGTAATCCATACTGATCTTCCCCTAGGTCGGCTTCTACCAGTTTTTCCATTCGTCTGTAAAGAATTTGCGTTAGTATTTTATAGCTGTGACTTTTTAAACTGATAGGACGGTAATTTTCACTTCTGTCCACACCTGCTTTCTTCTTGAAGTCTGAGGGTATTTTACCGGTCTCATACATCTTGCTCACTAGGTGGTAGAGTTTTGTCAGGTCTGGCTCTCCCAAGGCCGTCAGTAGTTCTAATGAAATGTCTACTCCCGGGGCCTTGTTTCGACTCAGGTCTTTCAGTGCTCTGTCAAATTTTTCACGCAGTGTCATATCTCCGATTTCAACTTCATCTTCACCTACATGCTCTTTCATTTCCATAATATTTTCCTCACGTACATCGCAATTGTATAGACCCTCTACGCACTCCTTCCAACTTTCTGCTTTCCCTTCTTTGCTTAGAACTGGGTTTTCATCTGAGCTCTTGATGTTCATACAAGTGGCTCTCTTTTTATGGATTTATAATGAAAAATTATTGATTTACAACACACTGTTGATACAGTTTTAAAGAAAATGATTGATGATTCAGTCTGAACAAATTTCTAAACATTGTTCTGACTTTCGGGTGGAAATTTGGTTATGAAGTTACAGCAACAACATCTATCGTAAAATCATTAGTTACATCTTGATTTCAAGTGCAATTTTATTCCTGACATTAACTGATGTAAGTACGGAATTTTAGGTTAAAGTTCTGTATGATAAATTCGTAATATAAAAATTACTGAAAATTAACCGTGTTTACATCAGCATTTCGAGAATCGTCAGTGAAAAAGTTAATTACTACTGATATTACTGGTTTTTCATTATTAACATGACACATAAAGAGCACATGTCAGGTTAAATACATTTGATGTCTGATAAATGTTCCAAAAGTCTGCTTTAGATAAGATGAAACTTACGAATCTTTCTAATTAGTTATTTGTTCCATTACAATATAGATATTTCTCTACTATTTCCATGGGAATGTAATGATGCGGTGACGAGAATTAAATTATAAATTTTGCTGAATTTTAGGACAGTGTGTTAATTCACATCAGGTTTTATAGCTAGTTATAACTCTCTGTTAATTACAGTTGAATGACCTGAAATATAAGTGAACAATACTGTTTAATTTGCTGATAATAATTAAGAAAAACTAACTACTATTGTAGATTGGGTAATATACAATCTGCTAAGCTTCTACCCTATAACTAGTCCTATTACAACCTCCATGCATTTTAATGACTTTTTATTTACATCGTTGTTTAATGTTGCAAGTCACATACTGTCATCTGTCAGCCAATGGCTACATTCCATCAACTCAGTTTATTCTTGGAGTTACAATGTCTACCAAATGTCTACCACCAGAAGCCTTTTTTCGTTACCATAGCTAGCCAGCGCGAATCACGTATTTTCATCTTAAAAAAGAGAATTCCTGCATTTCAAAACCTTGTCTTGTAAATGGGGAGGGAAAACCATAGCTTGTTAGCATACAAAAAAAGGGCAAAATCATTCATAAGGTATCAAATATTCTACCAAGTACCGACGGAATGGTCTGTCAATGCAAAATCAAATAAGTTTGTGAATGGGTAATACTGGTGCCTCACAAGGCGACGATGAAGCAGTTCTTCGAGTCAAGCTGCGGCAGAAAAGAAGTCATTCTAAATTGTAGCTTTCACCAAACAAGCCATATGCTTTCAGATTGCTAGGCAGCATAGGTAATAGACGACAATCTGCTACGCTGAAGGGACTCACACCAAGTGAATACATGGTTAGCGACCACGGGATCTCGACGTAAGTCTAGTATTGATTGGTTGGTTGGTTGGTTGGGGGGAGGGGACCAAACAGCGAGGTCATCGGTCCCAACGGATTATGGAAGGATGGGGAGGGAAGTCGGTCGTGCCCTATCAAAGGAACCATCCCGGCATTTGCCTGAAGCGATTTAAGGAAATCACGGAAAACCTAAGTCAGGATGGCTGGACGTGGGTTTGGACCGTCGTCCTTCCGAATGCGAGTGCAGTGTGCTAGCAACCACTGCGCCTCCTAGCTCGGTGGTCTTGTATTGCTTCTACTTACTTATGCCACGCTCCTCTCTTTTTATCGTTGCTCTCTGGCCCACTCCGGCCCTCTCTTGTTCTTTTACGACCCGTGCGCTATTATGTCACGAGGTCTGGGGTGTCTTTCAATTTCCAACCTCTAATATTCAGTCAGGATGGTCAATGGCTTTGAAGACGGAGGTCTGTAACGCCTGAGCCTTGGAAAAGGCGGATTAACCATCTTTTCACCAAAAAAGAAGTCCTAAATGGCAACTACAGCGGAGATACAGATCTTCGGTGCTGCTGGCAGATAACTACACTACTGGCCGTTAAAATTGCTACAGCACGAAGATGATGTGCTACAGAGGCGAAAGTTAACCGATAGGAAGAAGATGCTGTGATATGTAAATGATTAGCTTTTCAGAGCATTCACACAAGGATGGCGCCGGTGGCGACACCTACAACGTGCTGACGTGAGGAAAGTTTCCAATGTATTTCTCGTATACAAACAGCAGTTGACCGGCGTTGCCTGGTGAAACGTTGTTGTGATGCCCCGTGTAAGGAGGAGAAATGCGTACCATCGCGTTTCCGACTTTGATAAAGATCGGATCGTAGCCTATCCCGATTGCGGTTTATCGTATCGCAACATTGCTGCCCGCGTTGGTCGAGATCCATTGACTGTTTGCAGAATATGGAATCGGTGGGTTCAGGATGGTAATGCGGAACACCGGTTAGATCCCAACGGCCTCGTATCACTAGCAGTCGAGATGAGAGGCATCTTATCCGCATGGCTTGACGCTGCATCACAGACAGGAGCGCTTGCGATGGTGTACTCAAAGACGAACCTGAGTGCACGAGTGGCAAAACGTCACTTTTTCTTATGAAACCTGGTTCTTTTTACAGCATCGTCACGGTCGCATCCGTCTTTGGCGACATCGCGGTGAACGCACATTGGAAGCGTCATCGCCATACAAGCGTATCACACGGCTTGATGGTGTGGGGTGCCATTGATTACCAATTGAAAACGTCTGGTCAATGGAGGCCGAGCAACTGGCTCCTCACAATACGCCAGTCACTACTCTTGATGAACTGTGGTATAGTGTTGAAGCTGCATGGGTGGCTGTATCTGTACACACCATCCAAGCTCTGTTTGACTCAATGCCCAGGTGTATCAAGGCCATTATTACGGCCAGAGGTGGTTGTTCTGGGTACTGATCTGTCAGGATCTATGCGCCCAAATTGCGTGAAAATTTAATAACATGTCAGTTCTAGTATAATATATATGTCCAATGAATACCCGCTTATCATCTGCATTTCTTCTTGGTGTAGCAATTTTAATGGCCAGTAGTGTAGACTACTTTTTAAACCGATCGCAGTTATGCTGAAAAGGACCAAATTTCATGTTTCTAACCGCATTAGTTTATCAAATATTGGTACCTGAAGGTAAAAAAAAGGTAGTTTGGAGAAAAATCCATTTTAAGTTTAATATTAGCAATTCTAATATAGTTGTTGCTTCGAATTACTTACCACTAATATTCTCCTGCATCCTACTGAGCATCATCTGAACCATAATGATCTTCTTTTCTTTGCTTGGTCCCTCTTCTTTTCTGTATGGCTTCTTTTGTGCATTTTTAATTAGCGATATCTGCTTTGCGGATTCTCTCTTTATCTATTTGTACCAAGGATTTTGCAGTATTTCCACTAGAGTTTATACCCAATAATTCCAAAACAGGCAGTTTTCTAATTACACTATTAATGAAGCCTAAAATAGCACCATTAATACCAAATTTGAGGATTGTAAGCCAAACAAATACAGTTATCGGTAACCGGATCCAAATGGCAGCAATCACACTTTCATTTAAATTTTTGGTTTTTCCATGAAGGCATATCTTCAAGAAGGTATCATTACAAAGGTGTAAGGTGTCAGGCAAATCCAACCTTCCATGAAAGCCCTGACATGATAAGCAAATCCAGTAGTATGTCACATAGCTCCGAATAAAACGTGACATTAAATTAACCAAAGTAATACGAGTAACAAGTGAGCAAATGGAATACCACAGACTAACACAAGAATGCCTAAATGCATGTCATACCTTCCCACCGTGAAACAGACGCAGTTCCGAGGGGAGAAACGAGAACAGAAGCCGAGAGCAGAACCGTGTTAAGCTGAAGGCCTTACGATAAGGGATGGAAGGACACCCACGTCGCCAGCTAACCCCTAGGTCCACCCCCAGCCCATGTTAAAAGCTAGAGCCCTCCAGAAGAACGGTATAGATCTTACGATAACGCTATAAGGACCACACCAGCTGCAAGTTTTAGCGTGACACTTTTTCGCTTCTGTTACATTGCAAACTTTAAAAACATTGCCCCACCACGAAAAGTATAACGTGACTCATTGGATAGGCAGAATTTTTGTAAGCGGAGCTTAAGGTTAACATTGAGACCCTGATTGATCAGATGAAAACACAGCCAGATAGTTTTTTTTAACCAACTTCGGTAAATTGTAGTAATGAGAAGTTAGGACAGAGTTGCTTGCGAGACAGCGAGGTGAGCGGAGCTGTGCTGCCCCCCGCCCCCTGACGAACACCGACAAGGTAATGAACGCACGCGATGCAGCATAACAGCGCATAAAGCTTCACTCAGAACTGCAGAAGTTTCATCTGTTGACACCCCCTTTTTGCGTAATACTAGTGCCGATCGTCAATTAAAGCTCATGGTGTTTACATTTGCCACTTGAAGTAAAAATCTGAAACGCGATGATTTTTCCGTTATATAGTTATTGAGGAGCCACATCAGCCATGTAATTTACGACAAGTTATATAAGTAATTAAAGATAATTGAGGGTCACTGTAGACCATTTTTATAGTTTTCTCTCTTGTGAAACTTAATTTAAACCTAGATTATAGATGTGCTACGGCATAGGTCATCCTCCGATCCATTGTAGAACTTGGAAACCCATTCAGGGAATGTTTGTTCACATTTTTGTTGAATGCAGTTGGTTTTTACCATCCTGTTTTAAATCATTTCCTTTTATCAATAGTGCAATTTATAAACGATGTTTTGTGAGTAGAATAAAATTTCCAATGGTAAACTGCTTTTTCGACGTTATTTTCTCAGCTAACTAAAAATAGGAAAGCCTTGAATTCCTTACACTAAATTTAGGTAGTATTAAGATTCATTTACAGGGAGTGCAGTAGAGCTGACGCTGAAATCATTAAGTATTTAGTTATATAATCGTTAGTCTCACTGAACTCTTCTGAATTCTAGATGTCATGTGTGGTCTGGCGCCTCCTTACCAGCAACAGGTCCTAGGTTCAAATTAGTCAATTCCCTAAAAAACACGCTCAGAGCGTCGTTGCGCGAAAGTGGTAGGGAGACACGATATAGAACAAACAGACACCACGCAGGATGTTAGAAAATGGCGACCCTGACAGGGTGGAAAAATACCATGATTGAAGGTCGACCACATGCCAGAAAAATATCCTGCTGAAAAATTTTCGTAGTAAAAAAAAATCTATATTTATACCTAGTCGAAAACAGTAGCTGTAGCGATAGATACTAAGAAAGTATTCAATAGAGACATTCTAGCAGAGACAATAGCATAATTAAGTTATGAATTTTAATATTGTTAGAATTAAGTTTTCTCTCCAATGCAAGCGCACAGGTGGCGGATACGTCGTTGACAAGTTGGTTCTGACCCAACAAGTAAGTCAATGGTTTGTCAAGTCATGTGAACAATAAGTTTATGAAACGCGTGAGATCGTATGAGCGCATGTTGACGCGAAGTAGGGCGCGTGAGTTGCTTTTAAAACAGAAAATAAGGGAGTCGGAAACATTAGCAATGGCAGATCGAGACCTTGACCGAATTGAGGTAGAGACACAGCATGAAAATGGACAGAGAATAGAGGACAGTACAACAGACGATGCAGTATCGCGAGAAATAGGACATATAACGCACCATAACGAGGATAATGTACGTCAAGGCATAGAAAACGTAAGTCAGCATACGACAGAGGAGCAGGAAAGTAGACAGACAGTCGATGAGGATTCTAACTTGCGTCGTGAATACGTAGAACCCATAGTACAAGTAATCAGAGCTCCCTCACGGCAGAGTACAAGGAACGCGAGCAGAAACGTGTCACAGCACAGTTCAATGCAATCGGTTGCAAACCAACAATTGGGCGAAAACACAGAGCGTAGGATGTCGGAAGAAAACGCAATAGGAGCCACCAATTTTTCAGAATTTGTACGAGTAATGACGGAAACCATGACAAGACAAAATAAAGAAATTGCGAACCAAATTAAAATTCAGAATGCAGAAATGACGAAACAAAATGCAGAAACCACGAGACAAATGCGTGAGATTATAGAACAAAACAAAAAAATTCAGTTACACCTAAGTCATATTGAAGACAAGGCAAAATAATCTAGAGAAGTGATAGGAAACTTAATAACAGGTCACAATCAATTGAGAACAGACATTCACAAGGTACAAGCGGACGTACAAACATTGCGTAATGACATTCAGAACGAGATCAAAACATCATGTAACAACACCCAGGGAGAAGTCAAGAAACTAGAGAAACATATAAACGTAATCACTAGGCAAGCAGCATGTTCAGCGCGAGAAATTGTTGAAAACAGTGTGTTACACAAACGTATCACAAAAGCAGCGCTGAAAAGATATGATAACCGCATAGTCAAAATAGAAGCGCAAACGAAGCGACAATTTCAGAAATTGCGAACAGAGTTGTCGAAAATCATTGAAGAGTGTAGTGAACACGATCGAACAAGCACAGGGTCTGCAACCACATCCGTATCTGTAACATCACCGGAAAAACAAGCAATTGACAAAGATATCATGCATTTGCGATTCCAATCACAGGCGGAAAGTAACATACTTGAAATCAGACAGCCTGCACAGCAACAAACACGTTTCGAAATTCTTGATGAACAAACTTCATCACAAACACATGCGGAACCACAAATGTATGTTTCAAGACAGTTTGGATCGTGCAATGAAGCGGCAAGGTTAGCCAGACAAGATACCCAACCAATACGTGACAATGGAAAGCCAGGTCGCGAAGAGTACAGTGGAATGCATTCAGCTACACGTTCACAACCGATGGAAGAAAATTATTGCGTACCCCTCCAACGATACTACGCAAGGGTAGGCGAAAGTTACACTGAACAATATCCAATGGATCTACCACAACCGGAAAGAACGACGGGAGAAATGATCAGAAAGAAAAGTGGCGAAGAATCGCGAATTTCATATGGAACTATGACGAAGTACGACAACGATCATTTCCTCAGAGTCAGAAAATTTCAACGCTTTTGAGAAGGAAACTCATTACATCCACGAACTTTCATTGATCAATTCCGAGTAGGATTATCAGAATACTGGACGATAGCACACAAATTAGACTTTATATGTGCACACATGTCAGGAACAGTGGCAGAAACCATGCAGAATGTTGCAGCGACGTGCCGATCGTACGAAGATTTCAGAGAGAAGTTTCTCTCACGATATTGGTCCAGCGAAGCACAGAACAGAGTGAAGTACGAATTATTACAGAACCCATATTTTGATAATTCAGGAGAAAAGAGTCCCGTGAAATTTTTCGAATTAATGGCAAAGAAAAATCAATGCTTAGATGTACCATACAGTGACGGAGAGTTGATTAAATTATGCGCGATGAAGCTACCATTGAAGTACCAGCAATCATTAGTAGGTCGCGGAGGCAATGACGTCAAAGCATTTAAAGGTATTCTAAGGGAACTAGAGTTCATATTGTAGGAAAATAACGCGAGCAAAAGACGAAGCACACGTAAAAACGAAAGAAAAAAGCAGTGGAATCCACAAGACACAGTACGAAGAAACAATAACTACGAACCATGTGATAACTTCGCACCAAGAAACGACAATAGATTTCAACAAAGAACCGGTTACGGATTTAGAAGAGAATATGGCAATAACTATAATTCACCCAGGAACGGCAACAACTATTACAGAGGGAATAACGACAACCGGAACGGGTACTGGAGAACCAATACACCGACAAATTATCAACAAAGAAACCACTATCAACAAGCTGAACAAGAAAAGCGAATACAGATAGAAGAGGTGGAGGTAAGTCCACCAAACCCCGATAAACGTTCGAATTGACAGCTAAGTGCCCATGCCAAAGAGAATGACGCACCGACCCAGGACAATTGCAGCACCTTGAACAGAGAAATCAAAATCTTATCACGAGAAGAGAAGAAGAAAGAAACAAATCCGCAGGGACCAGATGAAAACGAAGACAAGAAAATAACATTATCGTGTTGGGACGAAATTAATTGGGAGAATACTGACGAGCAGGATGAATTACCAGAGGCATGCACAACGAATGTAGGAGGAAAGGACGAAGTAATGAGTATTGCAGAGCTATTTGAGACGGAAACCAGGGAAAGCGAATTCAATGAGGATAATCCGCAGTCGACAGAAGTTGAAAATAAGTTACAAGTGGGCATACAACCCAACGTATATAATGAAGGAAGTTATGAAGCGATAATTAGTGCATTTAGATGCGATTATGTGGAAGTAGCGACGAAGATTGAGAAGATAGACGACGATGATGAGAAAGTAGAGTATGTAGAAGAAAAGTAAATGAAGGAAGAAATAGAGAAGAGGAAATAAAAGAGAGAGAAGTAGTAGTCGAAGATTATCCTACAGAAAGTTCGAATTCACAAGGGAAATTCCTAAAAAGACTCATATATGATTCAGTGGAGGACTCGTTGATGCAAGAAGAAGAAGAACAGAACCAACCCTTTCAAATTCAACCAATTGTGAAGGCCATGGTAAAGCATATCCCAGTCAGTATTGTAATTGATAGCGGAAGTGAACTGACTGCAATCTCAGAAAATTTATTCATGCAATGTAATGCCAATGAGGGATTGCCAGTTCTGAAAACACGTAAGATTAAAGTAAGAGGTCCTATTAGAAACAATGCTGCCGAAGTTACGAGACAAACAAGGTTAACTCTTTCATGCCAAGGTCAAAAGATCGAAGCCAACTTCGTGATTATACCTAAACTAATTGTAGATTTGATTATAGGTGCAGATTTTTTAAATGAGAGACGAGCAATAATAGATGTGGGGAAAGGTAATGTAACATTCGGGAATGTCACACTTCTCTTTGAGCAAAAGCTAAAATTAGAAGAAATACCAGTTATAAGCAAACAATTAAGAATGATGCGAGATAAAGAGGATGTAGAATTAGAAATGCACAAAAGAGGGAATCGCCTCAATTCATGTTAGAAGTCCATAAAGAAATCGACGAAAAATTGCAAGAAGTTCAAGGTATTTCGGAACACAGTAAAAGAGAATTAGAGGGTATTTTACGAGATAAAGCAGAGGTATTTTTACCTAAGACTGGCAGTATTAAACACTTTCAGTACAAGTTTGAAGATTAATTTTATTACTGGTAAATAATCAGCACAATAATTCAAGATTATGTTGCAGATAAGATCGTCAGAAGAAAGAAGAATGAAGAGAGAGGAAGATGGGAAAAAGAAAGTAGTTTCAATAATAACACCAATAGTACCATAGATTAAGGTGAAGGGAAAAAGCGTAGATAGTCTAACAGCATGAAATACTAAAATGCTCTACACCACGACGCTACACAAAAATAAAGAACGAATTTGCGGATTTTTGAGTAGACGTTAAGACTCCAAATATCTTAGAATTGTAACATGGAAAAGGCGCTGAAGTTTGTAAAGCTTTTTAAGAAGGCGTAAAACAATGTAGATACTAGACATATGTTAGATGATTATAAGTAAGACTTTTTGTAGGAACCATTGCAAAAACTCCAGCAAAGACCAGATGCAACGACCCACAAGTTGCAACGCGAGAAGTATCAAGAAAGAAAAGGACGTAATTAGCAAGACACGATTCCTAGAAGGCAGAAGCGTCGAGAGAAGGGAAAGGACAGCGAGACCAACAGAAGGCCCTTGTAGCTGAAGTGAGCTGTATATCTGCTAGGACAGAACACGGAACCCTGCAGAGACACGACAGGACACCAAACGCCAGAAGGGGCCGGTGCAGGGACTGACAAGCAAACACCGGACTTCCACCACTCATAAACCCCCAAGTGCCCCGACTCAGTGGAGTGAGCAAAAAAACGACCCAATGCGAAGACTGCTTGGGCAAGCCACCACTGGCAAAAAAATATCTTTAAAAGTCACACTACTGGTATTAAACAGCACGCTGATACACGAAACTGACGAAAACGTCCACAAAGTAAAAATGACATGCCCAAACAATCTATCAAACTGTTACTAAGAGGAGAACTTCAAAGCGACTAGTTATCAATAATTATTTCCATATCCTGGCCAGAGAAGAACCAAGAATCACGTAAGAAGCAGAGAAAAAGCACGAAGAACAGAAGCCAAAGATTCACAAGATTGAGACCAAGAAAGAAGATGGGTGAAGAATAGATTACATACCTTCCCGAATCCCTATCCAATTGTAAACTAGTCGTCTGCGAAGTATTACATCGAAAAACGAGCGCTTTCAGAAACACATAACGATGACTTTCACGCATACAAAGCCAATAAACTACGAGATTCTGCACTCACAGCTCCATTCCATTATGGGACCTCCACATCAGCAACACACTCTTGCAAAGCCAACAAGGAACGACGAACAAAGCTGTACATCAAATACTTGTCCACGTCTGTCTCGCTCAAGTCCATCATCTTTGTGCAAAAAACATTCGCCAACCACATGCTTAAACAGTCATAGAATTGTGTGAATGTGTGAAATCAAATTATGTGCAAAAGAAACGTGTGAAAAACTAAATAAGTTAAGCACACCAGACAGCTAATAAACTACAAAATAATAGTCGTTGACTATGGAATTAAGTAAAAAATAGACTATCGATTAAAATAAGTTGTTAGTTCTGAAATGGACAGTATATAAAGAACAAAAGTAAGGCATAATAAACACTAAAACAATATGCCACTTATTTTCTCTTCATAAAAATAGAAGACTAACTATATTTTACTTATTTTCTCCTTATAAAAACAAAGAATAAAAAATTGTCTTGTTGGATGTTTTCCCTCTTTTTTAACATTTGTACCATTTGTTAGGATAATATCTCAATACTAGTGTATGTATATTTCTTTGTCAAAGCAATTCTTGGAAATAATTCTTATTTGTTAGTGTAACAATGTTGAAATGAGAGTCTAGAAACAAAAACATTTTACTTGTACATGATATGTAGAAAATGTGTTAGGAATAAATTTTACTTAATTACTACATTTATAAAAAAATATATTTCTAAGAAAATCGATGTGAAAGACTTTCGATAACAAACTTCTTAAAGAACAAACTTCACACTTAAATAAAGAAAGAAAATAATGAAAAATTAATAATAGCATAAAAATATTCTTCTTTTGTCATTTTTAACCATAATGTGGAAGAAAAAAATAATAAATTAGTAAAACAAACTAGCATAGAACATAATAACGTGGCTGAATAGTAGGCAACTAAATTTAGACACAGGAATAATTGTTGACTGACTTAGACAATGATTCAATCATTGCCTAAATTCAGTACAAAATTTAAGTTCGATGAGTGGTGATATGTAAGGTGTCCAGTAAATCCAACACCTTCCGTGGAAACCCTCACATCATAAGCAAATCCAGTAGTATGTCAAATAGCTCGGAATAAATCGTGACATTAAATTAACCAAAGTAATACGAGTAACAAGTGAGCAAATGGAATACCACAGACTAACACCAGAATGCCTAAATGCATATCATACCTTCCCACCGTGAGACAGCCACAGTTCCGAGGGGGGAAACGAGAACAAAAGCCGAGAGCAGAACCGTGTTAAGCTGAAGGCCCTACGATAAGGGACGGACACCCACGTCGCCAGCTAACCCCTAGGTCCACCCCCAGCCCATGTTAAAAGCTAGAGCCCTCCAGAAGAACGGTATAGATCTTACGATAACGCTATAAGGACCACACCAGCTGCAAGTTTTAGCGTGACACTTTTTCGCTTCTGTTACATTGCAAACTTTAAAAACATTGCCCCACCACGAAAAGTATAACGTGACTCATTGGATAGGCAGAATTTTTGTAAGCGGAGCTTAAGGTTAACATTGAGACCCTGATTGGTCAGATGAAAACACAGCCAGATAGTTTTTTTTTAAACCAACTTCGGTAAATTGTGGTATGGAGAAGTTAGGACAGAGTTGCGTGCGAGACGGCGAGGTGAGCGGAGCTGTGCTGCCCCCGCCCCCTGACGAACACCGACAAGGTAATGAACGCACGCGATGCTGCACAACTGCGCACAAAGCTTCACTCAGAACTGCAGAAGTCACATCTGTTGACACCCCCTTTTGCGTAATACTAGTGTCGATCGTCAATTAAAGCTCATGGTGTTCACATTTGCCACTTGAAGTAAAAATCTGAAACGCGATGATTTTTTTGTTATATAGTTATTGAGGAGCCACATCAGACACTGTAATTTACGACATGTTAGATAAGTAATTAAAGATAATTGAGGGTCACTGTAGACCATTTTATAGTTTTCTCTCTTGTGACACTTAATTTAAACCTAGATTATAGATGTGATATGGCATAGGTCATCCTTAGATCCATTGTAGAACTTGGAAACCCATTCAGGGAATATTCGTTCACATTTTTGTTGAACACAGTTGGTTTTTAACATCCTGTATTAAATCATTTCCTTTGATCCATAGTGCAATTTAAAAACAATATTTTGTGAGTAGAATAAAATTTCCAATGCTAAACTTAACTGCTTTTTCTATGTTATTTTACCAGCTAACTAAAAATAGGAAAGCCTTGAACCCCTTCCACTAAATTTAGTTAGTATTAAGATTCTTTTACAGGGAGTACAGTGGAGCTGACGCTGAAATCATTAAGTATTTGGTTATATAATCGCTAGTCTCACTGAACTCTTCTGAATTCTACATGTCATGTGTGGTCTGGCGTCTCCTTACCAGCAACAGGTCCTAGGTTAAAACTAGTCAATTCCCTAAAAAACACGCTCAGAGCGTCGTTGCGCGAAAGTGGTAGGGAGACACGATATAGAACAAACAGACACCACGCAGAATGTTAGAATGAGTTTAATTTCATTTCATTTAATTAAATGCTGTTCATTATCTCTGCATGGCGCAAAAAGGAAGGCGTGGCATTTAAATACCAGATTGCACAGAGTGTCAGGAAGACCATCATATCTCACGAAAAAATTGTCGTATTTATATAAAACAAAAACCGTTTCACGCAGGAAGTACTAGGCATTTCAGGTAGGCTAAAATCTAAAAATCGAATTTTTGAAGCCCACTTGCCTTCCGTCTGCCCTTAAGAACTTACGTTTTTAATTAGTGACGGGCTAATCGCCGGTGGCTCCAATCTATAAATTCGATGTATTGTCAAAATAATTATTTTTGTTATATATATATATATATTGTTAAATAAACTGGTTGTGTGAAAAGAAGGTTATAGTGCTGGGTCCTACCTTCCACGTTTTCCTTAATTCCAGTAAGTACCAAGTATCAAAAACGATACGCGAAATAGCTGAATCACAAGCAACCAAGTCGTATTTGTGAAAAATGCTCACGCAATCCGTGCTACGCGGCTTCTGCTTGAAAGATACAGCGAAAAGACCAAGCCACTACGCCTTGTTTGTCTAGACCTCGAAAAGGATTTCGATCGGGTACTACACGGCCTAATCTGATTATCGCTTCGAGACCACGGCATTCCGGAGTACCTTGTCAACTGGGTACAGTTTCTGTATGCAGAACCGAGAAGCTATGTCCAAGTAGCTGCAGGAGCGTCAGATGACTTCAGCATCACAGTAGGAGTCCACCAATACCCGACCTTATCACCACTGCTGTTTATTCTTGTGATGGACACTGTCACATCAGACCTGAAGATGCCGCGACCATGGACACTACATTATGCTAATTATGTATTGTTGGCTGTGTAGAATAAGTTTGATCTCTAGCACCAAACACAAGAGTGGAATGAACGGGTGGCACGATGAGGCCTGCGGCTCAACAAAAACAAAACTGTGTGCATGACATGAGATCCATCAGCATTGACGGAGAAGATCTGCCAACAGTAACAAAACTGATGTATCTAGGTTCTGCAATCTCTAGCGATCGCCATCGTATAGACGAGGTCAACGCAAGGACACAGGCAACCTGGATGAAGTGTCGAACGGTAACAGGCGTCACCTACGATCGTCGGCTTAAGGATCGTCTGAAGTCAAAGATCAATCAGACTGCTAGCCATGCTCTTGCTCCCTACGGCACTGAGTGTTGGGCAGCTACAAAGGAGGCTCAAAGACGACTGAAGGTCACGGAGACTACGATGCGTAGATGAACAATGGCGTCACTCTACTGGACCACGCGTCGAATGACACTATCAGGGAAGTTATAGGATACAGGTTCCGCCTTTACGCAAAAACGTGTTTTTTTTTTCTTTTTACCCAAACATGTTTCGACCCCTCTGTGCCATCATCAGTGGGTTTTGCTTATTGGAAACTTGCTCACCGCACCTTGCGAAATGAAAACGTCTTTATAGAAAAATAAATTGCACAAAGTATAATCATCTTGGTATTGAAGCTCTTTTTTTCCGTGTTTGCTTTAACAATATATATGTTTTTGGATAGGGTCCGCCTTTACCAAAACACAGTTTTGTTTTATAACCCAAACATGTTTCACTGCAGTTGCAGCATCCTCAGTGGGCTTTTATTTTCCATCTGTTAAAGATAAATAACGTTCTTTGTTGTTTTGTATACATGTAGCTATTAGTTTTTAAAAAAAATTAATTATAGATATTTGAAGAAACACATAAATTATGAAAATCCATACCTTTCTACCACATGGTGTGGTTTTTCTGACGTCTTGTGTTTCTACAGTGACCGACAGTTTGTCATCTGCAACCACTTATACCTTAAAGTAGATAAATTGTTTAAGCCAAAATTACGATTTGAAGAACTATGTTATTATTATGCCTTAAATTGTTTAATTCTATGTGTGTGTGTGTGTGTGTGTGAGTGTCTATTTACATGGTGTTTCACTTACTCTTTTTTCGTCTTCATCACTGTCAAACACTGAATATTGAGTTGCCACTGTCACTGTCACTCACTGTTTCACTGTTTATCAGCCGTAAAAACAAAACATGGCTGGCAGTGGAACATCTGGAAGTGTAAAAACAAGATGGCTGACAGTGGAACAGTTGAAGGTGTTCCTGGCGGTTGTTTTGAACCTTTCAGAGGCGACTGAGATATTTTTTTTTAGTGTGTGTGTGTGTGTGTGTGTGTGTGTAAAAGGGGGAGACAGAGAGAGAAAAGAGGGAGAGAGAAAGGGAGGGAGAGAGACATTTTAGGTTTCACGTTCTTTTTTTTTGTCTCTCTCCCTCCCTTTCTCTCTCCCTCTTTTCTCTCTCTGTCTCCCCCTTTTACATACACACACACACACACACACACACACACACACACACACACACACACACACACTAAAAAAAAATATCTCAGTCGCCTCTGAAAGGTTCAAAACAACCGCCAGGAACACCTTCAACTGTTCCACTGTCAGCCATCTTGTTTTTACACCTCCAGCTGTTCCACTGCCAGCCATGTATTGTTTTTATAGCTGATAAACAGTGAAACACTGAGTGACAGTGGCAACTCAATATTCAGTGTTTGACAGTGATGAAGACGAAAAAAGAGTAAGTGAAACACCATGTAAATAGACACTCACACACACACACACACACACACACACACATAGAATTAAACAATTTAAGGCATAATAATAACATAGTTCTTCAAATCGTAATTTTGGCTTAAACAATTTATCTACTTTAAGGTATAAGTGGTTGCAGATGACAAACTGTCGGTCACTGTAGAAACACAAGACGTCAGAAAAACCACACCATGTGGTAAAAAGGTATGGATTTTCATAATTTATGTGTTTCTTCAAATATCTATAATTACATTTTTTTTTAAACTAATAGCTACATGTATACAAAACAACAAAGAACGTTCTTTATCTTTAACAGATGGAAAATAAAAGCCCGCTGGGGATGCTGCAACTGCAGTGAAACATGTTTGGGTTATAAAACAAAACTGTGTTTTGCTAAAGGCGGACCCTATCCAAAAACATATATATTGCACAAAGTATATTAATATGTGTGTGCAGTGCCCTCAGAACGCAAAAGAAGAAAGATCAGTCACAAGAAACGTGGGAAGCTATCAGTGCAGGACAGCAGAGAGATGATCCTGCAAAACCATATAGTGTGAAATCACATTTTTAATAAACAAAACCCACTGATGATGGCACAGAGGTGCCAAAACGTGTTTGAATAAAAATAAAAAAGAGGGTTTTTGCGTTTTGGCGGAACTTACATCCTATAATTTAACCGCAGAAACGGAAAGAAAGACAAGGGCTACAGATACAAAAGATGACTATCACGAAACATTTCGGAGTCGCACTGATCCAGAAGAAGAAAATGTTGAGAAAGCCATCTGCGGCAGTTCGGACATGTACTGCGCACAGAAGAAAATACGACTGGAAAGGCAGCCTACACAGCAGGAGTCATGGGAAGCAGACCCAAGGGACTACCTAGACAACAATTGGCCGACACTCTGCACAGCGACCCGAAGGCAGCAAATCTTCATCCAGATAATGTCCACTGTCTAACAAAATGGAGACGCTGAATCCACCCAGCTGACCCTGTTGCCAGGTGGCACAAATGCTAAAGAAAAGGAACAACCAGGTAACAGACGTCAAAAAAAAAATTTGTCTTGCACAAATCGAGTAACACCGCACAGCTGCCTCACCGCTGTCTTGTAGGTTAAGAAAATTCTTTGTGAAGGGGCAAAGTTGTTGCAATATACACTCCTGGAAATGGAAAAAGAACACATTGACACCGGTGTGTCAGACCCACCATACTTGCTCCGGACACTGCGAGAGGGCTGTACAAGCAATGACCACACGCACTGCACAGCCGACACACCAGGAACCACGGTGTTGGCCGTCGAATGGCGCTAGCTGCGCAGCATTTGTGCACCGCCGCCGTCAGTGTCAGCCAGTTTGCCGTGGCATACGGAGCTCCATCGCAGTCTTTAACACTGGTAGCATGCCGTGACAGCGTGGACGTGAACCGTATGTGCAGTTGACGGACTTTGAGCGAGGGCGTATAGTGGGCATGCGGGAGGCCGGGTGGACGTACCGCCGAATTGCTCAACACGTGGGGCGTGAGGTCTCCACAGTACATGGATGTTGTCGCCAGTGGTCGGCGGAAGGTGCACGTGCCCATCGACCTGGGACCGGACCGCAGCGACGCACGGATGCACGCCAAGACCGTAGGATCCTACGCAGTGACGTAGGGGACCGCACCGCCACTTCCCAGCAAATTAGGGACACTGTTGCTCCTGGGGTATCGGCGAGGACCATTCGCAACCGTCTCCATGAAGCTGGACTACGGTCCCACACACCGTTAGGCCGTCTTCCGCTCACGCCCCAACATCGTGCAGCCCGCCTCCAGTGGTGTCGCGACAGGCGTGAATGGAGGGACGAATGGAGACGTGTCGTCTTCAGCGATGAGAGTCGCTTCTGCCTTGGTGCCAATGATGGTCGTATGCGTGTTTGGCGCCGTGCAGGTGAGCGCCACAATCAGGACTGCATACGACCGAGGCACACAGGGCCAACACCCGGCATCATGGTGTGGGGAGCGATCTCCTACACTGGCCGTACACCTCTGGTGATCGTCGAGGGGACACTGAATAGTGCACGGTACATCCAAACCGTCATCGAACCCATCGTTCTACCATTCCTAGACCGGCAAGGGAACTTGCTGTTCCAACAGGACAATGCACGTCCGCATGTATCCCGTGCCACCCAACGTGCTCTAGAAGGTGTAAGTCAACTACCCTGGCCAGCAAGATCTCCGGATCTGTCCCCCATTGAGCATGTTTGAGACTGGATGAAGCGTCGTCTCACGCGGTCTGCACGTCCAGCACGAACGCTGGTCCAACTGAGGCGCCAGGTGGAAATGGCATGGCAAGCCGTTCCACAGGACTACATCCAGCATCTCTACGATCGTCTCCATGGGAGAACAGCAGCCTGCATTGCTGCGAAAGGTGGATATACACTGTACTAGTGCCGACATTGTGCATGCTCTGTTGTTTGTGTCTATGTGCCTGTGTTCTTATTTCAATTTCCAGGAGTGTATGATACTACAGGATATCATTTTAAGAAGTCATGGTTGCAAAATATTGACACGTATTATTTACAGAAGAAATTAACATTGGGGGCGTTTTATTTGGATTCCAGATAAATATAGGCATATCCCTGGCGATAATGACCCTATGACTTTGCTTAGGAGATAGGTTAGTAAAAGGCAAACCTACGCTTGTAGATTTTTTAGATTTAGAGAAAACTTTTGACGATGTGGACTGGACCACATACGTTGAAATTGAGAAGCTAGTAAAGGTACAGTACAGGGAGCGAGAGGTCGCTTACAACAAGTACAGAAACCACAGTGCAGTTGTAAGAGAAGCAGGACATGAAAGGGCAATGTAAAACTGTGCAAAGTGAATAAGTTTCTCGTTTCACTGTCGCGGACAATGGAAAGTATTCGTCGTAGCACTTAGTTTTAGTCTCCCGCCAAGTTAAATTCACACCATTGACCCCATGACACCCCCCCCCTCCTCTCCCCACTTCGCTGCATTCCAATTACGATCAATTCAGCACTAAATTCTTCCTCATTGTGATGTCGAAAAAGAAGGTGTTGGGAGGCGAAAACGTAACATCAGGACTGTTATTCGCTTTGCTGAAAGTTAAAATAATTGTACACTTGCCTAAGCCTAAAGTGAAAACATGCAAAACAGGTCGAGCGTAATAGCGCGAAATATAAAATATCAGTAGTGACTGATTACTGTACACCCTGCGTCAGTTGTACACCTTCCACTGAGCAGAAAAATCACACAAGTTTTGAAAGATTTTGCAAGAAATTCATGACAGAATAATTTATGATACTGGTATTACTTAATCATTCACGGATGTTTGTGAACTTGATGTATTAGCATAATTAAACACTGTTGAAATACTCCAGCATCAGTCAAGATCCAATGGGTTTTTTATAAACCGTAGAGGTATGGTTTGTCGCTAAGAAAGTGCCTCAGCAAAATTTCTTGCAGCCAAATGTCATTACGTTGCCTCTCGAGCACGGAGAGCGTCTTCATCAAGCCATTTCTCTGGCGATGCGCCGCTACAAAGGCAAAGGAACGCGCAACGCTGCCACCGTAACTGACTTTGACTTGATGATAAAAAAGTAGGTGCCTTGCACAGAACATACCGCAAGTATCACTATACGATATTGTAGAAATATGAAATTTCTGTACTCGCTAGGGTTGTTATACCATTGACATTGTCAATAACTGCAGTTAATGTTTTCACGCATAAAAGTAACTGAATAGCCTTAGTTTTTTGACAACTATGGACCGTGGCAATTTTGATGGACAACAAATACAGAAAAGTAAGCCAATCCCTGATACATTTGTTGAGCTGAAAAAAATATTTGAAAATGTTATCTGGTAAGAGATGTTCGGAGTGCAGATGAAATCGGGTTTAAAATACACCAGAGAAATGTTTCTAATACTCATCTTCTGGAATTAGTGGCTGTCCGTGGACGTTATCATAAATAAGAGAAAAAAGAATGAAAGAAAAAAGAAGAAAGGCGTGAGACCAGGGCCGGTTCCAGAACATTTTTCAATACAAGTGACATATAATTTCACACCCCTGCCCTTCCTCCCTCAGAAATTAATTGCTATTCCTTGGGCTCTTGGTAAGACGTTTAAAAGTATATCGAAATGTAGTGATCGCGGAAATAGTCTGTTTCTTCTTCTAAAATAAGTCCCACATTCTCTGTAACGAAAATAAATTTCTCAACAATTCGAGTGTTAAATATTTAAAGAAGAAACACTTCATATCCATTTAAGACACTTCGTGAGGTTTTTAAAAGATTTTTAGTGAAAACGGAAAAAACTAGTCCTGTAATATTGTTCTAGCGTCCGTAAAAATGTGTCATCTATTAAAGTAAATGGGAAAAAGAAAATATAAACTTGTTTATGTTTTTTAGTTTTATAATTAAACTTCTTAATTCTGTTATTTGCTAATTATTTCACTTTTCATCAGGAAAAAGTAAGACAGAAATACAAAAAATATCAGTGACACCTTAAACATATGACACAGCTTTCTTGTGTAGGTTGTGTGTGGCATGTCATAGTTAAATTTAGAAAATTTGCCAAGAACGGAGGTGCAAATCGATAAACACGTTCCATATTCATATGTATTTTACTGAAATGAAAAAAAAGAAACAATTTTGTGTGTGATACAAAAGAGAAATGTTCTGTTAAGATATTCGTGTGGAAAAAAAGAAACAAATTTGTGTATGATACAAAAGAGGAATATTCTGTTCAGTCGTGTGTAATTCCAACAGTTGTTCAGTTGACAGTTCTCTCCCTTGAATAAAACCATTCTATTTAAATTTTTCTAGCCTTTAACTTTAGGTAGATCTTTCGAAACAGACTTTGAATTTACTGACTTGAAGGTATCACTTTTAACAGCAGAAGTTGATGGTAAATGCAATTGTTTTTGAGAAAGTGTTCATCAACTTCAGTTTTGAAAAGCTGCTTTCACAACTAGTTACAGACATAGGCAAGGTCAGAAGGGTTTCTAAGCTTACTTCAGCATTAGGGTGAATGTCAATAAATTTCTGTATGTGATAATGGGCTATGTGTAAAACTTCCAGAGGGAAGAATGAGCGCTAAGATCGGAACTTCGTCGTTTACTTCCTTCCCACTGATATCACGCTCACACATTCTCAATAGCCATGCAGGCCAGTTTCGGGTTTCAAATATCCTACGTCTGTAGATCATGAATATGGCATAGAAAGCTGCAGGTCTTACTATTTCTGAGTTAGTGAGAAGAATGAGATTTTCACTCTGCAGCAGAGTGTGCGCTGATTAAAACTGTGTGCCAGACCGAGACTCGAACTAGGGACCTTTGCCTTTTGCGGGCAAGTGCTCTACCAACTGAGCTACCCAAGCACGACTCACGTCCCGTCCTCACAGCTTCAATTCTACCAGTACCTCGTCTCCTACCTTCCAAACTTCACAGAAGCTCTTCTGCGAACCTTGCAGAACTAGCATCCTTTCAAGAAAGGATATTGCGGAGATATGGCTTAGCCACAGCCTGGGGGCTGTTTCCAAATTGCACTCTGCAGCGGGGTGTGCGCTAATATGAACTTCCTGGCAGATTAAAACTGTGTGCCGGATCGAGACTCGAACTCGGGACCTTTTTCCTTTCGCGGGGAAGTACTCGTGGTTTGGAAGGTAGGAGACGACGTACTGGCAGAATTGAAGCTGTGAGGAGGGGTCGTGAGTCGTGCTTGGGTAGCTCTGATGGTAGAGCACTTGCCCACAAAAGGCAACGGCCCCGAGTTCGAGTCTCGGTCCGGCATACAGTTTTAAACTGTCAGGAAGTTCAGACAGCTATATTGTCAATAAGGTAGAAAAAATTTACTTCAAAGAAGCTTCATCGTCAGACTCATAGGTATACTGCTTCTTCACTCTCCTGAGACGAATTTCCTTTTCTTTTTCAAAGTCTGAAACAGATCCACATTTTCAAGCAAGTACTTTTCCATCCGGCATCACGTTACTGAAACCCCATTCTGATCTTATCTTATTCCTAAAACTGCTGACATTTTCAAATAGATCAACAGCGCTCTGTACTCCGCCTCTGTAGGGTAGTGCTAGCGTTATCGTCTACCACGCAGGGGGCCCGGGTTCGATTCCCGGCAGGGGACTGGGTGTTGTGGGTCCTTCACCATCATTGTCGCGCAAGTCGCCGATGTGCCGTCAACTAAAAGAACTTGCAATACGGCGGCCGAACTTCTCTGAATGGGGCCTCCCGGTCAACAATGCCATACGATCATTTCATTTTCAGCGCTCTGTAGATTTGCAACATAGGCGTTCGCAATGGGAAATGCTCCCTCCCTACAATCTGGAGTACAGTGTTTGTTATTCATTACAGAATTCTCGTTCACTTCTAGAAATAATTTCCTGTGAGTCCGCTAAACATCTCGTTTAGCCAACTGCATAATTACATGGTTGAAAGCAGTGAGACAACACTTTGGCTTTGACAATTGCTTTATACAAAAACTTACGTTTGTTTAGTTGTCATGGCGTTTATGGTAAATCATGAAGTTCCTTTTGGTGCAGCTGTGTTTTCGCGCTAACGCAAACTCAAAGCAGAAGTAGACATTTCCAGGGCAGTGCTGAAATAGAGTCATCAATCTTTCCCCTCTGAGCCCTCATTCCCGCTCTTCTCAGAGTGCAGAAAAGGACCGGTCCAACACATCGACAGGCCGCCATCAATTTCCAGAAAGACCTCCGTCCCCTTTCCACTGCTGCAAAACTTAAAACTGGTAGGTAGTAAACTTGGCCAGTGTCCGTCGACAGAGTATCAATCCTACCTTATTGGTATATGAATAAAAATAGGTTTTCTAAATGTTTTTATGCTTTGTTTCTCGACTTATTGATCATTTTGTTTGATACCTGTCCGAACTAATCACGTAAGGAAGTGATTTTAAATGAATAACTTCAAAAATGTGTCATTTTAATAACTTGAATTTTTAAGATAACAATGAATAATTCCAAGTATCAAATTATTCATCCAGTAATAAACATCGGGTGGATAATAGGCAGTTCCATGGGATATAATAAGTTTTTTTGTGTTCAGAATAAAATTTAGTTATTGTGGCAAGATTGGATTGGATTGATTTGGGGGAAGAGGCCAAACAGCGAGGTCATCGGTCTCAATGGATTAGGGAAGGATGGAGAGGGAAGTCGGTCGTGTCCAGTCAAGGGAAACATCCC
This sequence comes from Schistocerca gregaria, assembly GCF_023897955.1. Classification (NCBI taxonomy): domain Eukaryota; kingdom Metazoa; phylum Arthropoda; class Insecta; order Orthoptera; family Acrididae; genus Schistocerca; species Schistocerca gregaria. The sequence continues at coordinate 515,640,681 of NC_064925.1, read as the reverse complement.
GGAATTTGCCTCGAGCGATTTAGGGAAATCGCGGAAAACCCAAATCAGGATGGCCGGACGCTTAATTGAACCGTCGTCCTCCCGAATGCGAGTCCAGTGTGCTAGCCACTGCGCCACGTCGCTCGGTTGTAAGTAGGCTGTTTAGGTTTTTATGTTGGTAACGCCAAGTAGCGCCCTGTATGAAAATCACTGATTGTGCAGCGTGCAGTCTGTGGCTGGTTGGACTCATTACGGTAATATTCGCTTGTGTAGTGTTGGGCAACTGGATGTGAAGGGCACGTAGCATTGTGCAGTTGGAGGTGAGCCGCCAGCAGTGGTAGTTATGGAGAGAGATGCCAGAGTTTTATATATATATATATATATATATATATATATATATATATATATATATATATATATATATGTCAGTCTATTTATTAAGGCAAATAAATTGTTTGCTCTATATCAAAATCTTTCATATGCTAACTATGCCTATTAGTAGTTAGTGCCTTCAGTAGTTCGAATCTTTTATTTAGCTGGCAGTATTGGCGCTCGCTGTACTGCAGTAGTTCGAGTAACAAAGATTGTTGTGAGGTAGGTGATTCATGAAAGGTATGGGTTATTGTTATTCAGGGCCATTCTTTTGTATGGATTACTGAAAATCAGATTGCGTTGCCCTAAAAATATTGTGTATCAGTTTAATGATGATCAGAATAAGTGAAGAGAGAAATGTCTGAGTACGTTCAGTTCTGCTCAGCTGTTTGAAAATCAAATACCGTAAGAGTTTTACCAGCAGTCACTCTTAATTTTTCTAAGGGGATGTTCCGCGGTGTGGCAAGACATGTCTCGACAGTGACCAACTTATTTATACAAACAATGGCAATTTTAAAGTCTTCCCCTTCCGTCACCTCCTGAATAAATTTTTACTGAAATCCATGATTTGCAGTAGCTCTTTTGGGAAGTTTACTGATCTGTTTGATCCTAAACATAATTTATCACCAGACCACTGTATAACAAACAAACATGAATTCTTGTACTTCTCTCGCAACAGGAATGGTATTGTTTCTTTGGAAAGTATGTACTTTAGAAGTTTGGCTAATTTCATATTCATAAACAGTCTCATACGTTTGTTAACTGTAGTAGTTAACTGGCTCCAAAGTGTTTTCCGGCTTTCGCAACGAGTACCACAGAGAGATTACACCGTCAGATTAGACTTTTTCAGATTAGACGCAGTTCCGGAAAAACTGACACCAACACAACATGATGTCACTGAATCGTCCACGACAGTGGTTTAACGATGAGCACTTGAACCTTTTTCGAACCCATCTCCTTGGTCTTGCATACGTTTCAAAAGAACCTATCGTCTTATCAAATCGTTTAAAGCCCTGCACACACGAGGACACATCTTGGGCCACTAATGGTGCAATAAGATGGTACAACTTCATGCTCCAACAGCCGACATGTCATCTGGTAGCTGCGTTTGTATACACAATGACTGCAGATGACGCAACATTATTTTAGAAAATGGCTGATGACGAACTGAGAATGGCAGCTGCCGCTTATGCAGTCATTACTGCAGCAATATCTCGGCGACGTCGACGAAGAAATTTACGTTGGCATAATAGAAGTTGGCGGAGAAGACCTTGAATATTAAGACGCGACGACGGCGGTCGAGAATTGCACAGTCTATTACACAATGAACTGAGACTGAAGGACAGGGAATCACACAAAAATTTTCTGAGAATGGGCGAGACGGAACTCTTGACAATGCTTCGTTTAGTAGGTCCACAGTTATGCGAGAACCTATCTCAGGTTCAAAAAGGTGAGTAGGTACCTCTATATAAGCTTAGTATTACTAGGCTGCTGTTCGTACAGTGCATACTTGTAAGCTGTAACTAATTCCATAATATTCTTTAGGTTAGTTCTGACACTGAGATTTCTAGCTACTGGAGAAACTTACAGGAGCATAATGTTTTCATTCAGATTACCTGAAATTTGTGATGCAGTTTACCAGTACGTGAATGATACATGCATAAAGATACGCTAATCTCGTTAAATTTCGAGAAATCATGACCAAAATAACTTAATGTAATAACATATTTCAATAATCTGAAAAGTACATTAAAGTAACCGTTTTTGTTCATATGTGTTACTCTCAACAAGAAACATAATTCGGTATTTTGTGTTCCTCTGCCACAACTTTTTGATGCAGTTTTATTTTTTACGTTTAGTTAGTTGGCAAACCCCTAGCATTCCCTTTATTTTGATAAATTCATTAGAAGTAGAAACAAATTCTTTACAGTGCCAGTCTTAACAATTTCCACGACATATTTTGGGGGAAGGATGTATCTCTAATCCAACCTTCAGCTGTGCCTGTGTCCAGGTATTATCACACATTTTTATAGTTCTGCCACTATATGCAAAACGTATGCCTACATTATGAAAGTCTATGTTAAGAACTGAACCTAACAAGTAATAGGTCAAAACTCTTTCCCCCCTACATGAGGAATTTTCAGACAAAACCAGTTTACTTATAATCAACCATTTTCGGTTGTTAGGGGAAGATGTGTCTGATGCGTAGTGGTTTCAGACTGTAAGAGCATACTTATTTTTCAGTTCTTGTGTATGAAAGTCACACTGACATATTCACATCATATTTTCTGTCTTTCAGATGCCATTGACAGAAAATGAATGGAATCGTATATCAAAACAGTTCCAAGACATGTGAAACTTTCCAAATTGTCTTCGTTCTATAGACGGTAAGCATATGGAATTCCTACCACCAAGCTGTAGGGGGTCATACTACCACAATTACAAAAGAGGTAACAGCATTCTGTTACTGGCACTTGTTGATGCAGAGTATAAATTTACATGTGTAGATGTAGGTTACAATGGGAAGATCTGTGATGGAGGAATGTTCTAGAACAGACCACTCTGTGAAATTCTTACTGGTACTCAAAATTTAAGGAATATTTCTACACCAGTGGCTTTTATAGTTGTAGCTGATGATGCTTTTCCCTTATCAGAGCATATATTGAAGCCATATAAGGGAAATTCACACAGCAATAGAAAATATTTAATTACCGTTTGAGCAGGGCAAGAAGAACATCTGCAAATGCTTTTGGAATACTGAGCAATAGGTTCAAAATTCTAGTCAAGAAAATGGAGCTACCTGTTGAAACTGTAGGGAGAATCACACTGTGTATTTGTGTGCTACACCTATTTTTACTGGAGACATGTTGGAAGAGTTATGATGGACTACTGGGGAAGAATGAGGACACAAATCATTGTGTTATCATTCCAGGGCAATGGCAACAAAATAATCTGAGGGGTATAGGAAGATTAGGTCAACGCAAGTCACTTAAAGACGCTAGGAAAGTGAGGGACACTCTACAGGAATATTTCAAAAGTACTGAATATGTACAGGGTCACTGGGAATCTGTACAAAAATTTTGGTACTGATTCAGTGCCATATCTTGAAAGTGAGTAATGTAAATTATCATTGAAAACTTAATTTGATATGCAGAAGATGATATACATAAAGTAGCTTAGTTGGTATTAGCAATAACTTTTGTAATTTCAATTTGCTATAATTATAATCCACATCAAATTTGTATTTCATTGATACTAAGCGATTACAGTTTAATGAAAACGAACAAATAAACAACCTTGTTACTCAAAATAAAGAAATAAACAGTCTTCTTACTAAAAAATAAACAAATAAACAGTCTTGATACTCATTACTGCCCAGCTCTTCCTCTTGTACAGTACAAAGAACTTGTTAAATATCTCTCTCTAAACTGTCATCGCCAGAGGTTTGCTTCTTATTTGCTGCAGATAAGCAATTACTGAAACAAAGACTTCAACATCAGTTGGAGCAGTTTTTAGTTTATTTAAGTTGGACAGTATATTGTCAGCTCTTTTCAAAAGAGCATTTTCTTCTTCATTATAAGCACTCTTCCTTTTTGTTCCCTTGATCACACCTCGTCCACGTGGACTGCTGTATGATGATGGTATTGATAATGATGGTGCTGTTTGAAATGGCTGGCCATCTTGTGCAACTTCACATTCATTTATAATTAAGAATTCCTCACTAACATTAGTGGGAGACTCTGGGATCTCACTGACACGACAGTCATCCTGAAAAATAATGATTACAGTTGTATACAACTTGCAGTGTGTGCTTTATACTTTTTGTAATTGGATACTTATGGCCAGTGTGAGGCACTGAGGCACTGTGCAAGGTCATGGACCACGAACTCAGCTTCATAACGTATTTAATTTTAAGTCGCAAAGGAAAAAAATATGGACACTAGTGGGGTTCAATCCCACAGTTTTCGAACTGTAAACTAAACGTATCAGACAACTGAACTATTGACTTACATCGCATATTTGTGAGCATAATGTGTCTTGTGAAGTTCGCCAAGGGAAATCAGTATCAGGTTAGTTTTTTTCACTTACGGTACTAACTACAGAGAAAACTGAATAGGTAAAAAAATTACTTACTGTGACGTTACTCTTTTTAGTGTAGTCCACGCTTTCTTGTGCCAATTCTGCGCTGCAAGTTCCTTTCCTCGCCTGAACGTGGTCTCGCAAAAACATAAGGTTCTTAAAATACCACAGTGTGGGTTCATACACGTCAGCAGATCCCATACTGTGCGTAAACGTTTCATATTCGCTATGATTTCAGCATGCGGTGAAATCCTAACCTCCTTCAATGAATGAACCATTTTGTACAGCGAGTATTTCCTGTTGTTTGTTGTTGTTGTGGTCTTCAGTCCTGAGACTGGTTTGATGCAGCTCTCCATGCTACTCTATCCTGTGCAAGTTGCTTCATCTCCCAGTACCTACTTCAACTTACATCCTTCTGAATCTGCTTAGTGTATTCATCTCTTGGTCTCCATCTACGATTTTTACCCTCCACGCTGCCCTCCAATATTAAATTGGTGATCCCATGATGCCTCAGAACATGTCCTACCAACCGATCCCTTCTTCTTGTCAAGTTGTGCCACAAACTTCTCTTCTCCCCAATCCTATTCAATACTTCCTCATTAGTTATGTGATCTACCCATCTAATCTTCAGCATTCTTCTGTAGCACCACATTTCAATAGCTGCTATGCTCTTCTTGTCCAGACTATTTATCGTCCATGTTTCACTTCCATACATGGCTACACTCCATACAAATACTTTCAGAAATGACTTCCTGATACTTAAATCTATACTCGATGTTAACAAATTTCTCTTCTTCAGAAAGGCTTTTCTTTCCATTACCAGTCTACATTTTATATCCTCTCTACTTCGAACATCATCAGTTATTTTGCTCCCCAAATAGCAAAACTCCTTTACTACTTTGAGTGTCTCATTTCCTAATCTAATTCCCTCAGCATCACTCGACTTAATTCGACTACATTCCATTATCCTCGTTTTGCTTTTGTTGATGTTCATCTTATATACTCCTCTCAAGACACTGTCCATTCCATTCAACTGCTCTTCTAAGTCCTTTGCTGTCTCTGACAGAATTACAATGTCATCGGCGAACCTCAAAGTTTTTATTTCTTCTCCATGAATTTTAATACCTACTCCGAATTTTTCTTTTGTTCCTTTACTGCTTGCTCAATATACAGATTGAATAACACCGGTGAGAGGCTACAACCCTGTCTCACTCCCTTCCCAACCACTGCTTCCCTTTCATGTCCCTCGACTCTTATAACTGTCATCTGGTTTCTGTACAAATTGTAAATAGCCTTTCGCTCCCTGTATTTTACCCCTGCCACCTTTAGAATTTGAAATAGAGTATTCCAGTCAACATTGTCAAAAGCTTTCTCTAAGTCTCCAAATGCTAGAAACGTAGGTTTGCCTTTACTTAATCTTTCTTCTAAGATAAGTCGTAAGGTCAGTATTGCCTCACGTGTTCCAACATTTCTACGGAATCCAAACTGATCCTCCCCGAGGTCCGCATTACCAGTTTTTCCATTCGTCTGTAAAGAATTCGTGTTAGTATTTTGCAGCTATGGCTTATTAAACTTATTGTTCGGTAATTTTCACATCTGCCAACACCTGCTTTCTTTGGGATTGGAATTATTATATTCTTCTTGAAGTCTGAGGGTATTTCGCCTGTTTCATACATCTTGCTCACTAGATGGTAGAGTTTTGTCAGGACTGGCTCTCCCAAGGCCATCAGTAATTCCAATGGAATGTTGTCTACTCCGGGGGCCTTGTTTCGACTCAGGTCTTTCAGTGCTCTGTCAAACTCTTCACGCAGTATCGTATCTCTCATTTCATCTTCATCTACATCCTCTTCCATTTCCATAATATTGTCCTCAAGTACATCGCCCTTGTATAGACCCTCTATATACTCCTTCCACCTTTCTGCTTTCCCTTCTTTGCTTAGAACTGGGTTTCCATCTGAGTATTTCCTAGTGTAAATGAATTTTACCCATAGTGGATGCTATTGAACTCCGTGACTGTTCCTTTATAGTGTGTAGAAAAATTTTCGCACCAGTCACAATAAAAGGTTATGTATTTGTCACACGACCGGTTTCGGGTTTGCGCCCATCCTCGGGTGTTCATACATTCATGTACATGTTTATATTGCTGGAGATCACAGTATAAATACAAAAAATTATTTGCTGATGACTGAACAGATGCAAGTGGGACAATTGTAGGTGGCAAGGCAGCATTAGTCGAAAATATATCGGTACTTACATACAACTATCACCACAGAGTAATTATAATAATGACGCAAGCCGGAAACCGGTGGTGTGACAAATAAATATCCTTTTATTGTGACTGGCAGCGGAAATTTTTCTGCACCCTATTTCCTAGCGTGTATGTTATGGTATGTGGGTGATTTTGTGTCATAAAGACTTATTTCGTGTCTGTATGCCGCAAAAAAATTTCTATAGCTTCCTTAGACGTGCCATTACACTATAACCGTAGGTCCATACATGATCGACCATCAGCTCTCCCTGCACGGTACTGCTTCCAATGACCGAGTCTCAGCTCCCACTGAACGCTAGCTACTGCCTCCAGGCTCGGTCGCTCCACAACAATTACAATTGTACCCTCTGTTGCCTGCGCATAATTGATCCAAAGGTCGTATGCAAAGGGTATTGTACCCTTACAGTGTCTGTAAGTGGAATGAAACGTAGGAAATGATCTTTGACAACTGATTCTTCAGCAGGGTCTCATTAAACAAAATGAAAGAGCAGTGACATTTGTCTCTGTGGCTAACGTCACGAGTATAGTATAAAATAAATGACTGGCATGTTTTTTTACGTTCAACTACAATTTAATTTTGAATACGTAATGATAACAGAGTAACTAATTCATTTTGTGTTACTTTACTTAGACAGAGAGCATTAGTTTTACGAGAACTTACTCTTCGCAAATACTCTTTTACCACAGCATCAAAGGTAGTAATGTGTTCTATTAGTTTCAATAAATTCCCCTTACTTTCTTTATAGATACATCTGTTGTTCCATAAGTACTGTCTTACGGAAAGCAACCTTTTCAAAACATCAAACCATTGTTCAGTCTCAGTGTAAATGAATCGCTCATCTAGTATTTTTAGGCTAGACGCAAACGCAAGTGTAATTCTCACCGAGACAGGTGTACATTCACATGATTTATTTTCCCACATGACGTAACGGCACTCGTAAAAAATAAATAGCATTGTTTTGAAACCGAATAAATAAGATACACTCTGCGGATTTTTTCACTGCCAGTCAGTTTTCTTTTGCAGTTTGCAGGAGTAAATCTTCTGCCTCTCTGATCAGCAGAAAAGTTAACATCGGCTCTACATCCACATCTACATAAATATCCGGCAATAATGATATGGTGCATTGCGGACAGTACATTGTTCTACTGCTAGCCCTATTGCTTCCTGTTCCACTCATAAGCAGAGCGAGTGAAAAGTGACTATCTATATGCCTCCGTCTGAGCCCTAATTTCTTATGTGTTATGTTCGCGGCCCTTAAGCTAAATGTACGTTAGCGGCAGCAGGAACGTTCTGCACCTTCAACTGATGGTCCTTTCAATTTTCTCAGTAGCGTTCCTCGGGAAGAAAGTCACCTTCCCTCCATGGATTCCTGCTCGAGTTGCCGTAGAATTTCCATAATGCTTGCGTTTTTGTCACATCTACTGGTAACAGATCTAGCAGACCGCCTCTGAATTGCTTCCATGATTGCCCTGGTGAGCATCCCAAACACTCGAGCAACATTCAAGAGTGGGTCGCACTAGTGTCCTGTATGCAGTCTCTTTTACAGATGAACCACACTTTCCTAAAATTCTCCCCCATTCGCGTCCCCCTCTACAGTCCTTACACGCTCGTTCCATTTCATATTGCTTTGCAACATTACGCCTAGATCTACATCTGCATTGATACTCTGCGAATCACATTTAAGTGCCTGGCAGATGCTTCATCGAACCACCTTCACAATTCTCTACTAATCCAATCTCGTACAGCCCACGGAAAGAACGAACACCCATATCTTTCCTCTATAACTCTGATTTCCCTTATTTTATCGTGGTGATCGTTTCTTCCTATGTAGGTCAGTGTCAAAAAAATGTTTTCGCACTCGGAGGAGAGAGTTGGTGATTGGAATTTCGTGACAAGATTCCTTCGAAACGAAAAAAGCTTTTCTTTTAATGATGTCCAGCCCAAATCCTGTGTCATTTCTGTGACACTCTCTCCCCTATTACGCGCTAATACAAAATGTTTTGCCCTACTTTGAACTTTCTTGATGTACTCCGTCAGTCCTATATGGTACAGATCCCACACCGCGCAGCAGTATTCTAAAAGAGGACGGACTAGCGTAGTGTAGGCAGTCTCCTTAACAGATCTGTTACATTTCCTAAGTCTCCTGCCAAAAAAACGCAGTCTTTGGTTAGCCTTCCTCAAAACATTTTCTATGTGTTCCTTCCAATTTAAGTTGTTCGTAATTGTAATTCCTTGGTATTTAGTTGAATTTACGGCCTTTAGATTAGACTGATTTATCGTGTAGCCGAAGTTTAACGGATTCCTTTTAGCACTCATGTGGATGACCTCATACTTTTCGTTATTTAGGGTCAACTGCCAATTTTCGCACCGTTCAGATATGTTTTCTAAATCGTTTTGCAATTTGTTTTGATCTTCTGGTGATGTTATTAGTCGATAAACGACAGCGTCATCTCCAAATAGCCTAAGTCTTTTGTTCAGATTGACTCCCAAATCGTTTATGTAGTTAAGGAACAGCAAAGGGCCTATAACACTACCTTGGAGAACGCCAGAAATCACTTCTGTTTTATTCGATGACTTTCCGTAAATTACTACGCACTGTGGCCTCTCTGACAGGAAATCACAAATCCAGTCACATAACTGAGATGATATTCCATAAGCATGCAATTTCACTACAGTGTCAAAAGCCTTCCGGAAAACCAGAAATACGGAATCGATCTGAAAGCCCTTATCAACAGCACTCAGCACTTCATGTGAATAAACAGCTAGCTGTGTTTCACAAGAACGATGTTTTCTAATCCCATGTTGACAATGTGTCAATAGACAGTTTTCTTCGATATAATTAATAATGTTCGAACACAATATGTGTTCCAAAATCTTGCTACATATAGACGGTAACGATATGGGCCTGTAATTAAGTGGATTAACCGTACTACCTTTATTGAATATTGGTGTGACCTGTGCAACTTTCCAGTCTTTGGGTACGGATCTATCGTCGAGCGAACGGTTGTATATGATTGTTAAGTATGGAGCTGATGCATCAACATACTCTGAAAGGAACCTAATTGGTATTCAATGTGGACCAGAAGACTTCTTTTTATTAAGTGATTTAAGTTGCTTCACTACTCCTAGGTAATTTACTTCAACGTTACTCATGTTGGCAGCTGTTCTCGATTCGATTTCTGGAATATTTACTTTGTCTTCTTTTGTGAAGGCATTTCGAAAGGCTGTGTTTAGTAACTCTGCTTTGGCAGCAGTGTCATCGATAGTATTTCCATTGCTATCACTCAGTAAAGGCATTGATTGTTTCTTGCCACTAACATACTTCACATACGACCAGCATCTCTTTGGATTTTCTACCATGTTTCGAGACAAAGTTTCATTGTGGAAACTGCTATAAGCATCTCGCAATGAAGTCCGAACTAAATTTCGAGCTTCTGTAAAAGATCGCCAATCTTGGGGATTTTGCGTCTGTTTAAATTTGGCATATTTAACCTACGCGAATGTGTCAATTAACACTACCAGTGCTGTTTTGGAATATGACGAGATTGTTTTTCCTTTTCATCTACGTTAATCTAAATTTTTCTACATTTCAAGCCAGCTACCATTCATCACACCAATTAGAATGTTGTGCAAGTCATCTCGAATTCTCCTACAGCCACTCAACGACGACACTTTCTCATACACCACAGCATCATCAGCAAACACCGCAGATTGCTGCTCAACTTTACCTACAGATCATTTATGTATGTACAGGACAATAGCAGTCCTATCACACTTCCCTGGGGCCTTTCTGGCGATACTCTCGTCTCCGACGAATACTCGCCCCCGAGGACAACGTACTGGGTCCTATTACTGAAGAAGTTTTCAAGTCTCTCACGTATCTGGGAAAAAGAGGGCCTCTTTCTAGAAGTATTCGTTTCATGCCATCTGATATTTCATGTGGCCATTGCCCGGCGTCCTGCAACAAGTTAACAATATGTGAGGCACGTGGTCCTTCCTGCAAAATAAAATCCATACCCCTATTGAGCAGGTGGAAAATTAATATTCTACGGACAATCTGAAAGTGAAAGAAAAATAAAATCAAGAACTCAGTACATTCTGACGCTCCTGTTGTTGTTTAAACTGCGATACGTAAAGGAATAGGAATATATTTTTCCTAAAACCTCGTATTTTTACTCAGTAAAAGGCCCAAATAATACCAACAACACATTAAAATTTCTTTTTTGCACCCTCAGGGCGTTAATATATGAGATTATGAGCGCAGTATTTCCTTCACCAGATTTTCAGATTTTAAACATTACATTCCTTTTGCCTGGATCAGTTTATTATTATCTTCTTCTTAATGCAAAATGGTAAGTAAATGCGAGAATTGTGTCGTCTGCGTTAACAGATATTTACACTTGCCGAAAAACAAAATAGAGGACTGTTCACCAAACGAAGTCAGGTTTGACAAACTGAGATAGTGAACATGTGCGTTATTTGTTAAGCCATTGAACAGGCTAACTTCAAAACTGACAAACTAGAATGTTTGTTGACAGGTATCTTATGACAAGCTGCTCCAATAGTTCTCCATAGGGCTTGAGAGCTCGTGATTATCTAGGGCTCGTTCCAGCAAACACATCCTGTATCGCTGAGTGAAGGCAACAGAAACGACAACTCGCAGGAGCTCTTTGCCATATTCATTGGAGGGCAGTTTCCTTCTTCTGATAAGCACAGGCGTTCACATGATCTTGTTAATCTCTAAACTCTCCACAGGACTAGCTCGTAGACTTAAGTACAAGTTTTGAAAAGGAAAAAGGGCTAAGAAACAAAATATCAATAATGTTATATTTATTTAATATGTGATATACTGCTACAGAAGAATGCTGAAGATTAGATGGGTAGATCACATAACTAATGAGGAAGTATTGAATAGGATTGGGGAGAAGAGAAGTTTGTGGCGGAACTTGACCAGAAGAAGGGATCGGTTGGTAGGACATGTTCTGAGGCATCAAGGGATCACCAATTTAGTATTGGAGGGCAGCGTAGAGGGTAAAAATCGTAGAGGGAGACCAATATATGACTACACTAAGCAGATTCAGAAGGATGTGGGTTTCAGTGGGTACTGGGAGATGAAGAAGCTTGCACAGGATAGAGTAGCATGGAGACTTGCATCAAACTAGTCTCAGGACTGAAGACAACAACAACAACAACATGTGATATACAATGAGGCGAGAAAAATCAGGGGATAGCGATTTGGACATATATATATAGATGGCGGTAGTATCGCTTACACAAGGTATAAAAGGGCAGTTGATTGGTGGAGCTGTCATTTTTATTCAAGTGATTCATGGATTCATGGGAAAAGGTTTCCGAAGTGATTATGGGCGCACTGCGGAAATTAACAGACTTTGAACTCGGAATGGTAATTGAATTTAGATGCATGGGACATTCCATTTCGGAAATTGTTAGGGAATATAATAATTCGAGATCCAAGAGTGTGCAGAGGATACCACGTTTCTCACCATGGACCACGCAGTGGCCGACGGTCTCCGTTTAGCGACCGAAAGCAGCGTCGTTTGCGTAGAACCATACAGGACCGAGCTCTCTCCGATCTTGCTGATGTGGAAGAAACCAATGACGTAAAACACTGAGATACGCAGCGTGATTCGCAGCACCGTCAAATAAATATGGACCTGCCAAGTGGGTCGGAGCCACTGTAGTCCAGATCACGACATGTGGTGGCTTGTCTTCGAGTTCTTCATAAAAACGTGGGCTTTCTTAATTCCGTAAACAAATGTTTCTCGCTTTTTCACTGTTGTATTGCACACTCGTCCGGCAAAAATACAGGGTGTCCACAATGAGACCCCAACATTTGAACTCATAAAATCTGAGAGGAAACACAATGTATTGACGAAGAAATACAGGCAAATCATACAGCAGCTCATCAAGTTTTCATACACAGGTGGACGGTTCAGTACACTTGAACATGGGCGCCACGAGTAGCGCGAAGAATATCAAGTCTATAATCGATTTCGTGCCATGTGTTGCGCAGCATCTGTTTTGTGACAGAGTTGATGACAATTCTTATGCAATGTTTCAAGTCTTGCAGGTCCTTTACTGGTGTAGCGCATACCCGGTCTTTCACATAACCCTACAAGAAAAAATGGAGGGGGGTTATGTCGGGCGAACGTGGTGGCCAAGGAATTGGGCCTCCACGGCCAATCCATCGTTGCGGGGATGTGTCATTTAAAAATTTTCGGTCGTCAAGGCTCCAATGGGGTGGTGCACCGTCCCGCTGAAACACCACATTTGCCTGCAGGTCTGTTATCTGTGGCACGGTAAATTGTTCCAACATGTCCAGGTAGATGGCTCCAACCACAGTCGGCTCCTGAAAGAAAAACGGCCCAACAATGCGATTTATCATCCAACCACACCACACATTAACTTTCAAACTGTCGCGCACGTGTTCCCTAGGTGCACGTGGATTTTCGGACTCCCAGATGCGCACATTGTGACGATTGACAGCCCCTGACACGTGAAAGGTTGCCTCGTCAGTAAACATCACGCGTGGTAAAAAGTCTCGTCCGCGGCAATGCGATCTAACATGGCACATGCAAATTCTTCTCGCTTTGGTCGATCATCAGGCTTGATTTCTTGCAGAGCCTGCACTTCATATGTGTAGAAAACGTAATCGATGGTGAAGCACTTTGTGCACTGTTGAACGTTTCATACGAAGTTCTGGTGCTGCCTGTCGCACTGACTTCTGTGGACTTTTCTAAACATTCATGGTGGTGTCTGATTGTACTATATCTTGTCTCCCTACCACTTTCGCGCAACGACGCTCTGAGCGTGTTTTTTAGGGAATTAACTAGTTTGAACCTGGGACCTGTTGGTGGTAAGGAGACGCCAGACCACACATGACATGTAGAATTCAGAAGAGTTCAGTGAGACTAGCGATGATATAACCAAATACTTAATGATCTCAGCGTCAGCTCCACTGCACTCCCTGTAAAAGAATCTTAATATTAACTAAATATAGTGGAAAGGGTTCAAGGCTTTCCTATTTTTAGTTAGCTGGTAAAATAACGTCGAAAAAGCAGTTAAGTTTACCATTGGAAATTTTATTCTACTCACAAAAAAAAACCTTCATAAATTGCACTATTGATAAAAGGAAATGTTTTAATACGGGATGGTTAAAACCAACTGCGTTCAACAAAAATGTGAACGAACATTCCCTAAATGGGTTTCCAAGTTCTACAATCGATCTAAGGATGACCTATGCCATATCACATCTATAATCTAGGTTTAATTTAAGTTTCACAAAAGAAAAAACTATCTAAATGGTCTACAGTGACCCTCAATTATCTTTAATTACTTATCTAACTTGTCGTAAATTACAGTGGCTGATGTGGCTTCTCAATAACTATATAAAAGAAAAATCGTCGGGTTTCAGATCTTTACTTCAAGTGGCAAATGTGAACACCATGAGTTTTAATTAACGATCGACACTAGTATTACGCAAAAAGAGGGTGTAACAGATGAGACTTCTGCAGTTCTGAGTGAAGCCTTATGCGCTCAAAAATGCGGCATCGCGTGCGCTCATTACCTTGTCGGTGTTTAAGCAGCGTCAGGGCGGCAGCGGCCGGCGCAGCAGCCATCCATCTCGCCGTCTCGGAACCAACTCTCCTCTAACTTCTCCTTACTACAATTTACCGAAGTTGGTTTAAAAAAACTATCTGGCTATGTTTTCATCTGACCAGTCAGGGTCTCAATGTTAACCTTAAGCTCCGCCTACAAAAATTCTGTCCATCCAATGAGAAACGTTATACTTTTCGTGGTGGGGCAATGTTTTTAAAGTTTGCAACGTAACAGAGACGCTAAAAAGTCTCACGCTAAAACCTGGAGCTAGTGTGGTCCTTTTAGCGTTATCGTGAGATCTATACTGCTCTTCTGGAGGGCTCTATCTTTTAACATGGGCTGGGGAGTGATCCTAATGTAACAGACACGCGAAAAAGTCTCACGCTAAAACTTGCGGGTGGTAGTGGCCCTTTTTGTGTTATCGTAAGATCTATACTGCTTTTCTGGAGGGCTCTAGCTTTTAACATGGGCTGGGGGTTGTCCTTGACATACCTGAGACGCGAAAAAGCCTGACGCTAAAACGTGCGGGTTGTATAGTTGTACAGGTAGGCTCGCGGCGTGGGTGCCCAGCCCCTCCCTTATCTGCTTTCGGCTTCTGTCCTCGTTTCTCCCCTCGGAACTGCGTCTGCCTCACGGTGGGAAGGTACGACATGCATTTAGGAATTCTTGTGTTAGTCTGTGGTATTCCATTTGCTCACTCGTTACTCGTATTACTTTGGTTAATTTAATGTCACAATTTATTCGGAGCTATGTGACATACTACTGGATTTGCTTATCATGTCAGGGTTTTCATGTAAGGTGTTGGATTTGCCTGACACCTTACACTTTGTTCGAATGACCGCCGTACTTGTTCCACATTATGCTCGCTGATCCCAGGCTTACCACCACCATGCCCTTTCGCAACACCCCCAGTAGGCAAAAACTGATCACACCACTTCTTTATAGTCTTGAACAACGGGGGCGCTTTGTTGTAAACTGGACGAAAGTTTCTTTGCACTTGGGTCGCCGATTTTGTCTCTGCACACCACCAGACCACTTGTGCACGCTCCTTCATATCCTCCATTTTGCTAAAACAATTGACTGCAGCCCCACTACGGCCACTTGGCGTATCAAATTTGCACACCACAAACATGTTGAGTTGCTCTGTCTGCCCCTTGAGGATTCACAGGTCCACCATCTGAAATGAGAAAGATATAGGATATTACAATGTTGGAGTCTCATTGTGGACACCCTGTAGCTTCCGCCTTGAAGAAAGAGTTGTACAGACATCGAGCATTCGCCCACAAACTTGACGATGTTTTGGCTTGTCATTATCACTTAATTCGTTGAAAACTAAGGTTTAAATGCCTTTAACTTCAAATCCTTTCTTATATGTTTCTGTAAAGCTGAGTGTGGAACTGCCAGTACCTGCGACTGCTTACGAATGGACGTTCCCGGCGAACGCTCGACAGCCACGGCAGCCGCCACTAGTGTTTCCAATCGTGTTCGTGGTCGTTCTGAGCGGGGCTTATCTTTCATACAGCCGGCTTCAAAGAGCTCTCTGTCCTACCGTAAAATTGTTCTTTATGGCGGGGAAGGTTTCCGAAACCTTATAGCGAAATCAAGCTTCTCGAATTTCCTTTATGGGGTCGTTCGTGAATCCACCTGCTCATGGTGTCAGTGGACTCTCGGAGCTCGATTTGGATGTATATCAGCACCTGCAACAATAAGAAACCACAGTTTATTAATATCATTTAATACACAGAGGGGTAATGCCACTTTGTGATCGCTCTGCACAATAGCCGCACGTTGACCGTTGCACCACTTAGGCGAAATATCAAGGAGGACCACCCCCACTTCTTTGGAACGATATGAAGTCTGTAGAGCACTCGATGCTAAGCAATGAGATCATATCCTCTCACATCATAGTTGCAATGGTGAACGATAATTGGCCGGCCGAAGTGGCCATGCGGTTCTAGGCGCTGCAGTCTGGAACCGCGAGAACGCTACGGTTGCAGGTTCGAATCCTGCCTCGGGCATGGATGTGTGTGATGTCCTTAGGTTAGTTAGGTTTAAGTAGTTCTAAGGTCTAGGCGACTGATGACCTCGGAGGTTGAGTCCCATAGTGCTCAGAGCCATTTGAACCATTTTTTGAACGATAATTGGCTGAATGCTGATAGGCATTCTATCGCTTCTACTCCTCACTGTGTGTTAGGCTTAGAGCACCTTCTGGTATGTTTGTACAAGAGTCATCTTCTTTTCCCTTACGTCGCTTTCAAAAATCATGGGTGTGGCATTGTTTTTGTGTAATTTTTGGACAACCGCTGATTTTGGTTCTATATTTAAATTCAACGGTATCACTCACTTAGCATTTTTTTTTACTTCCATTTCTTGACAGCTGAACTCATCTGTAACTGTTTTACTTCTATTTTCCTAATTTCTAAGACCAATAATTCTCTGCTTTGAAAAAATTGGTATTGGATTATTCAAAATATTTGTTGTTCCCACACTTTCATCACAAATGTTCAGAATATTTTGTCAGTCATTATGTCCAACAGCGGTATGATCAATTCTCCTGACTTGAGCTTTTTGTGTCATCCATCCAAAGTAGGAACCAGAATGACTTCAACTTCAACATGTCAAGTTTTTGGCGTGTATCAGTGTTTTCTTCCTCCCCCATCTCTGCTCTTGAAGACTTTTTTCTATATCATGTCCACAACAGCTCGGTGGTACTGACGCAGCGGTCGCCTTCCACAGTGTGAATCACATTTTTGTCCAAGTTTGGTGTCCGAACATTTCAGGTACGTCCTTCATGATTTCCTGCTTCCTGAAACGACCCTGTCCCAGACAAACGGCGATGATGCAAACATTGAATGCGGGGGTAGGTCTCCTGATACAACCTTGCTGACCACAGCCCGTTGCCATTCGCCTTTCCGTAAATAAACAACATGTCGGCAAGCTCTCGATTCGAGTACGGACCCATTGTGTACAACGATGTATCACACCCACTACAAGGTGAGTCAGCAAGTAAAGTGAATCGGATACGACATTAGCAATGACTATGGCAGAAGAGGGCGCTAGGGCATGACGCATGAGAAACTGTACAACCCTCTACGAGGAATCCATGTGTATTGTAACTGCAGCTGCGTGGTACAGGGTGTGTTGCACTGTAGTCTCTATAACAAAGTGTGACTGAATAAACTGTCTGCAGCATGACAACCACACATTTGCGGACATAAGTTCATTAGGACTTCATTGTTCTGTATCCTCTCATAAATCAATCCTTAGAGTTTGTACACGGTGCAGAAAATCACCCTGCAGATAGCACATCAGAAGGAAACAATGAAAGTTAGTCAAATAGTTAGTTAGCTACATATTCCAAAAATCATTTCAACTATTCTTTTATCGAAATGATGAGGAACGAGTCAGTTTAGAGGATACGTTTACATGATTAGTGTTAACATTAATCAACTGCTCGTACTTATGCAACTACATATTTTTTAGTGGTTACCAGTTTTTAAGTAGAGATTCGTCAATGGAATAGAAGAGATTGCTCAGGAGAGATGATTTTAAATTAGTTTACAACTTGTTTCGCTACCTGTCAACATTTTATGTGATTGGAAAAATGTTCAGAAATTTATGTTGCTGCGTATTGAGCTTCTGAGCCCCTGAAACCTAAGCCCCTGACAGCTCTAAAGATGGGTAATAAAGGTCATTTTTCCCACTAGTACAGTCGGTATGTACATCACTGTTTTTCTCCAATTGTAACGAATTATTTATGACGAATTTCAGTAGGGAATGCATGTATTGTGACAGAGCAGTTAAAATGCCTATCTCCTTGAGCTACCTACATGACGTCCATGGGTGAACACTACAAATTATCCGTACTGATAGCTTTTTTGCAATCAATACTTTGTTTCAGAGTGATGTGTTACCCCAAAAAATTATACTGAGTGGAAATATGCAAAATATTTCAGGTGTTGATACGTTTGTTTCCAAGATTAACAATTATACAAAGAGCAAAAGTAGCTTAACTGCTAGAAGGCTCAGTAATATGCTTCTACCAGTTCAAGCTTTCATCAACATGTATACCCAAAAATTTGGAGCATTTTACCATACTTACTAACTCCTGCTCATGTGCTACATCACTTGTTTATATGACTCTACGTGTTGTACAGAACTGGATGCAGTGCTTTTTTCAGAGTTTAGGGAGAGTATATTATCAGAGAACCACACAATAATTCTTCGACAGAACCATTAACAATTAATAAAATGTTCCCGGGTTTCGAACCGCGTCAAGCGGTTAACTACCCACGAGCTTTTGGCAGAGATCTCCTGTGCCATATTATCAAGTGGTTGACTGTCGTTTGGATGCCACTGCTGTGCTTATATAGTCACGCCGTCGCCAGTGACGTCACTCATACTAAATCCCGCACCATATATTGTACCGTTCTCGAAGTGCGACCCCCGCGTCCAGCTCAACTCTTCAACCACAGATTCCCAAGGCTTAGTCAGCTGTAGTCCGCCGTCTTTATTGAGGTGGTTGTCACACATTTTGATGTCTATTGCTTAGTTTATTACGCTCTCCCAGAAGCCGTTGGTTCGTTTAGTAACAGAAGTCTTGTACAGTGCAGTTCGGAGTCCGTTTCCCATTGTCTGTTCCGCTACAATTGATTTTTCGGGATAGCGTAGGCAGAAACATCTCTCATGTTCTATGCTGTGCTGTTCAGTAGAGCGGACAGTCTAACCGACATTAGACTGCCCACACCCGCACGGTATTTTTTATATTCCAGGTGTTCTGAGACCTACCTTGTCTTCCGCAAACTTAATTAGTTCCCAGATGTTTTCTGGGGGGCCTGAAGACTGTCGATTTCAGGAGCTATTCTAGCTCAATAACTTGGAACATTAGCCGACTCCTGAAGAGACATAAAATCGACACAGCCTTCAGTTCCCCAGCAAAAATCTGGCAACTAAAGAAGCCTGTGAATGACGATGTAGGCTCCTGCAATATACAAAATAGAGTATGAGTGTGGGCAGTTTTATATCGGTTAGGCTGTCTTCACTATTGAACATCGGCGCATAGAACATAAAAGGTGTTCCCATCGTTGCAATCTCTAAAAATCAGCTGCAGCGGAATATGCACTGGAAAATGGACACCGACATTTTTTATTATTAAACGGATCAACGGCTTCCAGGACAACGTAATAAACGAAGCAATAGACATCAAAATATCGGACGACATCCTCAATAAAGAGGGTGGGTAGCAGCTGACTACGGTCTGAGATGCTGTGGTTGAAGGGTTGAAGCGGGCACAGCGGTCGCCACCAAACCATTACCATATATGGTGTGGGACTGAGCACTTTGTTTGCTAATTATGATTCAAACCAACTGTGTGTGACGTCACTGGAGATGACGCGCCCATAGAAGAAGGGCGGCTGCATCCATACGATAGCCAACTACCTAACAGAGGGGATATATGCCAAAAGCTCGTGGGCAGTTAACCACTTGACACGGCTTGGAACCCGAGAAAATTTTATTAATGAATCTCGCCACCAGCGCATGCATTCGTACGATTAACAATATCTTTTGTCGGTTTCTTTCTAATGGTATTTGTTACAACACTGGTATACTCAACAAAACAATACCAGTTTTGCTTTTTGAATGTTAAGTTGAAGGTCATTCACATACATAAGGAACAGCAGTGAACCCAAAATTGAACCCTGTGAGGACTCTCTCCATGATTTTGTTTCCCCCAGTCACTAAAATTTTCTATCTTTCCGATATTTCTTAAATTTTTCAGCACAATCTTTTGCACTTTGTTTGCTAATTATGATTCAAACCAACTGTGTGTGAAGCTATCAGTTACGTAAAACTTGAGTTTTTCTAGGAGAGTATAATAATGATCTACGCAGTGAAGTACCTTGGAAGGGTAATAAAACATACTAATCGGCGGTATATTACTAATTTAAGACTGTAATATTTGATGAGTAAATGTATAAATATCATTATCAGTCGAGCAACCTTTCTGGAATGCAAACTGTGTTATGCTAAGTAAACTGTTTTTGGAGAAAGATATCAGTTAAGAATCTGGACGATAATTGTTTAATTCTATTTTTATAACTGTATTAATATCAGTGCAGCATCCCGGTGCTGCTTCTACTTCCTTAAAGTTTTGTGGAACGACATTTTTAACATATTCTCTTACTTCTTCAACTGTACCATGTAATCCTTTATTTGCTGCTACATTTAGATAGTAATTGTTAAGTGTACTTGCAACTTGTGAATTATCAGTCACAACTTTCCCATTTTGTACAATGACTGGCTGTCGTGTCTCCCATTTTATAATGTTCCATACAGCTTTAATCTTATTATCTGCATTATTTATGTCCTTCAAGAGACGCCTACTTCTGCAGATTTTAATGCCTTTCCTTAAAATACTACAGTAATTTTTGTAGTGGCCACGTAATGTCGGATCTTCACTTACACTAGCCTTTACATAAATTTCCCTCTTTCTCTTACATAAGACTTTAATTCCCTCAGTTACCCACAGCTTACTTGTTTTTTTTATGGATATTCTGGACAATTTTTTACAGATCGAACTTTCAAACGTTGACGTAAATTTACTGTGAAATAAATTGAATTTGACATTAGCATCTGTTTCTACATATATTTCATCCCATACCACCCTTTTTAGCTTACTCTTAAAACATTGTATGTTATTCTCATTAATAAATGTTACCGTTTTGTATGAAACTGCCTCTGGGTTGTAAGGTGCCATACTGTTTATTTTTATTGACTGTGCATCATGATCAGATAGTACATTAGCAGCTGGGTACACATTAATTGTTTCAGTCTCAGCACCGTCTATATAAATGTTATCAATCAGTGTCCTACTATTTTTCTGCATCCGATTTCGAAAACCGACTACTGAAATTAGATTGAAACAACCAAATAATATCTCTAGTTCGTTATTCCTGTCCGTATCTTCTAAGAAGAGGTTCAAGCGCGCACGGAGTCTTTCCGGCAGCCGTTCTTCCCGCGAACCATACGCGACTGGAACCGGAAAGGGAGTTAATGACAGTGGCACTTAAAGTGCCCTCCGCCACACACCGTTGGGTGGCTTGCGGAGTATAAATGTATATGTAGATGTAGATGAAACCTCCACAATTTTTTTTTTGTTTTTGTCTGAGAGATAACTCAGTAATGCATCTAGATTTCTCATAAACAGCTGAAAGTTTCCTAGAGGGTATCTGCAGACTGTTACAATTACCAGAGAAGTATTCTACAGTAACAACCTCCTTTAGGTTCTAATCAACACAAAAACAATTTGTTTTTATATTTTTTACTTTACGTTTAACTTTTACATACGTTACTACTCTTTCCCTGTTAATTTTACACGAACATGATGTAAGTCTATAATTGCTAGTATTTCACGTCTCCACCATGGGGTTACATGGTTTTCAGAGAGGTACAGAATATGATTGTATACCCCCATATCCCAGTCGCGGTAACAGGCACGGCACAGATATTACATTTTGTTTCAGGCAAAAGCAATTCGCCCAGCTCTTTGTTCACACGGCTAACAGCTGTGTTAACTCAGGCAGATCATGACGCTGCAAACCTCTCACAAACGTGTGCTGTTGCTGCTCCTATTTCCTCCAGGTCACATGTAATGCTTTAAGTTTCTAGCTAGGCTGTTTACTGCTCCTCGTACTGTACCTACCTTACCCTCATCATAAAAATCTCTACGCAAGAAGCCTGCGATCTTTGTCGCCTGGGTAAGCTTGGTGCTAGGTTTGACGACGCTTGTATCCCAATATTCCACATCTAGCTTCTCATGTAGCAATTGACCTACACCTGTCCTGTGACTGGTCCCTAGCAGCGAGGCTCTCTTCTTTCCAAGTGACTTTTCCATTGCCGCGGTTGTGGTCTTCTGTCTGAAGACTGGTTCGGAACAACTATCCACGACGCTACTCTATCTTGTGCAGCCTACTTCTTCTCGGCATAGCTATTACAACTTGCATCCACATGTAACAGCTTACTGCATTCGAGCCTTGATCTCCATCGCAAATTTTATCCCCCTCACTCCCCTCCATTGTTAAATTGACTACTCCTTGATGTCTCAGAATGTCTCCTGATGCCTTCTTCTACTCACTTAGTGTCGCTACGCTCTTTTCTCCGCAGTTCCATTCAATATCTTTTTATTCGTTATCCGATCTACCCATTTAATATTCAGTATTCTTCCTTGGAATCACGTTTCTAAAGCTGGTATTATCTTTTTGTCCGAACTGTTTACCGTCTACGTACACTCCAGACAAATACCTTCCGGAAAGACTTCCTAAAAGTTAAATTTATGTCCGATATTAACTTCTCTTTTTTCTTGCTATTGACAGGACGCATCTTATATCCTCTCTACTACAGCCAAGGTTTTGCAGCTCAGATCCCGAACGTAAACTACTTCTTTTAGTGTCATACTTTCCATTGTAATTCCCTCAGACTGCTATGTTTTACTTAAGTTGATATTGAACTTAAGCCTGTTTTTCAAGACGCTTACCATTCCGCTTAACTGCTCTACCAAGTCGTTTGCCCTCCCTGACAGAATTGCAAGCTCATTGGCGAATCTAATAGTTTTTGTTTTTCTTCTCGTTGTTCTTACATTCCTTTGCCAATTTTCCTTAGCAAATTACTCATAACACTTCCCTAAACAACTTACGAAATTTTGTCTTTGGAGTCCAGATTCACAGCGAGGACTATCGATTAACCGTGTCATTTATCTACAGCACCTCAAACCATGTTAGAACTTGTTCAGCCATGTTAGCAGACAGATGTATCGAACAGCGGTCGGTAACAGCTGTACTTGCTACACAAATCAGCAAATTAAACAGCATTCGTAATACCGTCATGTTGTCTCCTCGTCTTCAGCAAACAGTAGCGATGTCAGGCATGAATAAACGCTAATGCGATGAACTGTGTTTTGTCACACTAGCCCTTGATCCTGTTAAGCTATAGTAAAGGAAACGGTGCAATGTCCCCCTACACAACTGCGATTTTCTCGGGTCCACTAGGACACGGTAACTATCTTAGTCGGTCAAAGTAAAACGCGCATGTATACCATTCTTGAAGCCCAAACGGATTCAAATCACAAGGTCTCATATTTATTTTCTAAGAGACTACAAAAGATATAGAAGGCAGAATAACATAGTTAACTGGAGCGAAATTTCGACGAATACTCTCATTTTTCCACATAGTTTATTCTTTACATATTTTTCTCAACGATGTGTAGGAGTCTATATGGCGCGCTCGTAAAAACCTGAATCAAAGTTGCACATTCTTACAACTGTGACAACAGTGAGTCTGGAAACGGTTGAACACGTAGTCCATTTTAATAGGTATAAGGAGATGAAGCCTGAAGGTGCTAAATCAGAACTGTGTTGCGGATGTGTTAGGACAATCCAGCAAAAATTAGTAATCAGTTTCATGGTTGTAAAACCGTTGTACGACCCGTCTTTATGTTGTTGCAAGCGGATGTTTGTCTTCTTCTATGGATGCAATCTGGAAAATCAGGCTTCCAGCATACTGAGTATCGTCCTGTACCGTCCCGAACCAACAATTACTTTAGTCTCCAAGAAGTCTGAAAAGTTGCGTCATGCCTAACCTAGAAGCCTGTCCATATCAGTTCGAGTGCAGATGGCTACGCCTTGGAGTTCTTTGTTTGATGATTCAAATTTCGCCATTCCAGGGGTTGACTTTTGCGTTGCAGTCTCATCTTTGGTATTGGTGGTGTCAGAAAATTGTCACTCTCAACTTCGTATTTGTTCAGCGGGCCCTGACAAATTTCCAGTTGATAATTTTTTTAGTTTTGTGAAATCGTCTGGGAAACGCATCATGCCCGGACTTTACGAATACCTAAGATGCGTAACATCTTTATAACTAATTGACTATCACGCAACCCAAAACCAGTTGCAGGATGCCTATCTAATGGCTGCAAGAGGCAACAAAAACTTGGTTTTCAGTATTTCGTGTAATTAATGACCGTATTTAAGTATTGAAAATACTGTCGCAGTGTAGTCGTTCGGAGGTTATACTCTTATTTTAAAAGATTAACACAAGAAGCTAAGTATTACAGTTACAAAATGTGTGTTTTTTTCTGGAGGCAGCGTAATAGGGCGCAAATATTGGGATTTCATTCATCCAGAATTTGAGAATGGCAGCACTTAGCGACTTCTAACAAACTTTACACATGTGTGATCTGAGGTTTTCCCGGCGTACAGAAATCTTGAAAATTTTGCGGGTATTCAGCCGGGTAGCGCCGTCCAAAAGGAGCGATATGCACTGTGAGGCTGGTCCCGGCGGAGGTTCGAGTCCTCCCTCGGGCATGAGTGTGTGTGTTTGTCCGTAGGATAATTTAGGTTAAGTAGTGTGTAAGCTTAGGGACTGATGACCTTAGCAATTAAGTCGCAGAAGATTTCACACACAGTTGAACATTTTTTGAACATTTCGGCAAGACGCCTTCTTGCCGTCTTCAGGACACCAAGATCTCCTGAAGATGCCAAGAAGTCGTGTGGCCGAAATATCGCTTTTTTTGGACGGCGCTACCCGGCTGAATACCCGAGAAATTTTCAAGATTTCTGTACGCCGGGAAAACCTCAGATCATACATGTGTAAAGTTTGTTAGAAGTTACACATAATTATTTCTACCTTAATATCAAGACATATTCAGTAGTTATTGAAATTAGTGTTCATCAAAACTTTTAAATGTTATATTATTGTCAGGGTTGTCGTACCTGTCAGGATAACACTGTTCCCTATTTTAAATCATCATGACATTCTTATTTGGGTTTTCGGGTTTCTTGTGGTGTTCACCAGGGAGGTCGCCAGATGCCTCCTCAGTTTAGAACGTTTGCGGCATTATACACTCCTGGAAATGGAAAAAAGAACACATTGACACCGGTGTGTCAGACCACCATACTTGCTCCTGACACTGCGAGAGGGCTGTACAAGCAATGATCACACGCACGGCACAGCGGACACACCAGGAACCGCGGTGTTGGCCGTCGAATGGCGCTAGCTGCGCAGCATTTGTGCACCGCCGCCGCCAGTGTCAGCCAGTTTGCCGTGGCATACGGAGCTCCATCGCAGTCTTTAACACTGGTAGCATGCCGCGACAGCGTGGACGTGAACCGTATGTGCAGTTGACGGACTTTGAGCGAGGGCGTATAGTGGGCATGCGGGAGGCCGGGTGGACGTACAGCCGAATTGCTCAACACGTGGGGCGTAAGGTCTCCACAGTACATCGATGTTGTAGCCAGTGGTCGGCGGAAGGTGCACGTGCCCGTCGACCTGGGACTGGACTGCAGCGACGCACGGATGCACGCAAGACCGTAGGATCCTACGCAGTGCCGTAGGGGACCGCACCGCCACTTACCAGCAAATTAGGGACACTGTTGCTCCTGGGGTATCGGCGAGGACCATTCGCAACCGTCTCCATGAATCTGGGCTACGGTCCCGCACACCGTTAGGCCGTCTCCCGCTCACGCCCAAACATCGTGCAGCCCGCCTCCAGTGGTGTCGCGACAGGCGTGAATGGAGGGACGAATGGAGACGTGTCGTCTTCAGCGATGAGAGTCGCTTCTGTCTTGGTGCCAATGATGGTCGTATGCGTGTTTGGCGCAGTGCAGGTGAGCGCCACAATCAGGACTGCATACGACCGAGGCATCATGGTGTGGGGAGCGATCTCCTACACTGGCCGTACACCTCTGGTGATCGTCGAGGGGACTCTGAATAGTGCACGGTACATCCAAACCGTCATCGAACGCGTCGTTCTACCATTCCTAGACCGGCAAGGAAACTTGCTGTTCCAACAGGACAATGCACGTCCGCATGTATCCCGTGCCACCCAACGTGCTCTAGAAGGTGTAAGTCAACTACCCTGGCCAGCAAGATCTCCGGATCTGTCCCCCATTGAGCATGTTTGGGGCTGGATGAAGCGTCGTCTCACGCGGTCTGCACGTCCAGCACGAACACTGGTCCAACTGAGGCGCCAGGTGGAAATGGCATGGCAAGCCGTTCCACAGGACTACATCCAGCATCTCTACGATCGTCTCCATGGGAGAATAGCAGCCTGCATTGCTGCGAAAGGTGGATATACACTGTACTAGTGCCGACATTGTGCATGCTCTGTTGCCTGTGTCTATGTGCCTGTGGTTGTGTCAGTGTGATCATGTGATGTATCTGACCCCAGGAATGTGTCAATAAAGTTTCCCCTTCCTGGGACAATGAATTCACGGTGTTCTTATTTCAATTTCCAGGAGTGTAGTTAGGAACCTCCAACCAGCTCGGGATTCTGACAATCTAACGCGCCAGTTGGACAGAATTTAGCACGCTATCCCTCAGGAGGACATGCTACGACTCTATCAATTAATGCCACGCCGATTAACTGCTTGCATAAGGGCAAGAGGTGGACCAACGCATTACTGATTTAATGAATTTCTAAAGCTCTTTCTTTTGAATATATCATCCAATTTTTCTGAATTTGTAATCATTCGTTTGTCTGTATGTGTACAGCACATCAATACATCTATCGATTTCCGTCCCACTGGGATTCTTTGACGAAGTTTTTTTTTTTTTTGTATCATTGAACGACTCATAGTTCAGGAGATACGACGTCATAAACATTGAGATGCATGAGAAACTAGTGTTTGCTTGAAATGGAGCGCAATTTATCCAGACTATGTTCATCCTTTGTTTCATTATCGGAGCACTTGGCAACTTCCAGCAAACTTCGCGCATTATTTAAAAAAAAACTTTTCCAAACTTTTTCTCGCTCACATGCTTAACGTTAAATGTTTAGCACGTCCAACTCATCTGTAAAGTAATCACACGTTTAAAGCTGATTTACACAGGAGAGTTTGAGCCTTTGACGTATCATGGATTTACTGGTGTTGTCTAAGGCGTCACAGCCTACATTAAGCTGTGCACATTATTCCGTGGCTGTCTTCCGCCGGTCATTACAAACGAATCAATCGACACGCACGTTATGAGGATGACAGATGAACAGTGTCGATTGGAGCGTGGTTCGTCAAGCACAGTTTTTCGCCACTACTGAACGCAGTACCGACCGCCTCACGTTACTCACGTATACTGTATCTGTCTCCAACTCTTCATACATCGCTGGCAAGCTTCGAAGGATTGCAGTTGCCGCAGTTTCTCCAGTATCGGTTAATTCAATAAGACATCTCTGTTTTATACGCACCTCAAGATCAGACGCAATTTTGGAACGATCACTTACTGCTTCTACCAGTCGCTGGGCAACGAAACCTATCGGGCATTAGCGGGAAGATTAAAAAATCAGCACTAAGCAACACCAACATAATCTGACTCGGACGCTCAAAGTCAACACAAAAAATAAATGGCATTAATTTCGGAATGGCCTTTGTCCAAATGCAAATATCGCGCTCGCTGCATGTATTGTACTTTTATCCAGCGAAATTTTACAGAAATACAATGCATGAGTGCGCACCAAAATTTAGAATCGTGTGGTTTTTTATCATTCATTTATTTGTATTAATTACTTTTATGTAATGTCATGAGTGGAGTGAGCATTTATGTAAAATGTAAAGCCGAGTGTAAGCTCAATGTTTTTCGGGCAGCCAAAAAAGGACAGTGATACAGAATGAACGTAATTGTTTCTGCACAGTCACAACAATCTCTGGTGCGAAAGCTGGTACCGTTTGACAGCTCGAGCGACACTAGATAGCAGACAGTCACATGCGTCGTAAGGACAATGTTTGTTTTTAATTATTTTCTGCTTAGTTAACGGAACAGTTGTTACATTTTGGAGCTCCAAGCGACATGAATTATGATGAAAAACACGTAAAAATAGCCGAATCACACTGATTCAGTGACATAAGCTGCAACACACTTATGACGAAATTCTTTGGAATATGTCTATATTTGCAACATTTTCCCCTGAAAGCAAGAGAATATAAACATATTTAATGCATGAAAAGCATATATTTCTGTTGTTCTCTGTCGTTATTATCATAGGCATTTCCGTGGCACCAAAAAAAATTTTATGGAGTCCTATGATTCGCCCTTATGCATTCAACGTGAGCACCGTGTGTTACTCGACCAATATCAAAACGGTGGCTCATTTACAGCCACACACAAAGCAACTGGTCTCTAGTTATCTAATTCACAGCTTCAACAATGCGATGTCGCGACTGTTAACAGCGTCAGACATAGGGGGATGAAACGCGGTCTTTTACGTAACCTCACAGATAAAAGTCACAAGATGCGAGGTCTGGAGACCTGGGAGGGAGAATATGCACGTCCAACGTTACCTGAATGACACCATTCCAGGACATCCGATTGGAAGAGGAGGAGCAGAAGATGACCTTCATCGCCGGTGGCCTCCCAGGTCTCCATACCTCACACCTTGCTACTTTTAACTGTGGGGTTACGTAAAAGACCTCGTTTTTATCCACCAAATGCCTGACACTCTTGAAAGTCTGCGACATCGCATTGTTAAGAAGCTGTGAATTCGATAACTAGAGACCAGTTGCTTTGTGTGTGGCTGGAAATGAGCCACCGTTTTGATATTGGTCGAGTAACACACGGTGCTCACGTTGAATGCATAAGAATTTGAACTTTTCTCTTTCCAGGAACGCTGGAATTCTGTTTCTGTCTTTTGTAGTTTGGAAGCAGTCAACGTTTGAAATCTGTTCCTTCTTTTTTAATAGCTCTGTACTATCAACCATCATTACGTCATGACTCGCGATAAGTCGACTGAGTAGTTCTCAGTCCCAGGTGTAATCATATTGTTGTCGCCTAATATGACTGTTGCAAAGTCTGTCGGCAGAGAGGCGAGGATAAGAGGAAGAGGCAAGTACCCTGCGCACAAGGGAACACGAGTAGCCAAATGCTTGCTGCAAATGCTTGCTGCAGGCAAACTTCAGTCGTCTCATCGCTACACCCATTTCACACTTGTCCGGCCGCCGTCTAAACGACACCGCTCATGCGGCATGTCGCAGCGGCGGTTCCACATTTACCCGGTTGCAGCTACACTAGTGCACGGCACGGCACAGTAACTGCCTTCATTTTCTTCCTTCCCGGTCTCTGTACAGTCCCAGCAAAATAAAACGTGAACAAATGCTGGCGTAGGTTTCAGTTTATCGTTGCTTAAAATGAAGGTGGAACAGGATACAGTGGATTAATCCAATTACTTTAAAAAAAGGAACAAATTTTGGCATGGCGCGCCCTATTTAGAGAGCTCCGTGGCGATCCTGAGAAGTTCTTTCCGTATGTTCGAATGTTTATATCAACACTCGATTAAGTTATTGAGCGACTGAAGGATGGGTCATAGTGCAAGAACACATTCTTCAGGGAATCTTTTCAAACTACGCAAACGCTGGCTGTCGTCATCAGCTAAATGAAATAAAAATACTATTTCATTATATGGTAAGGTCTTTAACAATTTGTACTCGGCACATCGTAGTTCAGTGGGTAATAAACTGGTGCAGCAACTGCGGAATAAGGAAGTTATCATTCAAAAGTCTCACAAGCAATTTGTTCCTTTATTTACATTTAATATTGAGCAGCAATCTACAGCCGGCAGGGGTGGCCGAGCGGTCTAGGCGCTACAGTCTGAAACCGCGCGACCGCTACGGTCGCAGGTTCGAATCCTGCCTCGGCCATGGATGTGTGTGATGTCCTTAGGTTAGTTAGGTTTAAGTAGTTCTAAGTTCTAGGGGACTGATGACCTCAGAAGTTAAGTTCCATAGTGCTCAGAGCCATTTGAACCATTTTGAACAATCTACATTAAATGTAGATGGCACCTCTATAGACTGTGGAACAAATGCAAAATTTCTAGGAATGAATACTGATTCTCAGTTGAGGTCGTGTGAACACAGAAAGGTTCTTGCAAACAGAATGTCATCAGCATGTTATGCTCTTAGAATCCTATCATCAGTCTGTAACATGCATTGTCTTTTAGTTACATATTATTCATTTGTACACTCAATCCTTAGCTATAGGATTCGTTTTGGGGAACAACCGCACAAAATATGAACACAATTTTCAAACTCCAGAAAAGAGCCATAAGAATAAAAACCAAAAATACTATTCGAGCTCATTGTAAAGATCTGTTCAAAACACTGGGGATTTTAACTGCTCCATGTGAATATATTTACCAGACTGTTACACACACCAAAATTTACATTGGTAATTACTGGACAAACAGCTCTGCCCATGACCATGCAACAAGAGATAGTCTCAACTTACATTTACCAAGAAAAAATAAACATAAAACAGCATTTTCTACCAAGTAATAAAACTGTACAATAAATTACCAAAAGACATTAGAGAAATTGCAAAAATACACTTATTTAAAAAGGCAGCGAAGAAGTACCTGTTAGTTAATACATTTTATACGTGCAAGGATTACTTAGATAAAGCAAAGTAGGGGTTTTATAAAAAAAAGTTGTACAAATAAATAATACGGTAGTAATAATAATGATTATAAAACAGCCAACGTTCCACATAACGCCTTCACTTTATTTTTTCCCTTCTTTTTTCCTTTCTAGAAATTCTTACCCCTAAGCTATGCATAGCACAGTACTAACACCGCTTCCTCTTTCTGAGCTCAACATTTCATTCATTATGGCGGGATGCTGACTCAGTTTTTCAGGATAGCAAATGGGAAGTTGCGGTACAGAAATGGCCCAGAGTTCACCAGTGTGTGAGTGTGTGAGTGTGTGTGTGTGCGTGTGTGTGTGTGTGTGTGTGTGTGTGTGTGTGTGTGTGTGTGTGTATGTGTATGTGTGTATGTGTGTGTACTGAGTGAACTGTTATAAAACAAAGTGTGTATAGTGTGTGCAGTGACTGATAGTGAGATATGAGTGAATGGTGTGGCATTACAGTATTTAATAAGTTATTTGTAAGAAAGTATTGTATACCAGCAATAAATCTAGCGATTATGTCTAACTAGAAGTCTGTAAATATATGTATATACGAATTAGCTTATTTTGAATTGGTCCAAACTTGTAAATACTTTGACATGTCCTATCTTTGAAAAAAGAGATCTACGGATGAATGAAGGTACTACTACTACTACCACTACTAGATTGTTTCAAATATCTTTCGGCATAGACCCTGATTTTTCTGTAGATAATGTGTAAATCGATGTCGTTTTGCATGATCTGCAATTGGGGTTTAACAAGTGCAGACTTCTAGACAGGTGTCTGCTGAAATTTCAGCAAATAATTTTGACAACAGAATGATGAAGAACTTTTTATTTCGACTGTTACTGTAAACCGGCACTTCTCTACAACATTATTTATGAAAAGATTGCTATCACGCCATTCAATGTTAACACGTTTTTGAAAATGATAGAATAAAACCTCTTTACGTGACTGAATAACCTATTTATGTTCATGTTTTGGAATGCATCAAACCATTTATTTTTTATGAACTTTCCTTATCTTTCCTCGACGGAGTATGTGCGTTTGGGTGTTTGTGCTGCTGTGTGTGTGTGAATATGTGTACTATTGCTGAAAAAAGATCTAGTGTTCGAAAGGTAGACTGAATGCAGTTTTCTGTTATTTGTTACTGTGGTCCACGTGTCGATCCGCTTTAGGTCGGTGGCTGCCTCTCTCGTACTTTACGTAGCAACAGATGCGTGTAAGGAAATGGTGAAGCACTTCATCGATCTACTAAACACTGAAACACCTACAGAAAGACTAACTCTCCAGCACAACAGGGGAAGCAACAGAGGTCATAACCTACGACAATGGAAGTGATAAAAGCAATTAAGTTTGTAAAGGACAATAAGGCTGCAAGTGACGATGGCATTTGCGCTGAGTAAATCAAATGCGATGGTCTGGCAGTAAAATACAGTATGTGCGAAACAATAATGGAAGTGTGGATGAACAGAAAGATACCGAAAGACCGAAAAGAAGGCGTTGTTGTCGTGGTCTTCAGCCAGCGGACTAGTCTGACGCAGCTCTCTATACTACTCCATCCTGCACAAGCCTCTTTATCTCCAAATAACTACTGCAACCCACATCCTTCTGAATCTGCTTACTGTTTTCAACTCTTAGTCTCCCGCAACGATTTTTACACACCACATTTCTCTCCAAGACTAAATTGGTGAACCCTTGATGTCTCAGAGTGTGTTCTATCAACCGATCTCTTCTTTTAGTCAAGTTGTGGCACAAATGTTTGTCTCCCCAATTCTGTTCGATATCTGTTCGTTATTTACGTGATCTGCCCATCTAATTTTCAGCATTCTTCTGTAGCACCGCGTTTAAAAGCTTCTATTCTCTTCTTGTCTACACTGTTTATCCCCATGCTTTACTTCCATACATGGCCACACTCCAAACAATACCTTCATGAAAGACTTCCTAGCACTTAAGACTTTATGGAGTGTTAATAGATTTTTATTCATCAGAAAAGTTTCTCTTGCCATTGCCAGTCTACATTTTATGTCATCTCTGTTTCGACCATTATCAGTTATTTTGCTGCCCAAATATCAAAACCTATCTACTACTTCAAGTGTTTCGTTGCCTAATCGAATTCCCTCAGCATCACCTGATTTAATTGGACTACATTCCATTATCCTTGTCTTGCTTTTGTTGATGTTCATTTCAAAACCCCCTTTTAAGACGCTGTCCATTCTGTTAGCTGCTCTTCAAAGTCTTTTGCTGTCTCTGACTGGGTTGCAATACCACAGCTATAACTATAACTGTAGAAATACACAAGAAGGGCGAACAAAAAAGATACTGGGTAACATCAAGGAGATGTCCCTACTGAACACAGGGTACAAGTTACCCACTAGATTGTTGTTGAGTATGGTGAAAGACCATCTACAGTCAAGCATTGGAGACTATCAGGCTGGTTTCCGAAAAGGGAGGAACAACACAGAACAGATTTTTGGGCTTCAAAGTATATCAGAAAACCGTGACAGGGAAGGGAAAAATACTACAGTGACCTCCGAGGACTTTACCAACGCTTACGGTTCAGTAGACAGGAATGTGTTGTTGAATGTCCTTCGCCGGCCGCGGTGGTCTCGCGGTTCTAGGCGCGCAGTCCGGAACCTCGCGACTGCTACGGTCGCACGTTCGAATCCTGCCTCGGGCATGGATGTTTGTGATGTCCTTAGGTTAGTTAGGTTTAAGTAGCTCTAAGTTCTATGGGACTGATAACCACAGTTGTTAAGTCCCATAGTGCTCAGAGCCATTTGAACCATTTTTTTTTAAGTCCTTCGTGTCAGAGGACGGGGCACAGTACACACGAATTAGTAAGGAACACACAACTGTTGGGTCGAGTACCAAAGCTTGATGGCGAAAAGCTTTGCAGTGAAGTCAGGAGTTTGTCATTCAGATGGGTTGTCACTGGATGAGTGATCCAAAGTCGAGACAGGTGAACAAAACTATGGCTGCTGAAGTGTAAAAATTGTGTACAGAATAGAACATAAGATCACAGCTGACTGCCTAACATTTGCCGGTGATATGACACTGCTCCGTGAGAACGAAGAAGATGGGAAAATGGTACCGGAAAATGTTGCTGTAGATGTAGCAAAAGTTGACCTGAAGAAAGTATAAAGACCAAGGATCTGAATGCACAGACCAACTGAAAGTTGAGTGGTCAGCTGCTGGAGCATGTGAACCGCTGCTGGAGCATGTGAACCGCTTCTACTACCTGGAGGAAAACGTAACAGGCAAGTGACAGATCAAGAAAAGCACAATAAATCGGTCCTAAACGCTGCGGAAATTACGATACATTGCAAAGACAATCTATGGATTTAAAAGCAGTCGAGGAACGCCGAAATGAAACACAGTGAGTCAATAATCAGAAATACCGCTTCTTACGCAATGGAGACGATCACCCTCGACCAAAATGCCTGCATCCGGCTGGGGACGTCGGAAACTGTGATCTTGAGAGACGTTTGGGACACGAAAAACAAGGTGAAATCTGGATGCATGATGAAGATAAGAAATGAATAAGGGTGTTGTACCAATTTCAAGCATACTACGGATGAGAAGACCGACATTTTCGGGGAACACCATGACGACGGAGGACAACACGTTGGTCT
This sequence comes from Schistocerca gregaria, assembly GCF_023897955.1. NCBI lineage: Eukaryota > Metazoa > Arthropoda > Insecta > Orthoptera > Acrididae > Schistocerca > Schistocerca gregaria. Next base: position 515,606,289 of record NC_064925.1, on the reverse strand, counting down.
GAGTATATGGAAATCGTAATGCTTAACAAGGAACACCAGTGTGAAAGAAGTCACGGAGGTTGGAAAACAACTGGACTAAGTGATTAAGATTCATTCGCAGCCACGCCAGATCGGTCCAGTTATAGGAACACAATGAAAAGTAGTAAGTGACCTGATACTAGAACCAGAATTAAGATCGCGGGAGCAAAGAGAACCAGGAGAAGTGAGAGAATGAAGAGGTATTGGGAAAAGAAAGAACTACTCTGCATGCTTGATATCATTCAAGAATGGGGGCGATCTGGAATACAGCAGAAGAAACTTTAACAGCTATAATTTTGGTTTTGGTGACTGGTTTCGGCAAATCTAAGTTGCCATCATCGTATCTGTAAAGCATATAGATCGCTAATTACAGTCATAATCAGGTCTGATATAATAAGGTGGGGTCAATATTTCAACAAAATGGATATATAAAATAAGCCTTACGCAAATAGACTTCAAAACCTGTGCATCGTGTGCACAGTATTCCGTGCCAAGTCATGACACGTCATTCCAAGACAACGTAGAAAATACACCTCAGAACATCTGCACCATATGTACTATACGTCGTATCAAGTCACGAGACGTCATTCCAGGAACATGAACAAAGTGACACACGTCAGTAATAAAATAAGATCTACGTAAAATATCATGCATATTGCACCGACTGCACAAGCTCAAATTCACAAAAAAGACAAAACGAGACAGGACCAAAAGTCAAAGCAAAGATTTACGAACTACCAGCAGGTGGCACTGCAGCTCACTAGAGCATATGGAAGAAGTTATACATAATGTAATATATACACTTTAGTACATAATTAATTAACATAAGTAATCAAAAGTATATACTGGAATATCGTAGTTCTGTATGTTTACACCTATTACGCCACCTTTGCTTCGACATGTGATACTTAGTCTCTTTTCATCCGTTCAGTCGTAGCAATATCCATGATTTTTTTAAAACAATGTTTTCTTATTGATATACCGAAGTATCACCGCCTTCACGTTACTGGAACGACGTGTCACGACTTGACACGATGTCTTGTACGTAAGATAATGATTTATTGAGGTGTATTTGCATAAGGTATGTGCCTATACCCATTCTGTGAAAATATGTACCCCACCTTACTATATCTAACCTAATTATGATTGTACGAGGGTCATTCCGTAAGTCATGGAAATTATGGCATATCGTGCGGACGTGTGACATCACCGTAATCGCAATAAACACATTCGAAAGCCTGGGGCAAACATTACCGAACTCAACCGACAGATTTGCTGTCGCATGAGGTGATGGCTCGGTACCAGCGCCTGAAAGATTCTGTGCGAGGGGTTGGCCGTGCTACAAGATGGACCCCACCCCCCGCCCAACTCTCCAGACCTCGGCTATGCGACTTCGATCTCATTCCACAACTAAGGAAACCTTTGAGTACGAGGAGCTTTGCAAACAGACAGGGCTACTGTCCTCACGGCATTTCGGCAAGAGGTGGCACAAAATGCCAGTGGCATTCAAAGTGGTTCACCATCGTTGGAAAAGCTATGTGTATGCACTGTGGGTCCATTTTGAACACAGTACTTGATTCCGATTCATTTTTGTTCCATTTCTACCCGTCCACAATACATTTACACAGAAATCCAATGCGTGAGTTTCATTTCAAACTTGAACGTGACCTCCTCTACTGGAACCCTATTTAGGTTGTCATTCGGAAGCAGACTGCCGTACTGGTTCAACATTCCACATCGTGGAATTATCTTATTGCCGCAAGGTATACCATAGTTGCCATGACTTATGGAATTACCCTCATAGTTTGAGATGTATAGTGTGTTTCCGTAAGAGCGTGTAAAAATTTAACAGGACGTAGAGAATGCTCCACAGAACAATTCTATGTTGGGAACCTGAGCTCGGAGAAAACGGCTGAAGGAGATATGGAAGTGAACTTGTCTATCACTTTGTCTAGAATAACTCTTTTTCCAGCTTACTTACATCTAACATGCGTACACGTTCACACGTACTGTGCTGTTTATTTACATGTACAATCCTTATTTCCTACAAGGCAACAAGGAGGATGAGCCTGATTGCGAGGAAGTCATGATGCAGGTTTTGTTTTCTTAACTTTGTAAGGTGGCTCTTTTGTATCGTATTTACATTGTCCCATGATAGAACGTGCTATGAGTCAACGACAGACCCATTCATTACTCTGTGCTATTCAGAAACGTACAGTGCAATACAACGCAGCAGTCCGGTACAGATTGCCTGGTCGCTCGATCGGAAGAGGAGGCCCTATTCCATGGTCTTCGAGGTCACCTGACCTGAATCCTCCTGATTATTTCCTATGGGGATATCTAAAGTCACTCGTGTATGAGACCCCAGCGGATAAGGAGATGGAATTAGTTGCCAGAATTGTAGCTGCCTGTGATGTGATTAGCAACACACCAGGGATACTCGTCAGGGAGCATCAGAATCTTCTTCGCCGATGTCATGTTTGCACTGAGTTTGATGGCCGTCAGTTTCGCCACGTTTTGGTACGTACACTGTGTCAATGATGGTATTTGTAGTTAACTGTACATAATGTACACTCCTGGAAATGGAAAAAAGAACACATTGTCACCGGTGTGTCAGACCCACCATACTTGCTCCGGACACTGCGAGAGGGCTGTACAAGCAATGATCACACGCACGGCGCAGCGGACACACCAGGAACCGCGGTGCTGGCCGTCGAATGGCGCTAGCTGCGCAGCATTTGTGCACCGCCGCCGTCAGTGTCAGCCAGTTTGCCGTGGCATACGGAGCTCCATCGCAGTCTTTAACACTGGTAGCATGCCGCGACAGCGTGGACTTGAACCGTATGTGCAGGTGACGGACTTTGAGCGAGGGCGTATAATGGGCATGCTGGAGGCCGGGTGGACGTACCGCCCAATTGCTCAACACGTGGGGCGTGAGGTCTCCACAGTACATCGATGTTGTCGCCAGTGGTCGGCGGAAGGTGCACGTGCCCGTCGACCTGGGACCGGACCGCAGCGACGCACGGATGCACGCCAAGACCGTAGGATCCTACGCAGTGCCGTAGGGGACCGCACCGCCACTTCCCAGCAAATTAGGGACACTGTTGCTCCTGGGGTATCGGCGAGGACCATTCGCAACCGTCTCCATGAAGCTGGGCTACGGTCCCCCATACCGTTAGGCCGTCTTCCGCTCACGCCCCAACATCGTGCAGCCCGCCTCCAGTGGTGTCGCGACAGGCGTGAATGGAGGGACGAATGGAGACGTGTCGTCTTCAGCGATGAGAGTCGCTTCTGCCTTGGTGCCAATGATGGTCGTATGCGTGTTTGGCGCCGTGCAGGTGAGCGCCACAATCAGGACTGCATACGACCGAGGCACACAGGGCCAACACCCGGCATCATGGTGTGGGGAGCGATCTCCTACACTGGCCGTACACCTCTGGTGATCGTCGAGAGGACACTGAATAATGCACGGTACATGCAAACCGTCATCGAACCCATCGTTCTACCATTCCTAGACCGGCAACGGAACTTGCTGTTCCAACAGGACAATGCACGTCCGCATGTATCCCGTGCCACCCAACGTGCTCTAGAAGGTGTAAGTCAACTACCCTGGCCAGCAAGATCTCCGGATCTGTCCCCCATTGAGCATGTTTGGGACTGGATGAAGCGTCGTCTCACGTGGTCTGCACGTCCAGCAAGAACGCTGGTCCAACTGAGGCGCCAGGTGGAAATGGCATGGCAAGCCGTTCCACAGGACTACATCCAGCATCTCTACGATCGTCTCCATGGGAGAATAGCAGCCTGCATTGCTGCGAAAGGTGGATATACACTGTACTAGTGCCGACATTGTGCATGCTCTGTTGCCTGTGTCTATGTGCCTGTGGTTTTGTCAGTGTGATCATGTGATGTATCTGACCCCAGGAATGTGTCAATAAAGTTTCCCCTTCTTGGGACAATGAATTCACGGTGTTCTTATTTCAATTTCCAGGAGTGTAAGTAGAAAAGTACACAGTAATATGATTTTATTAGTATTATCTTCGGAAGTTGGCTTCTCAGACCGCAGGTTCCCTACCTCAAATTGTTCAGTGGAGCATCCTCTGTGTCCTGTTAAATTTTTGCACGCTCTCACGGAAACATCAGGTGTATGCATTACAGGTCCGTTGCCGAAACAGATCATCAGAAATGGAATTGTAATCAGCGATCTTGACTGTTCAAGGTTTTACTTCTAAGTTTCAGAAAAAGTACACCAAACTCATCATTTCACATTCATGGGGAGAATACGTTTTATTTCCACTTAGACCAGAACCACTAGAAGAGAAATCAGTTCGTATAGCAGCTACATTCTACACCTACATATCATAGAATCAATGGAAGTGTTGTTGTTGTTGTTGTTATTGGTGGTGGTGATGCTTGTGGTTGCGAGTGCTCGTGTGTGTGTCTGAGGGTTTGGGGGAGAGAGGGATGAGCACTATATAGGGTGTTCAAAAATGTGTAACATGTGTAAGGAGGTAGTATTGATTAAAACTAGGAGTAAAGTTCCTATAATGATACGATGCCAATACCAATTGGAATATGGGCCAGTCTGTGCTCTCCTCCCGATCTGTCTGTTCTGTAGAAGTAGAAAGTAGCGGCAGAGTTACGTATTGTTACCACACATTCTGACACATTCTTCAGCCATTCGTCGCAATTAATCACTCACTCTTTCAGATACACCTGGCTCCATTCGGATTGCGTCACATGCATTAATCAGACGCTCTCGTAACGTCTGCGCTTTTCGATGGATTGGGCATAAATCAGTGCCTCCGAGTGCCCCCGTAACCAGAAACCCAACGAATTCTGGTCCTGTGAACATTAAGGCCGTACTACCCGATCTCCCTGACCAATCCATCGCCAATGAATCGTTACGGTGAGGTATTGCCTGTCGCACGATCCGTAGAAAATCGGATGGCGCCCCGTCGCGCATAAGCTAAAGCCGCTGTCTTTCTGCAGCAGTAACGTCCTCAGATAGCGCTGGTAATTAATCGCGCAGAAACTGGTGACACACAGCACCTGCTAATCTGTTTGATTGCTCTAGGATTTGCGTCCGTCCACACGTGCGCATTGTGCTAATATACCGGGCCATCTCTTGCGAACCCAACACCACCGAATATAACACATTACTCGTAACAAGTAAAATGGCCTCCATTTCGACAACTATTGGTTTCCGGACGAACAATTACAATATTTTTCTTCTATGTTGACCAATACTACTTACTTTAGGAATATGTAACACTTTTTTTTAAAAACAGCTTGAATAACATTCGTCTTTTGAATTTGCAATCTCTTGTGTTTCTTCCGTGCAGTTAAAATTATTGGATTTAGGCTCCACCTTTAAGTACAACAGCGTTTTTTCTTGTTACCGCCGGCCGCCGTGGCCGAGTGGTTCTAGCCGCTTCAGTTCGGAACCGCTCGACTGCTACGGTCGCAGGTTCGAATCCTGCCTCGGGCATGGATATGTGTGATGCCCTTAGGTTAGTTAGGTTTAAGTACTTCTAAGTTCTAGGAGACTGATGACCTCAGATGTTAAGTCACATAGTGCTCAGAGTCATTTGAATAATTTTTTTCTTGTTACCCAAATATGTTTCCGTACCTCCGTGGTATTATAAGTGGGTGTTATTTATCGAACAACTTCAGAAGTGAACAAATTTTAGGTTGTAATTGATGTAACAAAATGGCCTAAAGACAGCTTTTTATCGTTTTCGTTCTTAACACGATTTTACATTATATGGTTTTGCAGGACAATCTGCATGGTGACCTACACTGATATCTTCTCTTGTGCAAACCAAATGATGTACATGTGAATTTTGTCATCGAGTTAACATTACCCTTGATTTTTAAAAACGTGGTATTGGTGTAGCAAAATGTTATGTGTGTATATTTGTTATTACTCACGTCCTGTTATGACTGATTCTTCTTCTTTCTCCTTCCGAGGGCACTGCACACACATATTAAATGTACTTCGAGTATTTTCGGTCTTGCAATCCCCCATTTCACTTCGCAAGATGCGGTGTCACGATGTTGTTGTGTCCAGACCCTGTCGGCGTTCATTTGTTCCCGAGTGAGTTTGGCGCGGAATTTGAATTTTGTTTACTTTCATCTCTCTTTCCTCTTGTGTGTGTGTGTGTGTGTGTGTGTGTGTGTGTGTGTGTGTGTGTGTGTGTGTGTAAGTGCCTTTAGCTGTTTGTGTTGCCTTTTCTGTAAAGTTCCTCTAATGCTTTATTAAATAATGTGCCTTTCATAGTGTAGTGTATTCATTTAAAACTTGTTAGCCTTCCGCTATTGCCTTCTGTATGTGGAAGTTTTCTTCTGTTGTCAGTTTGCGGATGAATTTCAGTATATTTAAGTCTGTTGCTAATGTAGCTGGATGTTGGTTACGGGCTATCAGGTGGTCAGCAAACGTACTATGGATGCTGTTACTTTTTAGTGCTCTGAGGTGTTCTCAGTATCTTAGTTCAAATTTCCTGCATGTTTGACCCACATACACGGATTACCAAGTGTTGCATGTGTGTTCATATATTCCTGATTAGCTGAATTTATCGGTGGGCGTCTCCTGTGTTCTGAGTTTTTTCTGTGCTGTGTTTTCTGACCTGTATTCTATTTGAAGTCCCTATTCCTTCAATATGTTGCCTATTCTGTGGACAGTTTTCTTATTGTAGGTGAGTATGTGCCATTATGTTTTGTTTGTATGTTGTTACGTTGCTGTGCCTTGTATGTGGTCATTGTTTGTGCGTCGTGTTGTTACGCGCTGTGTAATGTTTTGTGTGTCTGTAGCGCGTCAGTCCTTTTTCCTTTTACAAATTTGTTGGTTTAATTTCTCTATCATCTGGGGCATTTATAATGTGAGTGCAATGACATCGGAACAAGAAAGAAGAAGTATCAGCTGTAACAAAACATGAGTAATAACAAATGTATACACAAAATATTTTGCCACACCAAAATCACGTTTTTAAAAATCAAGGGATATGTTAACTAGCTGATAAAATCAACATTTACATCGGTTGGTTTGCAGATGACAAGCAATCAGTGCACAACAACATACAGATTGTCCTCCAAAACTATATATAACGTAAAACCATATAATATAAAATCAAGGGAAGAACAAAAACAAACAAAAACTGCCTTTAGGCCTTATTTTATTAGATCAGTTACAACCTAAAATATGTTCACTTTTACGGTTGTTCAATACAGAAAACTCACTGATAATGGCGAAGAGATGTTGACACATGTTTAGTTAACAAGACGAAACCATGTTTTGCATAAATGGCGGAACGTATACCCAATAAAGCTTGAATAATCCTTTCCTATTTGTGCTCTGCGCATTATCACTTAGCATTGCGTGTCACTGTGATAATATTATGTTTCTTTTATGTTGTGTTTGTTTTAAATGTAATCTATTTTTGTATAAGGAAGGATCAAAATGTTGTCGTTTGAAGGCTGTACGGTCCAGAATCGGTATGCCAAGCAGGAAAAATCACCACGAGCAGTGAAGCACCTGGTTGAAGATACTCCATTCGATAAAATAACGTGTTCAGCTTCGAGAAGAGTTCCGTAAGTGCCTGCTGCACATCCTCGTCCGACAGGAATCATCGGCCCTTCCAGGACTTTTTTAAGTGACAGAAGGCGTGATAGCCGCATTAGGAAATATCAGGACTACAGGGCGAGTGCTCGATCGTCTCAGACTTGAACTGGCGTAAATCCTGCGTTACAACAGTTGCGATATTGGGATGTGCGCTCAGTACGGAACAGGGTCATCCCACAAAGGTAGTTTTCCACAGACATGTTGCCCAATACAAATTCTTCATTCTTCGAGGGATTTCTACGGGTAATCGTCTTTCGGCAGCCAAGAAAACAATAACAGAACGTTGGTCTTGCCTGGACGAATTTGGTAATAACGTCCCATAGTTCACGTGTCCGCCTTTACCGCAGGCACTTTGGAAAGACACGAATGCCATACTGATTCCTTGCCTACAGGTCGTTGCTTATATACCTAAAGAGATTCTGGTCATACATAAAGCACACCAGTGGCAAGATGCAATCAATACCTTCACTGCATGATAACACTGGTGAAGACACTGATGACAATGCCACTAAAGCAGAGTTATTAAATACGGTTTTGCGAAACTTCTTCACCAAAGAAGACGAAGTAAATATTCCTGAATTCCAGTCAAGAACAAGTGACAAGATGAGAAACATAGAAGTAGATATCCCCGGTGTAACAAAGCAGCTTAAATCACTTAATAAAGGCAAGGCCTCCGGTCCAGACTGTATACCAGTCAGATTCCTCTCCGAGTATGCTGATACAATGGCTCTATATTTAGCAATTATATACAACTGCTCTCTCACAGAAAGATCCCTACCTAAAGACTGGAAAATTGCTCAAGTCGCACCAATACCCAAAAAGGGAAGTAGGAGTAATCCGTTGCATTACAGGCCCATATCACTAACGCCGATTTGCAGTAGGGTTTTGGAACATATACTGTATTCGAACATTATGAAGTACCTCGAACAAAACGATTTATTGACACAGTCAGAACGGATTCAGGAAATATCGTTCTTGCGAAACACAAATAGCCCTTTATACTCATGAAGTAATAAGTGCTATCGACAGGGGATGTCAAATTGATTCCATATTTTTAGATTTCCAGAAGCCTTTCGACATCGTTCCTCACAAGCGTCTTCTAACCAAACTGCGTGCCTACGGAGTATCGCCTTAGTTGTGCGACTGGATTCGTGATTTCCTGTCAGAAGGGTCACAGTTCGTAGTAATAGACGGAAAGTCATCGAGTAAAACAAAAGTAATATCCGGCGTTCCCCGAGGAAGTGCTGTAGGCCCTCTGTTGTTCCTGATCTATGTATAATAACGACATAGGAGACAATCTGAGTCGGTCTTAGATTGTTTGCAGTTGATGTTGTCATTGACCGTCTTGTAAAGTCATCAGATGATCAAAACGACTTGCAAAATGATTTTGATAAGATATCTTTGTGATGCGAAAAGTGGCAATTGACCCTGAATAAAGAAAAGTGTGAAGTTATTCACATGAATTCTAAAAGAAATCAGCTAGATTTCGATTACGCGATAAGTCACACAAATCTGAAGATTGTAAATTCAGCTAAATACTTAGGGATTACAATTACAAATAACCAAAATTGGAACGATCACATAGATAATATTGTGGGTAGAGCAAACCAAAGACTGCGATTCATTGTCAGAACACTTAGAAGGTGCAACAGGTCTACCAAAGAGACTGCTAACATCACGCTTGTCCGCCCTATTCTGGAGTATTGCTGTGCGGTGTGGGACCAGCATCAGGTGGAACTGGCGGATAACATCGAAAACGTACAATGAAGGGCAGCTCGTTTTGTATTATAGCGGAATAGGGGAGATAGTACCACACACATGATACGTGAATTGGAGTGGCAATCATTTAAACAAAGGTGTTTTTCTTTGCGACGGGATCTTCTCATGAAATTGCAATCACCAGTTTTCTCCTCCAATTGCAAAAACATTCTGTTGGCACCCACCTACATAGGGAGAAATGATCATCACGATAAAATAAGAGAAATCAGGACTCGCACAGAAAAATTTAAGTGCTTGGTTTTCCCGCGTGCCGTTCGAGAGTGAAAGATTAGAGAGACAGCTTGAAGGTGGTTCATTGAACCCTCTGCCAGGCACTTTATTGCGAATAGCAGAGTAATCACGTAGATGTAGATGTAGATCGGAGTCGTGCTACCTCGTATACATGCTGCAGCAACGTCCTCTAACAGAAATTTTTTTATCCCCCCTTACATTTATACGAGGGTTGGAACTTAAATAGGGGCAACTATTTATTCACAACCGATATAAAAGAGATATATGTTTGCACCTGTTATTGTCCTTCTAGGTAGTCACCAGCGTTGTGTAGAACCCGTTCCCGGCGTTGTGGAAGGCGTAGTATCCCGTTAGCAAAGCCTGTTCTGTTGATGGTGCGAATACAGCGGTCTAAAGTTATGGTGATTCTCTGTGTACGACTGTGATGGTGTTATCATAACGCATTGCGATCCTCCACGGCAGACCGTCAATGCACAGCATTACTGTTCGTTTTTGGAGCATCACCTGCATGATGCGGCTGCTGTGTTCGGTCTATGGGACACTGGGAAGTTCTGTACCATCCACTATACTCCTCGGACTTACGAACCTTGTGACTTTGATTTGATTCTTCGTGGCATTCAACAGACAGTAGACCACTCCATTCGCACCATCAACAGAAGAGACTCTGCTAACGGTATACTACGCATTCCACATCGGTGGCAACGGGATCTATACAACGATAGTAGCTCTTTTGAAGGTCAATAACAGGTGCAAACATGTAACTTTTTTGTATCGGTTGCGAATAAATACACTCCTGGAAATTGAAATAAGAACACCGTGAATGCATTGTCCCAGGAAGGGGAAGCTTTATTGACACATTCCTGGGGTCAGATACATCACATGATCACACTGACAGAACCACAGGCACATAGACACAGGCAACAGAGCATGCACAATGTCGGCACTAGTACAGTGTATATCCACCTTTCGCAGCAATGCAGGCTGCTATTCTCCCATGGAGACGATCGTAGAAATGCTGGATGTAGTCCTGAGGAACAGCTTGCCATGCCATTTCCACCTGGCGCCTCAGTTGGACCAGTGTTCGTGCTGGACGTGCAGACCGCGTGAGACGACGCTTCATCCAGTCCCAAACATGCTCAATGGGGACCGATCCGGAGATCTTGCTGGCCAGGGTAGTTGACTTACACTTTCTAGAGCACGTTGGGTGGCACGGGATACATGCGGACGTGCATTGTCCTGTTGGAACAGCAAGTTCCGTTGCCGGTCTAGGAATGGTAGAACGATGGGTTCGATGACGGTTTGCATGTACCGTGCACTATTCAGTGTCCCCTCGACGATCACCAGAGGTGTACGGCCAGTGTAGGAGATCGCTCCCCACACCATGATGCCGGGTGTTGGCCCTGTGTGCCTCGGTAGTATGCAGTCCTGATTGTGGCGCTCACCTGCACGGCGCCAAACACGCATACGACCATCATTGGCACCAAGGCAGAAGCGACTCTCATCGCTGAAGACGACACGTCTCCATTCGTCCCTCCATTCACGCCTGTCGCGACACCACTGGAGGCGGGCTGCACGATGTTGGGGCGTGAGCGGAAGACGGCCTAACGGTGTGCGGGACCGTAGCCCAGGAGCAACAGTGTCCCTAATTTGCTGGGAAGTGGCGGTGCGGTCCCCTACGGCACTGCGTAGGATCCTACGGTCTTGGCGTGCATCCGTGCGTCGCTGCGGTCCGGTCCCAGGTCGACGGGCACGTGCACTTTCCGCCGACAACTGGCGAAAACATCGATGTACTGTGGAGACCTCACGCCCCACGTGTTGAGCAATTCGGCGGAACGTCAACCCGGCCTCCCGCATGCCCACTATACGCCCTCGCTCAAAGTCCGTCACCTGCACATAGGGTTCACGTCCACGCTGTCGCGGCATGCTACCAGTGTTAAAGACTGCGATGGAGCTCCGTATGCCACGGCAAACTGGCTGACACTGACGGCGGCGGTGCACAAATGCTGCGCAGCTAGCGCCATTCGGCGGCCAACACCGCGGTTCCTGGTGTGTCCGCTGTGCCGTGCGTGTGATCATTGCTTGTACAGCCCTCTCGCAGTGTCCGGAGCAAGTATGGTGGGTCTGACACACCGGTATTAATGTGTTCTTTTTTCCATTTCCAGGAGTGTAATTGCCACTATTTAAGTTCCAACCCTCGTAGATTCCTCTAATCGTAGAACTGGAAAACGTTGTACACTTTCCCTTTCTTTCTTTCAATCTCTCATTTACTTCTGACAATGACTATTAGCAGGGAGGTGGGGGGGGGGGGGGGCAACTACCAGTTAACATTTTGAAGCCTTTCCTGATCGTATCAAACGAAAATAAACTGCTACTCTCACTTTTTACACGTTCGCAGTTTTATTTCTGCATACGTCTACTATATGATGTTTTTCTTAGTATGCAGAAGGGGACCATTGTGGCACATTACAACTTTTGGCTGTTTGGCTCACTTTAAAAGTGAGATTCATTTTATGGAATACTTCTCTAGAAACTTCCTTCACGCTCAAGTTCACAGACTAGCAAGTTCGTAAGTGTAGAGCAGACTGTTATGCAGAAAAAGTATCTAAAACAGCGGCATGATTTGGTGCTTCGGAAGCCTGGGTGAGCCGTGGCGCTTTTTACTGGCGCGCCAGTCTCTTGGATGTCCATTATCGATCCTTCGATGTTTATTATCTTTGCTTGCCTGGTTGTTTTCCGCATTCGCGGGGCGAGTGGCAGTTGACGTTTGCTCGGGCTACCTGCAGAGACGTCGCGAGGTACGAGGTGGGAAGCAACCACGTATATGTGGAGTTGGTTGTACGCGGTCTGTCGGTTCAGGATGAAGGATATGTGTTGGCTTCCTGCCTGTCTGCTCTCTTGTATTGCTCGCGGTGCCTTGCGACCGCCTAGCTTGGGTTGCTGCCTGGTGTATCCTACACGAGCCATACCGGACGTCCAGCAGAAGTTAAGCAGCCCTGTGTTTCTTTTAAAGAAAAGGAGCAAATGTGTAAGACTTTCGTAACCAATTTTGGTGGCCTCTTAAGTGTGGCCGTAGCGTTTACATTGCGTTTGGGGAGAGCTATTTATTTAAATTTAAATAGTTGCGGTTCCCTGTCCTTTATAATCTTTTGGGGTTTTTATTTGAATTTTCTCTTTGGGGTTCCTTCCTTGATCTTGGTTAAATGTTTACTTGTATACTCCTGGTTAAAACTCGGAGAAGATGTTTGATGTTAGTGCCGCTTCCGGCATTCGTCTTTTCAGTTAAGCTTGGTCATACTTTCGAGCGACCTGGTGTCACTCCTCGTTAATTAATGCTGGTTTATGTGTGCTTAATTTTGAATTGGTCATTTGAATTAATATTTTGGAGCGCAGTATGGCACTAAGGCAACCTCATTGTATACCACCTTGTGCCCCGGTCTAGTACCTTAATTTTCAGTGGCACGAGTTAGCTCCACTACCGGTTTTACTGATGTGCTCCCTTCAAAATCTTGTCTTGTATAAGTTTCCACATCTACATCCATACTCCGCAAGCCACCTGACGGTGTGTGGCCGAGGGTACCTTGAGTACCTCTATCGGTTCTCCCTTGTATTCCACTCTCGTATTGTTCGTGGAAAGAAGGATTGTCGGTATGCTTCTGTGGGGGCTCTAATCGCTCTGATTTTATCCTCATGGTCTCTTCGCGAGATATACTTAGGAGGGAGCAATATACTGCTTGACTCTTCGGTGAAGGTATGTTCTCGAAACTTTAACAAAAGCCCGTACCGAGCTACTGAGCGTCTCTTCTGCAGACTCTTCCACTGGAGTTTATCTATCATCTCCGTAACGCTTTCACGATTACTAAATGATCCTGTGACGAAGCGCGCTGCTCTCCGTTGGATCTTCTCTATCTCTTCTATCAACCCTATCTGGTACGGATACCACACTGCTGAGCAGTATTCAAGCGTACTGTAACCTACTTCCTTTGTTTTCGGTTTGCATTTCCTTAGGATTCTTCCAATGAATCTCAGTCTGGCATCTGCTTTACCGACGATCAACTTTAAATCACTTCTAATGCGTACTCCCAGATAATTTATGGAATTAACTGCTTCCAATTGCTGACCTGCTATTTTGTAGCTAAATGATAAGGGATCTATCTTTCTATGTATTTGCAGCTCATGCTCCATGTGTGTGTCTGGCAACGCAGAGATGAGCTTTAGTGTGACTTCAGCGCTAGTCAGTTAATGGAATCTTCATTTTGGCTTGGCTTCCGCTGAAAAGTTTGAGTGGAGCGTAGTGTGTTTGATTTTGTTATTCATTTAATCACTGTAAGTTTGTTTATTTAAGCAACGGCCTTGCCCCAGTGACTACACCGGTTCCCGTGAGATCACCGAAGTTAAGCGCTGTCGGGCGTGGTCGGCACTTGGATGGGTGATCATCGAGTCCGCCATGCGCTGTTGCCATTTTTCGGGGTGCACTCAGCCTCATGATGCCAATTAAGGAGCTACTCGACCGAATAGCAGCGGCTCCGGTCAAGAATACCATCATAACGACCGGGAGAGCGGTGTACTGACCCCACGCCGCTCCTATCCGCATCCTCACAAAGGACGACACGGCGGTCGGATGGTCCCTGTAGGCCACTCGTGGCCTGAAGACGGAGTGCTTTTAAGTTTGTGTATTTATTTAATAGGGAGCAAGACATTTAAAGACTGTTGGTATTAACTTCCCTAGTTGCTGGGTGTTGCTAATTCGTTCCAAATGCCCTACTACTTATTCAATGGCAAGGCTGTTGATTAGTTGGCTACTGTGACTACAAATTCACGATATTTATTTGTTGCCGAAATTGTTAAAGTGTCTGTGAAGTGATTCAACCACTAGTTGCGTGTTTGTGCTAAATTGATATAAACCTTACATTTCCTCCTTAACATTTGTTGCCAGCAGAAACCCTTAAGAGAACTAAGTTTTGTCACTGCTTATGTTAACCTTTACTGGAAGCAATATTTCATGTAGTTAAATTTTGTCTCAAAATGTGTATTTCTCTGATGTTATAATCGAGTGATAAAAGAAAAAACCAAAGACGCCTGGTCCATCCTATTGTGTCCGGTTTGTAACACGTATCACTGGGGTTTATAAGATCCCCTTTGACTGCGGCCGTTCATACATCGGACAGGCGACACACACAGTCCAGAAGAGATGAACAGAGCACCGCAGGTACACCCGTCTCTTACAGCATAATAAATCTGTATTGACACTGAGCACTCTATGCTGTACTTCATCTTTCTGGGACTCAGTAGTGAAAGAAGCAATTGAAATTCGGTTGGCGACGAATTTAATTAATAGAGATAGCGGCTTCAGCTTGGACAAATCACGGAATCCGGCAATTTCTGTAATTAAATCACAAAGACGTCGCGACGGTGCAGCTCCCCGTGTGGATCAACTGCGCAGCCATAGATTTAATTTCCATGCATATGTTACACTTCTTTGCCGCCTATCAACGTCTCTGGCGCCTTGTGTATCGTTGGCCGCATAGGCAGCGGTTCGGTCCTCGGGTGTAAAAGGACGGAGCAAGTGCTGGAGCGTTAGTCACCTCGGCTCACTCTGAAGATGGCTGGACGGTATTCAGCTGAAATATTAGAAGAAGAAGCTGAATGCATGCGGCTGCACACCCGAAAGTTTATGGAACGATCTCGGCATGTTTCCGTCATTAACTGCGCACCATTCTGCTGCTTGCAACACGCTGCGTCGATCACACAGCCCGCAACACACGAGGAACACGCAGAGAAACTGTCATTCGGCAGCCGCATCTACCGTGCCAACCATGCATTTTCAGATATATGTTCATATGACCTTTCTTTCTCCATTGCCAGTCACGAATCCGTTACTGCAGTTCATCGGTTTTATTAATTTTCACCCTATATACATTTCAAAGGCGATGCTACACCATATTCTGATTTATAGCTTTACGTCTGAATAAATGTTAGAGTTCTTAATATAAATACATCCTTTCGGATTCCTTATTTGTATTAATCAAGTCCCGAATATGTTATTGTTATAGAAAAATCTCCAGGTGTATCTCCAGCACTTACCTAAAGAAATGTTTGAATCTCAAAGATATAGATATACGTAATAAAGCAAGATAAAAAAGCGAGATTATAATGAGGAATTTCAGAATTCAGCATAAGGGAACATAGACTCATATTGTCCTCTTGTTTGGCTTTGACAGATTTGTGTTGCTTTTCCTACACTAAAACAATGTAGTTTACTGCGCATTTGATATCCCAGTTAAAACAAACGGTGCAGCTGTATTTTTAATAGTCATTGTACATTTTCACCAGCTTCTCACTAATGCTATTTTTTATGGAAGCGTAGCACATTGCTAAGGCTATAAACTGAAGAGCTCCCATTTTATGTGAATTTTGTAACGATCTTTGTAGACAATTGTGACATTTTAGAGCAACAAATGGTTTCACTCATTTTCATCAAGTCATGATTAAGTATTTTATATCAGTGTATTGTAAAAAGTTATTACTTACCGTGTCGACGAACCCCAGTGCTACATAAAAGAGATACGCCTTGTAACTGTTCTACCACTGCGACAATCACGTGCTCCATTCATTTCCTCTTATACGCTATTGTATGTTCCTGAAGGAAGTGCTATGCCTCATTGGTTCACAGGCATCACGTCGGATAATGTTGTGGAAGCTGCACAATATTTCGACTAGACAGCTGCTCGTCATCCATTGGTGCTTACTGACATGTTACTGACTATTTTTTTCTTTGTTGCAATTTCATTCTCCTGCCCCATATGGGCTGGCAGCAGCACAGTCCATCGCTCTTCAGCCAGTTGGATTTACAAAAATGCAGAAGGATGATTACATAAAAAGGGGGACATAAAACCACAGTAAATAGAGATGATGGGAGTTAAAATATACACTAAGATGGGGACATGCACTGGGGGACAGTTAAAAAGCCGACATAAAGTTAAAAGAACACAGCTGGCAAATCAGAGTGCTCTTAAAAAAACACTGGAGGCAAACACAAGTTAAAAGTCAGTCACAGGATAAAAATCACACAGAGCATGACACCTAAAAAACCACTGGAAACGACGGAGCACTCATGAAAAATAAAAAACCAATGGTAGGGGTCTGTCGAGAGACTGGAGACGGGAGGAGGGAAAAAGAGGGGTAGAAGGTGTGGGAGTGGGGGCTGGGGGAGGGGGGTGGGAGGGAGAGGAAAAAGGGGCGCAGGGGGAAAAACCAAGGGGCAGAAGATGGGCAGAGTGGGAGATGAAGAGGGAACACAAGGCAGGAGACACTGAAGGGGAGCACCAGAGAGGGAGGGGATGTAGGAGCGGGAAAGCCACTCAGAAGAAGGGAAGGGGAGGAGAGGGAAGGGAACCCTGAGGAGGAGACAGGAGGAAGGTAGGGTTAGAGTTGGTGGGAGGGCTAGACGTTTGGGTGAAGTTCATCATCGGGAGAGGTAGGTGCTGGAAGTTGCATTGGCAAAAGAGGTGGAGGTGTGGAGATGGAGAGAGGGAGGGACACAACAGAAAAGCGTGGAAACAGGCAGGAGGTGGTGAGGAAGGGGGACACCAGGGGATGGGGGAGGATAGAGTCAGTGGGCAATATACAGGGTTGTGGATGTGTTCAAGGAAAAGGAGAAGGTGGGGAAAGGGGATGAGGTCGCAGATGTTGCGCATGGGGGACGGAAGGCAGATACAGAAGACAAGGCAGAGTGCATGGCGCTCGAGGATTTGGAGGGCGCTATAGAACGCTGGCATAACAAAGGATGGGGCAACTCAAGGATTTGTAGGTGTGAAGGGTAGTGGAAGGATGCAGTCCCCATGTCTGGGCGGACAGGAGTTTCAGGAGACGGAGTCTGTTCTGCCCTTTGTGTTGGATTGTAAGAACATGGGAAGTACAGGTGAGGCGGTGGTCGAGAGTGAGACCAAGATATTTGAGGGTAGGAGTGAGGTGGATAGGACAGCTATAAATGGTTAGGTAGAAATCATGGAGATGGAAGGAGCAGGTGATGCGACCTATGATGATCGCCTGGGAGGGGTTGATACGAAGGAACCAAATGGTGAACTGGTCAGAGTTGGTTTGGAGGGTACGTTGGGACCATTGAAGGGTACGATAAAGGGCTAAAAAAGTGGTGTCATCAGCGAATTGAAGGAAATGAACAGGTGGGGGAGGTTTGGGAAGTGTTACTGCACTGGCCCCCCATGAACCATGGACCTTGCTGTTGGTGGGGAGGCTTGCGTGCCTCAGCGATACAGATGGCCGTACCGTAGGTGCAATCACAGCGGAGGGGTATCTGTGAGAGGCCAGACAAACATGTGGTTCCTGAAGAGGGGCAGCAGCCTTTTCAGTAGTTGCAGGGGCAACAGTCTGGATGATTGACTGATGTGGCCTTGCAACATTAACCAAAACGGCCTTGCTGTGCTGGTACAGCAAACGGCTGAAAGCAAGGGGAAACTACAGCCGTAATTTTTCCTGAGGACATGCAGCTTTACTGTATGATTAAATGATGATGGTGTCCTCTTGGGTAAAATATTCCAGAGGTAAAATAGTCCCCCATTCGAATCTCCGGATGGGGACTACTCAGGAGGACGTCGTTACGAGGAGAAAGAAAACTAGCGTTCTACGGATCGGAGCGTGGAATGTCAGATCCCTTAATTGGGCTGGTAGGTTAGAAAATTTAAAAAGGGAAATGGATAGGTTAAAGTTAGATATAGTGGGAATTAGCGAAGTTCGGTGGCAGGAGGAACAAGACTTTTGGTCAGGTGATTACAGGGTTATAAATATAAAATCAAATAGGGGTAATGCAGGAGTAGGTTTAATAATGAATAAAAAAATAGGAGTGCGGCTAAGCTACTACAAACAGCATAATGAACGCATTATTGTGGCCAAGATAGACACAAAGTCCATGCCTACTACAGTAGTACAAGTTTATATGCCAACTAGCTCTGCAGATGATGAAGAAATTGATGAAATGTATGATGAGATAAAAAAAATTATTAAGGTAGTGAAGGAAGACGAAAATTTAATAGTCATGGGTGACTGGAATTCGTCAGTAGGAAAAGGGAGAGAAGTAAACATAGTAGGTGATTATGGATTGGGGCTAAGAAATGAAAGAGGAAGCCGTCTGGTAGAATTTTGCACAGAGCAGAACTTAATCATAGCTAACACTTGGTTCAAGAATCATAAAAAAAGGTTGTATACATGGAAGAATCCTGGAGATACTAAAAGGTATCAGATAGATTATATAATGGTAAGATAGAGATTTATAAATCATGTTTTAAATTGTAGGACGTTTCCAGGGGCAGATGTGGACTCTGACCACAATCTATTGGTTATTACCTGTAGGTTAAAACTGAAGAAACTGCAAAAAGGTGGGAATTTAAGGACATGGGATCTGGATAAGCTGAAAGAACCAAAGGTTGTACAGAGTTTCAAGGAGAGCATAAGGGAACAATTGACAGGAATGGGGCAAAGAAACACAGTAGAAGAAGAATGTGTAGCTCTGAGGGATGAAGTCGTGAAGGCAGCAGAGGATAAAGTAGGTAAAAAGACGAGAGCTGCTAGAAATCCTTGGGTAACAGAAGAAATATTGAATTTAATTGATGAAAGGAGAAAATATAAAAATGCAGTAAATGAAGCAGGCAAAAAGGAATACATACGTCTCAAAAATGAGATCGACAGGAAGTGCAAAATGGCTAAGCAGGGATGGCTAGAGGACAAATGTAAGGATGTAGAAGCTTATCTCACTAGGGGTAAGATACACTCCTGGACATTGAAATAAGAACACCGTGAATTCATTGTCCCAGGAAGGGGAAACTTTATTGACACATTCCTGGGGTCAGATACATCACATGATCACACTGACAGAACCACAGGCACATAGACACAGGCAACAGAGGATGCACAATGTCGGCACTGGTACAGTGTATATCCACCTTTCGCAGCAATGCAGGCTGCTATTCTCCCATGGAGACGATCGTAGAGTTGCTGGATGTAGTCCTGTGGAACGGCTTGCCATGCCATTTCCACCTGGCGCCTCAGTTGGACCAGCGTTCGTGCTGACTTGCAGACCGCGTGAGACGACGCTTCATCCAGTCCCAAACATGCTCAATGGGGGACAGATCCGGAGATCTTGCTGGCCAGGGTACTTGACTTACACCTTCTAGAGCACGTTGGGTGGCACGGGATACATGCGGACGTGCATTGTCCTGTTGGAACAGCAAGTTCCCTTGCCGGTCTAGGAATGGTAGAACGACGCGTTCGATGACGGTTTGGATGTACCGTGCACTATTCAGTGTCCCCTCGACGATCACCAGAGGTGTACGGCCAGTGTAGGAGATCGCTCCCCACACCATGATGCCGGGTGTTGGCCCTGTGTGCCTCGGTCGTATGCAGTCCTGATTGTGGCGCTCACCTGCACGGCGCCAAACACGCATACGACCATCATTGGCACCAAGGCAGAAGCGACTCTCATCGCTGAAGACGACACGTCTCCATTCGTCCCTCCATTCACGCCTGTCGTGACACCACTGGAGGCGGGCTGCACGATGTTGGGGCGTGAGCGGAAGACGGCCTAACGGTGTGCGGGACCGTAGCCCAGCTTCATGGAGACGGTTGCGAATGGTCCTCGCCGATACCCCAGGAGCAACAGTGTCCCTAATTTGCTGGGAAGTGGCGGTGCGGTCCCCTACGGCACTGCGTAGGATCCTACGGTGGCACTGCGTAGGATCCTACGGTCTTGGCGTGCATCCGTGCGTCGCTGCGGTCCGGTCCCAGGTCGACGGGCAAGTGCACCTTCCGCCGACCACTGGTGACAACATGGATGTACTGTGGAGACCTCACGCCCCACGTGTTGAGCAATTGGGCGGTACGTCCACACGGCCTCCCGCATGCCCACAATACGCCCTCGCTCAAAGTCCGTCAACTGCACATACGGTTCACGTCCACGCTGTCGCGGCATGCTACCAGTTTTAAAGACTGCGATGGAGCTCCGTATGCCACGGCAAACTGGCTGACACTGACGGCGGCGGTGCACAAATGCTGCGCAGCTAGCGCCATTCGACGGCCAACACCGCGGTTCCTGGTGTGCCCGCTGTGCCGTGCGTGTGATCATTGCTTCTACAGCCCTCTCGCAGTGTCCGGAGCAAGTATGGTGGGTCTGACACACCGGTGTCAATGTGTTCTTTTTTCCATTTCCAGGAGTGTAGATACTGCCTACAGGAAAATGAAAGAGACCTTTGGAGAGAAGAGAACGACGTGTATGAATATCAAGAGCTCAGGTGGCAACCCAGTTCTAAGCAAAGAAGGGACGGCAGAAAGGTGGAAGGAGTATATAGAAGGTTTATACAAGGGCGATGTACTTGAGGACAATATTATGGAAATGGAAGAGGATGTAGATGAAGATAAAATGGGAGATACGATACTGCGTGAAGAGATTGACAGAGCACTGAAAGACCTGAGTCGAAACAAGGCCCCCGGAGTAGACAACATTTCATTAGAACTACTGACGGCCTTCGGAGAGCCAGTCATGACAAAACTCTACCAGCTGATGAGCAAGATGTATGAGACAGGCGAAATACCCTCAGACTTCAAGAAGAATATAATAATTCCAATTCCAAAGAAAGCAGGTGCTGACAGATGTGAAAATTACCGAACTATTAGTTTAATAAATCACAGCTGCAAAATACTAACGCGAATCTTTACAGACGAATGGAAAAACTGGTAGATGCGGACCTCGGGGAGGATTAGTTTGGATTCCGTAGAAATGTTGGAACACGTGAGGCAATACTGACCTTACGACTTATCTTAGAAGAGAGATTAAGAAAAGGCAAACCTACTTTTCTAGCATTTGTAGACTTAGAGAAAGCTTTTGACAATGTTGACTGTAATACTCTCTTTCAAATTCTGAAGGTGGCAGGGGTAAAATACAGGGAGCGAAAGGCTATTTACAATTTGTACAGAAACCAGATGGCAGTTAAATAATCGAGGGGCATGAAAGGGAAGCAGTGGTTGGGAAGGGAGTGAGCCTATACCCGATGTTATTCAATCTGTATATTGAGCAAGCAGTAAAGGAAACAAAAGAAAAATTTGGAGTAGGTATTAAAATTCATGGAGAAGAAGTACAAACATTGAGATTCGCCGATGACATTGTAATTCTGTCAGAGACGGCAAAGGACTTGGAAGAGCAGCTGAACGGAATGGACAGTGTCTTGAAAGGAGGATATAAGATGAACATCAACAAAAGCAAAACGAGGATAATGGAATGTAGTCAAATTAAATCGGGTGATGCTGAGGGAATTAGATTAGGAAATGAGACACTTAAAGTAGTAACGGAGTTTTGCTATTTAGGAAGTAAAATAACTGATGATGGTCGAAGTAGAGAGGATATAAAATGTAGACTGGCAATGGCAAGGAGAGCGTTTCTGAAGAAGAGAAATTTGTTAACATCGAATATAGATTAATGTATCTGGAAGTCGTTTCTGAAAGTATTTTTTTGGAGTGTAGCCATGTATGGAAGTGAAACATGGACGATAACTAGTTTGGACAAGAAGAGAATAGAAGCTTTTGAAATGTGGTGCTACAGAGGAATGCTGAAGATAAGCTGGATAGATCACCTAACTAATGAGGAGGTATTGAATAGGATTGGGGAGAAGAGAAGTTTGTGGCACAACTTCACTAGAAGAAGCGATCAGGGGATCATAAATTTAGCATTGGAGGGCAGCGTGGAGGGTAAAAATCGTAGAGGGAGACCAAGAGATGTATACACTAAGCAGATTCAGAAGGATGTAGGTTGCAGTAGGTACTGGGAGATGAAGAAGCTTGCACAGGATAGAGTAGCATGGAGAGCTGCATCAAACCAGTCTCAGGACTGAAGACAAAACACACACACACACACACACACACACACACACACACACACACACACACACACACACACACACACTCTCTCTCTCTCTCTCTCTCTCTCTCTCTCTCTCTCTCTCTCTGCACTGGCTCGCCCATATATACGCTGACCCGCAAGAAAAGCGGAGGCGCCACGGGTTGATGGATCTAACGTCATCGTAGACGAATCATATAGCACGGCGACGTGCAGGGCCCCCTGCCGTACAAACGGGCCACGAGCTTCACATCCGCGACACGGAGAAAGCGTGACCGCAAACAGCGCCACAGAGCGCTTGTGGGCAGAGTGTTGGCGCCCAGTTTAAGTGTGCAGATAGTGATTCATTGTCTGTGTTGTCTCAGATTCGTTCGTTTGCGCCCGACGATGACTTAGTACCGCCAGTACCGGTTCTCATGTCTTGCTGAGTTAAAATCCCGTGTCTCCGTTGATCAGGTCGTTACTTACACGAATTTCGACTGCTTCTTTAATGATCGAACCTCAGTTCGTGGAAGCGGACGGAAGGATCTTTGTCTCTCCATAGTTTATGCTGTGTCCCGTGTCAAGATAGTGTTCAGCCACAGCAGACTTTTCTGGCTGACCCAGTCTGGTGTGACGTATGTGTTCGGCATATCTATCCTTAACGGAATGACACTTCTGGCCAATGCATGATTTCCAGCACTGGCCCGGGATTTTATATATATACCTGGTCTCCTTAGACCTAGCTCGTCTTTAACAGAACCTGGTATAGTTTGCACTCGCGCTGGAGGGCGGAAGACACATTTTATACGACGTTTTTTTTTTTTTTTTTTTTTTTTTTTTTTTTTTTTTTTTTTTTTTTTTTTGAAGAGCCTGCCAATCTGCCAATCTTGAAGGAAATACGGTAAAAATAAGAAGCGACTGGCCCGTTTGTACGGCAGAGGCCACTCACGGTATGCTGTCGTGTTCTATTATTCGTCTACGATGACATAGCCTCAACCCTTGGCGCCTGTGCTTTTCTTGCGAGTCAGTGTACATATTGGCGAGCCACCGCAGGAACATGCCAGTAAGCACCTAAGGATGACAAGCAGCTGTTTCGACGAAATACTGTGCAGCTACCACAACATTAGCCGACGCGACGCCCGTGAACCAATGAAGCAGTTACTACGTCGGAAAAAAGTCTTAAACCGCACAGGCAGTGTTATGTTTCAAATACATATCAATGGGTCACTTTTATTCCCTTCTACTCGGGACTAGGAAAAGAACTGTTAATGAGTTTTTGATTTTTCCATTGACAGTGTCCAGTACACCACAAATCAAATTATTTACAACGAAGAGCAACCTAGCGGTTTGTTTGGCAAAACTTAAGACGTTATCATGCCGTTTGGCCCAAATCTATATGATGTCAGTTGTTGGTAATGTAAACTGGTGAATGATGATGTGTGTGTACAAACTTTCAGTTCAGAAAGTCCAGTACAAGGAATGTATTCGCAATTACGAATGTGAATCACCATTCTGGAAATACGACAGTGAAAATTTGTGCCAGACTGGGACTCGAACCCAAACCTCGCCGTAACCGCTCGGGCTGTCTGTGCACGAATCACGTCCGGACACAAACCTCCATAAGCCGTTGTCCGTGTGCCACAGCCTGATTCGATCGTTATGTAGATCCCCATCCACGAAAACCATAATTATTATCGAGAATTGAGAGCCTGGCATTAGCGAATAAACACGAAATAGCACTGGCTGCGTCATTAAGAATTATACAACTGTATAATTTGTGTTGACTGCGATTGGTCTTCCCAACTCGCCTTATAATTCCTAACAATTATCTTAGTACAGTCCACTGTAATTGTTTTGTACAATATTTTCAAAAACTTCAGTAGGAAGAGCGCTCTATAATTCCAATTTCCAGATCAGCCTTTACACGTCTTCAAGCGGCGAACACATGATGTAGTCTTCCAACTTCCATGCATGCGGGTGTGTTGATGTCGTTACTTACCTTCTGTGGATGAAAGTAGTTACTGCTCAACAGGGATTTTTACTACTAAAAATTAGAACACGCTGACCTAAGACAACTCATCCTCACATCTGACATGTTCCTTTTAACAGTGTTGGCCGCGCGGGATTAGCCGAGCGGCAGGGCCTAAGGCGTTGCAGTCATGGACAGTGCGGCTGATCCCGGCGGAGGTTTGAGTCCTCCCTCGGGCATGGGGGTGTGTGTTTGTCCTTAGGATAATTTAGGTTAAGGAACGTGTAAGCTTAGGAACTGATGACCTTAGCAGTTAAGTCCCCAGAGGATTTCACAGACTTTTTAACATTTGAACAGTGCTGTATGTTGCTTTCTGCCAAAGCAATGCACGCGCATTTACATGCTTCTGCACAAATAGAAACTTCCTCGATTTCTCAATCTGGTCCCGAGATTTAATTTCCCTGTCACTAAGACAGTTTTAGAATATTTTTTTCGTCGAAATAGATGTGTTTCGAAAACTGCATTGAGTAAAAGCACATTAAAAAGCAGTCCACATCCCTTGCATTCGTACTGTAGTATCAGAACTTTCTATGTAATGTGGCAGATTAAGCAAACTGTTACTGTATGTCGTGATTAAATAATTCTGATCTCGCCCCGTCAATCTCGACCTCGCAGCGTCAATTATTTTACTTGAGTCAGGACCACTGTAATGGAGTGTGCCCAAGAATGAGTTTGTCCGTGACAACGCTTTTACGTGTATTATGAAAGAGTATCGTTGGCAAAACATAATGAACAGGTTCGTCATCCAGCGAGATTGTAAATTCCCCACAGTTCCTTCTGTTTCATTTTCTCATTCACTGTATCCATTTTTCTGGTTATTCTAAGTTCCCTTTTTGTAACAGTAATTTAATCTTCTCCCAGTAGTGCTTTTATCTGCTGCTGTCTCAATATGGCCTGAAATTGTTATGCTGTAATGAGATCTGCCGGTGCTTTTACTTTAATTATGTCAATTACATATATGCAGAGTGGTCACTTTGACCTTTGTAAAGTTCAGTTCACGACTGCTCATTCTTTCTGTGTCGCTGTAGTATCAGATCTCATGTTGTCTGTAATCCCGAAACCAATTACCTCTGCAAATAAAGTGTGATCAAATCTTAATTCTACGATTTATTTGTCAGTTATCTTGTTTACTTAGTTAATTCACTTTTTCCGTAAAATGCTCCTTACTTTTACTTAGTTTTCCTTTTCATCTACGTTTCACACAAAACATATCCATGGTATTTCATGTTTGGTCTCTTCCACCTGTTGTCCATGGCTACACCTGAAAAATGGTACTTACCTGTTCTTAGATTCTCAAACTCCCGTCCAATCCTTTCGAACTCCTCAAGCAGGCAGGATGTTCTATTCTTTGCTAAGTTTTCATCAGTTTTTCCCCTGATATAAACCATATAATGTGCGAAGTTCTATACTGTATAGGAAGTGTGTCGTCGTTATACACATCCGTTTTAGCAGTTCATAACATATTTATTAGCGTTTTGTATTGTTTCTCATGTGAAGTACGCATAAATGTCCTCCAGACGTGGCAGGTAAACTTTACTGCGACAATACAGATGAATTTTTATGTAACAAATTCGCAATATATTATATTTTAAACATACATAGATAAATTTGTATCTCGTTAAATTATTTGAATGTCTTCGTGGTACTTGCAAGTGTTCTGTGTCAGCCTGTAAAAGTCGCATACCTTTTCGACGGATCAATCTGATCTTAATACGGAATTTCACACATTTACCACGGGCAGAAAACATATGTTGTGCCAGAACGGGAACGAAAAGGATTAAATCTAACTGATACTGAATAAAACACAGTAGGCTGATTCGTCTATGTTAAATGCAGTTTCACTTGCACTTTTGCAACATATTCTAGTAGTAGTGTCTCACTTATGTTCTTATTTCATTTTTTAAGAAATTTTGGTAAACAGGAAATGTTTAAACAGCAATCCAAAAAAGTAACAGTCTTCAAAGACCTGAAATTTCAGTTTTGGCATTGCTTAAGTTACCAGTTCCACAGAGTTTAACATTACGCAGTTTATGTGTGAATTTTATGGATATTGCATTGTAACCGGTCGTTGTATGAAATATATAGCGTATGTTGAATTGTAGCCTGTGCAGTCCTTTCGACGTTTTAATTTAACCACTAAATGCTTACAGCGTTAACTCTGCAAACTGTAACTGGCAGACAAAAATGTAGTCTCTCGACACAATCTCCATTGAGCTCTGATCGTTGCTCTAGTGATATTCTACTGTTTTCCTCCAAGGAAAATAAATTGCAAATAGTTTTCGTGTCTGCGTAATACGTCTGTCGGCGTAGATAATCTCATCATTAACAAAAATCTCCACCCCCCCTCTCCCCCACACCAAGCTGTTTATGAGATGTTAGGGAACGGAATAAAAGATCAAATGGAATCAAATTTGAGGAATGATGTGCAAAGCTATTTCGCAGCCCGTAAAGCTCTACCACTGCAATGTACTGTCTCCAAACACTGACGTTCGTCTGGGTCGTTGCTACTACATAACAGTCTGTGAATCGCCCAGTAACGTTCCGTAATATGCTAAAACCACTGCATTTCTCCATCATGATACTACCCATGAATCCCAGAAACACTCAAGTTCCCTTTTACCACCAATTAAATGGTTTCCGTATCTTCCTGCAAATTTTTCCCTTCACCAAACCAACGCTTCTATTGAAGTTTGCGTTCAGACTATGCCGGCCAATCCCCGTTATGTCTATGGCCACGCAGTCCTTCAGGTTATGCTTCTACATTTTCAGTGTGAACTTTCGCATTTCGTCTGCTCAACGTTTATGCTCTAGAGTTAACAGTGGAGCACATAGTGCACTTAGCTGAATAAAATGCAGAACTTCGTTCAGAATATTATTTACTCACCCTCTGAGACATCCACCATGTCATCGGTCTTACGACTGTTAGTGCGACGATCGATACCACGAATCTTATAGATCACTGCTTCAAAATGAACATTAAACGGGCTATATCAGCAGCGCTGTCTACATTTATATTCATTTACTCATCAATGAATAGCTCTTCAGAGTGTTATAGGAGAACCTCCAAGAACTTGCCACGAATCAATTTGCACTAGCATAGCATTTCACGTTTTTAAAGAAAATATGTTTTATGACAGCGCACTATTCCCCTTAAATAATTTCTCCGAAACGTATGAGCATTAACGAATTATATTACGATTTTTTGTCCCTCTTGTTTTCTTCTTCTCTGTTAATACTGCCTGTCTTGGATTATAATGAATTAACAAATGTAATGTTGTTTAATTTATGTCATATGCCCGGTATGTGTGTAATTTCGTTGTATTTTATGAATTTTGGCCCATTAGGAAGGTGAGCTCAATTGAGTGGAACCTGTTAGTGGAGTTGAGTACCATGAGTAAAACGGAGTGTTGTTATCAGTTGCAATAAGCTGTCTCTGGTTGGGTAGTCTCAAAACTGTACCGGAATCTTTGTGAGAGCCGGGCTCCTGAACAGTTTAATACTGGTAAACAGTTTAATTTTGGTGATGTCCAAATAAACGAGCGGACTGCGCATCAGTGTTGACATTCGACGAACCGTCCGCTGTTGCTTCTGGCAGTTTATGATCTTCATATTAAATTAACCCGACTAGACCAGTTCTGTTCCATTTAGAGAAACAGGGAAAGTTTATTTCGGTGTATTTTTGCGGACCAGTGATCAACGAGACAACGGAGCATCATCTTAGGTAGGAACATGGAAGCACACAGAAAAGGAGATGGCGCTACTTAGTTACTATGTACGTTATTTTGAAGCCGGTGCCGTCATGTTAGGTGCCCCAAAACAACATTAGACTATTGTTTACATGGAGATTGCTTACAATTGTTTTTTGTTTGTAATTTCCGACGTGTGCACGCGACAGTTTTAAACAGTAAACATTATAGTGCTTACACTAAAGACAATGTCAGGAAAGCATTTTGAAATGATTTTCCGGTCTTAAATTCGTATTTGATCCAGTAACATGACGCATTATTTCCTCATAAACGTAACTTTCTTTTTCTTTGTACATGTCACATAACCAAGAGGATAAGTATGTGATGTGAATAGCACTATTTCATAGTCAACTGTAATCCTCTATTACTTTATTTGCGTCGATAGCTGATGAAGGTAGAACTCCAGAAACAATGCTTGTTTCCTTACTCTTACCGATCCTTACTCGTTACATTTTCACACCATATGTACAAAATGTTTAATTTTCACATTTGTAAGGAAACCTTACCTACGTTTCCTTTGTTAGGCCATAAATGTCAGCAATGAGGAAAGAGGTGTACCTCCATTCTCGTTTTATTAGCCTGCCAGTGCGTTAGTGTCGCTGTAGTTTACACATCATCTTGCTTTGAAATGTTACCTATGAAGTGCCATTCAGTGTGTAGCCAGTCACAGCAATAAATACGAATTAGTATTTTAAAGTGTGTTTCAGCAATTTTCAATTCAATGCATGTCACTAGTAGACAGTTTTGATATTATTCATTCATCCATCACACAGGAAATCAAATTTGGTGCAGTGTATTCGTCAGATACGATCATGCTCATCAGAGTGCATAATAAGAAATATTATGTATATTAGATGAAGGGTACACGGGAATAACGATTAAGCTCCATCAAAATCCAAAATTTAGTTAGTGACACTATCTTACAGAGGATTCGAAGTAAAATAAGGTGTCATAATTTTATTTAATTATTTATTTTGTAGAAACGATGAAAGTGCTCGAAAATCTGTGTCAAAGTTCTGGTGCACCTGAGAAAAACCGTCAGTGTCCACACGGTGCTGATTTTCTATTTAGAGATTTGTAATCTCCTTTTACGTTTCATCTTATAACGACGTAGCTTCATGTTATTGGGTTTACAACACTTGCCAGCCATTCACGCATGGTAAACGAAGCTCGAACAGTTACACTGTTTAGTAAAAAAGAAAAAAAAACGATATATAATGCTCAACAGAACATCCAAAGTAGGCTGGAAAAGGAGTTTTTTGGTAAGCTGAGTAGAAATACTTATGTATTACCGAGATTGTGCACCGAGTTATTTCTTAAGTGAAATGGAAGACACCAGAATTGTCTGAGAATGAAGGTGTGTATTCCAGTCCTGTGCAGAATACAATTAAAAGGAAAAGAAAAGTGTTCAGGCGTATTTCTAATTCTTTAAAAATATTACAGGCAGTGAGTCACGTTACAGGTGACGATTTCAGATTGAGATGTTTTCAGGATGTTCCATTTGTAGAAATTAACAGATTAACTAAGGAATTCAATTAATTGGCTTCCTGTGTCACGCAAAACTCACCTGATTGTGAGGCGGAGAAGACCAATGGAAAGTCCAGAAGAAGCTGCATGACATTTTCCCTGTGTCTATAAACGACGCACGCTGGCATTTTTGATAGAACAACTTTCACGACTCAAAATAATCAAAACACCTGATGGTAATGTTTTGGGACACCTAACTGTAAGATGGTGGACGTCGGCGTCAAATTTTTGATGTCATGACAACCACCCTTATTTTTACCTCCACAGGTAGAAAGCTGCAACCACACTGTCGATTGTCAATCGACCTTCCATTGCTGCTGGGTATTAATACAAACAAAATCATGTTGACAAAATATCATCAAACTGCGTTAAACAGATTCAAGTGCGTTTTCGATTTACCTGTCAAGGGCTATTTCAGTATTATAACTTTCCCTAGTTGTCGCGTGACCAAGTGCGGTAACATTACGGTTATACTGAGGACAATAGTTCTCCATTACTATGTTAATACGTAGTAATACCAAAGTCATACTTTAACTAATAGTATTTTGAAGACACTGCAGCAAAGAATGAACAATTTTGTTCTATTGATACTGTGAACCCACGTTATTAAACACAGTGCTCGTGAAACAATACAGGCATTTACTAGCCTAAAGTTAAAACTGTTTAGAGCTACGTCATTTCAAGCCACATCTTCACTCATACCTATGTTTCGACGTTTACTTGTTTGCTGATTACACTGCCTAATATTTAAAGTTTTCCACCAAGAACATTCTGAATACTAACAAATCTAAGTTTCTAACAGTACTAAGACAACACGTATTAAATTTATTACCTTGGTGAAGAAGTTTTAGTATTAAAAAGTTGCACTGCCTATATATTCATTAGCAAACAGGAACCCAAAGTTATTTATTGTAACTGTAACACGTACCTAAATAACTGCATATTTTTATCTGTTTGTATGTCTAAGTTATGTGTATTTATTTTTTGAGAATAAAGTGTGCAAGTGAGCCGTATCGGCGAAGTCAGCCAGCCTTTCCTGGAGACAGACGCTATCTACTAGAAAAAAAAGCAGACACATGTTGGTCCTGGATAGGAAGTCTGCTTAGCTCTGGATTAAGTGGACAGATTCAAATGGCTCTGAGCACTATGGGACTTAACATCTGAGGTCATCAGGCCCCTAGAGCTTAGAAGTACTTAAACCTAATTAACCTAAGGACATCACACACATCCATGCCCGAGGCAGGATTCGAACCTGCGATCGTAGCGGTCGTGCGGTTCCAGACTGAAACGCCAAGAACCGCTCGGCCATCAGCGGCCGGCTAAGTGGACAGGTACGTGGCTATTTAATCGTAACGCTTTACGAGGTGTTAACGTTTTGCCAAACATCTCTACCGGATATGTGCAGTAAGGAGCTTTCTGATGTTATGAGGTAATTGACAAGGTGGGGGAAGCTGCTTGTAGGACTCTATGAAGTTAACTGCAGAACACGTTGCTGAACGCCAGACCCTTAAACTTTTCATAAAACAGCCTTAACCTTACAAGAATGGCAGATCGGAATTAGTCAAAGTGAAAAACAATACAGTGTTTAATAGTCCAGAACTAACAGCGGCAGCAGTCGACGGTGTCAATCACCAAATTTAAATTCTGTCATCTGCCATACAGGGATCCTGAAACAAACTAACATATAAATGTCAATCACTATGTTTCCCCTGTTTGTGGCGCTTGTAAAATAACGTGAAAAAGGAAAAAATGGCAGTCTCGATGGACAAAATATTAGACGTTTCGTGGTCAGTTATTTGTGAGTCAACTAACAATGACGACACGCCGGAGTTCGCTGAAGCATTTGCAAACATTCCTGAATACTCAGACATGACGTAAATGATGGAATGATATCCGATGATAGTCATTTGTTCGTCTACAGACAACGACGATAGTGAAGATGGATTATGTGGCGAGGTTGACGCTATACTTAAGACGTTACGGTACACACAGACAGCATGAAATAACTGTTCATTTGGAACGCCAGGCTTACTGCTTCGGTCAAACTAATGCTCGTGAAACACCTGCGGTATCGAGCTGCACATGAAGGAAATACAAATCTGACACAAGAGGAACTTATTATTTCGACGTAAAAAACTGACATTTTTTTTCAATATCCAGTCCAAATGTGAAAATAATGTGTGGTCATTGCGGCTAACCAACGTCACTATTTCTAATGAATTTCTAGATTTTCAATAATCCACATCACCAATGATATACGGCAGCCTCGATGGAGGAGTGTGCAATGCATTGATGCTGGTCTGAGGGAAAGAGTTACAGATAGTGATGTGCGAAGGCTGCGTTGCCCTTTGTTATGGGACAGCAAAAGTAATTTAAATGGAAATCTGTAGCCGGAAAAAAGACATTGCTTTTACGGATTCCACCTCCCCATGTGCCGTGACGTGACATGACATGACGAAATGCAGGAACAAAGCAGCACTGAGCATCGATTTTTTACAAACGTGAAACCAACCGTATGATGTATTTCTGCACTTCGGACAAATAGCGCCATTGTAATCTTGTCACTGAAACGTTCAGCACATTTTAATGGTGTGTGTGTGTGTGTGTGTGTGTGTGTGTGTGTGTGTGTGTGTAACATAAAAGATTCATCTTGAATTTTTGGGAATCTCTCTTCCGAGAGAAGAGGCAAAAAATATCCTCGCATAAACAGCGTAAAATTTAAGACCTTAAAAAAAATAACGCAACCGTCCGGGCAGTTGTTCCTTCTGCGCAGTATACAGGAAAAAATAATAATAATAGCACAGTAATTATTCTTCATCTCTTGTGAAGTACAGATTTACAACCTAACCAAGGAAATAATTTTCCGAAGACGATAGGCATGCTGTTCTGCAGTAAAATGGAAGAGGAAAGGAAAGTGATGATTCGAGCTGAATTGTTTAATAGCTTAAGAATCTGTCAAATTGCTCTAAACTTTTAGTACAATTGAGAACCATTGATTGTGTTGTATAGTTAGGAAATCTAAAATTCATATGTCACTGCAGAGTGATGTATTGTGAACACAGACATGACAGACGCGACCAAACAACAATTCCTAACTAAATTTGAAAGTAACTCAGTCTCATGGATACATGCTGAAGTATCGAACGACGTGCCCGGGCTATATTTCACGAAGAAGCAACGCAATTACAGCTTATATGACACTGTCACGACAAACTATATGCGATCCTGAACAACAAAACTCTTCACGGCTATATTTAAATTAGCGTCTGTTAATAATGAACTGCAAAAGGAATTGCTGTACCCATTAGTTTGCGTATCATTTTTTTTTTTTTTTTTTTTTTTTTTTTTAGGCCGCGTTCTGTTGCAAACCGAACGCCATTTCCTCCGTCCACCTCACGAGTCACGGATCAAGCCATTGAATTATTAAAGTGAGACTTAACCAACAGAACCATCGATTCATATGATACACCAAATAAATGAAGTTGCTGATTATGTGTTGTGTGTCTCCACAAGGTACAGCATGGGACATGCACTTGCGAAAGACGGAGCGGCTACATCCGAAACGTGCGTTTCTAGTTTCTGCTTATCGGGACAGTACAATGATGACCTATTACGAAACAGTGCGTTTCGTGTAGGCGCACTGTGAAATTGAAGTAACTAACTCTACAGACTTTTTCCTGCAATTCATGAAATGTCTTCATTTCACCCCGTCCACATACGCAATAACATGTACTGCAAACTGTGTAATGATAATTAGCAATCAGATTAATCTACTTTCCTTTGAGAATACGTTTTCGTTGTTGCAGTAACTCTCTATCATAGCCCTTTCTATTTCATTAAGCGACACATGACGTCCAACGATGGCGTTCACCGAACAACATCCGTTCGAACCTGACAACAAATAATGGAGCAAAGATGAGGTTTAATGTCCCGTCGATGATGTTATTTGTGACGATGCTCAAGCTCGGAGAGGAGGATAATGGGGAGGGGAATCGGGAGAGTCTTCTTAACCTTTCATTTGCCTTGATCTAAGTAACCGGAAGAATTTCAGTCATCGTCTACAGAATGTGAGTACAATGTCTTATGACAGCGCCACTTCACCCGATTCCCTCAAGATGTAAAATAAAATATGTAGTAAGTGCACCATTCACGCAGTATCCTTTCTCGTCAATTGAAGATGAGGAAATGACATACAGTTTAATGTTGCTGAGACACCGATTCCAAACAGATACTGCTGAAAATTAAAAAAAAAAAAACAGATTTCGCTCGAAAACTAACATGTGACTATTAGCATACCCGTAAGTGTAGGATTAAATTAAGGTGAAACTTAAAAAAATTAAAATTGCTCCCATCGAATCTCAATTATGGATAAAAGAGTTCGAGCTTCAGAATCCTAGTCGTTAAGATATTCGAAGCCACTGAAGTCTTCTTCATCCAAGAAGGTCGGGAGTTGCTGGGCTTCCCCACGACTAATTCAGATTAAGTCTAGCACTATCAACGTATTTTCCATAACTCGCATTACCAAGGGGAGATGAAGGGGTGGGTACTTTCCGCCTACCCTAAAAAAATTGAGACAAAATACGAAATCCCTTAATTGTTGTTGCCTTATATTAACAATACACATTTAAAGATGTTCAGTGTTAGGAGTGTCCTAAACATGAAAATATCCTTAAGCACATTTTAAGCAACTTACAATAATGTGTACTACGAAAGAGGGGTCAATTTACGCTCAATCTAGAAAAGGATTAAAAATGCAAATTTCGTTAATTGTCGTTCACTTTTAGTCAGAACACACTTTCTAACGAGATTCTGATGTGTAAGTAAGAACCTGAACGAACTGAACATGCCATGTTCATTGGGCAAGTGGCATATACGACTACGACTGCATTTAGAAGTGAATCTTTCGCGAGCTATGTTGTTGTTCATAACTAATTACGTGCTGTAGGAATCTATGTTTCCCTGTTATTCAACTTATATTTTATTTAATTGCTGGACTATCGACACCAATAAGTGTTTTGCATAAATATACCGCATCCTCAAAAGTACTTCTACTGTTGTACTCATCATTTAAAGTCATTAAGATAGTAACTGCAGATTTTATTTAATTGCAATCTTTCATTTATAAAGTTATTTTCATAATTCGCAGTTGCCGAGTGATAAGAACCTTCGCCCATTATGTGTGTATTCGTATGGTATACTGTAGACTCAGCAGTATTTGGCTTGTAATGCGGCTACTACGTATCTCAGCCCGTAGACAACGAAACCAGCCAAAACTTTACTATTGGAACTCTGAGTCGGAGGGTGCGCAGTTAATTTAGGAAAGCCCGCAAGCTGCGATACGTCAACTCTGGTAACGAAAGCTCTCTAAATGTTAATACTGCACTTTCATCAAATGCGTATAACTGATGTATTTATTTCCCCCTCGGTCTTCAACATTATAACAAAAAACTTTACTTACATTAAACTTTCCCTGTGTCAGCACATGCAGTTACAATTCTTATAGAGCTGCGTGCCGAAGTTACACAAGAAAAAAGAAATAGTTTAAGCTTGACTGTACAGCTCAGGGGAGTGCATACCGGTTTCCTGCACATTTGCAGGTCGCCAAGCTTGGCGAGGCGTGATGCACTGGGCAACTACTGTACCGCATCCACCGGATTCGCTCCGTTGTTGGTAGTGCTGTGTTATCGCTTCCTGAAGTGCAGTTCGTGATGTGTGGAGCATTCCGGTACGAAGTGGTATCTTTTGTAATTTTGCCAGCTGTTCGCAGAAGTTTCTGAATGAAATCAGCAAAAACACGTTGTACTGTGTTGTTGCCGAGTGCAGTAACTTTGGGCGTAGAATGGAGGGCGTTCTTTAACACCCGTTTCCGAGGCTTAGAATTCTGGCGTGAACGACTGTCTCGTTGTTCACGAGAGGGCAAAGTCAATATTAAAAATGCAAGGCTATGTTCCAAACGTTTTCGTCCCCAGGATTACAAACTAGACACGTAAAATGAGCTGTTGGGCTTATCTACAAGGAAGTTGCTGAAGTCAGATGCAATTCCATCCCAGAAAATACCTAACTGGTGCGGAAAGAAACTTGTTCTGACAAAACAAAAGACAACGTAACAGAAAGGGAACGTGGTAGTAACATCAGAATAGTCCGGGAAAAAGCTCTCGAAACACTGGAAGTTTTGTCTCCCAAGAAAACAAAACTGGACAAGTCAGTTAGCACAGAAATCCTTTCAGGTTCGATAGTAATAGGCAAAGAGCAAAAAAATAAGGATTTGAAAAAAAAGGCTATTGTGAATAGCAGAAACGCTTTACTGGACAAAAACATTGCAGCTATGAAGAAAGCTAAGAAACAGTGCATACCTCTCAAAACTTGTGTTCCTTCTGGTAAGAATTCGGGAAGAGTAAGTAAGGAGGTAGAAACTATACTTTCTCAATGTTACACCAAAGGACCCGTTTCGAAAATGAATTGTTTCATCATTAAATTAACTCCTTTGACGGGACAAGTTACATCGTGACTGCCAGACTACTTCAAGAGTGTCTCGAAAATTTCTTTTCTATAATTCGTGGTCTTGGTGCACTTTAGAATAATCCGATGGCCTTAGAAGTTAAAAATAGAATTACGTACCAACACGTACTGGCAAAGCGACAAATATGCTTTGTCCCGTTAGGAATTACAACAGCAAAATCCAAATTTAACAGCTAAACAAGACCAAATAAGCGTACTTTCAAAAGGTGCGCTTACTTCTCCATAACCTGTGAAATTTGCTGGAATATCAGATTTAGAAATTATTTTTGCGTTTTCTCTTGGAGCAAACGTGTCAAGCAATCATTGGCAGCACTAGTACAACCAAAATTTCCCGCAATCGAAAAGAAAAAATTGATTTGTATGTACGAACGAGAACTTTCATCCGCATTAGATTTTTGACTAAAAGACCCAGGTGGAAGGCGATGAACCGCGTCATCTTCAGCAAATTCCAGTTAAATTTTCCATGTCATCATCATCAAATAAGTTTCGACGTTTATATCATAGTATTCTGTAAATATGTCTGAATTAAAGTTGAACGCAAAACTGTAAAACACTCAGCGTGCCCACGTTCTGAAGCCGTAAGTTTTAGTGACGATCATCTACAGCTAGCTTTGGATACCAACGAGTACTGTCATCAGTGTTTTTGTCGCTGAACATTTCCTTTCGAATATTAAAAAAAAAACTAGTTCTTTCGAGACATTTTGAACTCCACCAATGAGATGCTCAAAACCGAGCGAAAAGAGACGTGAAAAATTAGTTTACTGTGAGAGATTTTCGTGAGTACGCGACTGCGCCAGTTGCCACGTGACAACACATCGCCGACCAACCACAGCGTACACACCGGAATAGGCTACCACCCCCGCCCCTCCCCCTCTGCCCCACGAAATATTAGTCCTAGTGCAATATTATGTCCCCAGAAGCTTATGGCGAATTTTTTTTTGTACTTATCGGTGAATATCAGCCTCTGTATTGCTCAGGCGAGTACGAAAACTAAATTAGTGAACACTATGTAACTAAACGTTAAGGCTTCGAAAAACACAGATTACAGATATATTCGTGCAAAAGGTTCACCAAGATATTTGAAATTCAATAAAATTATGAAAAATAAATTCCAAGCAAGAGGCACGAGCCAGATAAGGCAGCTACTGACAACGCATAAGACACGTTCACTAGTGCAGACGAGTTCTTTGTCATTACGACTGTCCCTGGCAGAAGAAACGCACGTGCGTGGAACGATGCTACTAGTCCGAATGTGACGCACTTGCAAGGCAACCTCCGCAAAATCGGTGGGACTTGGTAACACTCAGTCATTTATTACTGGTAGAATACATTGGCTTTTCAGCGGAGCCGGCCGCGGTGGTCTCGCGGTTCTAGGCGCGCAGTCCGGAACCGCGCGACTGCTACGGTCGCAGGTTCGAATCCTGCCTGGTCGCAGGTTCGAATCCTGCCTCGGGCATGGATATGTGTGGTGTCCTTAGGTTAGTTAGGTTTAAGTAGTTCTAAGTTCTAGGGGACTGATGACCAAAGCTGTTAAGTCCCATAGTGCTCAGAGCCATTTGAACCATTTTCAGAGGAATTTTTATGCCCACAGAAACAGATACGGCGAGCGTCCCTCAGTCTGCTACTGACTGACGAAAAACATAGCTTCGACGTCGTTCTGTTATCCACAGTCGCTGTACCAAGATGTGATTAGTTAATTTTTTCCTATTACAATCATTCACACGGCGCAGTCACGCATTCGACGCGCGACATGAAGATGGAGCCAAGTAACACTAAATCAGTTTCCAATAGCAGGATCGTTTGTTTCTATATTGCTGCCGATGTTGTGGTTGACTTCAAAGAAAATTCGAAACAGAAGATCCAAGGGTGCAGTGGTTTGTTAGAACAGCTGACGACTACTGTGAACAAAGTTGGCTGTAATGATTGGGAATAGCATTGTCTGAGATCAAACTGCGTTAAAAATGGGTTGTAAACTGAGTGGGCTACAATGAAAAAAGTTGACGCCAAACGCATTTCTAATCATTTCGGCTGGAAATTCTGGCTGTACTGAGTATGCAGCGAACGAAACGGACTCCACACAATGTAATTCAATTCTCCTCATTTCAAGGCAAGGAACCATTTTCGTCTTCTATGAGCACTTCAGTAACTATAATCCGCAAACAAAGTGATTCATTTATTCCGAAACCTAGTGTGTGAGTACCTACTGTTCGGGTTGTTTTCAGCGAGAATGCATTATACGTGGAAGATGACGATGTTTATTAATTGCTTGTACTGAGTATGAGAAAGAAGTGGTTATCGTTATTATTCCTGTTCAGAATGCGTTACTTAAGTAAAACTATCAGTCTCTCTCCTAGTCAAAGATGAAAATAGTCACTATTTCTTAAAGCGACGAAACATTATTGCGTGCCAGAATGAAAAAACACGAGAAAACCGCGTACAGCGACACAAATATGAATTGGTTCGGGCTGCTAAACTTTCATTGCAGTTCTTCCAAAAGAAGAATAATTTGTCAAGTTATTCCAAAAAATGTGAAATGCCTCATCATGATCTCCTAGTTAGCATTTCCTAAGGCCTATTTTTTTTACTACATTCCGTTACGTATTTTTTCCGATTAGTATATATAAATGAATTCATAATTTTAGAAACTATGTAAACGCACATAATTTTTGTTTCATTTCTATATCACCAACACTTCCGAATAGAAAAACAGTTTGAGACTAGGCACTGTTCACGCAAGAAATACTACACAGCTGGAAATTCTAGCGAAGGTTGCCACGGACTGGGTCACCTACCTATACCAAAACAAAAAGGAACGAGTATTGCTTTCTTGCGGGTCACTCTTCACGAAGGTCCGTTTAAGCTTTGTAACACCTCCGTTTTTATCCCGACCTGATCGGATCGAATAGCAGCCCAATATTTATTATTAACATGACCGTGAACCTAATGGGGCTGGTAATCGCAATTGACCGCTACGGAAGTTGTTGCTTTCCAGTTCGTCCTGTTCAATACTATAATACTGAATGTATGGTAATAAGAAACACCAACACAGTTTTACTAATTACGAACTTCTATTCTTCTCAAAACACAAAAAGGAGACAGCCACTGTCTTCGTCATACATATCTATTTACGGCTAATCACAGCACAGGCTTTCTTCATCTGCCATTATCGTCACCCGCTAATCCATCACTGCATCCAACACTGCAATCCAAGGTTAGGGCGGCGAGGTAGACGCGAAACTAAATATCGGCAACTAGTAACGTCACTGATTACTTTTATAAAGATACTTCATCCATTTCACGGTATTTATTTCTTATTTAGGGGTCTAACCACGGCGATGGTGACACCCTTCTCGGTTAAAAACCTTGTATTCCCATAATGGCCTACACACACACACACACACACACACACACACACCATTCCCGCCAACCACTCTGGCGCATCTCGACACTCGCTCTCGCAACACGTCACAATCGATTATTCGCCCTAACAATCGATTATTCGCCCTATCGACCTGCGCCGAGTGCAAAGTTATAGTAAGGGCCTACGGACCCCTTACAGCTTCCGGTGTACTGTTGGGTGCCAGAACGCGTACGTCGATCGCCTACATACACGTTGATGTGGTTGTCCATTCACTTGTGGACTATCTCATGTCTGGAGACCCTTTTCAGAATTTCTTTATTTCTGGTGCAGGCACAGGAGCACGGTCGTTGTCGGTAGGTCGAACAACAGCACAGCTTGCGCCTATAGGCGCACAAAGCGCAAGGAGCGGACCGCCTGCAGTTGTCCATCCAGCTGCTTGGGTGTTTCTGCTGTGTCATCTTTTTGACGATGCTCACAAAGGGGCCGAACATCCTCGTTAGCATGACGATGTCGCCCCTTCTGACAGCGTCAGCATGTCTGGTTGAGGGCGTTGTATTGTTTCGGTCAGCGTGGCCGTTGTCGCCGCTTTCCGTGGGGCGACGAAACGCTTGCTCGCACTGTGTGTTTTGGGGGCGGAGATTTCCTTCTGTGCTGCCCCCACTGCTGCGTGTGGGCCGCCACACATTCCCGTTCCATCTGGTGTGGGCTGCCCGTCCGCGCCTGCTGCGTGCGCTTTCTGACGCATGCGCGCCCTCCTCTGTTGCTGCGGAGCCACAGCTGCTGCATCTGTGACCGTCTGCTGTGACAGCTCTGCGTCAGCGACAAAGCCCGCCCGGCCCTCAGAGGGGTGAGTGTTCAGGCGCGGGCGTCGGTTACAGCGCCCCACCAGATGGCTTGTCACAACC
The DNA here is from genome assembly GCF_023897955.1 of Schistocerca gregaria. Classification (NCBI taxonomy): domain Eukaryota; kingdom Metazoa; phylum Arthropoda; class Insecta; order Orthoptera; family Acrididae; genus Schistocerca; species Schistocerca gregaria. The sequence continues at coordinate 515,565,679 of NC_064925.1, read as the reverse complement.
TGCCTGGGACGTGGAGCGGGCCGCCGTCTTCTTTGGCGCCCCTTTCGGGTATTCCACGGTAGCGAGCTATTCGTCACGCATTTTCCAACACAGTTGGCCTACGTCGGCCCCTTCTCCTCGATTTTGAAGGCCGCCAGCGCACTTCACGCAAGCGTCAGACATCGAGTAGTGGCGTGCTACGTGCCCAGTGCTCCGACATACGAAGAATTCCAATGACCCTCGTCGCGACCTCAGGTGCTCCACGGTGACCGCCGTCTTAGCCACTAGGGCGAGTCCTAACAACTTCTGATTTTCGGAGTTGCCGTGGCGACGGCCGAAAGGAGAGGAGCATCTTTGCTTGAGTTCACGGGGTTCATACGCACCATGTTGAGCACCCTGAACCCAAGGTGATCAGACCACATTGCCAGCATGAAACTGGACACAGCGTCTATCAGGTTGTCTAGACTCGTTGCGTAAGGGTAAAAACGGCCTCTGATATGCGGCCTGTTCACTCGTCACGTCTTTGCAGCTGCGGAGGTTGAGTCGCACCAGTTCCTTTCTCGGTGATTTCACAGTGAACTTTACAGTGTGAAACCCGTTGCAGGAATTGACGGTAGTAATGAAACTTCCTGGCAGATTAAAACTGTGTGCCAGACCGACACACGAACTCGGGACCTTTGACTTTCGCGGGCAAGCGCTCTACCATCTGAGCTACTTAAGCACGACTCACGCCCCGTCCTCAAAGCTCTACTTCTGCCATTATCTCGTCTCCTAGGCAAAGGTCCCGAGTTCGAGTCTCTGTCTGGCACATAGTTTTAATCTGCCAGGAACTTTCATATCAGCGCACACTCCACTGCAGAGAGAAAATCTCATTCTGGACGGTAATGATGTCACTTGGATAATGAAAGGTCCTGCTTGGCAGATCATGGGCCGAGGGTGCTTGTGCCAAGATCTTCATCTGCAGTGGCGTCTGACGTGCCAGCAACGTCTTCTTCGTCTAAGACTGTGATTATGCCGCCAGAGCCACTGAACTACGAGGCTATCTGAGTCAGGTGTATGTGCTTGATTTACTTGGCTCGTTACAGGTGTAGGCCAGCCTCACATGTCAACCACAGCCTTACTCTAGGTCCCCTAGCAGGCACGGGGAATTCTGGCAGCTGGTTTCTCTTTCATTCCCCATACTCAGGGATCATATTTGATTGTCATTTGCAGCGTTCTTGACGCTCCTTGTCTAGGTTGAGTACTTTCTTCTGCCTCTCCCAGTGTTGTTTCAGTAGCTCACATTCAGGTGGCTCTGCCTGGAAACAGAATATGAGGCTCTCCTTCTTGCTATATTTGTTGAGAAGCAAATTCTTAGTCTGCCATTTCCAATGTTCAGTCACTTCATTCTGCCAGGGATCGTTGTCAAACTCCTACGTAATAGCTTTGCTGCTGCTAGGAAGAGTTTTGTAGTGGACTCAGGCCAGCTGCAGCTTCCTGCAGCATGAACTCCCATCTCTTTCTGTTTGGTAGCCTGTGACATCACTGGGGGTCATCACAGTTGGGGGTTGGGGCAATAGGGGATGCAGAGATCGCGGATTGGTTTGCCAATGGAATTCCATCAAACTTCTTTGCGAAGTCACATGAAAAAACATCACCACAAAAATGTTAAAAAATACATGTATTTTCATGTAATGCAAATAGTAGTCAACCCTCCCTTTTGTGACTGACATTTGAGAAGATACATGGAATATGAACTTTGGGGCTGTCTGCTTACATATTAGACTGATACCACAGTCCGGAACAACTGCCTGCAGTAAGTATGGCTGCATCACAGTGGCACCAACATCTGGGGTAAAATCTGTACCGAAAATTATAGATAATAATCTTCAAAGATTACATATTCAGGGAAGAAAAGGCATATTTCAGTTTTGAGGTTTAAAGTTACTGCAGTGGATCATTTCTTCGCTGTATTCATCAGGCAACCTCTTACGGTGAAGTCCGGTGACAGTTGTCAGTGCCACTGTGACTGCATTTCTCATATTGCTCTGCCATTTGACAGCATAGACAACACCTCCTTTGACTTATCTGACTCTGACAATAGCACATAATGAGAATTACCCATCCCCTGTTAGTCTGAGTGTCGCAGAACACATGAACATTAGCAAAGCTGCAGTCAGATACCGATAAGAGGTTTCGATGACACGTTCTTCTTTTGTGTACATATCTGCATTCCAGATTCCCACACACAGAATTATGTATGTAAATGATTAAAACCACACCAAAGTACTAACAACTGGGTGGCCAGTGGTACCCATACTCCATGTGAAAATGAACTGAACACACATTTCCATTGTTAATCCAACAGTAGGCACTGCTGCTATCAACATGAACATAAAAACATAAAACATAGTCCTGGGATAAAAGTGCATGCATCATCTTAATTATTACATATTACAGCTACTCTTCTTGTAGCTGCGAGTCACTCCTATGAAGATTTTAAAATTACCACAACATTTTTGCATCTTCGCTGTCTAAAACAATTCCAGAGACACGCAAAGCACTTTATGATGCACTCCAGCTATCATCTGTTCCCTTGTTGACTTTTATCACTGTCTTCCTGGTCAGTAAAATTTTCATGATCTTGACAGTCAGGAAGTAACTTCTCCACACTCACCGAATCATAATACTGTTTATATTGATGTATTCTGTACTTCCTGGTTCACAGTAAATCTTCGTACCACAAAGTTGGTACAGAAATACCACTGACAGATCAACCACCACACTTACTTTCGAAAACTTTCCTCCTTTTCTTTCCCGACTGGGGAACCTATGCCTTGTACTTTTAAACAAACTCACTGCTCGCTTCTAGAAAAGTTTAATCAGAAGATATTTCCTCTGAAGCCAAGACCACTAAATATTCATTATTTTATGATAATCGGTTTCAGCAGAACTTTGAGGTCATCAACCGATCTTTGGTAATTTGAAGTGCGTACATATTGACCTCATAGTGGGAACACATTCCTCTCTTAATACAGCATAAGCACATTGGTTTGTCAGTAACAAAAAAACGAAAATATGAAATACACATTGCAACAAAGGTGTCACTCGAGTGAAATTGCATATACATTTTACACCTACGCCATTTCACTTCAGTGAACACATCTGGCACAATGTGTATTGTATGTTTACATCTTAGTATCGCTAACAAATCAATGTGCTTATTTTGTATTACAAACAGAATGCGATTCCACTACATGGGTGCCATGTACAACTTTTTAATTTCTGAGGATCAGACGATGAGAAGAAACATCTGTTGAAACTGGTCATTGTTGGCTTTGAACCATTAAATCAACAGATTGCTCCCATCATGTAACATGTCTGACATGCATCTAGAGAAATGCAACCACCTTGACATAGGCCTCAGTCTTAGAACTTTTATTTAGGTCCTCTTTGGATTTTGCTTCCCACAGACACTGTCACTCTTTGTATATATTTATGTACTCACAAAGTCCTTGGTCCAGCAATGGGAATCCAACATGATTGCTTTGTCTATGCCTGAATGCACAGACGGACATTGTACGGTGCTCCACATTCACCTCCTTCAAGAAGTCCAGGCATTCTTGCAAGCTCATCTACATGTTAGGTGTGTGTGTGTGTGTGTGTGTGTGTGTGTGTGTGTGTGTGTGTGTGTGTGTGTGTGTGAAAGATTCCATGAAAGTGTGGGTTACCTCAAGCACGTAAGTCTATGGGCATTTAACACCCTCTTGCTCTAAAATGAAAATATGTCTTAAAACATGTGTCATGCCGCTCAGTCCTCGCACCTGTCTGGCAGATGCACCAGGTACCACAAATATTGCCCACAGCATACTGTCCTAGCGTGATACTTCTTGCAGGTTATATACCAGTGCAGGACAGCAACTGGCTTACCAGAATGTCATTGTCATTATGCAATCTCTGTATGGTAACACGCAAAAGGTGTAAGAATGTTTGGGTAGTTGGCAGTTGCATTTAAATGGGGTACTGGAAACCCTTCACAGTGCCCGGCTAGTGGCACTGCACAATCCAGATGATAAGTTTGTGTCAGCCTTAGTGATGACACTGCCATTTGACGTCTATGTCTTACACAAGAAGCTCTTCGTAAACTACCGATCGCCCTCCTAGCACTGCATTTCATAGACAATCCATTGTTTGTACCACACATTCACAAAATTAGTGGCCATGATGGTCTAGTGGGTAGAGCGCTAGATTTTAGTACTGGAAGTTATAGGTAGGAGTGAGAATTTTTACTCATTTCAGTCCCTCCAGAACAGCTGCATGTCCGCTCAGCCCTGAAATGACAGTGAAGAAAGGCTGTACTCTATGTGCTACCAGGCAACTAGCCTGGTAACATGATTCTGCCACAGGCACTGCCTTTTAGCTTTACATCAATTGCATAACCAGTCTGCGGAAAGAACTGTGTACGAATGCTTCAGTCTCTCACCCAGTTGGCACCTACACTAGTTCAATGGAATGACAACATTTGACCATAGCCCAGGTTTTTATAGCTACACCTCTGCAACTTCATAATTACTAAAACATGAGAAACAGATTCAACGTGGACTTATGACACAGTAATTACCTTAGTAAATGAAATACTGGCACACAGTCTCAGTTGGCGAGGAACCTTTCAGTATTTACTACGATGTATACACTTTATCTAAAATGTTCCTACAATTATTTGAAAACATTCAATAGGACTAAAATCAATGCGTGATGACAATGCTCTTCAAAACACTACATAATAGGGCACTGTACATCAGTGAAATACCACTTTGGTCTTCAAAAGTGTGTGTGTGTGTGTGTGTGTGTGTGTGTGTGTGTGTGTGTGTGTGTGTGAGAGAGAGAGAGAGAGAGAGAGAGAGAGAGAGAGAGAGAGAGAGAGAGAGAGAGAGAGAGAGAGAGAGAGAGAAAGAGAGAGAGAGAGGGGGGGGGGGGGAATATATATCACCACATTTCCTTACTTGTGGGAAAATAGGCACAAAGAAATGATACCTCAATCATAAAAAAAATTGATGCAAAGAGGAGAAAAAACTGCTAAGGCAGAGTGTCAAACTCTCTCCAACTTTTTTCCTTTTACAGTGCACTGCATCACAAACAGCACATGATAATTTCTTGATGTAGTAGTGGACAACAAACATATTTTGTAACTGTCTTACAAACTCATTACTCTTGTTGCATGGAAGTTTGAAGACGTTTAAAATACATGAGAGTATAAAACTTATCCTTAATTCTGCTGGTATCCATAGCAAAAAAGTTGAAAGATTTCAGTTTATCTTCATGAGGATACCAGCTGAGCTGTGTGCTATGATAAAAAATAACAAAAAAATTAACATGTTGTTATTAAAATAACCTACTCATTTACAAATGGAATTCTCTCTCTCTCTCTCACACACACAGACACAGTAATAGAAAATAACTGTTCCTATAATTATTCGTTACTGATACTGTGTGATATTTACATTTATGGTACTTTGCAAGGAAGAGCGTACATGCTCTGCAGGATTCAACTTCATAACAACAGCTGCCTTCTTGTTACACCATGCCGTAACTTCTCCAATTCAAGTTTTTCCCCCTGAAAGAAATCAAGTCCTTACCTGAGTCCCTAGAGACTTAAGTGTTGTGAACCATGACATCCCAATACACAGTCATTTTATCTTTTATGCATTGTGGTATGTGTTTTTGGTGACAAATTATTATTTAAACCCTGAATGCTTGAAACAGTATTGCACTGTATGATGTAGTAACACACAACATAACTGAGCAGTAGGATTATATGAAAGTATTAAAAAAAAGTGTAGCTTATGGAAATTTGTATCTGGCTAGTATAATTATCTCAAACCCAATTGTAAAAAAATTGAGAGAAAAATAAATATATCAGAAAGTTTGTGTGTGTGTGTGTGTGTGTGTGTGTGTGTGTGTGTGTTTGTGTGTGTGTTCATATCCTAATTTTATTCTGTTGTCTGCCAAAAATGATTTCGTTCAAAAACAAGTGTATATAGCAGGTTCAAATACATACATAAACAAATGACTTACAAGTTGAACGTTCAGTAAATACTAAATTTAGAAAAATAATTAAAAATATATTTCATTAATACTCTATCATTTGTACATCTTCACTGAGCTAGAAGAACAAGCATTTATGGAGTATAAGGAACTTGGTCCCACATATCCCTTTAAAAACATTCACTGCAGCATCACCCATATGAATTTTCTTGCCGAATCTTCTGAACTGATATCCATGCAGCTGGAAAGCAGAATGTTACTGATTAGTTAATCACTATCAGGAAGATTACAGTACAAATTCATCCACACAAATAAACTTCTTAACTTATACATCATCAAAACCAGAAGTCAAGAGAGAGAACTTACATATCACAGCCTTTTCAAAATTATTTACAAGTCAGGCAACGACAAATATTTGAACTGTTAATTTATCTGTAACATTGGCTATCAAAATTCACTTACTACAAAAGACTTTACAGGGTCAAACGTGAACACATTTGCCAATAAACAAACATAAATACAAAAGAGAGACATAAAGTCAGTGCTAATTGATTTTAGGCAGGGATAACAAGAATAATACTAGTAACTATCAACATTTTGGGGCCCTTTGTACTTGCTCTTAATGAACAGAAGTAACTTATTTCTCACTTCACTTGTGTTAATAATCTACTTCCATCCCAAAATACGCTTAATTATACATCACAAATTATCTACAAATACAGATATTATATTCAAAATCTATAGTCATTTTATATCAGTCATTAAAATGAGATCAATACCTGCAACTCAATATTTATAGCTGTGGGTGATGTAAATCTGATTACTTAAATCCACAAACACATGTGGAGAACACTGGGTGTTTTCTGTAGCTAAGGGCGGAAGTCACAAGATAACCTAACAACTTTCAGAGTAAATATGATTTTAGGCTGAGAGTGTGTAAAGCAATTATACTGAAATGTTAGTGAGATCTATATTAATTTAAATGATTTATTTTAATGCTGGTGAAACATATATTGTTAGATGCTCCTCTGCTAACTATAAATTCATAACACTGAATTTTAAAACAACATTAAACATGAATTTACCTTTATTTTACTGGTATATTACAATTATATTATTAGACTACCTGAACTCATTTGAGTAACTGATCTCTTTAAGAAGTTAACATTTTATTTCATTCTATGTATTCTTTAAAATGTTTAGAATTGTTTTATATGAGATGAATGGAAAGGAATTTATAATTAGCATTTTCAATAGACATAACTAATCCCAAATCAGTAAAGAATTGCAACATCATTAGTTATTATGACTTATTTATGCTTGTGAGTGTTTGTGGTCATACTTAATTAAGTTTCATTATTCGTCAGCGAAGAAGGAGCATAACTTTCTCTTTACATGTCTGCGATGTTTAGTTATAAATTCATTTTGGTAATGCACAAACAGTAAACAATATATTTTAGCAGTGCCTTACGCTCCAGTTAACACAGACGAAAATCTACAACTTAAAGAAGTAGCCACAAACAAAATCTCACCGACATTCTAATAAATCATAATACATATCTATATTTTTAAATTATATATTTAAATAAATTATTTACCTGTTTTGCAACTTTTCTCCAGAGGTGATGCTCCATTGTTACTCAGACATGTCGTTTGATTTATGATTTATTTTTCGAATTTTCAACTTGTGAATTTATAGTTACTGAGTTATACTTTTTACTTGGAATTTGCTTGAGGTTTCTCTAAAATTGCACTTAAGAGCATATTAGATCTCAAATTAAACATGAAGAACGCAACAAACAAGAAACTATAGACGATTTCTAAAAGGACACTGGATACCTTACTGCATACACTGAAATAAATGATTTCTGGAATTTTGTGTGTGTAAAAACGCAGTGTTCTGCACTCCTTTTGAGCACCTGACATCAGTTATTGTCGCTTTTAAATAAATGTTTGTGTTTTAAGAAAAGACAGAAGCTGATTTCATAAATTTTAATTATGGAAGATTTCAAAATCTTCATTGAAAAAACATACAATTTTAACCATAACTTTTACATCTAATGAAAACTGCTCATGTAATATTTTTGTGTTTCTTTTACAAGTTTATATTTTAATGCTACGTGTAACATCCTTTTTAAACATTTCACAAAACTACTAACAACATTACTTTAAAGAAATTAATTTAAGATTATTGAAAGAAAAATAAAACTAAATTAGAACATTTTAAATGCTTCTTTTATAATGTACTACACACCACTAACTTTTAAAGGCTATTAAAAAGTTCTTGTCCAAGAACACCACTTGGCTCCAAACATACCACATGTTCCATTATCCTGCAAACATGACCATAGATGACTCAGCCTTTTTACTTATCAGACACTAATTATCTTTAATTACAGTATGATTTCTGAGATTTAAAATATCTAAAACATTTCAGAAGCTAAGGAGAATACACTACAGTATTTTGCATCACACACAAAAATTCAAGACTTAGGCTGCTTTGTCGTATGGACAATAAAGTAATAAGGACACCAGTCATAACAATTTATTCACTGCCCTTTAGGTAAAGGCTTTCCGTCTACGCAGATATCTACTTTAGTGATTAAAAATTCTTTCCTGCCCCTTTTTAGTCATCAATATTGACAGCCTCAAAACATTTGGGGTTATATTTACAATGTTTGTTTTAGATACAGTTTTCAAGTCATTTGCACAAATTCTAAATTATTGAATTACTGGATAGGTATTTCAGATGATCTGCTTGTAAAAATATATTGCAGCAACCTGAGCTACATACTGTGCGATTTAGGCCTACTTTAAATAAAAATCATTCACAAATGTATTTAATTCTTCAATAAAATCAGTACACATGAAAATATATTTATATATATTTCATTTGAACAATGTTTCCTAGACAACGGGCTTCTCAGAAAATTTAAATAGTGAGATGTGAAGTAGCTAAATCTACACATTTTGATATCAACAGATTATTCGTAAGAATAAAGCCCAAGAGTGGGTTAATATAGATTGGACCACTTTAGTAATACCAATTCAGTCAAGACACCATCAGCCACAAACCGAAATATAGGTACCATGGCAAACATTTAGTGCCACACGTGTTCTGATTGTCATCCCATTGAATGCTACTTTCAAACAACTGCTGTGAAGTAACCCTGTATCCAATGGTATTTCAACCAGATTCTTTCAAGAACACACATAAAATCCCACAATAGTTTCCATTCCAAATTCTTAGTACACACCACTGGCCACAAAAATGCGATATATACATATAATTGTATGTAAGTTCTGTAGTTGTGTGAAGCACGTGAAACCAAATCTGAAAGTAAACGCTGTCCACAAAAGTATAGAATTTACATTGGCTTTTACATGATGTCTGATTTAGAAACGAAAAGATTACAGCACTACCATAAAATACTAGTAGTATTTTAGGTCTATCATAATATGAAGAAAATTACTAAATACTGGTTGACTTCAACTAACACATGTTACAGTAAATGTGACAAGAATACTATGTTTACTTCTAATATTCAGTACTGTGAATTGTATATGTGCTTCGACAAAACTAATTCCCACTGCCGATGCTCACAAAACAATTACAGTCAAGTGTTGCACATTAAACACATTTATAAACATCTACATATTTCATGCAGTACCATACACCATCTACACTAGGAGCTATAAGTGTTTTAGCCCAGTACAATGAGAAAACAAAAAACTAAAATTTGCAAAATTTTAGTTCAAAATGATTATAAATAGATGTGTCACATTTTTAATTCTGATCCAGCCTTGTCGAATACAGGAGGACGGAGTAGCTAGGGTGAGATATAAGTGTACTAAAATTTATGCTGAGCCACATTCTCTATTGTGAAACAACTCCGTGTAGTGTACTAGTGGAATAATCTATCCCAGTACAACCTGTCACATAAATGTTTTATTTGAGTCTATTGCCCATATTCTGACATGTAACTGCACACTTCATTAACATACAAAATTTACAGCTCAAATAAAATTTTAGCTTTTCCTCTCACACTACAGTGTGTGAAATAATATTCTGAATTTTGGTATTATCAACATGAATGATGTCAATATGGGAGATAAAAGAATGAAACATTACACACCATTTTGCAAGAATAGAGCTACTAATTAATTTAAGGAATATCAATTGTATGTTAATGTCCTGGTTCAAACAGAATTTTTATGTCAGAACACGAGAGATAGTCAAAATGTGAAGCACATATACAATGGAAAAACATTTATGCGACTCTTCACGTTCATCTAAATAAATGAATGAATGAATGAATGTCGAACCAATCGATACTAATGCAAAGGATAGACTAAATACATCTGTCGTTAACCTGTTTTAACGATTAACACCAAATTACTGTATATGGTGTAGACATCCCTATTCTTCTTGTCCAAAGAATAGGACTAGATTAATGTTTTTTTTCTTAAACTCGAATTGACACGAAGCTTCGCTCCACTTTTCTATCTTCTCTGGTGAGAGCGAGCGTCTGTAATTGGTACAGTATCCGTGTTTTGGTTATGGAGTCAGTAGGCGGCCCGCGCTAGGCTATACTGGTTAGGCAATGCTGCGGCACTCACTGGCAGCGCCGGCCTCTGCTACTGGGTCGGATGCCGCTGCCGCTGCTGCAGGTGGTGGCTGTGGTGGTGCAGGTGCAGCAGCTGCTGTTGCTGCTGCTGGTGGACATGCTGGTGGTGGTGGTGATGGTGGTGGTGATGGTGGGGGCGGGCCGCCGCCGCCGCTGCCGCCGCCGCAGCAGCCGCCGCTGCCGTCGCGCTCATTACTTGGCTGGGCGCGCATACGGAGTGGGGCGGTAGCGCGGCCGGTCCGTGCTCACCCCGGCCACAGTGCTGCTCTTGAAGGCCTTCCAGCGGCTGGCGGAGTCGTCTGCGAACAAGAGGTGGCAAGGAGACGGGGGAACCGGGTGCGGAGCCTATCTTTGAACTCGAGAAACTGAGGGCACTACAAACGGGAACAACTTCCCGATGCCTCAAGTAAGCACACTGGTAAAAAGTCACCCCAGGGAGACATCAGACTAATACATTGTGACACTGTCTCTAGCCTTTTTAATGGACTCAGTTCAGAAAGGGAGATAGTCCACAAGGTTCTACACGCATGACACACACAGCTGAAGCCATCCACTGACGATTACATTCCATACAGCGACCAAATTGCGGCGCTATTCGTACCTACGTTTCACCCACTGCTCGACAGTCCCACCCATTTTCTAAGGGATTAATGCCGGATGATTTAGTGGACCAGTGGAGATGTGTTAGGACGCCTGAATTTACATCATTTACATCGAACCAGGAAGATCACGGCTGATGTCATCCTGGAAAACGGAACTGTCCACAGAAAACAGATCATGAATATTCAGAAGAAATTCCAATACTTAGTAACCGAGAATTTTGAACCAAATGGTTTATGCTGAAGACTGATGGTGGTCCAAGTCATGGTACGAAAAACTCCCTAAGACATTAACGAATTGCTTCTGTCCTGAAATATACACTCCACACACTACGGATTAAATGCTTCAGTGGGTCGTCGGTGCAATCGTAGCATTGCATCATTTAAAATAATGCGAAATCACGACTTGACAGACCACACTACATGCCTCCAGTCACTTACTGTCCAGTTTCTGTGTTGTTTGGCCCCCTGAAGAAGTAAGAATTATGTGCCGCTACGATAAAGGGCCTTTTGCGAGGTACCAGACTCCAATTATTTCCACTGCACGCACTTCCGTTCGCAATGCTAGCTCGGAAACTGGTTACGTTGGACCTACACCCACTGACAGCATCAATTCCTGTCAGACTTGAAATCTATTGACATTGACAAAAGGTGAAACTTGTGTCTCGTTTCTGCCGGTTTGGATATTTTTACATCCCCCGTTCTTATTCTGCGTTACATGGCTGCAAGTGGTAGCCATTCCTTACAGAACGTTGGGCAATCAGCGCTAATGTGACGATATGTGGAACTTGCTTCACAGAGTGGTCAGGCCCACATGCAAATACAATGGCTTCTTTCTGACATTCAGTCACGTCTCCACGGCGGAGGGTCACATCACCGTCTAGTGCCAGTTCCACACCATCTGCAGAGCTCCAAAGCGACCAATATGCTCTTTTAAGGGTGGACTTTATATTTTATTCATTGACATTGTGTTGAAGAGTACTTCCGCGCTCATCCAAGGTGAAATGATTTTGACAGGAACGTTTTCTGACGCTGTCGCTGTCAGCTATTACATCCGTTAGTATCTTTATTTTCAGGCCGTAGATGACGACTGTTGGCGGAAGATTCAAGCTGCACACTGATTATCGTGGCGGAAAACAAATGGGCACCTACTAAGTATCAGTATTTTTTTTTAGTAAGTCGGTGAAATTATACTGTAAAGAGAACTGTCGAATCAAAAGGTGCTGAGCGCAAATCAGCTTCATACTTCTCATGCTGCGTTGTCCACCGTAGAGGTTTTATTTTAGCACTATCAGCCGTGGATCACAGTTCTTCCTCGGTTTACCTCTGGAGTCAGTAAATTACCATTGTTGTAAATGCGGGCAGCGCCCTGCTTAACATAGATCCAGGAAAAGAAACGGCTGCATTTAGTGCCTTAATCGTGTATGGCACCAACATTGTATTTTTAAGAGTATTCTTTCTGAAATAAACACAGGAAGAAGCTTGACCAACGCAGTCTGCCTCCGTGGCCTGGGGGCACCGTCGTTTGCTCATGAAGAGATGGTACCCGCCTCTGGCGTAGATGTGCCTTTACGGAAAATAAAATGGAACGTAAGGAAATCGGCGTCAATTAGTAACACTTTGTATGATGACCGTATTTAGAAATAACTAGATTGCGACACTGATTTACTAGTTGTGACAAATGCGCCACATGCAAATAAAATTTTAAAAAAGGAAAATTACAAAGAGGAGTAAGACTGGACGCAGATAACGTTGAAACAACGTCGATTAGCGAGGACGATGTAGAGAAGTAACAAACCACTGTTAGAAGCCTTCGTATTCGAGAGGCCCTACCACAGCCTATTTTCCACCGCCATTCCGCTGATGCTCTCGAGTTATCGACAGATACGCGCTGGCTCCGCACATTGACAATATTTCTATCGAGGTATTCCACTAACAGTATATAACAACGCGAGAATATGATGACCAGGTGCTTCGTCACACAGTTTCAATACCGCGCATGCTCCGCAGCTAAGTGTGAAAGTTGTGCAAGTCTTCCCAAAAATCTTTTATAAAAAGGGAGGCGGGGAATGTCCAAAATACTAAGGCCAAGGGTGCCAGTAAAGCGGAAGACCTACCCCGTTGCCCGTAATTTACATGGTAAGCGTTACGGCGGCGTTCTTAGCGTCCATACTTAAAATGTTTCTCTTTGCTTTCTACAAAAATTTCAAAGCAAATCTTGACAAGCTTCGTGTCGCTACGCTCATTCTTTGAAAAGTTTCACCTGCCGACATGAAAGAAAATCCCTCCATTACAATGAGAATAATGGTTGAAATGGCTCTGAGCCCTATGGGACTTAAGTTCTGAGGTCATCAGTCCCCTAGAACTTAGAACTACTTAAACCTAACTAACCTAAGGACACCACACACATCCATGCCCGGGGCAGGATCAGAACCTGCGACCGTAGCGGTCGCGTGGTTCCAGACTGTAGCGCCTAGAACCGCTCGGCCACTCGGGCCAGCAATGATCATAATGCCCTGGAAACCTCTGTAGAGGAAAAAGTTACAAGTATTAATCACATAAGATGAAATTTCATTTCCCTATCACTTTTCGGAAACTTGTATCGGTGTCTGGAGGTTAATGAACCTCGTATACATCAAGTGACTACTGATCTCATTGATTCTTGAAGAAATTGTTTTCAGCCTTTTCCAGTGTGTAAAAGAACACTGTTTTTCCCCTAATATCGACATGTGGAAAAATTTGAGGAAACAATAATTTATTGTATCTAATCGCTTTCAGTGTAGCCATTATTAACTGCGTGAAAATTGCTTACCTTGTCTGAAATTCGGGGACATGGTATCCTGCTGTACGAACTATTTGGCGGCTAACTGGTCTTTAGCTCGAGCCTGCGCGTTTCAGAGCCTGCGCGTTTCAGAGCCTAGTAAACCGATATGCCATTTCACAACGACCCCAATCTTTCGATAACAGTACTTTTTTTTTTTTTAATGAGTTTATGAAACTTGATACACATGGATGGGTGTAAAACTAAATCCTATCTGTCGCAATTATTCTATCTTGGGTATACATGGATATCTAAAACACAGTTTTGGGATCAAAATCTAATTTCATCAGCCCCTGATCCTCTCCATGACGGAAATTATGGAACAATTTTCACATAATGAAAGTAGTAATCATGATGGCAGTTTTAGTAAGTGGATAATTATTAGAACACAACTACCGCCCAAGCTGTGGATCGGAACTCAGCCATGCCGCAGAAACACAGCGCTGGAATTCGCAGCAACACTATCACGCGAAGACATTCCTTACGTAAAAGACTGCGTCCTTGACTATTACACTATCATTCAATCCACTGTGGTGATATGACGGCAAAAATACTACCACTGCTGCTAAAACAAACTTCTTGCAGTGACGCTTGGGAAAGGAGCAAAGCCACGAGGTGATGTGAGTTGTAAGGTCAAGAATGCGTGTATTACAGGAAGTTGTTAAGCAGTAGGTGAATGATGTCACATAGTTTTGTCCAGTAGACGAACTGTCTCCAAGATGGGGAAACCAATTTACGACTTCCATATTAGAGGGACGCAGAGTCCACAATTCGGTTACAAGAAAGTAAATTCAATTCACACGTTATCCAAATTTCACACATTTTTGAGACCATGGCAATCTGTCTGAAATGTTGTTCTCTTGTTTTTACCAAGGGCGTAACTTGAGATGAATGTCTTTTTCACTTTAACAACTTTGATTTGCATTCCCGTAGACACAGGAAAAGAATGTTTAGTGTGTGTGTGTGGGGGGGGGGGAGGGGGGGGGCGTTGGGGTTGGTTTTAGGGAAGGAGACCAGACAGCGAGGTCAACGGTCTCATCGGATTAGGGAAGGACGGGGAAGGAATTCGGCCGTGCCCTTTGAAAGGAACCATCCCGGCATTTGCCTGGAGCGATTTAGGGAAATCACGGAAAACCTAAATCAGGATGGTCGGACGCGGGATTGAACCGTCGTCCTTCTGAATGCGAGGAACTGGACGTCACGGTTAGCAAGCTAATTCTGAGAAAACTTGTCTTATCTACGGAATTTTGTTAAGAATCGTGACAAAATAAACACGTCATGTGCGCGAACGAGACGACGAAGTTTCAAAAAATGCACACTACATTATAACTTTGAGAAAAACAGACGGGTGGATTCGCATGCGAATAAATGTTGTATAAGTGTGAAAACTGTATTACCAAATCAAAGTGCAAAGTGTATGCTTAATTACTGTTAGCTGGCCCCCTCGTCCGGTCTGTCGGTTTCTGAAACTGTGATATCACGCGTATCCACACCATCCACAATGGAAACCGAAATCACTGTTTACAGTTTCCGTATGTCTTTTTGCGAAACCGGAAATTGCGTTCGATCAAACGGAACAACAAATGTGATGTCTATTTCTGTTACGGAAAATGCAGCTTCGTACCTACGTAACTGTGGAGTTGCTTTAGAAACTGAAATGCTGTCTATGAGCATTCTAAGACAGCCTCTTAACCCAAAACAAAATTTTCACTGCTTGCCAATGAAATGAAATTTCCTCGCGAATAAGAACAACCAGTCGGACCAGAAATGAGAAACCAAATCCGTCATAAGGAGTGGAGAGAAATTCCCCACAAAAGGTGAACGTCAGGCTTCGAGTGCCTGCCCAGAACAGTCTTGACCTGTCACACATCTGGATGACTTGATTCACCACAGTTTTATTTGCAAGCAAATCGTCTCCAAATTTTCTACAGAGGTGTGTCTGTCACTATCAAACGTTACTACTATCGGTGTGATGCTTTCCTTCATTATCATCACTTTCATAACCCCATGTCTCCATGTGGGAAGAGAATGGCAACAGTCACGATGCTCGTCATCTGCATCAAATATTTTACTCTATTTAAACACAGTGTGTTTTTTAATTCGATTAAGTTATTATGAGTTAAACAGGTTTGACGAATACGAGATAGAAATATGAAGACTACAGTAGTCGCCACCACGTTATTCGTCGCGTTCTTGTCAATGACGGTAGTACCGTAATTAGGACGGCGCCAAACGATGTCCGTTACATTGGTGGACTTTCGGCAGCCTGCCCCCCACAAAAAGACGACATGTCAGGGTACTGAACATGTGTGTTTCGCCACTAGGGTTTGTACTACTTGGTTGGTCACAAGGAAAGCTGGAGCTGACTCTGGACGGTTCGGCTGTTGTTATTGTTGATAAATGATCAGAATGAAGTAAGCAAGCCTTGATTCACAGGGAGGATAAAGAAGCTAGAAGCTATACAGGGTAGGACAAAAGTGCCAGGTGAGATTTTGAGATCATAAATGGTGATATTGAAGGTACGTTGTAGGCCGCAGTGTGTTTTGATAGGAAGGGAAGTGACGGTTCTGTCTGTATGAATGCGATAGCGGCCTATATTTGGAGACATTGGGAGTTAGCAGTGAACTAGGTTTGCACCACCTGCAGATGCTATCTACCTTCTTTGCAGGCACCCTTGGTGCCTTGCCTCCCATATTTCTTCACTTACTGTTACTTTAAGTCCAAAGAAGAACAGTAAGATTCTATGATGTGACCACTCACTTCCATTCAAAAAATATTTTCTTATCCGGGCACTGTGAGAACCTGCCTGTGATTACTTCGTAGTTGCATGCGATTTCTTCGCAGATCTAACAAATTCCGTCGCACAGGACACAACGGAACTTAAAGAGTAGCAGCACCTGCCGTACTTTCTAAAAGAAAGAATAAATGAAGGAAAGACTTATCATGCAAGAAAGAGAACGGCAATGATAAGAACTGCTGGGAAAGACATGCTCGTAAAAATATTCAGCAGCTAACACATATAAATGACAAAATATCTACGCAATGTTTCATGCGCTGCAACATTCAAAACAACCGTCTACCAACTTCCTGGTCGCAAACTCCGAAGAGTCAAATTCCCAGCACCAGCCTTCTTTCGTGATGAGGGTAGTTTTATAATGAAAGAGAAGTAAGATGTGTAGGAAAACAAATATTGTATAAACAAACTTTATGCCTATGCTTTGAAATGAATTTTATACATGCAAACAGAGAAATTTAACTTTACTACTGTATGACATTCAACTAAAAGGATTGCAATTCACAGTAAAACGACTAATAAATTTAAAACAGTAATAAAATGCATGCTAATAAATAGTACCGTACTGGTAACAAACTTTGGTGACAATGTTTCTGGCTATCACAAACTACATAGCCTGAATTCTGAGAAAAGTTTTTCAAATTTAGACTGGATACCACTGATTATTATTCATGTCAGACTCATGGCAATAGCATAAATGCCTGACAAATTTCACTCTTTAGTAAACGTTCTTCTTTTTCAACACCCGAAAGCAAATAAACCAGTAGAATTTAGTGCTTTTACAGAACTTTATTACAAAATTTTCTATACATGTCACCTCCATATTTTTCTTTAGGTTTATTTTCAGGTCTTTGCTCCTGGCAAGAGCGAAATATCTGGAACAACTGCATGTTTGAACACATCCTTTTCGACTTGGGGTCGGGGTAACCTCGGATCCGAAGAAGAAGACGTGTTTCTCTCGTGTCTAACACACCCTTGCGAAAGATGGACAATGATCAATTACGACATTTCTTTAACAGTGAATATTTGATACAAAATCAGGCGTATAATCAAGTGTGTTTGCATCTAAACAAACCGCAAAGCGTTTGCTCACAAAGTTATTGTTACGTCAAAGTGACACACTTAAGCACTCATACTATAGCACCGATATGCTTCAGCAGGTTCCAAAATCGGCGAACTACAAGTACTAGTGGGGATTTAAACCTGATCTCTTGAAAGAGGTAGCTGCAATGTCATCATCCTTCAGAGAAAAGTGAAATAATCCATAAGTTGGACCTATGGAAACTAAATGAAGTCTCATTGGAACACATTGCACTGACTGCGTTTCACATCTCTCTCTGCTATCCACGTTACTAATTCACTCTTTTTGTTCGTAGCGAAGGAATGATTAGGAATACATACATCCCACGGTAGACTGCATTCCTCTGCATATAACACACTTGATAATTTGGCTTTGATATATGTAGCGACTGACCTTTGATGCACTAACTCAGAATGGCCACTGGTGGTGCGCTGGGGCTATTTTAAAATCCGTTCTTAAAACTTTGCGTTCGTGCGAACTATGGCATCTGCTAGATTACTTGCACCAAAACATTAGATACCAGATCTATCTCTGACTACAGACACAATATTTCGTAATAATGCGAATCCACACACCACTAGAACAACAGTACAAGACTCACATTATTATGAATAAATCCTCCATGGATTTCACAATAAAAACGAGGCACTGCGTGGGGCACAGCAGAAAAAATACCTCAATGGACACCTTGATTTGTAGATTCCAAACGTGGAATAGGTACACGGCGCAAGTACTAGAAATTAGGAACATCGTAACTTGTGAATATTAGCGTGTTTTTGGCGCCTGCACCTGCTAGAAGAAGTAAATCGAGATGTTACTCCGGATAATACCGGGCAGAGGCCCCAGCAGACGAAACACTTCATGGATAGCTGAACAAAGAACAGAAAGACTAGCCACACGCACGCTGTAGAAAAGCCAGGACGGTCTGGGTGTTGGGTGGTTGGTTGATTTGTGGGACGCCTGCCACCGTGAAAGACTACGGGGATAAAAAGAAGCATCACACTTAATACGAGTTTCTTTAAGGATTTCATTTAGTGTAGAATCTATAAGTTTTGATTAATGCATTCTTCGCTCTTTGACAAAAGTGTATACTGGTAAAACTGTAAGTATTCTGTGTAACTAAAGCCTCTGTGTTCCAATCCGATGTTTTCAGGATCAAGTTTTATTTCAGATTTCAGGTCGGGCGACTATGCCACGCCGGCCGAGTAACTGTACGCTTAGAAACAGCGCAAGCCCAGCAATCTGCCGTGGTGCGGCTGTCAACTGCCATTCGTGGTAGCCGCGGCCGCGGCGGCTCCTATTCCCGGCGTGATGAATATACATGAAGTTGCGCGCCGCGCTACACGCCGGCCGTCAGATCGATAGTCGCGCAAGCACGGTCACCCGTCAGCGCGTGAGGCACTGCCACGTGGTCGCGCCGGGCCACAGTAACGAGACTATTGAGCAGGACGCCTGCCGCAACCACACGCAGCATGAAAAGGCCGTCGTTCCAGCATCTCGCGCAGCTTTTGGTGTCACTATGGCTGAATAAAAGTTTTGGATACAGCACCGTGCATCCGGTACTGGCCCGACAGACCGCGCCATTTGTGAAATTACATACGCCACAGCACATGTTGCTGATGCTTGTCAACGTGTCAGGCTGTTACTAGAGTCGTCCGTTTTGGGATAGCTAGAGCTGTCAATGCGGGATGCTATCTGAACATGTCGGCAATACAGATTAACATACATTTCTTCCTATCTACCATGTAAATACAGTGTGAGGTCAAAGACGCAAAATAACGACCACTCGCTGCTATCTAGGGTGGGCTGTGCGATATCGCAAGACAATGCAACAGTGCTAGGCAACATGCAACGTACATCTATGACAAAGCACCAACGTGACTATTTGCATTGCTAAGAAAACATTTTTTGTAACGTGTTAAGGGTTTTACTATCTCGCATTGTGTTCTTATACAGCGAAATGCTTCGTCAAAATCCACCAACTCAGTGGCAGTGCACGATCATTTACCTACAGACTTTGCTATCCGTCCCTGCGCAATCCCGTGCAAAACAACAAGCAGAAATTTTCTGACCATGGGAAGGAACGAATCAGTATTTGATTGGACTTGAATCGATTCCAATTTGAATACAGCTGCCAGTCATGAAAGCCATTTGGCTAGAACACAAATTCACTACAACAGCTCCTGCACAACGTTTTCCGTCAGGTGCAGAGAGTTCGTAGAATGGCACTGAGCTGGTCAACTTTTATGCAATTTATAAAACTGTCAGGACACATTCATTGAAAAATAGTTGCGCATTAATAATCCACGACAAATAGTTTTCCTGTTCGTAGGTTTTTGCACTGTCTACATAAGTAATCTACATGGTCTCTGAGTAGCCAATAATACTATCACGAAACTCCAAGGGCGCACCACAGCATAATTTACCTTATTACAACTGAGCAGCCAGGGTCAGATAGGCGTGGAAGCGATAACAATCCCGAAGCAGTGGCATCAGATCGTTAAGATATAGGCGACAGCAGAGATCTGAATAGCAATAAGGAAACTCATACTGCACAATGTGAGGTGTCAGTGACATAGCTTTAGAGCCTAATTGGGTAGCAGAACCCAAGCAGGAGTTTCCAAGCACTCGCTGAGTCTTCACTCCTAAATGCAGGAGAAAGCATCACTCAATTACATGATGCGCAAGTACATCTAAATCCCTTTTTTACGACCATCTTCCTTGGAACAGGAACACAGCGAGTAGTTTGGTTAACGTCCAAAGTACGGAACAACCCCAAACTCATGTCGACATTCACAAGGTTCGATCGAAGACACTTGCAAGTTCATAAGCGATGTAAATTTGCAGAAAGGAATTACGTGCGACGCTGATCTATGTAGTAATACATCGATGACGTCAGCCTAACAGAACCATCATTTTACAATATACGAGTGATAATGTGTATTAATGTGAGACCATGCAGTACTGAGACCGATTTTCACTAATGGTCCCAGTGAACAGATGGAGACACTGACCTGCGATAGCTCGGCTTACTAAAATCAGGGAGAGATATTTAGGAATAAGAAAGAAAGGTATAGGTTCCGTGCATTGGAGAGGTAATTGTGGGACTGCAACTGCATATACACTACCTGGTCAAAGTCTCCGGACACGTATTAGCGGACCACTTGAACGGTGTGTTCACCCTTTATGACTGCCTGAACTCTGCTGGGGACGTCTTCAATGAGGCGTCTGAATGTATGTGGAGGAATGGCAGTTCATTCTTTCTGAAGAGCGAAATCGGAGAAGGTAGTAATGTTGGATGCTGGAGTCTGGTGTGAAGTGGACGTTCCAACTCATCCCATCTGTATTCCAGTGAGTTCAAGCCGGGGTTCTACGCATGCCAGTCCATTTCTTTTTACCTCCCTGAATACCGTCACTCTGGTAGCTGGTAGCACTTTGGAACTCACCAATGATTCCTCCCGCTGATTTCATGCTCACTCTCTCACATCCTCCTCCGCAATGTTGACATTCCTTGTCCGTTCCTTCACACTTCAACTTCAAAATCGCATCACTACTAGTGACGTGAAGCCCACGTTCTGAGTCACTGAGATCTTTTGACCGACACATTCTGTTGTTACATCTTCGTTACGCACAATGCAAGAATGTCCGCTTGCTGTTACAATGGCGGGTCCGACTCGCGCAAACATCTGAGGTCATTTCCGCGTTATATACGGATGTGCGGGCGGGTACGTGTGATCCAAGTAGTTTAACATTCGGTGACAAAGTGATAGCGCTGGAGGCAGCTACACTGGAATATTGTGATGATTTGTAGTAGAAGGGGAAGGGGGAGGAATTATAAAGAAAAGGCTAAATACTGTTACGTTTAAGAATGTCACTATGATGCAGATACCAGTAGCATGAAAAATTCATAGAGTTTTGAGAGAACGTAAAAAATTTCATCGCCGTCGTCTTCTTTTCGATAATCAGGCTACTGACTGATCCGAAATCACCAACAGAATCATTCCCATCTTTTCCGAGGTCTTCCATTATCTCTTTTCCCGTTCAGCTTTGGTTTCAGAATCTTCTGCTGAATTCTATGATTTGCCATTCACATGAATTGTTCATCTCCTATTTTCACGATAGTTTTGGATTTTTCATTCACGTTGAATGATATGTAATACTGTTCTTCCTCTTCCTCTTCCCCTGTGCAAATTTCGTTGTTCTTTTTTTGTCGTAACGCACTTTTTTCCGATGGCATAAGACTGGAACTGCCCTTACTTCATTGAATTTTTTGATGGTCTCTTTTTGGCCTTTATTCCCTAAAGTTTTGCTAACGGTAACACAATGGGTGTATCGTATCTTCAGTATCACACCCTCAGTAACAGTTTCGGAAGATTCTTCTACTATCTAACACAATTTTTGATCAGACTGGATACGTTCCTCAGAACGCCATTATTTTCGTTTGTGTATTTTTATAAAGATTTTTCATTACCTCTATTAGGTGATATGCCCGAATGGATATCTATTCGGACATATCTTCCATATGCTATCACGGCTAAAGCCTTCTCAAGGTCTTTTAAGGGCACGTTTAAATCCATTTTGTTCCCCAGGAATAAATGTTCTGTGATATTCTTCACGCAGTTATTGACTATCTTTGAATACAGTTTGTAACCAGGATTTAGAAGTTTGATGCCACGATAGTTTTTAGTCACTGCGTTTCCCTTTCTTGCAGAGGGAGATGGCTTCCGTTGTATGCCAATAGTGTGCGATCTTGGAAATCCAACCAGTTTCATTTATTAATTGTAGAAGTCTTATCTAGAGATAAGCCTCCTTGCTTTTATTCTATTAGCAATGTAACTGGTCAGATATAGGTGTCGGTTATCGCAATCATGAAGTGTACTTATTTCTGTTCCTCCATTTCGAGGTAGGAAGTGACTTGTACCAAACACAACAAGATAGCCTAGTTAATTACGACGCTTGTTCGACGAAACGGTTGGAAAATAGGAACTGCGAAACATTAAATTTCATTCTTTTAAGAAAGGTTCCGGTGTACATTTCTGTGAAACTGATTGCTCATTTCCTTGATATTTCCATTTCTTGCGTTACTGTAGCTGTTGCTACCAATTTTCCTATTTTTGACAAAAACTCAGCGGCACCATGACAAGGATAACACCAAGGACCACTACAGACAGAAACTCCAGTGTCTAGTATAGAGGTATCGAAAGACCGTGAAGGCATCTACATACGAAGCAGCGAGGCCGTGAAAAATCTATTAAGGATGCATATGAATTAAAGATAAATCGGCCAAAAATTGTAATTCAAAAAAGAGATGGAAGCAGATGACAGAACAATAGGCATATAGTTAGGCTGGCTTAAAAGAAAAAGAATGCAGCTATCTCTTTGTACCTGAAAGTGATTATCGTCAATGAAACTAAATTTGTTTATGTGCACGGCCAGTATCAGGAAGCATAACAACCAACAAATCAATGAACCGTAATCAACCACTCTCCTTACGCTTTTGACAGGGAGACGGTGGTCGTGAAATGCAGTCTCAGGCACAGAAAAGACGATTATGCTTGGTGAGTCACTAAAATCTCGTGGAAAGTTAGAGAGAGCGACAGAGACGGCGTGGGAGCAAGGAGAGAGGAAGAGATGAGTTGACAGCGAGGGTCACGACTTACCTGGGTAGGCAGCTGCCGCGTCGTAATAGTCGCCGCCGCCCTCCTCGTAGTCCTCATAGCCGCTGTACCTGAAAAAACGCCAACACTCACCGCTAGCCTAGGCACTCGCTCTCCGCCGCACCTAGTGCAGCGAGATCTACACATGTAAGCACTGTCACTGCCCAATACCCCGCCAGAATAAGCGGCGACCGACGTCGCTCCCCAACGTGTACAATATTTAATATCGTATGAAATAAAACAAGTTAGACCTTCGATTTTTTCTGTATTTGTACTAGCAATTTAAACAGAAAATTTTAGTAGAGGCATCCAGATTATGATTCCTGTCCACCTAGTAACAATGAAGGCTCTGATTTCGGAACGTACCGTAGCTGCAGCAAACGACGGCTTCATAAACATGCCTGTTTTATAGTCTGTATTGGCAATTAAAATGTATTGCCCAATTGTTTTCAAAGAAACGTTGTTTTCTCTCTTTCAACGAGCACAAATTGTGTAGCTGTACACTTTTCTACCTCTAACACTTTAAGCAAAGTGGGAAAAAGAATAATAAGCATGACACGTATCTATTTTAAGTGTACTCTTTACCTTTCTGGCGTATTCATACGAGTTTGAAGGAACGACCCTCCTTAATTGAGATGATTCTCTTCTTACTTGGCAGAATGCCGGCTGTGCTTAACTTTTTTACAAAATACTTTATGGCAGACCGAAAATCGAACACCAACATTTCCCTTTAACGGAAATCAAGCACACACTGCTAACTGCCCCAAAGCTTGAAACAGACGCAGTAATTGTTACGAAGACATGGCGAGGAGGCAGAGTTGACGCTTCGAGAACGTCTGTAAAATTTAGTCCAACAGATCGCCAGGAAAAGCACGGCCTGCAAAGAGCAGTGTCCTGATTCAAGTCCACGTACCGGAAGGAGCTTTATCATAACTGATCAATCTTAAAACTTCATTACTGAAGAATCTTCCGCAAAATCACAATATTTTTTTGTAGGAACCACAAGAGAAAACTTTATTTCGTTTACAAAATAAAGAAAACAATATTACTGAGGTTATGGCCAATTTAACTACTGGAAATCTTCGAACATTATTAACAAAATCTGTAAATCTTAAAACATAAATTATACGTACTGCTGGTAATGGATTTCTTAATATTGTTTGGTGGCGATGAATTACTTAATTTTTCGGGCAGTGACTATTATCTATTATTAGCAGTTTTAGATTATTAACCATATTAAACACAGATTAAAACAAATGGAAAACGGAACACGTGACAGCTTTACGTCGAATGTTAGGTTTTAAACTTTATATGAAGACATAAATTAGTTTAGAATATATTATTACATTACTGAACAGGTATCATACATTTATTCATATCGTATTTAGTAAAACTTATGATAATGCATGTAATTACGGCAAGTAAGACATGATAGCACTACTTCTATGATTTGTTACCAAATAATGAACTAAACTTGAAACAAACTGTGAAAGACTGTGAGTGGCTAAATATTGCTTATACCAGGTGCGTATAATCGAAGTGACAGTGTCCCTAGTGCTGCAGTGTGGGCTGTATACACCGAAGGACGCTGAAACATTAGAAGTATGTTCAATAATCAGCCTTCTCGCAGAAAAAAATTGATAGTGCCACCTTGTGTCACCAAGTGAAAATATGTCCTCAAGCAGCCAGAATGAGATGCGGGTGCAAGAAAAAGGGAGGAACGATCAAACTCATCGTACATGCGGTTCTGGCGCGTAAATTAGGAGATGATCACAAGTTACGAAACACGTTCACACAGTCTCCCAACTGAGAATCACGCTGCATCCTTGAAATGAAATGAGAGTATGGCATTGTTGGCCGGGACATGACATGGTCGACAACTGCTCGCAGCATGTCCAGTGTAATCAGTGATACGTAGTCGTATCTTATCCGTCATCATCCCTGATCAACACGATATTAGAAATACCTGCACAACTGTAAGTTAAATGGATTTAGGTCGAGGGTTCTGGAAGGCCACATATCTTGAAACTGCCTAGAAATGAAGCGGTCGTTACCGAATGTTTCTCGAAGCATATCTTTCACCTCTCAAGTGACTAGTGATGGAGTCGCCCCATTTTGCATGAAAATAGTGGTCTGGACAATTTTGCGTTCTGAGAAAGGTTGGATCACGTGTTGCACAAGCAGATCACGAGCAGATGTCATTTCCTCAAAGAAAAGCTGACCGAGAAGGGGGGGGGGGGAGCTATGGAAGTCACATCCCACAGTTGAGTGCAGTGGAAATTTCTGCACAACACGTGTCGCAGCAGAACCCCACATCCAACAGTTCTGTGCATTCAAGGCACCATGCAGAGTTCGTCCAAAGTACAAATACAATACTGGCCAATAAAATTGCTACACCACGAAAACGACGTGCTACGGACGCGAAATTTAACCGACAGGAAGAAGATGCTGTGGTATGTGAATGATTAGCTTTTCAGAGCATTCACACAAGGTTGGCGCCGGTGGCGACACCTACAACGTGCTGACATGAGAAAAGTTTCCAAACGATTTCTCATACACAAACAGCAGTTGACCGGCGTTGTCTGGTGAAACGTTGTTGTGATGCCTCGTGTAAGGAGGAGAAATGCGTACCATCACGTTTCCTACTTTGACAAAGGTCG
The DNA here is from genome assembly GCF_023897955.1 of Schistocerca gregaria. Taxonomy (NCBI): domain Eukaryota; kingdom Metazoa; phylum Arthropoda; class Insecta; order Orthoptera; family Acrididae; genus Schistocerca; species Schistocerca gregaria. The sequence goes on along the minus strand of NC_064925.1, from coordinate 515,539,436 downwards.
GGTTGTAGCCTATCGCGAATTGCTGCTCGCGTTGGTAGAGATCCAATGACTGTTAGTAGAATATGGAATCGGTGGGTTCAGGAGGGTAACACGGAACGCACGCCGTGCTGGATCCCAACGGCCTCATATCACTAGCAGTCGAGATGACAGGCATCTTATCTGCATTGCTGTAATGGATCGTGCAGCCACGTCTCCATCCCTGAGTCAACAGATGGGGACGTTCGCAAGACGACAACCATCTGCACGAACTGTTCGACGACGTTTGCACCAGCATGGACTATCAGCTCGGAGACCACGGCTGCGGTTACCACTGACGCTGCAACACAGACAGGAGCGCCTGCGATGGTGTACTCAACGACGAAACTGGGTGCACGAATGGCAAAACGTCTTTATTCCGGATGAATCCAGGTTCTGTTTACAGCATCATGATGGCCGCATCCGTGTTTGGCGACATCGCGGTGAACGCACATTGGGAGCGTGTATTCGTCATCGCCATACTGGCGTATCACCTGGCATGATGGTATGGTGTGCCATTGGTTACACGTCTCGGTCATCTCTTGTTCGCATTGACGGCACTTTGAACAGTGGACGTTACATTTCAGGTATGTTGTGATCCGTGGCTCTACCCTTCATTCGATCCCTGCGAAATCCTACATTTCAGCAGGATAATGCACGACCGCATGTTGCAGGTCCTGTACGGGCCTTTCTGGATAGAGAAAATGTTCGACTGCTGCCCTGGCCAGCACATTCTCCAGATCCCTCACCAGTTGAAAACGTCTGGTCAATGGTGGCCGCGCAACTTGCTTGTCTCAATACGCCAGTCACTACTCCTGATGAACTGTGGTATCGTGTTGAAGCCACATGGGCAGCTGTACCTGTACACGCCATCCAAGCTTCATTTGACTCAATGCCCAGGCGTATCAAGGCCGTTATTACGGCCAGAGGTGGTTGTTCTGGCTACTGATTTCTCAGAATCTATGCACCCAAATTGCGTGAAAATGTAATTACATGTCAGTTCTACTATAATGTATTTGTCCAATGAATATCTGTTTATCATCTGCATTTCTTCTTGGTGTAGCAATTTTAATGGCCAGTACTGTATATATCCAGCCATATGCCATCCATTTCCATGCGCGCCAAAAAAAAACTGACACAGTCATGGCATTTTAGCCCATCATGGGGATTCATTTGGTGCACATTCTTAATCTTGAATGGATACCAATGTAAACTGTGCCATAGAATCTTTTGAACTATTAACTAGGGGAGAGAGAATTCCCTTGACACAGCTGGAGCACTGGCTGCAGAATTTGAGGCACGTTCTGTACGATCGACTATAACTACAGCAAGTCATCAACTGTCGTTGGAATGCTCTACCTCCCTCTCCCTGCCGCATCACCTAATTTACGTGTTGTTTCAAATTTCTTTATCACTTTCTTGATTGACGTGGGGCCACCTGGCAGATGTTTCTGCCTGCGATATCCCCGCAATGCAGTGCTGCTGTTCTGATAAAACAACTTTACCAGCAGTATACAGTCTTTCTTCTCAATAGTCACTTCGATTCGTATAGAAAACTTCACCCTTCTTAATTACACCACTCACTCCAAACAAGAAATCAACACACCTCACCAAATGACAAACAGTATACTAACGTCAAAACAGGGAACATTCCACATTCTGGCTGCTAATAGCGACATATTTTCACATGGTGGCACAAAGTGCAACTATTTTCTCAGCGCACTCCGTGGGCGCACCGATTAGTAAACGTAACTACGTTATTTCAGCGTCCCGCGATGTATACAGCCTGCACTTCAGCACTGGAACTCTGTCAGTTGAATTACAACCACCAGGCATTAGTACGTACAGTTTTAGCGTATCTATCATTGGGTACTATGTAATTTGCTTCAGTACTTTTTTAACCAGAACACGAAGTAGTTACTGCTACCGTCAGATTATACTTCCTTTTTATGAATTCGAACAAGCTTTTCAACTCTTCAACAGTTTTCTTTAAGTTTTGCAACGGTCTCCTTTTTTAATCATTAGTAAGAATTTTCAGTGGAATTAAATTCATTGTTATTCGCGCAACTTGCTATTATGTGTTAACTCTTACTACGTGGCCTTAAGTCCGAATGCTTCAGGAAAATCTAAATAAAAACATTTGAATTATTAAAAGACCTTCTCAATAATTTTCTTTTCACTGGATATGTAACTTCAGTTCTATTTTTTTACACGCTTTGATTAGATTTAACATGTATATAGCTTAGACTGGTTAACAACATCAGCTGAAACATTTGTCGGCAATATATCGGCTACTACCGCAGGTTTCTATGTGGCTGTCCGGAATCTGATATCTTCGGCAGTAGCAAACCGTTTGCAGCAATGGACGTAATCGTTTATTTATTCTGCGACGTTTTTCCAGTGTGTACTGAGAATGCAGGCAACGGATCCAAAAACTGATGTAACTGATGTTGGGCGTCGCGGTGAACTACTTCCAAAGTATATTTTCAGGTATATACCTCTCAAGCATTCAAACGAATCGATCGGTAGCCGCGCTGAAAGATGCCCTAGTTGGCATCCTTTGTAGAGAATACATGTCCCGCTACCGCTGAATTTAGATTATTCATGACTGTGGGACATCGTACACGCGACAGAACGAATCTGAGAAAGATTTTTACTTGGGCCCCTTTCACTTCAAAACCCTTAAGTCAATGACGAGCCGGTACGTCTTTATATTCGCAGAAATGAGGATTTGTGTTAGCGACCAAGGCTACCCTAAATCCAGAGCTACTCATCCTCTGAGAAGTCCTTGCATTCTCCTGGGATGGTTTAATGATACCTACACAACGACGAAATTGTAATTTGAAACCGAGTTTCAACTTCGTGCAATTTCAGTGTTTCAACACTGCAGCATTTTGTTCTTTGTGAAAGACAATACATGCAAAAATGCAAGGCGATACTATTATTTCTTTGGGAATTAAGCATTCCTGGTAGAGCTGACACCGATACGAATTGTGTATTTGTAACAATCCTCCAAAAAGTGGTAGCCAGTATCTTTAAGATGGTTAAGGGTAGAGTCTCAACGACTTTAGAAAATGAAAGTGTATTCACAGTGTCTCTCACTACAGTTCATTCGCTGTAAACGTGATCTGGATTTTAAAAGAACGATTAAAACCCTTCTTCGTGAGGGTCTAAATATCAAAGACTTAGAAAGCTGACTTTCTTGTCATCCAGAAATTTCTGTAACATTATCCTTGCAGAAATGAAGTTCAGAACTGTCTGATATACCAAAATATGAGTATCACAAATAAGAAAACTAACATCTATGTAAGCATACCAGAACGTTGTTTGTAATGCCAACTTTGGCGAAATGGCATCGATTCAGATTTCACCACAAGCCGTTGGTGTTAAGTTGAACTTCAACTACAGTGGCTAACTTTACATGAGTTTGACTACTTGTCACACAAATTATAATTTCCCGTTAACAGCACTCACTGCTGATTTTTCTTTTTTTTAATTATCCCGTTTGAAATTACATCTCCACACCGATCAGCTCTTGTACATTATAGTTATATCGAATGCTCTAATGTGAAATAATATCCACGAATAGAAAATCGACAAGTAACAGTAGCGAGACCGCAGAAACAAATACTGGGCAACTAAATGCCTGCAGTACGTCTTTCAATTTGTACGAGATGCGATCCTCAGATGGATGTCACAAACTTGGGAAGAGAGTTTTTTTAGCACGTAGTAACTTGACTTTATGTTGCTTTGCAAGTCTGCTCGTTTCGGGATGACGATACAGATTTTGCGTCCAATTCAGTGGGAATGGTCATCTCTTCTAAAGAAGATAGTTTAGCTTGAAGCAGTTGTACTGTGAATAATGACCAGATAATATTTCATAATATCTCAATGGACGACCATACACCCAGTTTCAAAAGAACACTGTACTATTATGTCTGTGGGTTGCCTCTGGAAACAGGCCACATGGCTAAATTCTCATGGAGTCCCAGCTTTTTGCATTGTGTAGTTCGAGTTTTACTCGTGGGGCATTTGAGACACGTCAGAGAGATTTCTTGATTTGAAGCGGTGCAAGAATACGTGTATTAGAAACCATCTCGATCATTTCGCGACCAGACTGCTGATTTACGTTCTTCTGTACGGTCATCTGACAGGGATCAACTTACGTTTCTTGTAGGCGTATGTTAATGGCATTGTGATTTCAATGTCCTTCAAGTAAGCCTTTCGAAGGCGGTCCAGTGAAGAAAGCTACTAAAATGCAGCAACTTCCAGTCTATCCTTGATGAAAATATTCTCGTGTTACACTTCCACGAAACGTTAACAGCACGTCGGATCACGGTCATTTCAGACTCGTGACACAGACTTACCTACAGTTGCACTGCAGCTACAGGCAACGTAAAGCTCAACAATCACGGAACACGTACCAAGAAAAAAGCATATTTTACCATATAAAGCCTAGGGAAAAATTTTGGCACAGTGTCTTGTTCAATGAACGTCATTGTACGTTACCACAACAATACTGTATTGGCATGCGAATCTTTTTTGTAACCAATAATGGAATCGTTTCAGTCGCATGCTGCGATAAAACGTCGAAGAAACACAAAGTCCACTGCTGAAGAAAGAAAAGTTCACACACAACACCTACATGCAGTATAAAACTATTGCTGTGCATACCACATCAAAACAAATGCATGCAACATCAAGTAAAATCATTGACACATATAAGGTTTCTGTCATAAGCCGTAGGTGCAACAATAGCTATCAGCCTAACACTGACGACCTGCGGAAGGCTCTAACCTGACACCACATAAATCTGGCGTACAGTAGTTGCAGGCAGTATTACTGCTGATGACACGAAGTCATTGGTTATGACCTCCAGTGACAAAAATCACTCACTTGCAACGTGAAGCATCGTCTCCTCCGCTGATAAGAGTTCACTCGTTTGCATCACATTTTACAGGTCAACCTGCAGAAACCGACTGCCTCCTATCTCAGTTTCACCTATCACAGTTGATGGTTCCTTTTACCTTTCGTTAGAAACTAGGAGACAGGCTATAATGGTACAAGTGAGTAATACGAATTACGTCCGTAACATTCACACCGTCCACCGGGAGGACACATTCCCCCCCCCCCCCCCCCCGCAATACTCTAGAGTTCCATAGTTTTAAGCTTAACTTTCGCCAGTTCTGTAAAAAGATTATATGCATCTAGAAACGAAGAAATGTCGATTCTGGTCGTAATCGGCCAAAAAATTGCAGAGCTACGCTGTCTGCCATGTTTTTTTCACACATAGTCAGAGAGACAGTAAAATTGCCAAGCAAGTCTTGTATTCTACGCTAAAAGTAAAGTCTTCATTTACAAAAAGGGTCTTTCACATTTATCATAATCCACCTACCACTTGTATTCATTATGTTCAACAACGAACACGTTCTTACATATATGCTTAAAGAAAACTAACTTTCATTAGTGTTCTAAAATCAAACAAGCTCTAGTTGACGAGCTACCACTTATCTGCGAAATATGTTGTATATTTACTGACTCAAACAGAAATTTCGCATAATGGTGAGCGAAGTTGTTGCACAACTAGTTACTCGGGCAGAAATGGAACCAACCGTATCTCCGTTTTGAGAAATGTAAGAATGAATTATGTCCATGCATTCTTGAAAGGAAAACAGTTCTTATAGGACATAGTAGTGGCCAAAATTGGAGAAGTCAAGTCCTATGTATTTACGTTTGAAAACAAAATATGAGTTGTTTTAACACGCTATTCTGCCCCCATGAAAGCCATCTGTCTACTGACACTAAATGAAGGTTGCTAATAACGCTTACACCCATCGGCTACCTTCTCAAAGTATCAGTAACTAGTGTGAACACATCTGTCTGTCCGTGATTTCTTGCGCCACTAAGTTATCCGCTTATAGATGTGATTTTAAATGTCAGCATAGCCGAAAATCGAAATGATAATGCCCAGATGAAAGAAAAGTGGATGGCCTCGATCAATTCACCATTAACTGAACTTGTGGGTTAAGTACAGTCGGTAGGATCGGTAAAAAAAAGTTTTTGGTGTCCCGCAAAGCATAAGACATACCCATTTCTCAGCAAAGGTAGCTTTTTCCAACAGCGCAGATTTTTTGATAAATAACACGTATGCAGGGCGTTCTTGGAAGAATGGTCAATATTCAGACACATGTCAGGAACGATAATTCGAAGCAAAAGAATCTAGTACACATGGACTCTAAAATGCATACCTGAAGAGTTACGAGCACTTGTTCAGTAGAAAAAATGTGTTTCACATTAGCGAAGACGAACAGGCGTACACCGCTCCTGAGATATGCGTCTTAGAGCCCATGTTTACTGGACTATATTGCTTCGTGTGGTAGTTCCTGTTATGTCCCTGAATATTGACCATTTCTCCAACGACACCCCGTACACCCATCTGTGGAGGTAATAACCACCCTGAAGAGTCTGGCACCCGGAAGTTGATAATACAGCAAATCTGATGCCTCGCTTCCATGACAGCTCAAGGATTCGGCATTGTTCACACGTGTTTATTGTGGTACTGTATTATACCGCTGTTTGGAAATTCCACCTTGAATGTAAACAAAATGAACGTTGTCAACTGCCGGTCAGCACTCTTTCTCTGAAGCCACCGGCAAAACTGGCGTGCAGTATGGTGCTTTGTGGCCTGAGCTATAAATTAATTGGATAAATTAACTACTCTTGCAGGACTAACCACATAAGAATGAGGCTTGCCATTTTCCGCGCAGTTAATCCGTGATCCTCATCTACATGTCAGAATAGTCGTCCCTCCATTCCTGGTGTGCGACTTGTGGCTATGCTACCACTACCTAGTCCTTGTTGCAACTGGTCGTGTGTCTCAATATCGTTGGAATAACACTTTTCAGACGGTATGCAGATTTGTGGATGTTGATGGACGTACACGACGCGGTCCTGTACAGTAACGCCACTGAAGATGTATTTATGGGATTTCAGCCGAACTATTGCTGCCATTTTATGCACATTTCGAAGACCGACCCAACCGCCATCTTAAGGAGCTGCGAGTTTTGTTTGTTAAATCAGAAGAGACTACCTTGTCTGGCATTTATCGTGTTGAGTTACAGATCTCACGTCAACTCTAACACCGCTGATACTGATCAAGTACATTCATTTTACTTTGCTATTAGCACAACATCAATAGAGTATCTTGATGGGGAATGGCTGTTGGAAGATGCACTTTTGTTACGATAGAAGTCAGCAGCACAGTCAGAAGACGGCTAAGAACAGAGAAAAATAAATGTAAGCACATAGAACTTCAAGAGAAATGAAGCCTTCATCTTCATCTTCAGGAACTGAATGTTGTACGTAACAGTAACGAGGATCAGTCTCAATAGATATTTGTTTCGGACATACTCATATAGGACTTTTTTCGTAGTTTCTATCGGGATAGTTTCTATCTGTACCATCAACTGCAAGAATAAGAGAGTATTTATTTTACTAAAGTTTCTGCGTATAGAAATACATGCTTCCATGACATCAAACGGAGTTCGCTGTTCATATGTGTCTGTTACAGAAACTCCGATTTCATGGAAGCAACAACACAGCCGGCCACGTATGAGATGCAAAGTGTATTCGTGATACCCCAAAAATACTTGTATTTGGTCGTATAGGACCCCAGACGTGGTGTACTGATGTAACAACACTCAGCTTAAATTCGCCTTGGACCATACTTCCACAACTGAATCGAAAACAAGAAATCATCGTCGTAGTAGTTTTTCTGTACTGTGAGCAAGTCCATGTCTCTACTTTTATGGTACATCGCTTACTTCTATTGTTACATTTATATCCATTAAGCAGATCATCCAAGATATGAGTCCTCTTCCGACGTAGCCTTCTCTTCCCGTCCAAATATCTTTAAAATTGTTATGAAATTTTCTTCATGTTTTCTCAGAAGACACCCAGTCCACTTTTTATTTTATGTTCACTTACATCCAACAATGTCTTCCTTCTCCAACTCCCACGGTATCACTCTGTCAAAAGTTTTTTCTTCTTCTTCATTCTCCACCACATACATATTCCAAATGCCACCAACCGCCACGTGCCTTCCCTTATAACAATCGAGGTTTCAGCGGTGTAACATAGCCCACAAGCTATTACTGTCTTACCTACTTCAAGTGAAACTATAGCGAAATGTCCACTTGCACTGAAGAAATTTCCTGCCAGTCTTTTCGCCACATTCATAGTGCTTTACTTCTGATGGGACAGAAAAGAAGATCAAGATGCATAGTTTTGAAGCTTGCCGCTAAGTTAAATTAAAAAACCAGCTCTACATCGACATCTCTACTCTGCAAATCACATTTACGTGACTGGCAGAGGACTCATCGAACCACCTCCACAATTCTCTGTTGCACCAATCTCGTATAACGCGCGGGAAAGGATATAAGATCAGGTACACGACGGGAATTGATTTCGAATTAGTACTTGCAACGATAAAGGGACGACTCTAGCACTATTCCCAACTAAGAAAAGACGATTATGTTTATCTCCTCTAAGGGTCATACTGAAAATTCGTTTCTGCTCCCCCTATATAACATGCGATGTTAATTGGGACACTCGTTTCTATTTGTAACACTTCACCTCGAGTATTTTCGGGACACTAATGTAAACTTGGAAGTTGGCATGGTCTCTTGCCACAGAAACATATGCTTCCGAAGAATAGGTAGTGCAGCAGCTCTTACTTTCGGGAGATTTATTGATACGGTGACATCACCATTAATTGTTTCACTTTGTTCACGTAGGACTACTATAATGCTTCACTGTCTAAAATTCAGTGTACAAACAGGAACACTCTTCAGACGACACACTGGCCGTCAGCACGTATGTCAAATTTTCATGACATATCACGGAATTATATGAAGCACTTATGCGTCAGTACAAGCTCTTGCTCCAGAAACAGCAATTCGATTCTCTAATAGCAGATTTTCCGAAAACCTCAAAAACATGAGGATTTCGCCTTATTCAGTACTCTTAACGTTACCTTCCCTCTTCAGTTCTCTTTCCTGATTCTCTCTACCGTTCCGCCTCCATTTCATTAGGGGTAGTCGCGCCGTGCCTTCGACGTCCTGTGCTATAACGTCATGTAAACGAACGCTATCCATCTTGTCACCTACATTAAGCTCAATATATCTGATCAGATAATGGGTGTAAAACATCAGATGTTCCCAAAATTTATAATGAAGTGGCTATAAATGTCACACATGGTGGTGTAAGCATTTCTGTTTGTCGCAATTCACCGATTTACATATCTATACTGCTTGTCATTTGATCAAACGACGCAAAGTTTGCCCCATTACAGCTCTTTCAAGCCCAGAAACTTTCGAGATATTCGCCAGGAATCAGAGCTGCCATCTCGACAATGGCCGAGCGTCGCAAACTACTGGACCACGGGACCAGTCAGTGATGCTTCATAATAATAACTGTTAAATGAAATAAAACTACAAGCAGCCACAGACGTAAAAGTTATGATCAAATATCCATCAAAATTATGTCTCTCCACAATTAAATTGTCACAATCACTTTACCTTATCCCACGACGGTGCTTCAAGATAAATCATTCAGTAGATAAAATGTAATTATGTCGGACCTAAATTAATAGAGAATCATGTGTTAACTAGTAAGTCATTAGTCTTCGGAACGCATTGTGATAGTAAGTATTACGGAAAGTAACGCTGTAAGGGTTGTCCTGTAATGTAACTAGGATATAACCTATCGTTAATAGGTCCTATAGCACTTAATTCACGAATGAATAATAAGATGAACACTCTACTGCCCAGATCTCAGATTATAGACATAAGACAGTTCCGTCAATTATAACGATGTCTCAATATCAAGCCTAATAGCCCGATAATAATAGCATACGCATCTTAAGTATAATGCTGCATGCACGATTACTCTAGACGTCACTCACATTATTGTAGCACCCAAAAATGATTTATTCAAGTTCGTGATTGCAACATTACGGCGATGTAACAAATACGGTATGTGGGAGGAAATGTTTCTGCAACTTCAGAAAGTAGGTAATTTTCATTTTCGCGATGTCACATTAATTTGGCATTACATCTCGTGATTTCGTGTACACGAAATGACCTTACCGCAAAAATTCGTTCTCTGAGTTTTGATGTTGTCAGAGTTATAAATATGAATTCAAAACCAAAACTGTGCATCAACCACAACCTCTCGCGCGAAGAAACGTGTATCTGTAGACTTGGGCAGGTTTTTGGGGCAAGAGTAGAGTAGATTAGGTTAGGATAGAGGGGTGGACAAAAACTTGGAATCACCAACACGGTATAGGAAATCCGCCAGCACTCAAGACAGCTTCCAGTCATCTCGGAATCGTTAAATAACCTGTTTTATGCTTTCAAGGGAATCATAGCATTCTTCCCGTAAAACAGCTCAAGTTACGGTAACGATGACGGAGGTGCATAACAATCACATAACAGAACAAAAAGACTCAATAACATTGCGATCTGGTGCCTGTAGTAGCCAGAAGAGATGTATGTAGGGATCGGTCTGATCAGTCAAAATGGTCACGTAATCGTTGGCAGTAATGCGGTCTTGCAGAGTAACCACGGAGCCCACGGAATACCACGATATTGCAGCCCATGTCATCATCGATTCCTCACCATGTTTCGCTCTTGTGACGTAAACTCGGCAAAAGCTGAAAACGCTGCGAAACAAGACTCATCCAAGCACATGACATTCTTTCATTGCTCCATAGGCAACGTTTTAAGGCTTCGGCACCACGGGCACTTGCATCACTGATGAGTCGCTTTGAAATTCCAGTTCGAGCTGCAGTTCCCTGCCTCTAGAGCTCCCTTCGTGTTGTTTTCGAGCTAATAATGTTATCGAGTGCGACATTCTATTCTGCAATGATTTTTTAAATTCCCGTCCTCTTATTTTTCGTCACCATTCTCTTCAATGATCGTTTGTCACGATTATTCAACACACAATTTCATCTGCATTGAGACTTAGCGGGTGCTGCTTTACCGATTTCCCTGTCTGCAGTATAAATCTTCGATACGGTACCTTATGAAACACGAAACACTTCAGCTATCTTGGTTATGAAAGCACCCACCATATTAGTATCAACAATTTTCCAATGTACGAATGCACTGACCTCCAACATAATGCACTCACAACTCTGCAGAACACAGTTCTGACAACGACTGCCGGTTGCTACCTATTGAGGACATCGCATAAGTGCCGTTCGTGGTCAAATGCAATTGTGAAGCCTCCATTTCTGTTCAGGCGTGCATTTCTCGCGGTGTTTCCTTATTTTTGTCCATCCCCTGCAAATCGTATACAAACACAGTCATTATGGAAGGAAGAAGTCTGAAGTGACAGTATGGACCATCCTGAAATACGTTCTCCACTCTATGATTTCCAAGATACCACTCCTACGAAGCCAGGAATGGAAACAACGAAGTTTTATGTTGCGAATCTTTATGAATTCTTTATGAATTCTTTTCAAGAATTTTGAGGTAACTCCAAGTCTTTTTGTTTTGGCGGTGGTGGTGGTGGTGGTGGTGGTGGTGGTCAACTAGGTACAAACATTCCAACACGAGAAGAACTGCTTGCCCGTTTTTGAATGTTATTCGCATGTTAAGGAAAAACGTAAATCCAGTTTCAGTTTAACAGTATAAAGTCTGTCTTAACGACTTGTAAAACACGCTGAACTTGGTGATGGCATTTTCGATACAAGCGGTAACAATAAACAGACAATAAAACAGGAGAAGTAACTGCCTTGCTAGAACACTAATTAGCGTCGCTGTCTTCTTAGCGGAAAGGTCTGTGTTCAATCTTCTGAGTCAGTAAAGTCTGTAACAGGGTCCACTCAGTCTCCTGAGACAAATGATAAGCCGCTTCAATAAGTAAGCAGCAACATCATCAAGAATCATTTACTGACAATGATGCTGGAGGTATTGGCGACATGTCGATCGGATGTCTCTGCCAGTCTGAACAGGCCTAAAGCCTGAGCCCTGACAGATGTTAACGTTTACGGTACACAGGAAATAGCCACCTGTTAATTTACCGTCACCTACACTGTTTCCATTCCTTACAGTGTCAAAGGCATGTACAGTAAAACTTTGCAAAAACCGACATCGGACAGTCCAACTTCCGGTTACTCCGGCCATCCCGTTTCCGGTATTTGTTTACGTACAAGAGCCGCCACTTACATCAGTCGATGACTCATCGCTTCCGATATCTCTCATTAGACAGCTGACCGTTGAGAGGTGCTGTAGTTCGATCAGTTTTAGTACGAAATAGATTATTTCTATCTCGCTTAATGACTACTACTGTGTATGCATTTCTTCTATAAATTAGTGACTGTGTTGTGCTAACATACCGAAGTTTGTGAAACTAAATTATACCATCAACTAAACCTAAACATGTGACGCTGCCTTTAGGGGCGAAACTGAATATCTCTGAAAGGTTAGGTTAGGTTAGTGTTGTTTAACGTCCCGTCGACAACGAGGTCATTAGAGACGCAGCACAAGCTCGGGTTAGGGGAGGATGGGGAAGGAAATAGGCCGTGCCCTTTCAAAGGAACCATCCCGGCATTTGCCTGAAACGATTTAGGGAAATCACGGAAAACCTAAATCAGGATGGCTGGAGACGGGATTGAACCGCCGTCCTCCCGAATGCGAGTCCAGTGTGCTAACCACTGCGCCACCTCGCTCGGTATCTCTGAAAGGTTAAGCAAGACTGGGAAAATATAAGAAAACTCTTGAAAAATATCCAGTGAACACTGATGATTAGAAAGCATTTAAAGTATGCAAGACTTTGAAGAACCCTAAAAGAGAAATTCTTGTGAACGTGGTTTGAGCAGGAGAGAAGAAAAGAACTCCGTTGTCTGAACCAATTATGAAAGGAAAGGGACTGGTTTTGAGTGAAAATTAGAGGCAGACAATGAATATGAAAAGTTTAAGCAAGTGAAGGCTGGCTACATCAGTGGGGAGGAGGGGGGGCGGGAGAGGGAGGGAGGGAGACAGAGAGAGAGAGAGAGAGAGAGAGAGAGAGAGAGAGAGAGAGAGAGACGGCATTCGAAATGCAATCACAGGGTGACAATTATTGAACTATATGGGGAAAAAATGACTAGAAGAAGGGATCGGTTGGTAGGACATGTTCTGAGACATCAAGGGATCACCAATTTAGTATTGGAGGGCAGCCTGGAGCGTAAAAATCGTAGAGGGAGACCATAAGATGAATACACTAAGATTCAGAAAGATGTAGGTTGCAGTAGGTACTGGGAGATGAAGAAGCTTGCACATGATAGAGTAGCATGGAGAGCTGCATAACCAGTCTCAGGATTAAAGACCACAAAACAATGGGAAAAAAAGGAAATTAGTTACAAACTACGGCGTGTACACAATTTATTCAACATGTAAACTTCACTATGGATATTCGGATTTGGGTTATGACATGTTCGATATGCTTGCCATCACTGGCGATGACGTCGCCCAGGCGAATAGCGAAATTATGCATGACCCGCTTAAGTGTCAGAACATCGATGCTGTCGACGACCTCCTGAATGGCTGTTTTCACCTCAGCAATGGTTTTGCTATGCACCTTGTCTTTAACACAGCCCCATACCAAGGAGTCGCAAGTGTTCAGATCCGGAGAACATGGCGACCAATCTAGGACAATGCCTGTAGCCTCTGGGTTTCCCAGAGCCAGAATGCGGTCCCGAAAGTGCTCCTCCGAGACATCAAACACTCTCCTGCTTCGATTGGCTCGAGCTCCGTCTTACATGAACCACACCTTGTCCAAATGAGGGCTACTTTGGATAAAGGGGACGAAATCATTTTCCAAAATCCTGACGTACCGTTCGGTCGTCAGAGGGCCATCAAGAAATATTCCGCCGATTATTCCGCGACTTGACACTGCACACCACATAGTCACCCGTTGAGGGTGAAGAGACTTCTCGATCGCGAAATGCGGATTCTCAGTCACCCAAATGCACCAATTTTGCTTACTCACAGATCCATCCAAATAAAAGTGGGCTTCGTCGCAAAGCCAAACTGCACGCAGTCTGAATGTCGTAACGCAAACCGTTCTGAAATTATGACGATTTTATTTCATACAGCTCAATAACTGTCACCCTCTGTCTTCTGCGTGAAGATATCTTGTAACGAAACAGCTGCCAATAAATCTGTTTCGAAATCTGAAAACTTAGTTGAAGAGCTTAAGCTCGTCTTTCATGAAGAGATCAACATCGATGAGTTTAAGCCAAACTACAAAATGCTCCCTACAAGAACTCTTGCTGCACAAAATGAGTTTGTAACTGGTGCAAAACTTGTCCAACACAGAATTACTATTGATATCTATAGTACCACTCACGGCGGGGGGTGGGGGAGAGGGAAGGGGGGGATCGCCCAAAAACATTAATATGGTATTACCACCTGTTTACTATCGTAACCAAACGTCAACGTGAATGGATGGAAGGAATGGTTTTATGACCATTCATCCCCCCGACTACTTTAAGCTTCTCACTAAATATGCTATACTATACTGACACTTGGCTAAGTAACTTCTCATCTCTCTCTACATGGACTAAGTGGAATAAAAGCTTCATTTCTTCCTACCAACGTAATATACACAATCCGGAGGCGATGTCGACGAAAATACATTGGATCAATTTTAGAGAGGACACAAAACCGAGCGAGATGGCGCAGTGGTTAGCACACTGGATTCGCATTCGGGAGGACGACGGTTCAATCCCGCGTCCGGCCATCCTGATTTAGGATTTCCGTGATTTCCCTAAATCGCTCCAGGCAAATGCCGGGATGTCTCATTTGAAAGGGCACGGCCGGCTTCCTTCCCCGTCCTTCCCCAATCCGATGAGGCCGATGACCTCGCTGTTTGGTCTCTTCCCCCACACAACCCCCAACCCGGACACAAAAATGCAGCACCTTGTTTCAAGCGATGAAATAAAAAAAATACAAAATATTTACTCTATAGAACTACCGAAGCTTGGGAAGAAATGACGGCATCAAAGTTCGAAAAATCGTGGTGCAAACTGTGACCAAAAACGAATAAAAATGAAGATGAAATGTCAAAAGAAACGAGTAAAGTGAATAATGACGAAACAGTCCAAGCAACAGGCGACGAAAGTTAAGGAATGAACACTCCAGTGACTTTGGATTTGCAACTTTACAACCTCACTTTAAGCCGAGAGACGTAAGTGGATCAATACAACCTGACGTTCACCGTGCGATATAACAAGAGTTAACTGATAACCAAATCACTGACGCTGTAACTGTAACACCGAGAACGAGAAAGATGACAACGAAGACAATGAACCTATGGTTCGAGTAATACGTATAGATGTTGAAAATTGATTTGATATAACCCTTCAACACATCTAACAGTGGATTAGGAAACGGCGGCACATCACGACAAAATGAAGGTTGTAATCTGCTCAGAAAAAGAACATTAAAGAATTTTTTCGTCCTGCTTAAGAAAATAACGTTTTTCATAGTGTCTCCTGACGTTTCAAACAGAGCGCGCCAGCGCAAGTCAGTTGTGTGTCAAGCAGTACTGTAATATGGCATTACTGAAGAATACACTTTCGTGTAATACTTTCTTAATGCGTCGACATTTTCTTTTCGTTTTAATATGGAACAGTATTTCCAGTTGAATATAAAAGCTTCACTGTACTGTATTGTGATGCTACGCGTAAAAAAAGTTTTTCCGACAATCCGGCCTTTCTGGGTCCCAACCATGCTCCTGATCCCGTAGAGGACGGATTTGTGAGGGTCTGTTATACATAGCAACATTTGGGAACAGAGCACGTGTTTATACAAGATGTGTCCATATTCCTATTCCATAGTTTTATTATTTGTAGTAACGATATGATACACTCCTGGAAATGGAAAAAACACATTGACACCGGTTTGTCAGACACACCATACTTGCTCCGGACACTGCGAGAGGGCTGTACAAGCAATGATCACACGCACGGCACAGCGGACACACCAGGAACCGCGGTGTTGGCCGTCGAATGGCGCTAGCTGCGCAGCATTTGTGCACCGCTGCCGTCAGTGTCAGCCAGTTTGCCGTGGCATACGGAGCTCCATCGCAGTCTCTAACACTGGTAGCATGCCGCGACAGCGTGGACGTGAACCGTATGTGCAGTTGACGGACTTTGAGCGAGGGCGTATAGTGGGCATGCGGGAGGCCGGGTGGACGTACCGCCGAATTGCTCAACACGTGGGGCGTGAGGTCTCCACAGTACATCGATGTTGTCGCCAGTGGTCGGCGGAAGGTGCACGTGCCCGTCGACCTGGAACCGGACCGCAGCGACGCACGGATGCACGCCAAGACCGTATGATCCTACGCAGTGCCGTAGGGGACCGCACCGCCACTTCCCAGCAAATTAGAGACACTGTTGCTCCTGGGGTATCGGCGAGGACCATTCGCAACCGTCTCCATGAAGCTGGGCTACGGTCCCGCACACCGTTAGGCCGTCTTCCGCTCACGCCCCAACATCGTGCAGCCCGCCTCCAGTGGTGTCGCGACAGGCGTGAATGGAGGGACGAATGGAGACGTGTCGTCTTCAGCGATGAGAGTCGCTTCTGCCTTGGTGCCAATGATGGTCGTATGCGTGTTTGGCGCCGTGCAGGTGAGCGCCACAATCAGGACTGCATACGACCGAGGCACACAGGGCCAACACCCGGCATCATGGTGTGCGGAGCGATCTCCTACACTGGCCGTACACCTCTCGTGATCGTCGAGGGGACACTGAATAGTGCACGGTACATCCAAACCGTCGTCGAACCCATCGTTCTACCATTCCTAGACCGGCAAGGGAACTTGCTGTTCCAACAGGACAATGCACGTCCGCATGTATCCCGTACCACCCAACGTGCTCTAGAAGGTGTAAGTCAACTACCCTGGCCAGCAAGATCTCCGGATCTGTCCCCCATTGAGCATGTTTGGGACTGGATGAAGCGTCGTCTCACGCGGTCTGCACGTCCAGCACGAACGCTGGTCCAACTGAGGCGCCAGGTGGAAATGGCATGGCAAGCCGTTCCACAGCACTACATCCAGCATCTCTACGATCGTCTCCATGGGAGAATAGCAGCCTGCATTGCTGCGAAAGGTGGATATACACTGTACTAGTGATGACATTGCGCATGCTCTGTTGCCTGTGTCTATGTGCCTGTGGTTCTGTCAATGTGATCATGTGATGTATCTGACCCCAGGAATGTGTCAATAAAGTTTCCCCTTCCTGGGACAATGAATTCACGGTGTTCTTATTTCAATTTCCAGGAGTGTACTTCTCATTTTATGTAGCTTACGTTCTTATCATTCACATACTACGGCAGTTAATACTGCACACATTGGTTAATCGGTCAGGAATGTGTTAACTGTAACAATGAAAAAGTATCGCCTCTTCTGACAGAAATCGTGGAACGTGTAATCAATTATTTTTACATGTTTGTACCTATGCCTACAGCACGGAAACAGTACATTTCTGTATGATACGTAGTCGAACCACTGCAAACCCTTACAGAGACTAACAGGAATTTAGTAATACTAGGTGTGATGTTTTCCCCGGAGTTATCCAAACTTTCACGTCTCAAAGTTTGCTCGTTTATCCCTGGAGGAACTGACGTTCTAACTCACTGAGCTATGCCAAGAGCTTCTTGAACACACGATACGTCCTCACTAATCTAACAAACGCTCACGTCTCCTGTTGACATAGTTACACGTTCAAAAGAAGTGATAAAGGCATAGTAGCTATTATAGTCGAAATGTTCCCTGGTCAAAGTCTGTCTCCATGAACTTCGGTCCTGTTGATGATCACAAGCAAGAAACACGACCCTTTTTTGTGGTGAGAAGTACGCCGCCACAGGTTTCGGATCATCATCTTGTTTCTTGAATTTTTTTTCTTTTTTTTGCAAACAGTGTTGACATTTGTCTCAACAAAAAGCTTTGTATTGTATTTCAGAGCATCGCCAGTGGCCAGGCACAATTACCGCTTATCATGGTTGAACTGGATCGAAAACATCTGTTACGCTTAATTTTCGCTCTGCAGTATTTTTATTTGCAATCTTCTTACAATGTTCCAGCGTATAAAAGAACATTACCAGAGCTGAGTGTAGACTAGTGCCAATAAAGCAAAGAAAAAAATTTGGCAAAAGAAATAGGTTCCGTGGTTCCTATCTTGAAAATAAAAATTTCTTGTTTTCTACCTCTGACCACACACGTTTCATTTATGTTACACCATCATCACTGGGTTTCCTTTAATTCAATTGTAAATAAATTCGTTCATGTCGGATTACAATACATTTGAGTTGATACTGTGGTAATCATATTCCCAGTAAGTGTTTCAACAAGGATGTAAACCTTAAAAACGACAGATTATTGTTCATGTCAGTATCACCAGCTGTAAAGAAGATATTTTAAATCTGGTTTACCCTATGTCACCAAATATATATTTCTTTCCGTACTTCCTACGAAGCGAAAATTCATCTACATCTACATGATAACTCTAGAATTCACAAGTAATTGCCAGACGGAGGATTGATCGCACCACCGACAAACTTTTTCTCAGCTGCTCCACTCTCTAAAAGCGCGAGGCAAAAATGAACACTTAAATCTTTCCGTGCGAGCTCTAATTTCTCTTACTTAATTAATTTATTTATTTATTTTATTTTACACGCCTAGTGCCGTAGGGCTAAATCGACGAGCAAATCTCTAAGGTCATTAACGTATCAGTACATGAAATTACAACGTAAGAGTAATAACATATAAAATAACATTTTGTGTATGAACCCAAAAAAGACAAGCCATAGGCTTACCTAAACGCAATCAACGATGTAACACAGGTATCAGCTTAATTTTTCAAGGAACTCCTCGACAGAATACGAGTGACCCATGATGAAACTCTTCAGTTTAGATTTGAAAGCGAGAGGATTAATGCTAAGATCTTTGAATTCTTGTGGTAGCTTACTGAAAATGGATGAAGCAGTATATTGCACACCTTTCTGTATAGGAGTCAAGCAAGTGCGATCCAAATGCAGATTGGATTTCTGCCTGGTATTAACGGAGTGAAAGCTCTAATTCTTGGGAATAATCTGATATTGATATATTGAGAGGCCAATGTCAGAATACCCAGACTAATGAACAGGATTCGACAAGAGGTTTGCGAACTTACACCACTCACTGCCCGAACTGCACGTTTTGAGCCAAAAATATCCTCTTAGAATAGAAAGCGTTACCCCAACATAATATTATACGCCATAAGCGAATGAAAATAAGCAAAGTAGACTACTTTTCGAATCGAACTATCACTTACTCCAGATCCCGTTCGAATTGCAAAAACGGCAGTATTAAGTCTTTGAACAAGATCCTAAACATGGGCTTCCCACGACAGTTTACTATCTTATCTAAACACCGAGAAGTTTGAACTGTTCAGTTTCACTAATCATATGCCCATTCTGTGAAATAAAATCGTCGGATCTTGTTGAATTGTGTGTTAGAAACTTTAAAAACTGAGTCTTACTGTGATTTACTGTCAGTTTATTTTCTACCAGCCGTGACCTGCACTATTTGAAACAGTGCCAATGTTGCACACAACATACTCTACTACCAAGCTAGTGTCATCAGCAAACAGAAATATTTTAGAACCACCTGTAATACAACAGGGCATATCATTTATATAAATAAGGATCAGAAGTGGCCGAAGCAGTGATCCCTGGGGCACCCCTTATTGACCATGCCCCACTCACAACCCACATCATCGTCATTCTCAACACTGTGGATAATGACCACCTGCTGTCCGTCGTTAAACTAAGATGTGAATCAGTTGTGAGCTACTCCCCGCATTCCGTAATGGTCCAACTTCTGCAGCAATATTTTCTGGTCAACAAAATCAAAGGCTTTAGCTAAATCAAAAAAGATGCCTAGCGTTCGAAACCTATTTAATCCATCCAGTACCCCACAGAGAAAAAGAACACAGCATTTTGAGTTGTCAAACTACTTCTAAAACTGAACTGTACATTTGATAGCAAATTATGTGAAATACTCGTAAAACGATCAATTTTCTTTACATACACTGTCTTCTCAATAATTTTAACACTGATTGCATAGAAATAGGTCTAAAATTTGTCTGTATTATCCTTTTCTCTCTTTTTTTATAAAGCGGCTTTACTAGTGCGTACTTTAGGCGTTCAGGAAACTGAGCATTCTTGAAGGAAAAATTACAAACATGGCTCAGTACAGGACTAACATGTGCAGCACCCTGCTTTAATTTTCTGCTAGCCACTCCATCATATCCATGAGAGTCTTCAGTGATTTAATTATTGATTCAATCTCCCCTCTGTGAGCACCACAGAAGAGTATTTCAGACATCAATCTCGGAAAGGCATTTTCCAAGAGAGTTACATGATTCCCTGTAGAAATTATTCAGAAATGCTCAGGAAGTGATTGTTAAATACAATACGTAAATCTGACTTAACAGTAACAGAAATATTTTTGCTACGAATTGTCGTCGACCTTGTGCTGCTAACCAGACACTTCCTTCACGACTGATGGAATGGTTTTAATTTTATCCTGTGAATTAGCCATTCTACTTGAATACCACATACTCTTTGCCTTCCTAACAACATTTTTAGCACCTTACAATACTGTTTGTAATGGGCTATTGTAACTTGATTGTGACTACTTCTAACATTTTGATGTAAGTGCCATTTTGTTCTACATGTTATCTTTATCCCACTTGTCAGCCACCCAGGCTGCCTTTTACTGCTAGTACCTTGTTTAGATCGTTCTAATCGAAAGGAACTTTGAAAGAGCATCAGAAGGAAAGCATTATATTTGTCTTCTTTTTATCGGCACTATAAACATCCTGCCACTTTATTTGAATACTAAAACCTGTTAGTATTGAAATTTGTGTATCATGGTCTGGAAGGCCATTCACCTTTTTAATAGCAGAATGCCCGTCAAGTAATGAAGAATGAATAAAAATGTTGTCTATGGCTGTACTATTGTTCTCCTGCACCCTGGTTGGAAAAAAACGCAGTCTGCTTGGTACTTCCTATAAAGTGAACCAAGAACCCTCTCTAGCTTGAGCAAAAATGCTCTGAAGTCAGTGTTAGGGGACCCATAAAGAAAAATAATTTGACGTTTAGTTTCACTAAATTCAACTGCCCCTGCACAACATTCAAACACCTGTTCAGCGCAGTGCCCTGATACGTCTACGGACTCAAATGGAATACTGTTTGTTTTAAGTATGGGGCCAGCCGCCACTCCCCCACTACGCAAAGAACTCCTTGAAAAACAGTCAGCTAATCTGTATCCTGGTAAAGGAAGCATCTGGATTTCTGGATTGTCAAATTATTTAAGTGGTGCTCCAATATAGTAATACTGAAGACTCAATTTATTAAGATGACAGTTCTCCCTCTGTAGGTAAGTGTCGACAAAACATTTACGCTCTCGGAAAAGGAAGTTGATGAAATTTCTTGAAAATATCTCGAAGAAAAAAAACGAAAAAAAAACACCACCACACTTTGTTTTAATGACTGTTATCGCAAATTGCGGATAATTCCCGTGACACTTTCCCCTGCTTGAATTTTTTTCCCCTCCGTCAATCCATCTGCTAAGGATTCTATACCGTGCAGCAACACTCCGGAAAAGGCGAACAAGTGTAGTGTAAGCACTCTCTTTAGATGATCTGTTACATCTTCCAAGTACACTGCCAATGATACGCAGTCCGATTCGCCTTCTCCACATCATTACCTGTAAGATCGTTCATAACTGTTTGTGATTCTTAGCCCTAGGTATTTAGTTGAATTGACAGCGTTCAGATCTGTGTGCTTTCTCGTATTACCGAAATTTAACGGATTCCTGTTAGTACTCACGTGGAGGATCTCGCACTTTATTATTTTTAGCCAACTGCCACTTTTCGCGCCATACACATCTTTCCCTACCATTTTTCAACTGGTTTTGATCTTCTTATGAATTTACTAAACGGTAAATGACAGTATCAGCTGCAAACAGTCTAAGAAGGATGCTCAGATTGTCTCCTAAATTGTTTAAACAGGGTGAATTGCCTAAACTTTGCACCGTACATTTTACGGTATGGAAAATTTTATTGATCGTATTTCGCAGAATGGATTGGTAGTCAGGGGTGCGTACTGTTGCCATAAACCGACTGTAATAATACTTGGAAAGTGTATTTTTGTGCAAATGGAAAACGCCAATTGAAAAGTAGGGTAAATTAGAATGTCTGTGGTGCTTGTTGGAGGATTCTATAGGGCGACGTTAATGAGATATCATATTTTATAAACTTTCCACACATACGATTCTTTGAGACATTCAACCTGCATAGTTGTTCGGTACGATGTTGCTATGCTTGCTAACAGTGTGTTAGTGTGGTCCTTGAGTGCATGGCGAGCTGCGTATTAGTCAGCGTGTGACACTCCAGGCAATAGGTCATGAGTGGACGATAGGATTTACCAACGCAGAAAAAGTCGACGTGCTCATGGTGTATGGAGAGTGTAGAAAGAATACAGTTCGTTCTTGTAGGATGTATGTGGCGAGATAACCCAATAGACGTCAACTATCTTGGCAATTATGTATCAAATTCTTCATTAGCTTCCATGCAATTGCACGAGGAAGTAGAGTGAGTCAGGCACGTGTCCTATGTATTTTCCATTGACGTACGTTCCATCCCCATCACATCTCTCTCCATGAAGAGCTGCAAGGAAACGATTATGAGATCGCGTTAACTTGTGTACACAGGCATTAAGACATGGTTCTCTAGATGTATCATTATCTTATTTAGTGATGAAGATACATTTACCAATTATGGGCAGGTAAATCGCCGGAACGTGCACTGTTTGTCTGCTGACCGCCCCGGTTGGCTTCGTCAGATGGAACGTAGCGTCCGTGGAGGGTTAACGTGTGTTTTGGGACACTAAACCAACAGTTCACAGGCCCGTTTTTGATAGACGGAAGTCTGAACGCGCCCAAGTACTGTAGATTCCTAACAAACCATCTTCCACGGATGATAGAAGACGTTCCTCTGGAGAGGTATCAACATGGTGGCTGTCCAGCCCATAGTGCACGAAGTACTACAGCATGTCTTCACAAATTGGTTCCAAATCGTTGGACTGAACACATTGAACCTGAACTTTAGCCGGCCCATCCCCTGGATTTGATGCCTTTCTTCTGTAGGAAAATCTGAAAGGCTGTGTCTACAGGGACATACCAACACCACCCGATGATATGCAACGACGTATTACTGCAGCCTCCTCGGACGTCTCCGCTGAAATGCTGCTACGTGTGCGGCAGACGTTTCAAACCAGACTGGAAGCGTGTGTTGTCGCTGCCGGTGGTCATTTTGAATACAACTTATAATGGTCAGTTGTCTCGTTATTGGTCAGAATCTACGTAACTAGTGTATGCACTTGTGTTGTTTGTTAGTGTGTACTACCACAGGTATCGTACCAGAGTCGGTGAGGGAGATTTTCAAAATATGCAACAGAATCCAGCAACAAACATCACTGACATTCTAATCCGTCTTACTTTTAGTTTGTTAAAGTCAACAGGCATTGTTCAACTCAAAAATTTATTTTTGTACAAAAAGATACACTTTCTAAGTTTATTAGATTATAATCAATTGGCTGACAATAAAAGCACGTGACTACCAATCCACTCTGCGAAAACAGCACATCACTAGCATTTTCCATTTCTACATCTACATCTACATGACTACTCTGCAATTCACATTTAAGTGCTTGGCAGAGGGTTCATCGAACCACAATCATACTATCTCTCTACTATTCCACTCCCGAACAGCGAGCGGGAAAAACGAACACCTAAACCTTTCTGTTCGAGCTCTGATTTCTCTTATTTTATTTTGATGATCATTCCTACCTATGTAGGTTGGGCTCAACAAAATATTTTCGCATTCGGAAGAGAAAGTTGGTGACTGAAATTTCGTAAAAAGGTCTCGCCGCGACGAAAAACGTCTATGCTGTAATGACTTCCATCCCAACTCGTGTATCATATCTGCCACACTCTCTCCCCTATAACGCGATAATACAAAACGAGCTGCCCTTCTTTGCACCCTCTCGATGTCCTCCGTCAATCCCACCTGGTAAGGATCCCACACCGCGCAGCAATATTCTAACAGAGGACGAACGAGTGTAGTGTAAGCTGTCTCTTTAGTGGACTTGTTGCATCTTCTAAGTGTCCTGCCAATGAAACGCAACCTTTGGCTCGCCTTCCCGACAATATTATCTATGTGGTCCTTCCAACTGAAGTTGTTTGTAATTTTAACACCCAGGTACTTAGTTGAATTGACAGCCTTGAGAATTGTACTATTTATCGAGTAATCGATAATTCAGTAATATTTCCGGTGCAACTTTTTGGGGGATTCACCTGCATACATTACGAACAGCAGAGAGCCTATACAGTACCTTGTGGAACGCTACATAAAGCTTCTGTTTTTCGAAATGACTCTTCGTCACCTACTATGAACTATAACCTTTCTGACATGAAATCACGTATCCAATCGCACAACTGAGACGATACTCCCTAGGCACGCAATTTTTGTTGGAGCCGCTTGTGAGGAACGGTATCAAAAGCCTTCTACGAATCTAGAAGTAAAGAATCAATATTTTAGTTCCCCTGTCGATAGTATTCATTATATCGGAAGAATCAGACGCTTGTACGATGTTTCCTGAATCCGTGCCGACTATGTGTCAACAGATCGTTTAATCATCTTCGAACGCAAGTTTATTTTCCAAAATCCCACTGCAAATCGACATCAGGGAATTTTAATCTAAAATGATGATGACTAGTTTGTGGGGCGCTCAACTGTGCGGTCGTCAGCGCCCATACAAAAGTCACAATTTTTACACGGTCCAATTTCTTTCACAGTCCGATCTAGCCACTGTCACCAATGATGATGATGATGATGATGATGATGATGATGATGATGAAGAAGAAGAAGATGATGATGATGATGATGATGAAATGATGAGGACAACACAAATACCCAGTCCCCGGGCAGACAAAATCCCCAACCCGGCAGGGAATCGAACCCGGGACCCCGTGAACTAGAGGCAGACCGTGTGTGGAGCTCTAAATTTCTGAGTATGCTGCACACTGCGCATTCGCAGAAGTGGGGCTCTGGGGCGGTGTCTGCTAACGTCAGAAGTTAAACTTACTCTGGCCAAGCTCACTCTCGTTATGGAAATGGATTTTGTGCTTTCGTGTCTCTCAATCTATCTTGCGTTGTTTGCTGTGTTTCCCTGACACACTGAAAAGGTTGCACGGGGTGTCACAATCAGAATTTTTTCTACGAAGAAAAAGTGGATATATGCACAAATAAGAAAGTTAATAGAAAAATGAAATTTATTCCAAAAGCGAAAATGTCAGACTTATTTGACGAAAAAAATTATTTTTGATGCTTCAAATAATTTATGAAAATTCAGCCAGATGATAGAGAGAGAGAGAGAGAGAGAGAGAGAGAGAGAGAGAGAGAGAGAGAGAGAGAGAGTAAAGACAAGTGCCATCATAAACCAAACACGACCGACATCAGAAGTTAACGATAGTGAAATTAATAATCAGTACCATAAACTCTGTGGCTCTGTTTTCTGACAAGGAAGAGAGCACGATTCCACGCAGAATTTAAGCAAAATCTACCATCGCTATTGATAAGGTTACTTCCTAATTTAATGTCAACAGTTTCCTTAATAACACTAACCAAACAGCATGAAGTGCATGCCAGAATCTCCGTGTTGTATTCCATTTCCATATATGGCTGGTGTCAAGATAATGTTCTCCAGTGGCAGATGTGCACGGCTGTTGAAAGCTAGTGTGCCGCTTATACCCAGTACACCTGTCATCCACAGTCCTTACCAGCATACGACATGTCACAACGGCAAGGAATACGGCAGGCACCCGCCCTACGGAAACGAAAATCATCCTTTATGGAATCTAAAAGGACCATGATCTAATATGGCGGTCGAAGAACTGCGGATAGGTAACCGTACGTGAGAGTGTGACTCGGCCGGGGAGCGTGCAGAAATGGTCCGGGCATTTGTGGTAAACACTGCGTCCGTGTGGCACTGTGATTAACGAAAGTGGCAAATGACTAGGAAATCCCGGGTTCGAGTGCCCCGGCAAACTTTTCAACTGTCGCCGATGAACCCGACGAAGTTAGTATCATCATTAGTTTCATCCCTTTCCTTTCCCTTGTCCCCTCTCCACCTTTAACGTACTTAACACAGTATACGTCGGGGAAAACACAGTTATCACATTGTTTCCCTCTTCGGGGTGGAAACGTATCGTTGCATGCGCATTTTGGTTAAACTTTGCACCTTTTTTTTTTTGAGGGGTAGAGATCAACGCAACGTTTGCCGAATCTGTGGATTACATTAATTCTCCTGCCGCCAATCTCATCAAGCAACGCACTGGCATAACTCTGTTGCTAAGAAAGCAACTGAAATTAAATTACCACGTAACCTTATAAAAAGAGATGGTCTTTTTTTTTTTTTTTTTTTTTTTTTTTTTTTTTTTTTTTTTTTTTTTTTGATTCGGCATCGACTCCTGCTCTGTCTCTTGTCACGGAACAGTAGGTCAGCTACCACACCCTTGGTTACTGATTTCAATGTCGATTAAGTTCTGACGTCGTTCATCTATGGTTTGTGATGGCGCCAGTGGAGGGAGGGAGGGAGGGATGGATATCGATCTTCCCGGAGCTTCTCTGAAAACCGAGAATTTAAATTACCTTGCATAGCCCTACTTTGCTGCAGTTTCGCCTTGAAAATTGGAGGGCGTGGTCCTGTCGAAATATCGGTGGTTTTCGACGACGTTAACCGGCTGGATTCCCGTAAGTTATTTCAACACTGAATACGCCGAGAGAAACTCGGGTCTCATAATTTTCGGTGCTATTTGGCAATTAGCGAGAAAACGAAATATAAAGGATAAAGTAAAAAGGCGATATTAACTGAATTCTAGATACTGTTTGATTGATTTTCAAGTACATATACGTATTGAATTGTCTGGACAATACTTTTCCTGATCTTTGAATTATCAAGCCAGCAGACAATTTATGACACAACCTTCTATAAGAACAGCCGCGACAAATTTTGATTTCCTCATTAACAAACTCTGTTATCATTGCTTGATCCTGCATTTTGTTACGAGATTTCAATGTTTTTTGTAAAAAGGAGAGTCCGTCTTAACCTCACTTTCACCTGTCACTTGAAATGCACAGCAGACAGCTCTCACCTTACACACAATTTTAGCGTTGGCGTGTAAACATACTAACCACTTGAGACAGACGACAGACTGTACAGAATGAAACGCTAAGAGCGGTGCAGTAGACTCACTTGTCTCGAAGAGTTCATTGGGATATGAAAGTCGATTGTGTAAAAGAGGGTTTTAGGTGATCACTGACGTTGCTTCCAAGTACAGCTAAACTTATTGCAGTTGCGAAAGACGCCGTAACAAAAACACTACAATTACGTAATCGTTAGTTCCGATCTGAATAGGTAAAAAGCCGACGAGTGTATAGTGCACATTCAGACAGCAGACAGAGAGCTGGTCGGCTACTCACCCCGTAGCAGCGTACGAGTCGTAGGCGGCGGTGTCGTAGAAGGTCCCTGCGGCAGCCCTTTCCTCGTCGCCTGCGCCGCCGTACCCAGTCTCCTCCATGGCAGCGCGCGCGCGGTCCAGTATGCTGAGGACCTTGGTCTTGGTGGGCGTGGGGCGCGGCAGCAGAGCCTGCGGGGGCGGTGGGGGCGGCAGTGGTGGCGCCGGCTTGCGGAGGCCGCCGGGAGGGCCACGCACTGCGCCCGGTGGCGGAGGCGGGGGCGGCCCCAGCAGTCCGCGACCGCGCGGGGGCGGCGGAGGGCCTGCTGGCACCCCGCTGCCCGCCACCGCGCTGCGCAGCGGCAGGGCTCGGCCGCGCGGCACCTGAGGACAAACCTCCATTCAGCATCGTCGCGATGCACGGTTCCCGACCCGTGCGTAATCACGGTTTTGCAGTAATGAATAATACTACTTGGGTAAAAATTCGCTGTTGCTCTGCTTGTGCCTATACTTTTGTTCACTAGGTAAATTGATATTGCGGGTCCGTTCTTAATAATTTGAGAGCCCTCAGAAGGACATCTTCCCTCCTCAATCAATCGCTAAATAGTGCTCACACAAAAATAATTGACACACAGCTCAACCAAAGCAATACGTCTCATCACAGGGTATATTCACACCGTCATAAAGCACTGGCTGGCTACCAGTTCTCAGTTCTCACTAGTAATCCACCACCATTCAGAAGATCAGTCATTGCTGAACGTGTGAACGAAAAAAAAGAGTTAACATTTCATTCAGAATTTTCATTAACAGAACCCTACTAATTACGGTCTAGAAAACTATCGTGGCGCGTTCAATCGTAACCGGTGACAGGAGCAAATTTCCGTGGTACATCACTAAGTAATTAAAACTCCTTGAGAGCGACCAGCACGTTTTCATCTACCTTGACGACAATGGTATATACCGAATCTGATCAGAACTGACCGGGGCAGATGTGGAGCACTGGTGCGCTCATGGGGATAGAACCCCTCTCCTCAATGTGACCGAGGTGAAGGCAGCAAACTGTACATCACGTAACATTTGAATGTTCCCTCAGAGCAATCAAACACAATAGAAGACCTTCACAATTTGCCTGCTGAAACTTCCGGCTGGATTTCAAACCTGGATGTAGGGCTACAAGCCGTGTGGAGTGGACGTGCGGTAAGAGGCGTCCTGTCACGGATTGCGCCGCCACTCCCGCCGGAGGTTCGAGTCCTCCCTCGGGCGTATGTGTGTGTGTGTGTGTGTGTGTGTGTGTGTGTGTGTGTGTGTGTTGTTCTTACCATAAGTTAGTTTCAGTTTGAGTAGTGTATAAGTCTAGGGACCGATGACCTCAGCAATTTGGTCCCTTAAGATATCACACACATTTAAACATTTGTAAGGCTACAAACCCATTATACACTTGACATTGTCTGCATCTGTGTAGAAATGTACATATTTGCTGTAAATAGTTGTCTATCACCATAAAAATATATAATAATTCGATTCGGGTTTTAATTCGGTCTATAATTTTACATACAGTGAAGTTGATGTGACAGAATGACAAAGCATAGGCAAAATGCCTGGCATTAAATCCACGGGAGCCGTTCCAGGAACTATAAAATCAAACTATATTCGCATATGGGGACTTACTTCCTTCGGAAGCAATTAAAAGGCTAAGTGAAAGTGTAGATTATCTTGAGACAGTTTCTACAGCATGCTCAGTGTTTTCGAAGACATGTCGGGGCTGACGCAAGTGTCAGAAGCATTTCATCAGGCGATACATTTCGATATTTCACAAAGTAAATACTGAGAGAAATATATGTATACTATTACTGGACGATCCATCCATTTTTTGTTAATGGTATCCACTCCATGAGATCGATTTCTAAATTATACAATTTCACTTTCAGACATGCTTTCGGCAGCCCATCTCAACCATAACAAGGAAGTAAATAAAGTGACCCAAAATACAATCACACTGAAGATCAGTAATGCTACTGCAAAAGCATGTAGATAAACGCCAACTAAATCTTAATTTAACTGCGGGGTACGGAGGGAAAAAACTGTGGTTGAATGACGCCTATTCATCTCTTTGCGAAGTATGTATTTTTCGAATTATCTGTGAAATTTTCAAATTCTGTTGCGGATCGTCACACAGTCTCACTTCGCCACGACAAGCAAGACAACATGGCCAGTATCACTTTTATTACTTTTCGTTATCGTCAACTGACAATGTAAATTAAACTTTGCTAAAAGTAACAATTCAACGGAGTCGAATGACTAAACGTAATTTGCTTAACCTTACACTTTGTGGTACCGCAAAAAAAAAAAAAAAAAAAAAAAAAAAAAAAAAAAAAAAAAAAAACCTACGGTCGCAGATGATATTCGCACGAGGAGGAAGATGTGCGGGAGGAATACGGTTAGTTTAACATAAAGCCAGCAATGAAGGAACAAGGGTACTGGCGATATTGGACTGGACAAAGGATACCGTATAATCTGTTGAAATGTTTTAGGTAACAGCAAAAGAAGTGACCAAAGAATGGCTACACAGATACTTGAATGTGGTGCCTCAAAAGACGAACCCAGATTAACCTTTCCGTCATTTCATTCCAAACTTATTTACTCAAGGCATCTGTTACGGATACGACAGTTCTCAAACTAAGGTCCAACGAAAGTACAATGTCTGATGACAACCAGAATTATCTTACAACTCGCCCTCTGTCATCGGAGAAGTTTGTTTCCTTCACGTTGTCCGTACCTATCTCCTGATCTAGCTGAGAATTGAACACAGCCTCTAATGATATTCACCTCATATATTCGGTTGATTATGGTATTTTTTCGTGGGCCTATCAAAACTAAACTGACATTTCTGGCTAAATGGCGTGGGAATTGAAGGTTTCAAAATTAGCTGTTTGCCTAAATCTGTTGCAGCAGCAAGAGGCAAGATCAGTGAAAGACTGCATATTCCAAAATTAAAGCTGACCATACAGAGCGGTGGTATCACTGTGAGCTGAGATCCCTTCAAGGCTGCCAGCTGTTTGCATGAGTAGACAACTTCACGCGGCCATTCTTGCAGATACTGAACATCGTATTTAGGCTTAAAATATCATCACAAAGAATCCATTCAGAATATATGATCTGCTACAGCTCGGATGTACCCGAGTCTGCCTCGATATTTTCTCCAACAAAGGGTACCTTAAGAAGCACAACGTTATTTGATGACCACATGAACGCTTAATCTCACGACGACAGCAGAATGCCTGAAAACAGGACACCTTTCATTCTGTTATAAATGGAGCATCTGTTCTGAAACGACGACGCAGTTTTAAGAACCGAGCAGGTGACGTGTGAGGAGCAGTGGAGTGGATGAGCCATCTGAAAAGCAGGCAGCTTACCAAGTACTGCGCTTGCCAAATGACTTTGAAGAAATGTGAACAGATAATGCCTTAGGTGAAAACAATGGCTCTCTGACACGAAATAAAATTCAGCAAGCGGTTATTCAGTATGACTTGCAAGCTAATACCAAGTTCTCAACATAGATATGTTAATATTTGCTACTGCTATGCATCTGGTAGAAATTCCGTATGATCTGTAGATGTCAAGGACAAACATGACGAACTTTTTCGGCAAGGCCCCACGGAATACACAACAACGTCTTTAAAGTAAAGCTACGGAGTAGAAAAATTACAGCAACTTCTAAATATGTTGACTCACACATAAATCTAGTTACGATGAAAATTCCGCGCGACGAAGTGAGGATACGTTTCAATAAGAGTCAGAGTGAGTGAGAGGATGAAGAAACTTACTATACAACCAACACTGGCTTTGCGTGTCACCGGAAAACAAAACACACAGTTGTATTCTGGATGCAAATAATCATAATTCATTATAAAATAGTACAGGTTACACGAGAATACCACAGTCTTTTCCAACGTAATAAAAGTATTATTGGCTAGAAACATAAAGACAAACTGTGTCATTCATTGCAGTCTAAGTCTATGAAATTATTAGTATAGCTATTAAAAACCATCCTATAGTGCTTGTCTTAACCTGCCCTTTGAAGAAGCACACGACAAAACTGACCAGTTCTCCCGAATTTCTACAGACGTAGCGTTACACTGCACTCTTAACATACTAATTTCAGTCGCACATCTGCATTCTAGTTATTACTACCACGGGAAACCGCAATCTGGATGGGCGGCAGGAAGTATAAAACCCGCTCTACCCAAATGTTAATTCAGTGCCGTATTCAACCTCTCTTTGCCAGGAGGAAATACTGTCTAAATCGTCCTGCATATCCTTAAAAGTCAAATGGTTCAAATGGCTCTGAGGTCATCAGTTCCCTAGAGCTTAGAACTGCTTAAACCTAATTAACCTAAGGACATCACACACATCCATGACCTACGATTAACCGATTGCTCCATCACTATTAGGGCCAACTCCCAGACCCAATGTTCTAGGGTCAGTAGTTTCTGCAGCTTAGATTATCATCTATTAAGGGGACGCTCCAACTGTGGCATCATCGCCAACTACGGGTTTTAATTTTGATGGCAGAAGTATGGTGAGTGGACTTCCTATTTTTGTGGCTTCTTCCATTCTTGGGCACGGGACAACGTTGGTAGCGAGACCTGATATGCACAGAAACCTGCAGGTACGATGCATGAAACGTTAATGACACCAGCACATGTGTCTCTGTTAGGAAGTAACTATAGGAAACAGACAACTTATTGTACTTTTTTGTTGATAGAGTATGAAAAAAAGCCAGGGTCACCAACACGGGCAAAGACGACTCTGAAAGAGATCAGAAGATGGGTGGAACATGTAACCAAGCAGGAGGAAACTTATGCTACTTTGGAAAGGCATGTGGATACACTGACAGGAGACAATGAGGCTATACAGGGAGGTTATGTTTGGTTTGTGTGGCACCCAACTGCGCGGTTATCAGCGTCCGTACAAATTTCCAATCTTGACTCAGTCCAATCTCACCGCTTTCATGAATGATTATGGAATGATGAGAACAACACAAGCACACAGTCCCAGGGCGGGGAAAATCCCCAACCTGGCTGGGAATCGAACCAGGGACACCGTGATCGATCCATAGGTTGCAACGCCAGCCACTAAACCACGAGCTCAGGACGGACCCCTTTATCAGGTAAAACGACTGAGGATACGTCAGCGTTTACTGATGATTTTGGAAGCAGCCGCGAATCTGGAGCAGTGTTCGGATGAACTATGTTTGCACATGGCTAAATTATGGTTAATTGGCGAGGCAAAGACGTACATAATGCAGCATGAGGTGTTGAACAACATAAATAGAATTCAGTCAACAGAGTAGTACAAGATTCTTTAGGCATCATCTTAACGGCATACCCCTAAACTGGAATGAGCAGGTGGTAACGTTCTCAGATACGATTAGGAAAATAAATGTGCAAACTTATGAATTGACACAGTGCGAGGTGGTAGACAAAACTATCCTCCAAGAGGAAAAACACAGTGCGCCAGTTTTTTTGAGGACGCTTCCACCCAACGTGTCGAGGAGAATGGAGGTGGAAAATCCAAATAATTTTGCTTCTGCCACTGAGGTTGCTACGTAGTCGGAAGAGTATAACAGCAACCAAGTGCAGGATAAACGAAGCGCTTTTTCCTCGAAGATAAAACGCAAGTGTCGACATGTGCGCACATTTGGAAGCAATGCAGTAATGTGAAATGGTAAGGCACCACATTCAGGATTGTAGGAATGAGAAACAGGATAGTAAAGGTCACTGAAAAAGTATTCCACAACCATCAAACAGCATACCCAGAAAAGTTCACTGCTACAAAGACATATGCAGAGGTTGAGTGTTGTTTGGCCGACATAATGAAAGGTACGGAATACAAGTTATTAGTGGACAAAGGGGCTATGTGTCGGCAGAAATTCGTGACCTTGTGAGTAGGAAGAGGCTGAATTCTCGGTGTTACAGGTTATGGGGAGTAGGGGACAATGCAGAGGGTCAACTGTCCTCAACTGTTATATGTAAGCGAGGAACTATCGAGAGGAACTGAAAGTATTGCTGCATCCCAGTGAGGGGCACTGAACTATCCCGGTGTTCAAAAATTCTGGAATCCCGGTGTTGGATTTACTGAGTAAGCTTCACAGAGAAATTTATATTTCACAGCACAATGTCGAACATGATGGACTGTTGTTACTACTGGGAGAAACAGCTGCGAATATACACTGATTGGCCAGAACATTATGACCACCCTATCTAACAGTCGGTGTGTCCGACGCTGGTACAGGTAACAGTGGCGACATGTCCTTATGGAAGCATGAGGCCTTGGTACGTCGCCGGAGAAAGCTGGCACATCTGCATACACATCGCCTAGTTCCCCTAAATTCTAGGGAGGGGAGTGATGAGCTCAGACTCCATGGTCAATCACATCCCAGATGGGTTCAATCAGGTTCAGACCCAACGATCTGGGAGGGGAGGGCAACATATCAATTGGCAGTCGCTACTGTGTCCTTGAACCAATCCATCACACTCCTCACCTTGTGACATGGCGCATTATCTTGTTGAAAAACGCAACCGCCGTCAGGAAACATGACCGCCATGAAGGTGTGTATGTTGTCTGCAACCAGTGTGCGATACTCCTTGGCCCTCATGGTGCCTTGCATGAGCTCCAATGGACGATGGATGCGTCTGTGAATCCTCCCCAGAGCATAATGGAGCCGCCGCCAGCATGTCTCCATCCAGCACTACAGGTGTCAATGAGCTGTCCCCCCCCCCCCCCCCCAAAAAAAAAAGACTCCCTTCAGCGTAATGAAGAATGTATCGGGATGCATCAGACCATCAATGCTCTGCCACTGTGCCAACATCCACTGCCGATTGCCGTTTACCCATTTCAATCTAAGTGTCGATGACGTGGTGTTAATCTTGGCATGTGGATGGGTCATAGGCTGAGGAGTGTTTGATGCACAGTGTGTTCAGACACACTTGTACTCTGCCGAGCATTTAGTCTGATGCTAGTTCCGCCACAGTACGCTACCTGTCCTGTGATACCAGTCTTTCCAGCCTACAATGTCCGATATCTGCAATGAGGGAGGCTACCCAACCCCATGACTTCTGGACGTCGTTTCACCTTGGTTTCGCCATTTATTGAAGACGATAACCACAACACTCCTTAAACAACTGACAAGTCGTCAGGTTCCTAAAATGCTCGAGCCGAGCCTCTGAGTCATCACAATCTGCCCTTAGTTATAAGCCTTCCCCATTCGACATACAGATAGCATGCTCACTGATACAACATGCACTGTACTAGCGTCCGACTAGCAGGCATTCCTCGCCACATGACGTTATCGCCTTTACGCATCTGTATCGATAGTAAGTCGGTGGTCATAATGTCTTGGCTGATAAGTGTTTGCTGACACAAGGTTCTCCTATGATGAAGGTGGAACCCATTAAAAAAGCACACACAATCACTGAGGCTCAAAATGGCTCTGAGTACTATGGGACTTAACTTATGAGGTTATCAGTCCCCTAGAACTTAGAAGTACTTAAACCTAACTAACCTAAGGACATCACACACATCCATGCCCGAGGCAGGATTCGAACCTGAGACTGTAGCGTCACTGAGGCTCACTCTACATATAAAATACCAGAAGGCGCAGTGTAGGTACTGACCTCCCAAATGATATTTTGTGTGTTCTAGAGCGACAGGAACACAATAACAATTTGGATGGCACACACTCAAAATGTGAATGAAAAGTACTTGGTACCAGTTACTGTGGATGATTTTGGCTCTGACGAAGTGGTTTTACTAGAGGGGTTAATAATTACCTATTAGAACGTTAAAGTGTAGACCTGTGCAAAATGTCACTGCAACTGCATTACACATAGAAGTACAGCACTTGAAGGAGAGTGATAGAGTGGCTATAGAAATGCTACTGATATATGTGTAACTCTAAAGTGTTGAGTAATGTCACACAGAAACTCGTTTTCAGATTGTGATGCAAAAAGAGACAGCCAGAGTTGCAACTCTGGGTCTCTCTTTTTGCAACACAAGCTTGTTATACAGTTCAAGAATCACCAGCGACACCCATCACTCATCTGCCGAATGATGGCATTTTTAAAGGGAGTTGTAGTATATGTGAAGCCCCCATTGTCAGCATGCCCAAAAATCATCAGAAGGAACATGGAAATACAGGTCTTACTGCCAAAATCGTTACCTCAACGCCAATAGCCATAGTGGAAATAGAAAGTCAAAATGTCACGCAGGGCCATCAGAGGCTGTGCAACAGGGAGTAAAACACGGAAGTTGGCAGGTAACGACAATCGCATTTTTGGTGGCTTTCCACACGACAGGTGGGCGGAAATGGCTAATGCTTTTGTGTCGAGAGGGCTCTTACTGTTCTGCTGGTGGTTGTTAAGTACAGACTGGTCCGTGCCTAGTCCACAGAAGAAAGTATTCGAGTTACTCAGTGGGTGAATTTTAATAATTTTATTTCCATTCTTTGGTTGTCAGTTTTAATCACACTAGTTACTACATGAAAACTCTTGAGAAAAGATTTAACATCAATCAGAGATTTTTAAATAAGGATATACTATGTAAGAGTGCACTATTCTTCATGTGCAGGGTAGAACAAACAGACAGCTTCCCAGATTGGTAGTGTAGTGATTTCATTCTCAATGTACCGAATAAACATTCTCAATGTACCGAATAAACATTCTCAATGTACCGAATAAATTTACGAATTGTAATTATGACTGGTTTAAAAGAGGGGGAAAAGGGGGAGGGGACACACTGCTAGGTCATTGGTCCCTCATTCCGATTAAAATAATCCCACAAGGGTGAGAGTAAGATAATCGAGACATACAAACCACAACTGGAAGAACACTAAAATGGACAAAATTGGACAAGAAAACCACAGAAAGATGCGAGAAACATGTAGAAGGGATCAAAACAAGAGAGCAGTTTACCATGGCTGGCTGGCCATGAGAATAAAAAGGAGAAGCCAGCCACTCTGCAACACATTAAAACCTCCACTGACGTCCTCGATGGTTGGGGCGGGGCGAGCGGTGTTGCTCCTGAAGTAGGTTGTGCAGGACCAACAAGGAGGGAAGTGCCACCCACCGTCAAGGGGGTAGGTGGAGTCTCACGGCTCTGAGAGCCAACAGTACGCAGCGGAAGGGAAAATGGGGGAACCGTTGTCGTAGCGCCACGTAGGTTGAGTTCATATGCACAGTATGTAGCGTCTCATTTTCTCTTACTCTCAGTGTATGTCAGTCAATCCACGGCCTTGTATTCTATTATTTCTCCTTCTTTCTGGAGAATCCTGCAGTTTGGCGAGGAAGGCTAATGGTGCTCTCCGCAGTAGACACACATGGGAGGTGTGCATAGGGAGTACTGGGATGTGAAGGACGTCTACAATCCCGACAGGTGATGCTGGAAGTGCAGGGAGAAGACATATGGCCGAACTTCCAGCACTTAAAGCACTGCATCGGGGGAGCGATATATGGCTTTAGGTTACAGTGGCAGACCATGAGATTGTCCTTCTCGGGTAATGCGTCACCCTCGAAGGCAAAGATGAAGGCACCGGTGGCAACCTCATTATCCCTCAGACCCTGGTGAACGCGCCGGGCTAAATGGACAACTCACCGCTCTAAATTGGCGTGCAGCTCATCGTCAGACTGCAAAAAAAAGGTCGCTATGAAATATAATACACTGGACCATATTTAAGTTCTTATGGGGCGTGATGGAAACAGAAACATCCCCCAACTTGTCACAGGCGAGTAGTGCCCGTGACTGTGCAGACAATGCTGTTTTAATCAAGACCGACCCTGACCGCATTTTGGACAAGCCCCCCTCCTACCCAAACTTGTCCTCTAAATGCTCCACAAAAAAATTGAGGTTTCATTGACAAGAAAGATTCCCATCAACTTTCGTACACACAACGTACTGGGATGAATAAGCTTTGCTGCCATCCTTAGCCTGGCGTTCCTCCCATGGTGGGGCTGGGGCGGGGGATTTGGTGTCGTATTTCTCAGCATTGAAATTAGACCTTGACAGCTTACACTTTAGAGACTGTTAGTGTTTGACCACCTGCAGATGTACTACGCTTCATGACGTGTCATGCAACCTGATGCCACCCACTCCGATCAGGGGCCCTCCCCATGGGCTCCAGCCAGCCGCAGCAAAGGACACCTGGCAGGATAGCCATTGTTGGGAGTCCCAATGCCCCAGCGTGATGGGCATCTACTCCTTGGCATATATGGGAGTTAACGGCGCAGGCATCAGCAGAGCGATCCCTTTGTGGTTATGGGGCTACATCCAACAGGGTACATGGCAGCCGCACCAAAACGTACTGGCAACTATGCTGGATATCAGAAGCAAACGAACTAAGAATCCCATTATCGTTGACAGCGCAAAAAGTGATACTGCACAGAGGGTGGCAGAAAACGTACCCAGGAGGGTGGCCTCGCCCAACAACGGGAGAATGAGTGAAAGACCAGATCCACGTCGACAAAGGACGTGAGAGGTCTCAGCGCATGATTGACACAATGTGCCACGTACGGCGCCCTTCCCCAATTGGCTCGCTCTTCAGGAAAGGTTTGAAAAAATGGAGGTTCAACCGTACAGGAGACTATCACATGAAGGGCGAAACGTGTGATACTCCTTTCAGTCGCCTCTAACAACAGGCAGGAATACCTCAGTCCTATTCTAACCCCCTAATTCGCAGTAGGTGCAATATGAGACGTAATTTTAGAGTGTATTGAGTTTTCTGAACTTGAAAGTCAATGGCTTTGTGCTGTCTATTGTAGCGTGAATGCCTGTTATTCGATAATCTACAGTAAATGTGTACACCCATTAAGCTAGTCAATGTTACACAAAACATATTTCAAATTTCTATTCTACTCTTCCTTCGGGTTTATTAACCACAGTAAAATGTCATGCATTTTCCAATCAATCAGAAAGAAGAAAGATTAGAGTCTAACATCCCGTCAATTGGAGGAGACTAATCAATCAGTACCAACCGGAGGAGACCAATCAATCAATCAGTACATTGATCTGTAGTGTGTAATTAATATCTGCACAGCCAAATTATTTTTTGCTACAAGAATTGAGCTGGTTAGCAGACTTCCTCCATTTGTGAAACACGATCACATTTAGTTCACCCTTTCAACTTCCCACATTGTTTGTAATCCATTCTATATTTCTGCAAATTTTGTCGAAGCTCTACCTCAAGGTCTTCTTTGTATGTACTGTGACATATGAACACTGTGTTGATCAGCCCACGTTGTATCTCGTAACACTTTGTAATTTTACATGTATGTAGATGAGCCAGTCGTCCAACTAGAATTATTACAAGGTAAGGTGAATTTGTCTGTGAAGACGTGTGGCCTCAGGGTGGAGAGTGCCTCGCCACAGACTGGGCAGGCCACCGCGGCCATTACTTGCAAGCCAGCTGTGTCAGCAAAGGATCAGATGTGGGTTAATACCAGTATGGAGAATTTTGGCAAGAGACAATGCTCAAAGAAATAGCAGTGTCAATCTTAAAGACAGCTACATTATGGCTCTTTGAGAGTTTATAACAATTTACAGTCGAATATTAACGCAAATCTAAAAACATGACCAATCCCAGAAAAATGAGGCGCATCCAGCGATACAAGAATAATTTCAGTACCTTTAGAACTATAGAAATTAATATTGAACAGTGAATGAACAATTTCACAATGAACCTCTGCATGAACAAATTTTGAACGCTATGTGAGATCTCAACATCCAGTATCTCAGATAACAGCTATCATCCTGGACAGCTATGTATCTGTATTTTATTTGTGATTAATTACACCGTTTATATCTTTTTATTATGGAAATGCTTGTCAGAACATCGTATTCTCCTCATTTACACAGCAAATGAACACAGCATCGATACCTCATATTTTGTCATACCTGTGCATTTATTTAATGAACAGTTTACTATTTTGCCAGTAGCTTTATTAAAGTGTCGATAGCAAGTGTTATTAAAGAAGTGTGTTAATTTAAAAGTGGTCAAATTCATGCTTTAGCGGACACCACAACTGAACAGAGAAGGAAAAGACACTTCTGTCAAGTTGGAATTATTAACTGTTTCAGGGTGTATACGCCGACAAGGAAAATAAATTCCACTATTTTTCCCGGATTTCCCCAATAATAATACACTTTCTCCCGGGTGAAAATACACTTTTTCCGTGTTAAGTGACAGTATACTTTTCCTCGAAACTGTAAAACTTATCAGTCCTTTGATTACAGTTTTATACACCAACACAGAATTTCCTGGCACTTAGGAAACGAAACCCAGGGGAAAAAAACATTTTTTTTGGAA
Source organism: Schistocerca gregaria (assembly GCF_023897955.1). Classification (NCBI taxonomy): domain Eukaryota; kingdom Metazoa; phylum Arthropoda; class Insecta; order Orthoptera; family Acrididae; genus Schistocerca; species Schistocerca gregaria. Next base: position 515,499,448 of record NC_064925.1, on the reverse strand, counting down.
AGACGTTTGATGTAAAGCAACATGTACACTGCCTAATTTCGTATTACGAAAGTATAAATTCAAATTCCAGAAAACACCGCATGTTACTTTCCGAAGCACTGAAACTGAGATTGCGATGCGCTTTTGTAGGCCAGTCATAGCTCATGTCACATCATCTCGCCAGCGGGTAACAGTGGGTATTCAGAGCATAGGACATGTAGTCAGCCAATATCAACATCACTGTTATGTAGCGCGAACATACAAATAAGGAAAAATTAATGGTTTAAATTAATATGCATAGCCTTGCTGCAAGAAAAGAAAAGCCTTCACATATAATATTGGTCTCTAAGATTAATAAGCTCTAAGAGAAGCTAAGCTTTCACATATAATGTTGATCTTTTTTGCGTGTGGTACACTTTAAGACACATCACATAAATGTGTCAGCAAAATTTTTGACGACCACATGAATGTCTGATGTATATTAGAACAATTAAGCCCTCGGTCACAAATATTAAGTCAAAATTGACTAGATTTCGACGATACTATGAGCGTCTGATGTTCTGGGCCGGAAATTCTTCCAAATAGTCGTCCTCAGAGAGTTGATTTTTAAATGAGAGTCTACCGCTCTGTAATTTAAGAAATTCATCTCACATTCTCGCACATACTTCATCTTGCGTAAAAGGAAATTTACTTTGAAAGTAACGCATTTCAAACAACCATCGCAATATTTTCCCACGACCTGTTAGAAATAGCTTCGTTTCAGCAATTGCCGGAGAGCACCAGGTAACAGATCCGCTAGATAAAACGAAATAGGCTTGCCTAATATTGCAGCAATTGTAACACACCAAATAAACGTGACTGTTTTGGCACAAATGTTTATTTTTACAACACGACAGAACACAATTCACGAAGTACTAATATCAAAATGCCTATTACGCCTGCTACAAGCAAAAGGGAATTCTAGTCAAAGCACAGACTATTTTACTGCAGGACCACAGCTGCAGGTTATTATTTGCAGCAAATTAGCTGCGAGGCATGAAATCAGATGTGCACGGTTCGACCTTATGACTACAGGTCGGCTATAGCTACAGCAACAACTGCCACGGGAATCGGCCGCCTCCCTCTGTGTGCTACACCACCTAGCTCACTTGTCTTCTCAACAGCCATTTGGTTTCGTACGGAAAACTTCAACCTTGTTAACCCTTTAAACCAACAGTCTCTGCATATAAGAAATCGACACATGTCGCCAAGCAACAAACAGCATATTGACATCAAAACAGGAAAGATTTCGCTTTATGGCTAATTACACCGCCTTATTTTCGCTTGATGGTAGAAAGTGGAACAACTATTTTGTTCCGCATACTCCGCGAGTGCACCGATTAATGAACATAGCTACGATGTTTCAGCCCGCACTGCAGCACTCTGAACACCCTCTGTTTATAATAGCCACCCCGACCCTGGAACAACTGGCTGCATCACCAATAATGGCGGGCTACACTGCAATATTGCTGTGTGTTGCAGCCACATTGCAGCAATGAAATGGTGCACTCCCACTTTAAATAAAATTACTGACTACACATAAATGATGACGTCAAATTTAAAGAATTTCTTACAGGGTTATGGTTGCGTCCAGCGGCGGCGGCGGCGGCTGCGGCAGCGTCCTGCGCGGCTAAACCCTGTTTCGCTTGGTACGGGCTGCCGCCCAGCAGGGGTTGACTAGGCAACAGTACCTTCCGTCCTGCGGCGGCGGCGGCTGCGGCGGCGGCGGCGTCTTGGACGCGCACCCCCGGCTCGCCGGACACGGTCTGGATGAGCTCCATCTCGCGCATCTGCTCCTGCCGGATCTCGTCGTTCGAGTCGGGGATGAGGTACTTGCGCAGCTCTGCCAGAGCGTACGCTATGCGGGCGTGCGCCTCGGCGGGGGGTGCGAACGCCGCTATCTCCACGTGCAGGTCATCGCTCAGGTGAGCATACTTTGGGTCCTTCGACGCGCGAAGCTCCTCTTCCTGCGGAAACACGAAACAAATAAACGATCGAGAAGTTGGCTAAATGGAGGAACACCCAGCAGAAATAGTAACTTATCACGGTTGGCTTTACTGTCATTTAAAACTTTTAAAAGGACATGGTAGTCGCCTCTGACTGTACAAATTATTTATACTGATTATCGCAATTACGACCTAGTGGTGTACTGTAGACACAGTTTTAATGCAAACAATGTACAAGAACAGTGGTTTGTTGCGATGTATGTCATAGATGTTAAAAGGCTCAGGTACGTCAACATGCAGCCTTGTCAGACTGTTTTTAAAGTTTGACATGTGCTACAGCACAGTCGTTTGCAGTGTACCATTTGATAATCGCTTGCAGGCAAAAACTGCAATAGTGAAAATAAATATATTCTACAGGGGCCTTTTAAAAACCCTGCATGGAGTACTACAAAGACTTAACATTCTGGCTTAAAACAAGCATGATTAACGTCTTCATTGAGTCTGCAAGCAACAACGGCGTGACAGTATGTCTTCGAGTGCAGCGATTGCCATTGTGGTACCAAAAGTCTGCTAATTACCCACAGCATCCATCTTACGACCGAATATTTACGTCGTACATAAAGTTATTTGGGCTCATATACTTGAAAACGCTGCAGCTCGCTGGATCACTGGTAAAACACGGATCCTAAGATATCGAGTTCGATCTAGGGCAGTCCTAGGGTTTTTATCTATCAATACACCACATATTTCACCTCTGGCAATGCTTGTTAATGTGAAAAACGCTGAGCCGCACCTGGCTCGGAGTCCACTTTAAATTTTAGATTTCCCATTGCTTGAGTTAAGTCAGTTCGCAGGATGGAGGAACGCAACGGCACACCACCTCCAACAGGACCAGGCCTAGCAAGGCAAATGGAGTTCAAACCAACTTTCGAGATGATCATAACATTACTATATTTGATAATAACGGTGGGAGAACAAACGTTTCACTGGCTTATGAGGTAAAGATAATTCTGAGTAACTAGATAGTCTGAAAACCATACGGGCCAGAAAAATATCACAATCTAACGCGCGATTCGACGTAATGCGAAACGTATCGAGAACTATATCTTCAAGGCACTGTGCTGTTGTTCTATATTTTGGTAAAGGTCCAACAATTCGTCTGTATGTATCGTATACTTAGAGCCTTTATGATTAACGCCTGGCTCCCGAAAAATAAAAAGGCTACATCACAGTGCAATAAAACACAGCATTTAGTATTTCACTGAAGTACGTGGGTGAGGGTTTCGGCATGTTCGTAACATTACCACACAAAATAATTTTTCGTGAGAAACCACGTTATGTCCAGCTCATTTATGCAGCTTCTACGTCTAGCAGGACTGAGCGATCACCAATCACTACGTACTTGATTAAAAAGTTGGAATATTTTAGACACGTGTTCTTCCAGCAGCTCTTCTGATACGTCTAACGCCTTATCAGACTTTCCAACTTTAAAAGTAGTATCGAATAGTGAAGCAATGGCTGTGGTCAAACCGGAACGGAAGTGAATCGAAGCATTTGAGACGTGGTGCTCCAGAAGAATGTTGAAAATTAGGTGGACTGATAAAGTAAGAAATGAAGAGATTCTGCGCAGGATCGGTGAGGAAGGGAATACATGAGAAGCACTGACAGGAAGAACGGACAGAATGAAAGGGCATCTGCCGATACATCTGCGATAACTTCCATGGTATTAGAGGGAGCTGCAGAAGGTAAAAACTGAACAGGAGGACATAAATGGGAATACAGCTAACAAATAATTGAGGACGTAGGTTAGAAAGTATGGACTATCAACCTTTGAATCACCTCAGCAACTAGATAGTTTTGATGAAAATGGAAAAGCCAGATCAGTGCTTTAACGGTAAAATAACTTAATATCATGTTGCAAGAAAGTGGCTAGAGGCTGTTCATCCACATTCACGTAAGGATTATTTCTGAATACTGAGTACTTTACTCCTGAAGTAATGAAATCAAACGAACTTTAACAACTCATGTACCGAAGTTCACTAACAGATTATACTTAGTGTAGGGTATTATTCTGAACAGATGGTTTTGAACCAACACAACTTCATGATTTAACCTGTCAAAACCATATAAAGTTGAATGTGTATGTCTTCGTGACTAGAAGAACGACTTGACCATTTCAATATAAAGGAAAACGAAGCTGCAATGTTTCACTATTACTTCTCATGAAACGAATTCGAAAAGAAATGAGGGTCGCGTTTAATGTCCAGTCGAGGACGAAGACATTACAGGCGGAGGAAACTTCAAATTGACAATGGTGGAGGTGGAAATTAGCCTTACCGTCTTCAAAAGAAGTGCCAAGGAATTCGTTTAATTCGACGTGGTGAGATTATCGAAAACTTTCATCTGGATGGTCTGGTGGAGATTCGATTTCTCTCTTCCCAACGCGAGTGCAGTGCCTTAATCAATGCGCCACCTCAGCCGGTAACCAAATCAAGAAATAGAGTATCAATGAAGTACGATATGGCACAACGTTTGCTGCACAGATACAAATAACGCCCATGTACCGTTCACACATCTAAATCAATATATTAACCTTAAACAGAATCGAAAGGAGCTCTTTAAGATCAGGCATATGTTCATCAAATATTCTGTAGAGTTCAATGAAAAACATTTTAACAGGGATAACTACCCAGCTCAAAGACAAAAATGTTACTTCTATCAGCATTCACGAAATTCTTCACCTCAACAATTCGTCGTAAAACTGAAGAGTGGATATCTGCAAAATGCTGTTCATGGGAAACGGTATAACGAGAATCCTTTGCTTACAGTACAGTCACTGTTGTTTGTAGCCAGTGGTAAATGGCAAAGTGGAAAGGTCTATTAATCATTCAGGGAAGCGAACAAAGTACTTACGTGAAAAATATTTTCTACATTATTTCTGAGGTCATGTGGAACTCAATAATTGCTGGAACTACCTCAAACGCAATGATACAAACGAAGATAAAATTTCTTTCCATCTGTATGTTCAAAATCAGTTTACGGGCGAAAAGAAAAATCAGTCTAACAAACTCTGATAATAGACACTCGCGGGTGCACGGAAGTCGAAAATGAAGGGACAACAATTTTGGCTCAGGTGCCAACAGTCACTCTTTTCCCAGAAAATCAGGGTCAAAGCTTCATTGCCACTTTATCAGCATTTTTGCGCAGTGTGTATCTAGATGAGATGGTAGCGCAGCGGATAGCACGGCTTCGAATTTTTGCACCCTATGTTCAAAACCTCGTGGAAGTACGTGATATCAGTATTTTTTGTGACATCGTACAATACAAAGGAATTCTTGATAAAAGAACTCAGCATTTCAAATATTATTAAAAACTTCTTTCACCATCACATTCTCTGCCTCGTGATGACTGGGCGTTGTGTGCTGTCCTTAGGTTAGTTAGGTTTAAGTAGTTCTAAGTTCTAGGGGACTGATGACCATAGATGTTAAGTCCCATAGTGCTCAGAGCCATTTGAACCATTTTTCACCATCACAGTTTACACGGAATTACACTTTCCAGAATACTGTTGCCATCAGTATCTGCCTCTAATACGTCAGTGGCAAATTTTGTCCTCGAGTACAACAAGTTATGTGAAAACGAAACCGCTCCTGCAAACTACTGATTCGTGGGGTGGACATAGTCACTGCGCAGACAGCTCATGTGGATACGCGTGCGCCAGCGGACTGATGCGGTAGTGTTGAAACATTGACTATCATTTGATCGCAAATTATCGAATGTTGGCAACTTAGCGACAAATTGGTGACCCTTTACTTTCATCTTTCTTTCACCATGCCAAGTTCCACTGTACCACAGGGCGACGTATGGCGGGTTCCCCCTTGATAACATACATTCACAAAACGCATCATAGGGCTCAGCATTCAAAAGTTGTAAGTGTAACTTATTTCCTATCGAATAAATATTTAATACCGTATCCTCGGTGAAAGCACATCATGGAAAACACAATATGGTCCGCTAGCTAACCACACTTACAGTTTTGAAGCTAGCTACCAGGAGGAGGAAAGAACGGTACATCACAAGGCGTTGATTCGGGCAATGAACAACTGTTTCAGTTGCCTACAGTTTTCAACCTCGCGGGCAGGGCAGTAAAGCACTGGGTGAGTATCCCGTCTGTTGCCAACTATCTCCACGAGTTCCGTAACCAGGCCGACGCGTGGCGCAGCGAGGTTCGTTTACAAAGCCCCAGTTCTGGCAGCGACGGCGGGATGCAGGATGCTTACGTTTCGCAACCAGTAGTTAAATAAACGTCAGCCTGCTGGCGTGCCGCCCACGTGGACGTTTTCGTCACCTACTCGGCAATAAATAACGCACTAGTTCGCTTCCTCGTTTAATGACCGAGACAGAGTAATTTCTATTAAACATGTTTGAAAGTTGAAAGGAAAAAGATGCCATAAAAGAGGCCAAATTGCTCCACGGACGTCAAATTAAGATTGCGCAATGAAACAATTGTGTCGTTCACAATTACTTAAAGCAATAAGCTGGACGCATGCTCTTCGATTACCTTACTATTAACAGTGATTAGGATTCACAAAATTGACCAGCCATTTGTCCACAATTTCGTGGAAAACAGTTACGTCACCGTTATGAACTTCGAATACGGTATTACACCTCGCGATTGATCAGCGTTGTAGAAATTCACATACGTACTTTAGTTAGTACGCGTTGTGTGTGTGTGTGTGTGTGTGTGTGTGTGTGTGTGTGTGTGTGTGTGTGTTTCAGCTCGTGGATCACGTCTTCTGCTAGTACATCATGTTTACATACATCAAAATTTTATTACCTACGCCCCTGAGAAACGGCTACCACATGCAAGGAAGGCAGCAGACGCGCTCGTTACCCACTCCCGGCGAGGAAAGGTAGTAATATTACACATGAACGATCTAGCAGAGAAAACGCCGGAAACTCCGTCAGGCTATTCGCAGCCGATGCGGTTGACTGCAAGACGGTAACAACGGCAAAAGAAAACTGTAGCGATTTGCAAGAGGACCTTCAGAGGATTGAAGAATGGTGCAGGAACCGACTTTGAGCGTTAACGTCAAGGAACATAATGTACTGCGTACGTAGGACAAAAAATCCACTTCCGTACAGTTACAGTATAGACGACAAATTGCTGGAAACAATGTCTACCGCAAAATATCTCAGAGTAAGCATCCAGATAGACCTTATGTGGAAACACCATATAAAACAAATAGCAAGAAAATCAGATGTTAGAGTGATATTCAAAGAAATAATTTTACGGAAATCTAACTCACCTACGAAGGAAGTGACTTAACAAAACATTTGTTCGGCCGATTCTTGAGTATTGCTCACAGCTCTGGAACGATTAACAGGTAGGAGGGGGGAGGGGGAAGAAGGGGGGAAGAGGGGAGGGAGGGAGGGAGGGAGGGAGGGAGGGAGGGAGGGAGAGAGAGAGAGAGAGAGAGAGAGAGAGAGAGAGAGAGGGATGCAACGAAGAGAAGAGCGTTTCGTCACAAGGTCTTTTAGTGTACGCGAGACGGTTTGCTCTAGAAAGAGTCCGACGATGTGGTATCTCTTCCCACACACATCTCGCGAAAAGACTGTAACGAGAAAATTTGAGATACTATAGCTAATATAGAGGTTTGCCGAGAATCTCTTTTTTTTCTCTTTCTCTCTTTGACACACCATTCATGAATGGAACAGGGAAGGGGAGATCAGAATAAGGCAGCTTAAGCACCCTTCGCCACACACCGTCAAGCTGAAACTTCCTGGCAGATTAAAACTGTGTGCAGGACCGAGATTCGACCTCGACTCCTTTGCCATTCGCCGTCAAGTGCTCTAGCGACTGAGCTATCAATGGTCGACTCATGCCCTGTCCCCGTAGCTTTACTTTAATCAGTACCTTATCTCGTACCTTCCGAAATTCACACAAGCTCTCCTGCGAACCTTCCAAGACTAACGCTCCTGGAAGAAAGGATACTGCGGAGTGCTAGTCTTGCAAGGTTCGCAGGAGAGCTTCTGTGAACTCTGGAATGCAGGAGACGATGTAGTGGAGAAAGTAAAGCTGTGGGGGCGGGGTGTGAGACGTGCTTGGGTAACTCAGTTGGTTGAACACTTGCCCGCAAAAGGCAAAGGTCCCGACTTCGAGTCTCGGTCCGGCAAAAAGTTTTAATCTGCCAGGAGGTTTCCTATCAGCACACACTCCGCTGCAGAGTGGAAATTTCTTTCTGACACCATCAGAACTGCTGTATACGTGTATCAAGCGTGCAGACGAAACTCGATTCGTTATTCTTAGATTTAAACAAGAAATATTTCCTAGAAATAAATATTTCCAAAACACCAAATGTGAAGAACCATTATGACTGTGTCTTCTTCCTTCTAATGTCAACCAGTAACACGAATTTAAAGCTTTTTTCTTGTCTTGGTTGTATCGAGCTACACAACAGCTGTCGTTTTTTGGGAGTCCATGGGAATTAGTAGCTGTTTCGTGTACATACAAGTTCTGTTTCTGTCCATATCAAGTCTACATAGGAAGCCCATGGTAAGTGTTGTGGAAACGGGATTATATGGGTTGTGGTAAGTAGGTATCAAAACCGATATCGTAAAAGAATTTCGAGAATGTGTTCGCCTGCGGTAATTTGTTCCAAAAGCACGCATTGGTTTAAGAGTTTCTGTGATACAATTCCTACAAGAAGTTTATACACCAAAATTAGCGACTCCATGTGATAGATAATCTAAAAGGTGGAGTAATCACTTCTGAATATCTTGAGCACTAGAAAGTAACTTTGTAGTCTTTTTAATTTTTGTCATCATCGATCAATGACTGGAATTAGTCGCACCAATAGAACATCTACGATACCGATCTGGAAAACTAGAGATGGGAAGGGCGCAAAAATCTTGTTTCGGAAAATTCGTATACCAGATCTATGAAGTTGGTTTCTTCCAAAGTAGACCCAAGGTGTCCGAAGTATTACGTCTCAATTTGTAATTCTTACTGAGACAGACACTAAGAGATAAGGAGCCAGGAAAGGATGACGCGTCAAGGGCGTGCCTACACCACTCCAAAGAGAAGCAGAACAACTCAAAAAACTCGAGCTGGTCCCATGAGACATGCTACACTAAAAGATCTTGGGCACAACGGAAAGTTTTTATCCTGAAGGTCCCATAGCGGACGTTTGAAGACAAGTCATATATATGATGCACAGTCCACGATGGCGAACCTGGACAAATTAGTTGAGCTAAACACAAACCTTTCACCAAAAAGCGTATGGTGACTAGCACCGAAAACATTTAGATGAATAGATCGGTCATGTTTGAAATTCAGTTGCTTTTAGCGACTCTCTCTTCTGAAAGGTAACAGACACACCACGCTCTAGCTACATCCTTACTTACATGTACCAGAGTTTGAAAAGAGAAGTTCACTCAGTCACGAGTAACCTACAGAACAACACATGGAACAGGCCTGCTTTGAAATATCTTCACGACGATACGTTTATTAATGGACCGTCGGGTTCGTTACCGGCGCGCGATAGCTGGTGGCGCTGTGAATCAGAAATGTACGGGTGTGTCCATTCGAAACGAGTGCACGATGCGTGTATTCATTAGCCAGCTGGTCCTGCGACCCGCAGCAACAGTTCACGCACTTCAATTCAACAGCCCGCACGGCAGAGCGTCACGTATCCGGTCTGGCAACAGTCCAGGCGCGTAGAGCGCTGCGTGTGTGATGGGCACGCACGTCCGCCTAATACCAAACAGCATGGCGAATGCTCGTTTTGCCATGGCGAGGACCGGCCTATAACCTGTAAAAAGCGACATCTCGCTTCCGGTTCACGCTTTTCAATTATAACCTTCGACACCCACGTTGTAACACGTAATGGCGTTAGCTCAATGAAATTAGTAACATCTTTATAAATATGGTAGTATAGAAAAGATACTTATCCTGAAGCAACCGCCAGAACATAGGGCCTTAAGAAACAAAAAGACAGTAATAACCTTCGTGGACTTCACGAAGGCATATGACTCCAACGACAGACAGACGCTTATTAGGATCCTGAAGAACAGAGGACTAGATGGAACTACACAAGAACTCATAAAAGAAATTCTGACAGACACAAAAGCAAGAGTGAGATTCAGAGGACCACTGTCAAAAGAATTTGAGGTCAAGACAGGTGTTATATAGGGAGAGGGATTGTTACCATTGTTGTACAGTATAGCACTGGTCGAAGTAATCAGGCAGTGGAGAGCAATAGACGAGGAAATGGGAATACCAAAGACCCATTGGGGGGGGGGGGGGAAGGGGGGGGGGGACAAAAAGGACAATAGGGCTCAGGTGGACAGCCTAGCCTTTGCAGACGACGTAGCAACAGTAAATGAGACGGAAAAAGACGCAAAGACACAAATCGACAACTTAAGTTAGCCAGAAAGGTGGGACTGTGGATCGCCTATAACAAGACAAAGACATTAAATACCACTGCAGACTGCGAAACACCGGAATGCACTGTGCAAATAGTGGACAAATTTAAATACCTGGGAGAATTTATACCAGGAAGGAACAGGAGCAAGGAGGGAATAACAGAGAGGATAAAGAAGATGAGGTTAGCCTTCTGTATGACGAGATATATATATATATATATATATATATATATATATAAAATAAAAAGAACTTATCCACAGACGCAAAGATAAGCCTCTACAAGGCAACGGTGAGGAATGCAGTATTATATGCTGTTGCGACGATGACACTAGGAAGAAATGGGGCAGAACAACTACAGAAAGAAGAGGTCCCAAAAGAGGTGGAGAGATATTGATGCGAAGACCTAGGGAAAAACTGTACCGGAACATTAAAACAATATCCTGGGAAATCAGACTCAAAAGGGTAAGGTTTGCTGGACATATAATTAGGTTGAGTATGGACAGAATGGCAAAGATAGTGTGGAAACAACAGGAAGGACAATGGGAAAGACTGGAATCAAGTGAACTGTTGAACTTCTGAAGGACTGGTTGGAACTGGGGACCAAGTTTGAAGGAAAGGAATTGGAGGAACAAATATAAACCCACCAATATGCCGGAGATCAACGACAGAGAAGAATACAGGAAAAGATTAGAGTGTCACCAGTGGAGCCGACAGGAGAAAGAACACTGAAGATCTCGAAAGAAGAGCGGGAGAAAAGAAGAGAAAGAATGAAGAGGTTCGGGGAGAAAAGACGAAAAATGCAGTTCACGAAGGGGCTACCTGTGGTCCTAGAGAGGACGTAGCACACGAAGAAGAAATACGGGTAGTCTCTCTTGACGTTGGCCAGCAACCGTCAGCCTGCTACCGACAATAGTCTAAAAACTGGCTACCTTCAAGCTGGGTGAAAGAAAAACATTCCACTACACCAGTAAGTTTCTCTTAGCAGTTATTAAAATTATACCTATCCTGTTAACTGAGTTTAATTTTCATAATCCTTGCTCGTAATAAATACTGATGGAAAACCATAAATTAAAACATTTATAGTTACGAGATATTAATTGTACGAAATCGGAAACTTTCAGATGACCAAGCGGTGGATGAAAATTAAGATATTCGAAACTAATAATTAACAGTCCTCTCTGCTGTGGGGTGCACGCTTTAATTAATAACTCGGACAGATTGAAAATGTGTGCTGAACTAGGGGCACGAACACGTATGCATACACTGTGGGGGTAAACCTTCAATTTGCCAGTGTTCTCCTTCTGTTTTCCAAACTAAGCGTAGAGTTTCTGTCAGGTTTTCACCCGGATCAAAAAAATGGTTCAAATGGCTCTGAGCACTATGGGACTTAACATCTGTGGTCATCAGTCCCCTAGAACTTAGAACTACTTAAACCTAACTAACCTAAGGACTTCACACACATCCATGCCCGAGGCAGGATTCGAACGCGCTAGAACCGCACGGCCACACCGGCCGGCTTTCACACGGATCATGTGATCACCTTGACACAATATTTCAAGCGGTCCATATAGCTGAAATATTGTTCCATGATGAATGTATGATACGACTGCCGACACAACAAGATCAATTAATGTGCTGTGAGACTTTACGGAGGCGCATCTACAGATGACTCTACTTACTTGATAATTACGCTGTATATAACGTTTCACAGTTTTATATCGGTACCTTTCCTACACAATAGAGGTTTCTTGAAATTACTGCAACCAGTCGCCTTTTGTTCTTCCATTAACCTTTTTATTATTCCATTACCGGTTTCGAACCACCTAGCGATTCATCATCTTAAGATACATATACTGTCTTTTTTTTCTTTCTGACACCGAAGGAAGTGACTTAATTGCACCTTGGAGCAAGTGGTTCGAAAAGATGCACTAACGCAAAGAAATAGGTTTTTAAAAAAAAGTTATCAGGAAAACAGCTGTTTGGACCACTGTTACGAAAAATGTTTCAACGGCCCGTTAACTTGGGGTTAATAACAGAACAATTACTATCCGAGCTGGAGCGGGATGAGGAAAAGGAGCAGCCGTAATCTGTGTAAGAGGCCAGCTGGACATTTGCACGAATCAAGAACAATAAGGCAAACCTAATTCAGACTGAATTGACAGGGATTTGAATTCTGATATGGTTCTCGTAACTTTACTACGGTGCAATCTCGCTCGACCTGCGACAATGACATCATTATCATTCATAGCAACATAATTTCTCGTAATTTCATACTTTTTCCACTTAGGCTTCTTTCTTTAGACATATAGAAGTTCATCTTCGAAATTTCTCTCCGCTAGCATACTCGAAATATTAATGATAATTTTTGCCACGATCCAATCAATACGGTGCTCAGCCTATAAGAATGCTTTCTTCTTTCGTGAGCGCGTATTTATCTACCTCTTTCTATAAGAATGATTGCCTCTTTCGTGAGCACGTATTTTTCTACCTCTTTATACTTCGATCTTATGTCCCACGACATACCATCACCTCTCCTGCAACATCTACGAAATAATGAAAGTTTTCAAGTTTTCCGTTGCCCTTAACGTCGTATTTCCTTCGCAACAGACTATATAAGCTTCTAAGTAACTCAATTTTTTTCCGACTCTGCGTCAGAGGAAGCCTCTGTGCTTTTCATCTTCCCGTGTGCTATTACTCTTGTGGAGGCTTTTCGTCAAAGCTTTTATTACTTCCGCAGCACGCAATTCAAGTGGCTGAGTTAACACGCCGTGGCTTAGTCTTAATCCGCATTTAATAAGGGCTTGTCTTGCAAAATATATATATGGTGCTCTGACCGAAGAGCAATAAGAAAAAACAAAAGTTTTACAATATTATCACAGATAATAGACTGAACAGTCTTACAGATGATGACGACAAGCACGTCAGTACTCTCATACTCGGTGGGAAACTAATTTTCTATTCTTCTTTCATATATTCCCGATGATCAGTGTACAACGAACAGAGTAAAATACTTTGTATTATTATTACCTCTCCCTTTGCTTTTGTGTTGTTATGTACAGAGATTAACAATTGTTTTTGCGGCTACGTATACATCCTAGTACTCTTACCCTCACCTCGTTCTTGTGGATAACATACTGGAAACAAAAAGACTGTTTGGCAATCTGTCTGAAATGTTGTTCTCTTGTTTTTACCAAGGGCGTAACTTGAGATGAATGTCTTCTTCACTTTAACAACTTTGATTCGCATTCCCGTAGACACAGGAAAAGAATGTTTAGTGTGTGTATGGGTGGGGGGGGGGGGGGGGGGGGGGGGTTGGGGTTGGTTTTAGGGAAGGAGACCAGACAGCGAGGTCAACGGTCTCATCGGATTAGGGAAGGACGGGGAAGGAAGTCGGCCGTGCCCTTTGAAAGGAACCATCCCGGCATTTGCCTGGAGTGATTTAGGGAAATCACGGAAAACCTAAATCAGGATGGCCGGACGCGGGATTGAACCGTCGTCCTACCGAATGCGAGTCCAGTGTGCTAACCACTGCGCCACCTCGCTCGTGTGTGTGTGTGTGTGTGTGTGTGTGTGTGTGTGTGTGTGTGTGTGTGTGTGTGTGTGTGTTTGGAGGGTGGAGAGGGGGGAGGGAGGGGGAGAGGGGGGTCATAGTCAAACAAATGAACATTACGCACGCATATCGAAACTATAACGAAGTGCCGATTGATAATTTTTCAAATAATCTCTACAGAATAATTACACGCTCTGAAAATTAAAATAGCTGAAGTGCATATTTAATGGTGACTAACAGCCAGCCTTGTGGGTCAGAGGCCTCAACATTTACGAAAAGTGCAGCATGTGAATACAATTGGTATACGAGTCTCAAATCAGACTTGTCCAACGCAAACTGTAAATAATGTTAAATAACCTTTCTATAAAAGTGAAAAAATAGTCAATAAAGCCATGTACAAGTCGCATAATACCCATGTCGCAGATATTACTCATCCATAAAAGTGATGCACAATAGTATTGAGTTTTTCGAATCAAATGTCGCAATGAAGCTAAAGACGCGTGAACTATACAGTGGCACTCCGGAAACAGCACTGGAACGATAAGAGTTCCGAAAATGAAGATGTAAACATTTGCTTCGTGTTTGCAACTAGACAGCACCATTCCACACAGCATGAAACTGCTGGGCAATTCTCATTGATTTAAAATCTCATTCGGTCCGCGAAATACGATCGGATGGCATAATTGGTAGATTGACACTACGAATGCAACTAGCTGCGTCGAGTATCGGTTGGACATAACGTTTTTATCCAATACGAAGCTCGTAGGCGTAATGAGCCTCGATCTATCGCTATTCGAACTTCTACCAGATCAGTTCTGACATCAATTATGCCCCTGAACATATTGTCCGATTCTGAGGGTAGGCAAATCTCGCGACAGAATACGGTCACTCTGAGGTTTACCAAAGAACGTCGCGCATTCACGTGCGAAGCTGTGAGAGAATAATACACACGTGGAGTTGTGAATGTGTGCATAGTGAATAGCGCGTCGTTCTTATATTACCGAGTAACTACAATACTTGCCAACTGACTGAACTCACGCCAAATGTAAGGGAAGCAAACAAACGGCAGATGCAGAGATATTTTTAGCACAAACGTTAACATAGCGTTTTGTAAAGCTAGTGCGGTGCGGAACTTCGTGGATTCGGAAATTATAAAACGAAATATGTACAGTGTTTGTCGCCAAGAATACTCAAGAGGAGCAAACTGCTGATGATGACACCTAACTGCAAAAACATGATCGAGCAATAAAGTCAGGAAAAAATATGTAATTTAAATAACGACCCAAGTGCCATTCCTACCACGGTATCAGCAAACGCCATTAGCGAAAATATTCACAAATCGAAGGATGCTGTTAAGGTGGTGGTTGTTAGCGTTACTCAGGCAGGCCCTCAAAGCAACGAGACTTAAAACGGGACTGGGCTAACAAGGAATGAAACACCAGTATCTCACGGCAGCGGCTGCCGCTCTGTAGCTATGTAAACCAAAATTTGTGTGTGCAGCGGACTAGACAGTGTCCAACTATGTCGCCTCCACCAAAGCCCCAGCCTGTATTATCAGCGAGGAGGAGACGCTACGCAATACGTACAAGAAAGTGATACAGGAACAACTGTCGCTGGCCCTTTCTTAATTCTGTTTTCTTCCTGATGAATATTACTATCTCGTTTAATCTTGGCCTTGCCTCTCCCGATGAAGTCTTCACACGACCGAGTTTGCGAAAATGCTTCGAAACAACGACAGAACATGTACTCGATGAATGCCGCAGAGACGTGCAAATAACTTAGATCTATTGTAGCAGTAGTCCAGACAGCGGGAGGAGAGGTACGGAGGTAGATATCATTAAAAAATGAAAGAAAGCTATTGTTCTGCCATTAGCAACTACTCTCATCTCTTCCACGAAATATCATTTAACACTCCAAACTGCGTCGGTTCCATGTCTGAAATCTAGTACTAAAACAAAATTGCAAATATGTTTGACTCCGGGCTGCTCGCGATGCTTTAAATATATAGAAAAAAACACCTATGGTGAAATAAATGTGCATTTCAGAAGTCCGAAGACGGATTTGAAGTACCTCTACCAATCTAATAATTTTATTACGGCACGGTATTAGAGTCTAATTATTGAACGGAGGACATAAAAATACAATTAATTTAAAAACATGTACAAAAAAGAACTGTATAGTAGACCAGCTCGACACCTGCCTTTCGCTGGACGAAAATATCACAACTGTCGAGACAGAGGATTATCTTGTCAACGACGAATTAGTATTAATACTTTCATTCGTGTTGGCAAACGCTGTCCTCACAACGTTGTCCATAAAGAATGGAATAGCTCAATATCAAACAGGCAGGAACAAACGCGACCTATTCTATAACAATACAAATAAAATTTCATTGTTAGCACCACCAACTCCGTACCGACAGTACTGTTACGCGAGATCGCATTAGCAAGAAGGCACACAGAAAGAAAGCTAGATAACAGTGGTAGCAGTAGAGCGCATCAAAATACTCTTACACTTCACCCCCAGACCAGCCGGTTCAGGTATTACCGGCAGCAGCTGCGTTGACGGGCAGAGCGCGCCCCGCCGTATCTCCTAGCCTTAACGCAGTTGGGCAGGAATTACGGCGCTGCCGGCCCGGCCCACAATGCACCGCGGCCGGACGTCCGGCGCGGCGGCAGGGCGCGGAATGCGCGCGCGCGGCCAACGGCTCGCCTGGGCTCCCTAATGGCGGCCGAGTTTAGCGCTAACACCCTTACAGCGCGCCGACCAATTAGCGCTCCCAGGGGGCCACGTGACCTCGCTAATGGCCGCCACTAATTAGAGGCACCACGGCGCCTTTTCACTTTGCGCGGAAGCTGGAGCCGTCGCGGTTTCCGGACCCCCTGGAGGGGTAGCCAGAGCCAGACACACAAACTCTACGCCCCCTGGAAAGTCCGACTCGAGGTCTCGAGTTCGCTACCGCCTTTGCACCTCATGCTACCATTTGCGTAACAGGAGAAGCGGGTCTCTTAGCTGTTTACACAGGGGCACCGCGCTAACACCTGGATCTTGAGATTAAACTTATTCACTCACGCTATACTACATTGTGTCGTACAGGAGTCTCCGAAATTTGATTATTTTGCCCCAATTATTCTTAACATTTTTGAGGTTTAACTACTGTCCATACGTAGAAACAAGTTAATTGGCTCCTCACATATCGAGTAGCTGCTGGTGGCATCTATACATAAGGTCAAATACTGTCAACACTCAATATAAGGCTCACGGTCACATTTGGCATGCACGATAAAAATATTCAATACTCCTGAGAATTGGTGCACACAAATCTTAAATCGTGCTCAACGAAATTTTATATCATTCCTTAAAATACGGTTTTGGCAATGTGTAGTGGCTGTTAGTTGCACCAAAGTTAGTATTCAGTCACTCCGTTTTCTAACTTTCTTTACCGAGGGAAACCAACGATTTACTGTCTCACTTTAATTCTCGTGCCATTGAAAAGATGAGTACCACATCTACGCTTAATATCGAAGTACTAAATTTGTAACTGGATTGATATTTTTTTTTAGTGAGGACTCAGCAAATTATCTTGAATGGAGATCAGACGACAGGTGCAGGAGTAACTTAGGATGGGACCCATGAAAATGTGCTGGGACCCTTGCTGTTCATATTTTAAATTAATGACATTGCGAGCAATATTAATAGTAACCTCCGACTTTCCGCATACGGTGCAGTTATCTATAATGAAGTACTGTCTGACACAAGCTGCACAAATATTCAGTCAGATCTTAGTAAGATTGCGAAGTGGTGTAAAGATTAGCGACTTGCTTAGATGGTTCAGAAATACAAAACTGTGCGCTTCAGGAAACGGGAAAACGTAATAGCCCATGTCTATAATATCACAGCTGGAATCGGGCAATTCATAAAATACCTGAATGTGACTATTTGTACGTAGTTGCAGTCGTAGGTAAAACAGTGGCAGATTGCTGTTTAGTGGTATAACACTAGGAAAATGCTATGAGTCCACTGCAGTTCATTGGTATAATACTAGCGAAATGTCATCAGCCTACAAAGGAGATACGTAAGTTCATCGGAAGAGGCTTCATACAATACGCTCGTGCGACCCATCCTACGAGGAGCGTTCAATATGTAACGTATAACATTTTTTTTCTGGAAGAAGGTTGGTGTTATCCAGGATTCCAATACACCACATTATTCCCCACCAATTTCGCTACAAAAGACTATTTTTCAACACAATATGACTACATTAAGCCACCATTCTGGGAGGGCTGGTACCGTTGCCGCATCACTAACCTCGCCAACAACCAGTTATTGCTTCCCACGGATTGCATCCTTCAGTGGACCAAACGGATGGAATACGGAAGTGCGAGATCAGGGCTTTAGGGTGGACGAGGAAAAACAATCCACTGAACTTTTGTGAGCTCCTGTCGGATGTGCAGATTTATGTGGGGCCTAATTTTGTCATGGAGAAGCGAAAGTTCGTTTGCATTTTTGTGGAGACGAGCACACTGAAGCCTTTTCTTCAATTTCCTGGGAGCCGGCCGGTACGCGGGAGATCGGACAGGTTTCCACGACCTTGTTGTGATTATGATCGACGCCTCGCCCAACGACTCGCCGCATTTTTGTTCAGTGCCAGATCTCCGTAGACATTCCGCAAGCGCCTACGCGTATCAGCGATGCTCTTGTTTTCCGCCGAAAGAAACTCAATGACCTGTGTCTGCCTGGAATGCACCATTCTGAACGCTACGAATTGCGGCGCCACCTATTAGAACTTCGTGAAACATGTCTCACAACAACTTCCACATTTTTCAATCGAAACTGGCTAAGGATAAAATATAGCATTACTTATTGAACGCCTTCATACAATATAGCTGAAGTGTCGGGGACTTATACCAAATAGTAGTAACACCGGATATGGAACGGTTAAAAATGGGAGCATGAATGTTCACGGGTTTGTTCGATCCATGGGAGAGTGTCACAAAGACGCTAAAAGAAGTGGCACACGCTTGAAGACAGAGCAAACTATCCAATGAAAATCTCGTTAGAAAACTGATAGAACCAACTTTCTGTGATGAATCTAGGAATATATTACAGCCCCCTATGTATCCCTTACACGAAGATCACGAAGACGAAATTATACTCACGCCAGCGCGCACACATACGAATAGAAAGTGAAGTACCCTGTACCACGCACTTCCCAGTGGTTTGCAGAGTATCCTGCCGTAGATTAGATCACCTGCAGCAGCGTTCCCGTTGCGCACTTTCTTCTCAATTGCTGACAGAAACTTAGCTGCAACGAAGTTATCAGCCGAAATAAATTTTTTGAATCACAGTATGCTGCTCTGGTTGTCGTGGGTTGGGTTACAATTATCATTTTCGTTTTGTCTTATTAAGTACTGCTCGCTTTCTGCTACACAGCCATTTCGAAGATCATGGTATAACCTGTCAATCGGACTTATTTGGGTTACTATCAAAACACGTTCAAGGAACACTTGGCCTGATGTTCTTTATTTTTAAGGTTCGGCCACCTAAGTGCATTTTTAACGATGTATAAAAACCAACGTTAGTTTTGAGCTTGAAGGTAACTTTTGTGTCCTTAGTTGCTTACAAATAAATTTGATTTTGGATTTTTTTTTCTTCTTTGCCCACACCTGTATCGTTGAGCACCTTCAGTGGTTTATTTATTGCTTTATTTCAAAAACTGGAAAAACTCTGAAAATTGTAGTTTTTAAAACTTGCTTAGGTTTATGTAGCTTCCTGAATTTTGCAGTATAGCAGTTTTAATCTGCAACCAAAGAGAACGTACTTACATCAAACTTACATTTGGAATGTAACAGTAACAGTTACGCAGCACAGAACAGAAAGCTAAAGACATCGCAGCAAGTCTTAACAAGGTATAGATTTTTTTTATTTTCAGTTTGAGAGTACATTACTCTTAAAAACTTAAGTTCGTTACGTACAGAGACTGAAAAGTAATTTCACCCGTTATTTGAAGGAAAAACTAATTATATATAAAGTTAACATTAACAATAGTTATAACAAGAGTAGCAACGGACGCATAGTCTAGGATCAACGAGGGTACTTATTGCCCAATAAATACTTTGCTGCGTCTCTTCACACCATACCGTACGATTAATTATCGTTAAAAGCAAGGCGTGTGGTTTGAGACTGAACGTATCAACCCGAAACCGGTAACCACTGCAGCTGAATTTTATAACAATGTAACAGAAACGGACGAAATAAAAATCATCCACCTTCCTCAGTAAATATTTTTAACGGTCATATGCAGAGTGACTAAATTCAGTAATTACTTTAAGGCTATGAGTCCACTTCCAATTCTGAAAGTGTTAGAGAGTCTGGCGTTTGAAGCTCAACCCCGTCAAGTGCAAATGTCGGCGCCCGGCAGTTTTTCAGACGGGAAAATGATCTGAGAGAATTTCTTCTCCGGCACTCTTTGCGGAAAGTTATGGAGGGGAGGGACACACAGAGATGGAAAGCAGGTCCGAGACAAAGCGCGCGGCGAGTCGCGGCCAATTTCGTTACGCAAGAAACAAATGAAACCCGCCGCACAGGCGCCATTA
Organism: Schistocerca gregaria; assembly: GCF_023897955.1. Classification (NCBI taxonomy): domain Eukaryota; kingdom Metazoa; phylum Arthropoda; class Insecta; order Orthoptera; family Acrididae; genus Schistocerca; species Schistocerca gregaria. The sequence goes on along the minus strand of NC_064925.1, from coordinate 515,478,913 downwards.
GCGCGAGGGCCGGCGCGCAAACACTTTATTTCCAGCCACGGAGAGGGCGCAAAATAAAACGGCTCTCGTTTCGGTCTCATTACAACTCATTTCAGCAGCAAAGAGATGGATATTTCAGAGAAATTGGCTCCAGGCAGCGGTAGTGGCCACGCGGCTGGCCTCCGGATTGCCCCCATCCCACGGCAGGCGTGATTAGCAATTAACCACCCAATAGCCTCAGAAGTCCCCACGTCGCAGAGGAAACATCAAAATTAACCACTGCTCTGCAACGACGACCTATAACTAAACCCCAAGCACCATGTCTTGCTGTGAATTAACACGGCAGGAATATAAAGTGTTGAATTCAAGCTGACAGTGGCCGTAGCACAATTTCATTTTAATGGAATAGCTTCCCCGAATGTTTTGCGAGCGTAAACGATGATCCACAACAAGAACGTCAAAACCAATACGCGGAAGGTGTGAAACACGGCACTATGGTCGTCTTGCGATTCCTGAAATGTTATTGATAAAACACAGATTATATACTTTGAGCGTTGATTGGAGAGAGTCCAGCATAAACACGACCAAAAACGCGTCTATGCTCTCAACTGGAAATCAAAATTATGGTCGCCAAGGATTCGTATGACAGACAAGTATTCCCTGTGGAACATGGGTCACGGATATTTGTTAACTGTGATTACTGTCTAATATTGCGCTAAGAAATGACGAAGGCCAACGTAAGTTGTTGGAACACGAGCAAAATGATGCTGTAACACGAACGCCAGCAACTCGTAAAAGCTGTAAGACGTAAGTTACACGAATACAGGTGTCACGTTTTGCTTCAGGTTCCCTATTGTTCTGGCACGAGTCTCGTGCGGAGGGATCGTTTCCCTTCTCTCGAAGAGTTTCAGGTAACCGTTGGTTGCATCTGACAAGTTAAAAGGTATAATATTTTAGATGAAACAGTAAAGCTTCCAAAATATTGGGACTTCGTCACTGAGGAACAAGGAAACAGTATAGTGAGACAATGATGAGATATTGTTACATAAGTACACAGAAAATCCAACTACGCGTTCATTACCTCCGAGATCATCCTCCAAATACAATCTAGTCTAACAAGTGAACTTTTTGCAGGGACTTACAGTCCAATAGTACGAAGCGGCAAAAGTGCTACGCGTGTTAACTTAACCAATTTTCAAAATATCTTCCAACCATTATGACCTGTTTCAATCTTCTAAACCGTGATTTTTTTTTCAGTATGGAAAACACAGTATCACTTCGGTCCACCAGCAGAGAGCAGTATGATGACTTCACAGTGCTTCGAAACAACAATGGACAGACTACGTGTACCTACAAACCAAGTCACAAATCAAGCTGGGAAATTCCAGAACAAAGTGAATGTGGCGAATGAATCGTCAAATATGGAATGGGGGACCGGTGCAATTACGTCGACTACTGCCGTGTGGTTCCCGAAGTTTCTCAATATCCCTTCGTGATATCTCAAAATAAGGTTTTGTTATTGTGCGGAGTCAATTGAGGCCATCCCTCTACACACAGATTTGAGGCAACATCTACAAAGATGCTTTTGATCTCCAAAATCGGTTATTAAAAAAATTTCGGCCGGTGGGAAAAGACTTTCGAAATGCTAATGTAATCAATGCAAATGAAATCTGCGCTCTAAATAATGATTACCCGATTCAGAACCAAATAAAACGGCATGCATGGGTCTGACGAGCATCGACAAATTTGAAGTCAATCGTTTTCACATGTGGCACGGAATCTGCAGTGCTTCTCTTCGATAAATTAAGACAGAATTATCGCTGAGTAGCTGCATAGAAATACAACGAAGGTTGCATCTTGATAAGGATTGTCCACACTCACTTTTATTTTGTCGCAATAACAAAACGTCAAACCGAAACATTATGACCACTGTCCACAGCTACGTTTCATGCAGGTGACGCGGTAAAAAAAGTATGTATGCGGAGCAGACACGGGCTGGGGATCACCCTAGCCAAGATATGGGCTCCAAATGGGCAAATCCATTTAGATAAGCAACTTTGACAATTGGCAGATTGTTTTATTACGCAGAGCCTGTGAATGATTACCACGAGAACGGCGAAGCTGGTCCAATGTTCACGTGCTATTGTCGTGAACATTTATGAAACGAAGTAGACTAGGCGCTAAATGATTGGACGTCCACGACTCTTCACACTACGTTGGTTTCGGAGGATTGTCTGCTCCATGAAATAGGATAGATGGTGATCTGTGGCATCTCTGCCGAAAGAGCACATTGTTGGTGCATGCACAAGTGGTCCTGTGCACATCGTGCATCGTACACTGTTGAACATGAAGCTCCGCTGTAGACCAACCCTACGTGTTCACATGTTGACCCAACGACACCGTCAATCACGACTGCAATGGGGCATGGGACCATCGGGATTCGACCGTCGATGAATGGAAACGTTTCGACTCTTCGGGTGAATCACATTTTAGCTTCACTAGGTAGATGGTCGTCTCCACAAACGCCCTCATCGAGGTGAATGGCGGCTCAAAACGTGCAGTGCGCCACGAATGCAGACTGTTGGGAGCATTATTATGCATGGTATCTGTGATGGTAATCAAAGACATGCTGACAGTCACGAACCACCTGCATCCCTACATGCTTGGTGTCTTCACTGACGGCGATGTCATCTTTCAGGAGTATAACTGTCAGTGTCTCGATGCCAGAACCGTGCTACAGTAGTTTGAGAACCATTATAGTGAACTCTCATATGGATGTCTCGGCGAACAAATTCGCCTGATGGACATACTATGCAATCCATCTGGGTCGCTATCGGGCGCAATCACCATGTACGCAAAATCAATGGCCCGTTATTTATGCCAATTACATGACCTGTTCGTATACATATAATGCAACATACCTCCATAAACCTACCAACAAACTGTCGGATCCCTGATACGCAGAATAAGTGGTGGACGGACAAGCTCCTAAGCAGTTCGTCATAACGTTTTGACTGATCAGTGTACCATAAGCAATGTTTTTGCATACAAGATTATTATTATTATTATTATTATTATTATTATTATTATTATTATTATTATTATTATTAATAATAATAATCAGAACTTCAAAACAGTGTTAAACCGGACACAATAGACATTCTTGAACTCGTCTGAAGGAATGTACTCTTCAACAGGGGACTTTCGAGTGGTTTCAAAAAATCCGTACCCGTACTGTTTACACAGACCACTGTTCATCCGCAGGAAAAGTGTGAACTGCTACACAGCGCTGTCTTATCGCCGACGAATTACTTAACAAACATGCGTATTTTGCAGATGGGGCGGAAGAGCTGTCGCTGGTAACTTGTCTCACATTCAGTGAAACAGTAGTCAATAACAATTCACCGTAGAGTCCGAAACGTGTGCTAGGCCATAGTTTAACCACAATATGGCCGCTGGTGATAAGAAGAGTGAGAATAAAAATTGTAACCCATTTAATATTGGTGATGCAACAGTAACTAGTCCGTTTATTTTATTCGTAAGAGTTCGGAACGTATTAACCGTACTTCTATTACAGAAATTAAATAAATCACCATCTTTCTGTGTAATACATCACCTCAGGAAGACGACTGGTTGAGTTGTTTCTGAAACAAAGCGTTTAGTGGGTACACACACTATTCCCGAAGACCGATACACAGTGCGTAGGTGCGCCAGCCAAACGCTCTCTTCATAAAGAGTGCAAAGCGTACATACAAAACATAGCTGGAAGAAAGGAGAAAACGACAAGGGCAACAAAGACTAAAATGGACAAAATCGGACAAGAAAACTACAGAGACACGCAAAAAATACGTAGAAGAGTTCAAAACAAGGCAGCTGATTACCATGGCTGGCTGACCATGAGAATAAAAAGGAGAAGCCAGCCGTCACTCTGCAACACATTAAAACCTCCACTCTTAAAACACTAGAGTGCAGGACATAGAGGGACAAAGTACATGCGCTAGATGATAAAACCCACCTCACGAATAAAACGTAAAACTAAAGCTGCTCTTGAGGCATTTTCGCAAAACACCGAAGATAGGGTGCTGGGAAAGTTAAAAGGGCACCGCAGAGCAGAGCGTTAGCCACGTATGGCCACTGCAGAACCGGCAGACACTGATTCCCTGCGAGAGGACCGCATAGAAGACTTTGTAGTCTGCTTAATGACACGCAGTCTGTTCTGCGTACTGTTATGTCACTTCGTTTCCCAAAGCCGAAAAACCCTGCGGCGTAAGACAGAACGCAGGTCAGTTTCGGAGATGCTCATCTCCAAAAGCGGTTTCCGGGTAGCCTGTTTGGCCAGCCGTCCTGGGGTCTACACAAACACCACTGAACGACCGTACCGTTCTTGGGGATAGATGGACTCCTGAATGGACGCAACCAAAGGATGCCGAGGGTAGCAGTGGTCGACAGCTTGTAGGCTGCTCAAGGAGTCCGTACACAGGAGAAATGACTCGTCGGGGCCTGAGCGGACGCGCTCAAGAGCACGAGATATGACCGCCAGCTCTGCAGTGAAAACACTGCAGCCGTCAGGCAAGGAATGTTGTTCAATATGTCCTCCATGAACATATGCCAAAACTACGTGTCCGTCAGCCATCGTGCCGTCGGTGTAAACAACTTCATGGCCCCAGTACATGTGGAGAATCGAGAGGAAGTGATAGCGGAGAGCTGCAGGGTTAACCGAGTCCTTGGGGCCATGCGAAAGGTCCAGCAGAATCTGCGGCCTAGGTGTACACGATGGAGGTGTACGTGACTGGACCTCGACGAAAGGTGGTAACAGGAAGGACTCCAGTTCAGCCAGAAGGGACGCGGACCGCAATCGTAAGCCCTGACCTGGGCCGCCAATTCGGAAAATGAACCGCCGTGGTTGGGAAAAGGACACGGTAATTCGGATGCGCGGGAGAACTACAAACGTGTGCAACATAACTGGCGAAGGACTCTGGCCTCCACCAGAACACTGGTCAGCGGACTCGTTTTAAGGGGTCACGTCGCTAGGCGAAGGCCACAGTGGTGCACTGGGTCGAGTTAACGCAACTCTGAGAGCGCCGTCGAACCGTAAACCAGACTCCCATAGTCCAGGCGGGATTGAACAAGAGCTCTGTAGAGCTGCAGCAGTGTGGAGCTGCAGCAGTGTAGAGCGATCTGCACACCAGTTGGTGTTGTTCAGGCAGCGGAGGGTATTGAGGTGCTGCCAGAACTTCCGTTTAAGCTGACGAAGGTGAGGTGGCCAATTCAATCGCGCGTCGAAACCAGTCCTAAGAATCGATGTGTCCACTACAGTGAGTGGATCGTCATTAAGGCAAAGTTCTGGTTCTGGATGAAAGGTGCGACGTCGACAGAAATGCATGACAGACGGCTTCGCGGCTGAAAACTGGAAACCGTGGGATAAAGCCCATGACTGCGCCTTGTGAATGGCCCCTGTACGCGCCTCTCAGCAACACCAGTACTGGAGGAGCAGTACGAAATCCAAAAGTCATCCGGATACAGAGAAGGTGAGACCTACAGATGCTGCTAGACCGTTAATAGCCACTAAAAATAGAAACTTAGTACGGTGGTCTACGGAAACGAAATTCTCCTGAATACGGAGGGAACTATGGGAGGCACAGACTTGGACACGGAAAATACAGAGCGACAGGAAGTTTTGGATAAAAATCGGGAGCGGGCACCAGAGACAACACACACACAATGTGGCAAGAATATGATGTCACCAGGTCGTGTCGTATGCTTCATTTAAGTCAAGGAAGACGGCAACCAAATGTTGGCGTCTGGAAAAGGCTGTTCGGATGACAGACTCTAGAGGCACAAGATTATCAGTGGTGGAGCGACCATGGCGGAAGCCGCCCTGACATGGAGCCAGTGTCCCCACCGTCAAGGGGGTAGGTGGAGTCTGACGGATCCGAGAGCCAACTGTACGCAGCAGAAGAGAAGATGGTAGAACCGTTGTCGTAGCGGAGGTGTTGGTTGATGTCATATGCACAGAATGTAGCCTCTCGTATTTTTTCTTAGTCTCAGTTTAGGTCAGTCAATCCAGGGTCTTGTATTAATATGTTTTTCTTTCTTTCTTTCTCGAGAATCCTGCAGTCTGGCGAGCAAGGCAAATGGTGCTCTCCACAGCTGACACAGATGACACAGATGACACAGATGGAGGTGGGGCACAGGGAGTATTGAGATGTGAAGGACGTCCACAATCCAGTCAGGTGACACTGGAAGTACAGTGGGAAGGCATACAGCCGAAATTCCAGCACTTAAAGCACGGGTAATGTGTCACCCTCGAAGGCTAGGATGAAGGCACCGGTGGGAACATCATTATCCCTCAGAGCCTGGTGGACGCGCCGGACGAAATGGACAACTCGCCGTTATAAATTGGCGGGCAGCTCATCGTCAGACTGCAAAAGAAGGTCCCTGTGGAATATAATACCCTGGACCATATTTAAGCTCTGATGGGGCGTGATGGAAACAGAAACATCCCCCAGATTGTCACAGGCGAATAGATCCTGTGACTGGGCAGACGATGCTGTTTTGATCAAGACCGACCCTGCCCGCATTTTGGACAAGCCTCCACCTACCCGAACTTGTCCTCTAAATGCTGCACAAAAAACTGAGGTTTCATTGACAAGATAGATTCCCATCAACTTTCGTACACACGAGGTACAGTGGTGAATAAGCTTTGCTGTCATCATTCGCCTGGCGACCTTGACCGCTTAGAGACTGCTGGTGTTTGATCATCAGAAAGAGATGACGTACTACGCTTCGTGGCTTATCATCCATCCTGATGCCACCCACTCCGGCCAGGGGCCCTTCCCCTGGGCGCCAGCCAGCCGCAGCAAAGGCCACCTGGCAGGATGGTCATTGCTGGGAGTCCCGATGCCCCAGAGTGACGAGCATCTACTCCTTGGCATACGTGGGGAGTTAAAGGCGCAGGCATCAGCAGAGCGATCCCTGTGCGGTCAGGGGGCTATAACCAACAGGGTACATGGTGCCCACACCACAACGGACTGGCTACCGTGCTAGTTATCAAACGCAAACGAACTATCCATTATCGTCGACAGCGCAGAAAGTGATACTGCACAAAGGATGGAGAAAAAATAAACTCGATTCGATATTTCGGCGATCCAACTGGTAGCCATCAATAAGAGAACGCTGTTTCTGCTGTTGAGTCCCGCTGAGACTGACGCCACGCTGCCAGTCGACATCCTACACAGGCCACCGTACCGTACACGGCGTATGCGCCGCCCATCACCGTTGTTGCTCTCCAAGACTGGGCAGGTGGCGCCGCCCTTAGTAGAACACTGGCGGCAACGATATACCGCACTCAGGGACGATACTCGGAGACTCCGGCAGCAAACCCGAAGAGACTTTCAATAGAGTTAATGTTCGCGCACTTTTCGGTTTTCCTTCTCCTCTCGGCTCCTTGTTCCTTAGTCTGCGCAAGTCGGGTCTCTTCCGACAAAGAACGTAGGTAAGTCACAAACTGCCACAATTTACTTACAAACAATACTGTATAGACCATAATTAGCCGCAACGCCATAGTCGAATCACATGTGTGTTTGCAGCAGCAAAGTATTTACACTGCAATAACTTCAATTTCGTACACGAAATATTTAAGCAATCTTCTTAATAATTACGTATGTTTCGCACGAAACACACAACGAAAATCCGTTCTCTTTTGTTAGTAAAACACTGAGAAGATAGAACTTCTTAGTTCCGAGTTGCCCTGTGAAGTTCAAGTAACTGTTTATCGGAGTACATAGCTTGTGCTTAGGATTAGTCTGTCAAGTACTGCACGTTCTGTTGACTGACTCTAGAAAAATCTGTGATACATGAAGGGAAAAACTTCAAAATGGGTGGAATATTTTGTAATATTTATTTAGCAAGAAAGTTAGCATTTCCTTAGCCTCCTTCCACCCAGCCGCAACCTTGGCACAGTCCACACTCACGCTCAGACGCGGCTTGTTCTCGCAGCCCCGTTGCGCTGAAGTTGAGGATGCTAACTGGCCGCTGAGAATTGCCCCGCCAAGGTAACTTGGCGCGGTTCTGGATGCCTGCTGCTCTGCTATCAAGTTGCCGCCGCGCTCCCTTTTAGCATTCAGTGCGTCGCCACCGCTTCCCTGTTTTAGCTTTAAACGCACTGGCGAAATGCAACGGCTGTGGAGCCAGGTAGTTTTCTTAACTGAGTCCCTTCCCTGCACTCGGCAACGTGCCGAATTTCTACTGCTGCTTCCTTCTCAAGCACGAAGTCGGTACAAATGGCAGCACGCACGGTCCATTAGTACTTAGGTTTCTGAAATCCATGCTTGAATTACGGGTATAGAGGTCGTTAGAAATTGCAGAACATGTACTACTGTTCACAAAAGCCAGAGAGAGAGAGAGAGAGAGAGAGAGAGAGAGAGAGAGAGAGGGGGGGGGGGGGTGAAAGCTTTAATGCTCTGCGAGAAATGTGAAGTGTATTATTTGTGGAGAACTGACAATTTACGATCAGATATTAAAGCCATGACGATGGCATAAACCATACATTTCGTAAGGTCTAAGCGGAATATCCGACATTACTGATACGCGCATCTAGGAAATCATTATTTCAAGCATAGGCGGTCCACGAATCATTTTGCGTGTCTCGCAGAGGGAAGACAAATTACCATCTATTGCCACATTCTAAACTGGTATCGGCCCAAATAACCATCGAAAACATTCACGTCGATCACGCACTAGTCACCATGCTCAACAATTCTGCCGTCACTTGAAAGAAACGAAATCCAAAGGCACTGGCAATCTATCACAACCAGAACCGCGCTTCTGACATTTGGCAACCGGTTACTACTGCCCAGTACATACGTCTTGAGTGGGTTTTATGAAATCTCTTCACGTTACTCGTATGTGTTCGAGATAAAAATTCACCTAAAGAAGACAGATACTGGAATGGATGGTGCGTATACCTAAGGGTCGTTTCCAACAGATTAAACCGTCGGGCACGTTTTACAGCATCATCAAGCAAATAATCATCAGACGAACACGACAGAATACGAAACCTGAAAATAAATTTATGTATGATAATCTAATCTGTAGAGGTGAACTTACTTTTTGCTTGTCTTTCATGGAGCCTCGCCCAAGAACCGCCATTTTCGTCATCGTATCTTCTTGTAGTCTCTTCATAGAGTTGCCCTTTGGTCCTAAAAGTTTTCCAACGAAGTTGAACTGCAAAAGAACAACGAAGTGGCTATTAAACACCAAACGGCATACAACACACCATTGACGTTTTCATTATTTTTATAACTCTTATAGTCAAGAAACTGTTGTTAAATAAATAAATAGTATGAGATAAAAAATTACATTTCTTTTTTCACATGTCTCACATCAACCAACGGGTTGTATGTAGAAAATGATTCAAATGGCTCTGAGCACTCGAACTACTTAAACCTAACTAACCTAAGGACATCACACACATCCATGCCCGAGGCAGGATTCGAACCTGCGACCGTAGCGGTCGCGCGCGGTTGCAGACTGAAGCGCCTAGAACCGCTCTGCATCCACGGCCGGCTGTATTTAGAAACTCTCAGTTATGAGTGCTACTTAAAAGCTACATTCTTTAACATTAATCGATCGAATTGTGTGCAACATACTCCATAATATGAGGCACGTTCTTCAGATTTCCGGACACACATTCAGTTGATAACATTTAACTCCTGTCCACAGTGATTAACGAATAACTTCCGTTACTTTACGTCCATTCGGGGACAAATGAAGGGCATCAGCCAAACAAACGTATGCCACTAAGTGAACGCAGAGCCAGTATTCATCTCAGGCCATAGAAAACGAGTGTACAAACATGAAACGTCGTCAGCTACAGTAGAATAATACTGTATGTTAGTTACGGTTTTCTATTTGGAAATTTGTAGTAAGTTCCTACGGGACCAAACTGCTGATGTGATCGGTCCCTAGTCTTACACGCTACTTAATCTAACTTTAACTTACGCTACGGACAACATACACACCCATGTCCGACTCGACCGTCCGATAGGGAGCTTTTCTATATTTGCTGGCAAAAAATTATCTCATGCTACTATGTGCATTTATGTAAAGGAACAATATTAAAACACACCATCCTTTGATGAAGAAAAATCAATTTTATAAAATTCATTGTCCACATCGTGAGATGATTTATTGCCCTATTGGATTTATTCATGAAATGACTTAATTTAATTTCCCTGTACACATTAACAAATAGCAGTAGCAAGTAGACACACAAGGAATACAAGGAAAAAGTGTCACACATGGCAGGTATTCCTCATACGACGCTATAGTTAAACTCACACAGCAGGTTTTAATTATTTTTTATCGAAAGACATTGTAGTAAAGGTAGTGAGCAGATCAAAGGAGTCATACTTTTCTGCGGCGAGCAGAATTAATTTTGTGACAAAGAACTTTATATAAAATATTAAAAGATCTGTTTCTACAAATATAGAGAGCAATGTCAGCAAATATGAGCTGATTCATATAATTTTGTGTACCCCATTCTGCATGAATCCTTAATTTTTCTTCTTTTCTTCGGTTAAAACATTTGCTGTAATTCGAAAGTATCAGGTGCTGTGGTACTACTGTGTGTGTGTGTGTGTGTGTGTGTGTGTGTGTGTGTGTGTGTGTGTGTGTACGTGTGTGTGTTAAAATTGTCAATGCAGCTACGCATTCGACCTCAAAACTGACGTCTTTTATCAGCTTTCTTTTGCTTGTGCGCTATTACACAACTTCACCCATTCGAACACAACCGATTACTGTCCAGTTTCTCACAATCTAGTCTCATATCCATTAAATACAGTAGATATTTATTATCATTAGTAAGAAAAATTTGATGGTACTTCTGTCACTAGCATTTACAGCAATAATCTACCTTTCTATCCCTAACTACGATAAAAAGTAATTGTAACGGACAAACTGAAAACGTCACGTGTCGTCCCTATCAATCCCTCTGCCTCGGTATGTAGGAGACAGAAGCGGCATTCATTCGAATCAACTGGTGGACGACCTTGCCTTGATTTTGCTTGCGCGCTGTAGGCAGAGCAGCAGCCACTCTAGGGGCGCGATAACGCTTCGCACTTAAAAGCCTCATTCAGCATATCTGCTGGTCTATCTTGCTAACAAGAAACGCCTTTTGCGCACCTTGCTGCCTCTTTCTGGAGCTTCTCTCTCGCATGTGCAGGGAGTTCTGAATACTAAGCGACAGCAAAGTCAGTTCTTCATTCTTCTTCCAGTTACACATCTTCCTTTCTATACGACTCACGCGTCTTTATTTTCCATCTTCATTAACTGCCTGTTATCACCATCCTCTTTCCCTTCCACTTCCGAATTTTTCTCTGACGCCCATTGCTCCCAGCACACACAGTTAAACCTTCCTTCCTGTAATCTGCATATACTATTTGAATTTATCTTGAGAGACTGTGAACTTGAGTGTTTTTATCTGCACTACTATAATTTCTAAATGTAGTAATCGATGTTATTTATAATATGTTTAACGTATCATTTGTAATAGGAAATATGTAGAACGTTCGGCTGGATGTAAGAAGCGCCTCATCGGGAACTTAACTCCTTCTCCAGGGCTTTGCGAGAACCACTGCCGAATTGCAACAAAATAAGCAAGGTGCTTGGGACAATCTATCGCAGGATGCCATTCGGCACCTTTACGATCGTTCGAATGCCATAATACACGCCTGTGTTGCCGCCATAGGGCGTTACACTGCGTATTGGTGCAAATATTCTGGCACCCTTTACTGTAAAAGGCGTACTGGATTCGATCTAAATATTTTTATCATATTCTCCTACCACGCTATTGCTTATCCTTGAGTGTGTAGCCTCTTTTTGCATGCATATCAGAATAATCAGTTCTGTAGAATACTTTGGCAGCTATTATACACACAAGGTTTCCCCGCTGTTTATAGAAGCGGAATCCACACAGCAAATTCAACTGCGCAAGGAGGGAACAGAACGGAGCAGGTGGAATAAACCCTTACTTTGATCATCAAGAGAAACAAACTCTTGGGAGCTGTGTTGAGCACGTACGAAGGTACGGTGCTAACAAACGTAAAAATTATTATTCAATCGTTTTTTAAACTGTCGCAATGGGTCTACGGATAAGAAAGTGGATGCCAATTCGTAACACACGTATTAATTGCCCGTTTCGCTACCAATGCACCTTTAAGAAACTTGACAATAGGAATTTCATAGGAATGAAATGCCGTAATTAACTAATCAGAGGATGAACTCACCTCTTGGTGTTTGGTGGTCTGTGTTTCAAGTAACACTTTCCCCCTTGGTGCATGAATGGTGCGTGTCTCCGTATTCCTCTGATGGTAATATGATAGTAGCACGCAATACCTCTACCTAGACAACCGCGATGTTTTTTAACATGTCGCGATGCTCTACACCACTTACCGTTTTTTCTAAAAAAAAAGTCTAGTAATACTTTTTGTTATCAAGCTTTCAAATACGGGTACAGCCGGCGGAGTTGCGAGCCCAAAATAATGGCGACCGACTATCGCAAATGAAACGTTGCATTTGCTTAAAACAAACATAGAACTTGCGAGTTTGACGCATCGTTGAAGTAGGTGTCATTAGGGGAGGATTACTAGCTAAGACTGGACTAGAATAATGTATAACGTTCGAGCAGGTACCCTCCGTCATATGCTGTAGAATTATCAGCGGAATATATATGCTGAATAGACTGGGGAGCGAGAAGACGGTAGTCTTGCTGAAGGAACCATTCTGGTATTCACTTGAAATTATTCTCGGAAAACAATAAACGTACTTACAGCCTTAGTCACATCTGTCTTCTGAGAATTAGGTCGAAGTTTAATGCATGTTTTTGTGCTGACGTTTCCTCTCCTTCTGGCGAAAGCAATCCCAGAGGAAATGGAGATATATGTGTCTAGTGTGAACTGCTTTTGAAAGCGAATGACTGTACACTGCACTTGCACAGCAAGCTGAATATGCCAAAATGAAATGGAAGAAGCTATGAAGCTTGTTGCTAATACAGGTAACAGCACCTATTCTTCTACACTACTGTATAGTTCCATAACATCTTAGGTCATGGTTAAATGACTTCACGAATCGACTGTTTTAGGTAAATAGTATGCCGATTTTGCCTGCCTGGGAAAGTAGTGTGCACATTGATTCGCTGTTAAAAAGAAGTTTACGTAGGAGAATCACCTACAGACATCTCCACTTCTTCTGAGGCTGTCTTCTGTTATATAGAAGAGACAGGCAGAAAATATGCTTTGGCCCACGGTCTATTTCCCTGAGAACCAATGTCACCAAAGAAATAAATGTAAATCTGGATGACGTACTGACGGAATTTTTAATCGCTCCACTCCTTCTCTCTTAAATGTTAATCAAGTGTCTGACGAACTATGCCACATGCCACATCGTTTGCAGTCCTAAAATAAAACGCCTACATGAAAATCCTTTCCACCAGTGGTAAATAATGTACTTTTAATACGCGGCAAAGTCACTGTGCACACGATCACGATTAAATACTGACCCCAGTATCTGAAACTGCGTTAAACGTTGACGAATGAACCTCCTTGGTCTCAGAAAAAAACTTAATGATTTTGTTCACGTTTTAATACAAGAGAAAAGTCAATTATTCTTTTACTGCGCTTTCAGGCATAATTTTCCCATATGACGCGAATGAGCTCTAAATATATAATCTATCCTTCTGCCTCTTATCACTATGGCCATGAGAAAACCCCGGATATTCCAGAATAGTTGTGCTGTCAGTGAATATTCCCTCAAATCACAGCAACGAATTGGAAACGACTAGTTCATGGATTAGTAATTAATAATATTTTGTTGTCAATCAAAAATTTTATTTTTATTTTGTCCAGCACATTTCGCAGCTACAACTCTATTTTCAAGGGCTGTGCGGATATACTGGGCTAACATCTGCTTCCGTTTTTCGCCTAATAGTCACAGAACGACACAGTTGTTACATTTTACGAGATAAACTATACTTCCAGAGGGGTTAATGAAACAATGTTTGAGGACTGAGAGGAAGTCTAGTAACATATTACGTACGTTTGATCATGCAACTTTCGTTCCTACACTGATGAAAAACTTCCACATTTGCATTTACATTTTGAAAATTTAACGTGTTTGTTACAGTACTACATGACTCCAAAGTGCATATTAACCTAACTTACAATGACGTGATGGAGTATTATATTTACTATTATTGCTATTCACGGAATTGACGGAATTAAATAAGACATTAAAAAATTACTCAGAGGAGTTGCAGTTAACATTTTAATTTGACGTGCTTAACTACACAACTGTTTCAACAATAAACATATACGCAACTGGTTAATTCATTTCTGCTGTAACTGACACAGAGTATCACAGTAACACATTATGCCTCCATTTATAGACCAGTAAATAATAATTACGTCGTGTGGATATAAAACAATAAAAAACCATAGAAAAGACTGAAATACGTAGTCTGCACAAATGATTAAGATAGGATTTGAATGTAATTTCCTTGTTATCACCGTGTGCTACACTATGACCCACTAGTCTACAACAATCAGAAACTTTTACTACAAAATGTGGTCATTCGCAACCATATTGTCGTCAGTACGCGAGAACATTTACCAGGAATCGAGTCCAGCAGACTCACGAAAACGTATATTTGCTTTCCGCACCCTCTGCCAGACTGCGCAGGATAAGGAGCTCGACAGAACCGTGAAAAACAGCCAGCAGGCAAAGCGATGTTTCGCGGAGATTGCACCCGCCAACCCGTGACCAACAGAGGAAAGTGGCGGATGTAAGACCTGTGGAACACGGAGACGACGGAGTATTTTTACGACTTATAACAACGATTAAGACATTACGTCTGAACGTCACGTAGTATAATCCGCCGGAGATTTTACGACTGTGGACGCCAGGTCGCGGGACTGCGACGCAGGAGAGCAGTAACATTTGCCCAAACGACCAACATTTAACCCCAAGAACGCCGCGGAAATTGAATTCCGTGTTGTTTACGACTGCAACGCTCATAAAAACATGAGCCACAAGAAAGAAATGCCCGTATCCTCGGCACGAATTCTCAATCTGACATGTAACAGCATCGCATACCCCGACATGTATAGGATGACCAATTTCAGTGCGTGGAACACATTAATGACAAAAGATTCGTGTTGTTGTGACTTACTAAAACGTAATTTAATGGAGTAAGATTTTCTGAAAGTATTTGTAACGAAGGTAACAGAAATAATGTCCCTGGCACAAATGCCTTTCATCACTTTTGAAGAGGGAAGGAAAGAAGCAAGAGTAATCAGGGTGGCTAGTTCAAATCCTTACTTTGAAATTGACCAACATTCTAATTTCAGAAGAGTTCTTCAGTTTAAATACCTTTGATCACGTTTCAACACTAAAAATATTATAACAATGGATATAAACGAAAAATTGCCCACGGTCAAGATGTCTGTACTCACTAAGCAACCCTCTAAAAGAAAAGCTTTGTCAGTCACCAAAAAGATGAAAATATACAACACTATAATCTGCCCCATACTACTATACGGTTCTGAAAGCTGGACTATTGCAAAGAATGAAAGAGGAAAAACTGAATGTTTTCGATAGAAAAGTAATAAGAAAAATCTGGGGACCTGCGTTGGAGAATGGCGTATGGAGAGTTCGAAAGAACAATGAAATTTATTAGTTAATGAAGCAACCCACTATCACACAGAAATTAAGAAGTAGGAGACTGCAATGGACTGGACATGTGGCTACAATGGAAAATAACAGAATCATCAAGAAAGCATTTGAAGGAACCCTCCAGGCAACAAGACCATTGGGCCGACCTCGTACAAGGTGGGAAGATGGCATAGAGAAGGACATCGCAGCATTAGGACTTTCCACAGGGTGGAGAGACTGTGAGAGATAGAAGGCAGTGGAAGCAGATCGTTGATGCAACCCGTGGTCTACACGGCCTGTGATCACTAAGAAGAACAACAAGAAGAAGTAGTTACACTTGGAAAAAAAAAGTCCCTGAGACTTTCAGGTGTTCAAATGGCTCTGAGCACTATGGGACTTAACTTCTGAGGTCATCATCAGTCCCCTAGAACGTAGAACTTAAACCTAACTAACCTAAGGACATCACACACATCCATGCCCGAGGCAGGATTCGAACCTGCGACCGTAGCGGTCGCCCAGCTGCAGACTGTAGCGCCTAGAGCCGCTCGGCCATTCCGGCCGGCCAGACTTTTAGGTGTGCGGAGGAAGATGGTGTCATGAAGCCCCTGTTGAAAATTAATGGTGAGCAGGGAGGGGGCAGCGCATACCACAATAACGACTAATGAATGTTCTTTCCTCTGAGCTGAGCTGTGTACCAGCCATAATCAGTAGTTTAACTGCAGTTTTTAAACATGGATAATTTATATAGAATAATATTCATGTACTTAAACACACTTCGAAATATTGAGTATTTTAAAATTTGTTGTTTATAAAACTCAATAATATTCAATTTCAATGGCAGATTAAAAACGTTAAATTCTTGTGATTTTGTGAATTCCTGAAATTCCCTGAGATTATCCAATTTTTCTAGGTAAGATATAATTCTCTGAGGATTCCAGAGTTTTTCCAAAAAAATCACGACAGTAGAGCATTCTAACTTGCCGTCGACCCGCTTACGAGATGATTAAAAATCTTGGCAAAAAATGATCTTCTTTCTTGTCATTCATTCACTCAGGAGCTGAGTGTATGCAGTGTAAAACTTCAATTCCTGTAAGTACCCAAAACAGTTTCTGTGAGCTTGCAAAAAAGGGATGCTGTAGATGTACAGTGAATATATTTGTATGTGATGTGTCTTCGGAACGGGTCAGATGTTTCAACGTATCCTGCAAAAAGCAAATTCTATCTTTCCACTCAGGCAGATAGTTTAACCCATCACCGATTGTAGTGAGGCAGTGATTACCCACTGAATTCGAACTCCATAGGAGCGAGTTCCGAATCCCCTTTAAACCATACTCACCATTTTTCTGTGTCACTTGAGATAGCGCGGGCTCGTTAAAGCCACCATTTTCGCTTCCGTACCCTATTTTACTGCCAATGACCTAGTCATCAGTCTCTAAGAACCTCGATGTCAACGACAAACGATGCTCAGGCTTAACATTCTTTTTAATCTTTCATGAAACTCTATTTCCCACACCATCTTTTGCATGAAATTAAGGTCTAATTTAGGCATTATTAATCGACATCTATACATGGCATTAATGTCTGTTGGTATATTCACAGGTAGTTTGGCACAATGAAACGAACCGTAGGTGTTTGTAAGCTCCACATTCACTAGCATCGCTGCTCTTTGTAGTGAGGTGGCACTAATGACTTCCTATCTGTTTGGCGCCAAGTGATCAGTAGTGAGAGGCTGGCTATCTAACGCGGTGGAACCGCGGCAACCTTGGGCCCGCAAAAGTGTTGTAAACATTGTGGCACAAGTATAATCCTCGATATGCAGTCGTTCGTGCGCATCAGCACTCAATCGTTCGTGCGCAAAACGCGAATGCAGCAGAAATTTGGAAAATGAGAGAACTGAGTCAAAACGCAAGAAATACGATTTGATGTTTCCCCGCATCTCCCGCGTCGCACCACGTGACAACTGGATTAACTACATTCCCACGAACGTCGTGTTGTAGGATTGCAGTGAATGGATTTGAATGTGACCACAAGAATAACATGTTTAGAGTGTGAGCAGTTCAGACCTGTAAAGTGCACGAATATCAATAATAATCGAAGTTCTACCAGACTCGTACGACGTCAGCCGGTAGTGAAGCAGCAGCACCCGCACCCACCCCGCCTAATTCCCCTCTCTACTTATTTGAAAATTGCAGGGACGTCCCAGCGTCGTTGGAGTAAAGTACTACGGAGGGGAAAAGCGAACGTGGTTTGAACACTGCAAGGTGAGTGAAAGTTAAGGCATACGATTGTTAAACGTTATATATGCAGTCAGTTCTACAAGAAAGTGTACACCATAATTTTAAATGTGACGTCCGCAGGGAGGCGTCTCTGATATTGGTCTCGAATCTGTGATCAGCGCAAAAAATGGCTCTGAGCACTATGGGACTTAACTTCTAAGGTCATCAGCCGCCCAGAACTTAGAACTAATTAAACCTAACTAACCTAAGGACATCACACACATCCATGCACGACGCAGGTTTCGAACCTGCGACCGTAGCGGTCACGCGGTTCCAGACTGAAGCGCCTAGAACCGCACGGCCACACCGGCCGGCTGTAATCAATGCAATTTTGCACAGTATATAGAAAACCGGTGTGAGAGTTGAATGTTTTGTTTTGTCGGTTGCAGTTCTAAATGAGTGCAAAATATAAGGAGCGTTCAAAAAGAAACTATCCGGAGGCATAATTACAGAAATCAGAACCTGTATGTTAAAAGTATTGACACACTTGTCCCACTGCCACACAAGGCAGTGAATGGCTGTCTAATAAGATTCTCGTGGCTGCGATGTTAACTAATTCTGCACGTACAGCTGCAAGTCGTCGTCCGAGGTGAATCGTTTGCTCCTCAGAGCCTTTTTAAGGGGACCAAAAATGTCGTAGTCACAGGGAGAGGTGTCCGGACTGTATGGAGTGCATGAGAACCGACCATCTGAATTTCTGCAGGAATACCACGACTGTCTTGGCCGTATGAGGTTTTGCATTGTCGTGGAGCAGATGACCCCACGGGTGAGATTGCCTGGTCGTTTCGATTTGATCGCTTGGCGAAGGGTGGTCAAGCTTTGCGATTAAGGCTGTGCATTCACTGTTTTTCCCTCCTGCAGGAAGAGAATCAGAAGGGGGGCATTTTTGGTCCCCTTAAAAAGGTTCGGGGGGGGGGGGGGGGGCGAACGATTCATGTCGGACGAAGACGACGACGACGACGACGACCAACATCGCAGCCCCGGGAATTTTACGAGACAGCCATTCACCGCCTTGTGTCACAGTGGGACAAGTGTTTCAACAACCAGGGTCAGTTCATCTAACAAACAGGTACTGGTTTTTGTAATTATGCTTCCGTCTCCTTTCTTTTTGAACGCCCCTTAAATGTGAAGCGCCACGAGGCAGTGTTCCTTGTAAACCACTCAAAGGAACTAAAGCTTTCATATGGAGCTACTGCTAAAATTCTCAGAAAGTCAAAGACATTCGTTGCGTAGTGGATCAAACGATATTTAGACGCTGGAAACGTTGACGACTTACTGGAGAGATAATGACGGCGATTCGATTAACTATTAGGTAATTGTGCAATTAGTAATAACAAATGTTTTTATGTAAACATATATTTATAATAGTGTTTTTCATTTCATACAGATAACAGCGTACACTCTCTTGTGGAACTGACTCTAATCCCCTCACCCCATCCGAAGGGTTGGGTAGTTTGGGGGAAGAGACCAAACAGCGAGGTCATCGGCCTCATCGGATTAGGGAAGGACGGGGAAGGAAATCGGCTGTGCCCTTTCAAAGGAACCATCCCGCCATTTGCCTGGAGCTATTTAGGGAAATCACGGAAAACCTAAATTAGGATGGCCGGACGCGGGATTGAATCGTCGTCCTCCCGAATGTGAGTCCAGTGTGCTAACCACTGCGCCACCGAGTTCGGTCACCTCATCCGAAGGTTCGGTTACATGTTGGCAACATTGTAGCTGAAATCGAATTTCAACTGTGCTGATTAAAAGTCTTTCTCTACGGTCTTCATGTCATCGATGAACAAAATACAACCATAAAAGATTTATTTCTATCGTTATAGTTTTTATTTTTCAAAGTATCTGAACATGTCGTATCTAATTGTAACGAATTATCGATTAAGTTCAGGAAGTCCGTTACTTGATAGACGTGTCTTGTCATTTTGCAGCATACAACAAACCATTGAAGAATACAGAAAAACTACCTGACACAAGAAATGGTACTGCTTTCCACCCCTGTTATATAACATCTATACTGATGAGTAACTATAAACCTCAAAACCAGAGCATTAATATAAGGAAATCATAGTGCTGAAGGTGCCGTGTAATGAAAATCTTTTGACGACACAGAGTGGCCGAGCGGTTCTAGGCGCTACAGTCTGGAACCGCGCGACCGCTACGGTCGCAGGTTCGAATCCTGCCTCGGGCATGGATGTGTGTGATGTTCTTAGGTTTAAGTAGTTCTAAGTTCCAGGGGACTGATGACCGCAGAAGTTAAGTCCCATGGTGCTCAGAGCCATTTGAACCATTTGACACAGGAAACAAGATGATTCGTGCCATTTAAGCACTATCCAATTCCCACGAAAACGATGGCTTTAAGCCTAATAATGGAAAAACGCAGGTGTGCGCATTTAATCTAAAACAGATAATTTAGTATACTCTGTGATAGTCATCAATTACTCAGATACCTAACTTCCAAATACAAATACGTATTGCACTCCCGCAACTTAATTCCGCTGCGAGGACATCAAGCAGAAGATTCAACACCGCATGAGGTGTACATTCTAGCTCCTTTAGCGTGTCATCCCTTGACTGTACTCTCGTGCCTCCGAGAACGATGCGTCAGCGTAGAGGAACTCTACCTATGCTAATGATGGAACATGACGTATTGTGACAGAAAACATCGACCTTGGTTTTGGGACGATGTCGCAAAACGGAAACGTGTAACAACCACAGAACGTTGAAAAGCTAGAGAGATATCACATGGTAATTGTTATATCGAAATTGTAACATGGGGAGGTGTCTAAACCGATTGTGAAACTGAACGTCGCAGTGCAGAGCACACACGAAGTAGTGATGCCTTGATGAAGAAAGTGAGACGTTAGATTCGATGCACATGAAGGATCTCTAGCAACTCTTGTTTTATGGAAATTTAAAATAAATGTTTATTATACACTGAAGAGACAAATAAACTGGTACACCTGCCTAATATCGTGTAGTCCCCCTCGAGCACCCAGATGTGTCCAAGACGACGTGGTATGGACTCAACTAAAGTCTGAAGTACTGTTGGAAGGAACTGACGCCAAGAGTCCTGCAGGGCTGTCTATAAATCCGTAAGAGGGGTGGAGATCTCTTGTGAACAGCACGTTGCAAGGCATCCCAAGATATCCTCAATAATGTTCATTCCTGGGGACTCTGGTGGTCAGCGGAAGCGTTTAAACTCAGAAGAGTGTTCCTGTAGCCACTCTGTAGCAATTCTGGACGTGTGTGGTGTCGCATTTTCCTGCCGGAGTTGCCCAAGTCCGTCGTAATGCACAATGGACATGAAGAGATGCAGGTGATCAGACAAGATGCTAGCGTGCATGTCATCTATCAGAGTCGGATCTAGACGTATCAAGGGTCCCATATCACTCAAACTGCACGCGCCCTACACCTTTACAGAGCCTCCGCCAGAGTCCCCTACTGATTTGCAGGGTCCACAGATTCATGAGGTTGTCTCCTTGCCCGTACACCTCCATCCGCTCGATACAATTTGAAACGAGACTCGTCCGACGAAGCAACATTTTTCCAGTTATCAACAGTCCAGCGCCGGTGTTGACGGACACAGGCGAGGCGTAAAATTTTGTGTCGTGCAGTCATCAAGGGTACACGAGTGGGCCTTAGGCCCCGAAAGCCCATATCGATGATGTTTCGTTGAATGGTTTGCACGCTGACACTTGCTGATCGTCTGCAGCAATTTGGGGAAGGTTTGCACTTCTGTCACGTTGGATGATTTTCTTCAGTCGTCCTTGGTCCCGTTCTTGCACGATCCCTTTCCGGCCGCAGCGACGTCGGAGATTTGATGTTTTATTATCGGATTTACACTCGTGAAATAGTCGTACGAGAATATCGCCGCATCATCGCTACCTCGGAGACGATATGTCCTACTGCTCCAGCACCAACGACTGTAACACCACGTTCAAAATTACTTAACTCTTGATAAACTACAACTGTAGCAGCAGTAACAGATCTAATAACTGCGTCGGACCTTGTTGTCTTATATAGACGTTGCCGACCGCAACGCCGTATTTTGCATGTTTAAATATCTGTGTACTTGATTATGTCTGCCTATAACAGTTTCTTTGGCGCTTCAGTATAGTCTTTTCTCCCGTCTGCGAGTATTAAGGTCATTTATTATGCTGGACGTCAGATGGTGTTACGCTACATTTACTGAATTTGAGGTTTTATTTTACAACATTTTCACTGACATTTCCCGACACGAACGAGTATATAACAGCAGCATTTGTAAGATTAGGCGCAGCAGTTTCCGTGTCCCTGGGAGGCATCTTCCCCCGACATGGAATGCTGTCTCGGCGGCCCAGAGGGAGCCACAGCACACGCATCGATTGGCGCGCTCGGCCAGATTATTAAATCACACAAGTCCCGCAGCGAGCCCCAGGGCCAGTAAGCGGATTAGCGATGGCGGCCGAGCGAGGGCACACCAAAGCGCGCAAAGAGCAGCTTGGCACGTGACCGCTTTCCGAATGGCGGTTGTCTCGCGGAAGCAGAAGGTCTGCTCATAGCGCCTGACGGCGACGGAATGCGTCGCGCAGCAGCTGGCCTTGGCGGGAAAATGCAATCCCTTGACAGTTCCTTCCAAACGCCCATAATATGCTTAGAAATAGCGACCAGAAAACGACTGAGCAGAGTTGAGGAATCTCCTACAAAGTGCCAAAATGACGGAATAATTAATCGATAAAAACTATTCAAGAAATTAAGCACCTGAAAGCTACAGGAACGTTAAGAAATAAATGTTTTAAAACGGGCGCAACGAATATTGGTATCCAAACTATAGAGCGATCAAGAAATGAGCTTACTATGCAGGTCGCCTAATCAGTCCAGATGGTATTGCAAATTTTTGTTGTTAATTTTTTTTTTTCTACTTAAACTTTTGTCTTTAGTTTTCAGATATCAATTACGGTGACCCGTGCGCCGATTAGAATCGTCATCTCAGCAGAGAATGTTTGTTCCCGTAAAATACGCTGGCGAACAAACACTTAAGCACTACTTTTTGAACAGCCAGTCAGGAGCGTGGCAGGGCAATCACGCGTAGGTTGCATGACGCCGCAAGAGCGTGGCACAACGTGAAGACGCTCTCTCTGCCTGGGCATGACATTCATCCAACCCTCCTCCCCCGCCTTCCCCTCTGACTTTGCTCCGATAATACGTCATATCCAACCTTGGCTGACTAGTGGTCTGTAATACTGCTGCCGGCCGTTTTGACAGAGCGGTTCTAGGCGCTTCAGTCTGAAACTGCGCTGCTGCTACGGTCACAGGTTCGAATCCTGCGTAGGGCATGGATGTGTGTGATGTCCTTGGTTAGTTAGGTTTAAGTAGTTCTAAGTTCTAGGGGAATGATGAACTCAGATGTTAAGTCCTATATAGCTTAGAGCCATTTTGTAATTCTGGTCTGTGGTGCCCAACTGTTAATTCCGCATTACATATGGGTGTCCGCATACTTTGGATAAGGTAGTATAATTATTCCAGCAATTTTCGCAGTGTGCATCCAAAACAGCATACGATTGTCGCCTTCTAATACTTCGGCTGATAAGCCGCACGGACATATTGAAGGTGTGCCGTCGAAATTAGAATTACTTGACACAATACTGTGGAGTAAATGCTCGGTACAGAGAAGACAGACAGCTACAAAAGCGTTGTTGTAAGTGTTTATCTGCTAACTGTACTTCCACAGCTTCCTGACCCAATGAGTCCCAACAGGATAGGGCTGTGGGCAGCATCATCAGTTTCCGTAATCAATGTAACGGCCGGTGAAACCATCTTCAGCCATTGCACATTTGTTTGCAGAGGGTGTGTGTGCGTCGCTGAGTTCGATGCGCCGTTATTGCACAGTGAGTCCCGTTTTTCCTTAATAACTTACACCTCACCCGCAGAGAGTTTTATAAATACTTGCTTTACGTTAAAGCATATCATCCTCACAGGTCCCAGAATATCTGCCCGTCCTGGCCTGCGGCCGAAGGCACATTCATTTTACGCTTCTTCATTAATCTGCGTTTTCAAAAATCATTTCGCACCTACGGTAGAAACGCCACAGACTTTCTTCTTGCTCTCCCTTTGGTTGGTCTGGTGTTTTCGCTTGCAGAGCTCTCTTACTCTGATGTTTTGTGTATCCATTTTCAGTAATACTGTACCAGTTCGTCCCGTAGGCAGTCACAGTCGGACACTACTACACAGATCGTCTGTACAAAAATTTTGAGTAGGCAGATAGTTTGCGAAGAATGGTCGTAGTTGGACACCTGCAAGCGTAAATCAGTATGGGTGGGCTTACGATGCACGCAACTGCCTAACAATCCACTCTCCTAACGTCGACCTCGTTCATCCAAGAACGGTACACAGCAATTCACTTCCCGTTCCATGGTAAACCCTATCCTTTCATGAATGTAGTTCAGTTGCTCAAGAAATACCAATTTATCCTCTCGCTCAGTCGAACTATGAACGTATCACCGACACATGTTAGAAAATTACAGACTTCATAGATCATTTGCGATTGCGCAATTTCTATCTACAATGATGCTGAACTAGATCATTTGCGATTGCGCAATTTCTATCTACAATGATGCTGAACAGATCAGTTTGCCGGTTGCATACGCATGATTTTTCGTGAATCGCTGCATGTTGGCCATTTACTGACAACTAAATAACATACAGGCTTAAATTTGATAAGAATGGACAAATTAGTCTGGCGCCACTAATCAAGGCAAGTGCAACACACATTTAACAACAAAGTAAAGAATATGATTTACAAGACTACACGCATTTAATTACGTGTTCGTCTGAAGAAAAAAAAAAAAAGGAATTTCCCAGAAGAAATGACTTGTAATCAAACTTAAAATTTGGATATCCGATACGAGGTAACATATTGAATTCGGAAGCTGCAGGCCAGCCTCACATTCTGAACTCCGAATGCAGTAGGTAAGGCGGGAGACATTTCCTTCAACCGTATTTGGTTGGAGGGCAGGTGGCGAAAACAGAAGTAGCTGACCACCAGAGATTCCATCAAGGTCCTGCATTAAATCCCTAATAACTCAACAGTGTCTATATGTGACGTCAGATGGAAAACATGATGCTACATTAAAGGTGCAGGTTATGTGCTGGTATCAGATTTCACCATGTCCATTTTTCTCGTCTTTAAAATTAAAGGCAAAATATCACGGTTACCTCCACAAAATTTGGTCACAGTTAACCAATGTCAGAGTTACACATATGACGCCTTGGTCCTCGTTGTCAGTAAAGAGGTCAACGGTAGAAGTATTTCGCACTTGAATCAGTTACTAAACACAGTAATTGCCATATCAAGTGGCAGTTTGAAAAACGAATAATTATTGTTTTTCAGTATTGCCCAAACATAGAGGTTTACCACTCGATAAAGTATGATGTAGAGAAGAGTAACACAGGCTGCGCTAGTGTTGTGTGATGTCCTTAGGTTAGTTAGGTTTAAGTAGTTCTAAGTTCTCGGGGACTGATGACCATAGATGTTAAGTCCCGAAGTGCTCAGAGCCATTTTTGAGCAGGCTGCGGTAAAACTATGGAAGACCTTATTTCCTGCTCTAAATTATCAATACAATTTCTAACATGACATGAATAAAAATAAAGGAACATTGATAATGAATAAAAATTGATCTTCTACAATGAACTGCGTTGTGATTCCTACAGGAAATTCGCATACGTAGGTATTTACGTGAGATGTTCTTGAATCTCTGCCTGATAGAAGTCGTTTCTATGGACCGCTTGATTATGAATAGTTCTTTTCTTTTTTTTTCTGTCTCCGCTGCCCTTCCAGTTTCGGCCACAGACTTCATAAACTACGGGGAAATTGGTTCCACGGGGAGACACCGGCGTCTTAACGGAATTGCCGAATTCACTTTTCTCGGGCGGAGAATACGCTGGGCGGTCCGCGATAAGAATGCAATCACACGCGCCTCCCAAGAGGGGGCACATTACGTGGTCGGGTGCCCGTGCGTCGGCTACCGGGAGGAGCAATTCCGCAGCGAAAGCCACATGTCTGCCGAAGCACACAAACTTCAGCTAGAGCACTGTTTCTAACTAAGCAGGTGCGCTGTATTTACTCGTGACGCTTTCACCACACGAAAGTATTCGCACGTGTATCAAGAATTGACCATTGTCCTAACTATTAGGAAGGAAAAGTATGTGTTGAGACCATACCTACATATGCAAGAATTTTTTTGTTTGTTTTTATTGTCTTCCCTGAGTCTTTAGCAGAATACGCATCTTTAGTTCTGCGCAGGTTTTCCGAGTGTCGTTGACTTGCTTGCCGCTGAGCACGTTTCTCTATATGGCTGGATATTTATGAATTTCTTTGTTGAAAATTATGCTCTTCACTTCCTGTAAAGACGTAATTACTTTGCAAGGCAGCGTGTAAACGCGTTGTGCGTCATTATTTGAAAACGCCGACACAAGTAGGTGCTGTAATAAAGGAAAACTGGAAATTTGTGGTAAGTTCCTATGGGACCAAATTGCTGAGGTCGTACCCTAGGCGTACACACTACTTAATGTAACTTACGCTAAGGACAACACATACACCCATGCCAGAGGGAGGACTCGAACCTCCGTCAGCGGGAGCCACGCGAACTGTGGCAAGGCGCCAGACCGGGAGGCTACCCCGCGCGGCCATAAAAAAGGAAAGGTTTCAAATTCCAGAACCTCGATGTCCTACTCACCATATAGCGGAGATGCTCAGTCGCAGATAGGCACAACAAAAATACTCTCACAATTAAAGCTTTCGGCCATTAATGTCTTCGTCAACAATAGCCACACATACGCAAACAAGCCACACTGCCTGTGTGTGTGTGTGTGTGTGTGTGTGTGTCGTTGACGAAGGCCTTAATAGCCAAAAGCTTTAATTTATCTGCGACTCAGTATCTTCGCTATATGATGAATAGCAACTTTTCTTCTCAAAATACTGTTACATTCCATCCTGGACTTACATTGTTTGATTCTCTTCTGTTACGTTTGATGCGCGGTTTTTAAAGTACAAATATGCAAATATCCAAGCGTACTCAGTGCTAGTGTCCCTATTATTTTACAGAGTACAGAGGTGCTAAACAATTTTGCAAGGAGTATGCTAACTTTAGTACGATGTTGCAATGTACACTGTTAGTGCTAAGTGCCACTTACGGCAGCATTCACTTTTTTCGTCGATGAACCTGTAAGTGTGGCTGATCTCTGAATCATTTGAAATTTCAAATTTTCAAAGCAGTTATTATCAAAAAACCCGGTTAAGCTGAAATTAATGCGACTTGATCATTACTTTCACTTACTGCATTAAGTGTGAAAATACTTTACATTGAATTTATAAGTGTCTTAAATCTTCGACTGTAAAAGCTGCACAAAACCGTCCACTTCACGCAAAATTTACGTACAGCAGTTGTTTGCTTTTGAAATTTGTACACAACATGCTTTCTATTTAGGAGGATATGTAGCCCTGTAGCGTCCGCCATTAGGTCGGCCAGCCTTAGCTGGTCTAGTATAGCTGGAACGTTCAGACAGCGAAGGGCATCTTGGTGGCATCAGTATTAGTCCACGATCGTGAAACAATCTCTCTGAGTCGATGATTGAAACTGTTCGACTTTTCAGTTAACAATGGCCATCGTTTCATAAATCAAATGGTTGTGGTCCTCAAGATGTTGGGTCAAGGGGTTCTACAGTACTATTACAACGATGCGAGTTTTTCGCTTCAGTAGCTATTTGTTCAATTTTTTCTTGAGATAACGTTTTTTAAAAAATTCTTGGAAAACAGTCATTTGAAAACCAGTTGAAAAATGCTCTTGTCGGAACACAAAAAAGGCGAATATGTGCCTCTTTATAAGACTGGCAGAAAAGCGGGGAATCAGCTGCCGCAATCCTCATAGCGTCTTCCTCACCAGATATTCTGGTGTGCCAACACATTAGCGCTCTTTTATCTCTGCTACTCCCTTTCAGCACAAAAAACCACGAATATGATCGCATGCCAAAACTTCTGGTAAGAAACGCAAATGAGGAAACTGGTTCCCACTTTCCTGTAGGTCTTTTAAAGGGATGACACTAGCCTTTTTGTGCTGCGACAGAAGCATTTTTCGGCTGGTTCGCTTCTTTCCCTATTACAGCAAGGTGTGCTGCTTATATGAAACTAATTACTTAGGTCAGTAAAGCTTTGAGTTTATTTATATACTTCCTCATATTTATCACGCAGTCCACTGCGAGCCGTTTATAGCACATGTGCAGCGCCGGCCAGTTAGCTGGACAATGCAGGCGCGGCCCATGCACATAGCTGCCTCAGCGGTAACAAAGCAACACCAGGCTGGAGTGCCTAAGTCAGATGGCTGCAAGACCGTACCGAGCCCATCACGTTATGCTACGCCGCAGTTGCCTCATCCGCTGCGGGCCTCCTGGGGTTTCATAAGCGCATTGAGGATCTGACTTCAGTCAGTCTCGTCCTGGACTTCAACACCGCTGATATCACGACGCCATGCTATTCGTTTCGCCTTCATGAAGACTTCAAACCCGCTCTGGAACTGGACTATTCGGGGATTCCTCTTCACGGCACTTCAGCCTGTTTCATCCACAAACTCTGTTCATCGTCGTTCCAGTGACTGCTCTAGCCCAGTATTGTAGTGTAATATTATTATGTTTTCGGCTTTCCCTTGTTGTGGAATAAAGTTTATGTCTACCCTGTTGTGACCGTAGAAAATTTTAATTTTTATTCTTGCTTTGTGACCATAATAACAGTCCAGGCTCCATAGGCAAACAGCCAGCCGACATTAAGAAAAAGCCACCAGGACGTAGGGACAAGATAAGCGGCGGAGGCTATCAAGTATGGCTTGATCAAATAACTTAGTGTTTGACTTCCTGCTAGAGGACGCAGCATAAATCAAACTTGTGCAGTGGAAGAAGCAAACACCAGGGCGATAATACAGCAACAGAAAATGTCAGTCATGTGCAGAAAAGACTCGTGTGGAACCAAATTAAGTTGCGTGCAGCTAGAAACGAAAGTGTCGTAAGGAACCGACGGCATTCTTGTGCAAGCCGACCAATTAGAAACGAGAGTGTCGTGTGGAACCATAGGCACTCTTGTGCAATTCGATCACTTACAAATGAAAGGATCGTCTGAAACAAATTAACTCGTGTGCACCAAAGTACACGAGAAACGAAATAAAAGGCCAGGCAGCGGAATACCTAGAAGCAGAGATTCAGATGCAGATTAAGAGCCAGTGCCGGCAATTTGGAGATTTAGCAGCGAGACGCCAGTGGGGCCGAGTAGGCCCATAGCAGCCGATACAGCTGATAAAGACTTCAACTACGGGCAGACGGTGATAGACTCTGGTGCACACTCAGGAACTGCAGCTCAAGTAGGATTTTAGAGTTTCACTGGAACAGTGTTGAATAGAGGCTGTCAGTCTTTGTCTCAATTACTTAGAGAGATTTCAGTGCTAACCAAGAACAAGTGATTGCTTTGTACTGAGAATAAACTTGATAGAAACTAACAAATCTTTTCTGCCTATTGCAATTCTGTAACCTATTTTCAGGAAACTTATTTGCTTCAAACCAAGGAGATTTTCTCCTTCTCATCTCCGATATAAAGGTTGACAGCAATTTACAACTCACCCATTGTCGTTAACGCTACGCAGTTCGTACTTACTTCATTCTGGTATGGTGAGGCTGTGCCGGGACGCGACAACCCACGCCTACTATTATTTGTTGTTCCCCATTCACACACACAAAAAAAAAGTTCAAATGGCTCTAAGCGCTATGCGACTTACCTTCTGAGGTCATCACAGACAAAACAAAGTACGGAAAATGTAATTTTCATATAGGATTGTTTGCTTTACATTTTTAATCCTTTACCAGTCGATCGCAATGCGTAGAAAACGCCCAGCTTATTTGTATCTTAAAACAGCAAAAGTATTATAATAAATGTTTAACTGAATTCGGAGTCTTTCCAGTTTTGCATAATTTTTGGCAGTCGTTTCATGTTCTTTCCAGGCAAGTTAAGAATCTTTCTAGCCCATTTTTTGTCACTGCAGTACCACTTTGCTCATATTTGTATGGGCGTGAAGAACCCATTACACAGTGCATACATTACTACAGGTGAAAAAATGCTAACAACCTACTTTTGTTGCCTCACAACACTTGTGACAACCCTAGAACGTTTACCGTGTGCCCTGCGTCAGTTAAAACTACATTTACGCCTAAAACGGGATATTACGTACATACTTTAGTATCTATGGATTTCGGTAACGGATAACAATGTCGAAAAAAGATTCAAGAACCCAAAAGCATCATATTAACGATATACGGTAAAAATGTCGACCATTTGCCATGAGTAGAAACTACCAGAGTGGTCGTCCCCTAAACTGATACTTTTTGCACCCAGAATCATAGTTTTTCATTGTTTTCTCAGCAAGTACGCATGAACAAATTGCGCTTTCATAACACGCCTACGGCCCACCCTAAAGCACACCCAACGCAAAAGAACCAACCGATTTGCTCAATTTGTTTGGGCTGGGGGAAGTGTGTATTGTTTAAATTTTGACCCTGTGATGTAGGACAGCTACAGTATACCCGTTCTTCCGACAGGTAGTACTCGGCAAACGATGTTGACACTCGGCCCGTTGGCTGATGGGAGCGACTGTAAGCGGATTTTTCGTTTACGGTCGCTCCCATCAGCCACTGCGCCGCGAGTCAACTAACTTTGCGGAAACAGTATACAATAATCGCTACATCAGGGGCTATCCAGAACACTTGACCCTTCATCTCTGTGATCAACAGAACCAGAGATTTTACTCCCTAAAAATCGCATTTTCGCGCGCGGCTTTATCGAACATACTGGTACCGTGCACTGTGGTGCTGTAAACAAACGGAACCATATTCTGGTGGTTGTGTATTATGTTGACCAGCAATGCCCACTACCGACGACGTTTAGTTTTCGCCACAGTATACGTTTACAACGAGTCACATTAAGAAGTACGTATCAGCTGCAGCAACAGCATTTGCGAAACACGCAATTCTCTCTTAACTCCCAGCCCTCGAAATACTCAAGTGAAATAATTAACATCAATTGTGTACGTATGTAATTTAAAATTCTGACAAATGTAATTCCTAATAACGCTATTATGACATTCTAATGTTTCCGTGAGTCAGGCACAAACTTTAGACCAAACATAAGTGCTAAATTTGGTGTGTGTACTAAGCGTATCTAGTGATCGAGAAGCCGCCTGTTTTCGTAAGAACAGCGCTGCACACCATAGTAAAATGGGTGTGCCATACAGTAGCATCAGCGCCTCGATATAACGGAACTAGCCGCGCCTCGGATGTTGCGGTTGGCTCGCAAGATAGCACGCGCGGCTGTGGCCACGTGTTGCTGCTTGTACTACATACGCCGCAGTATATGGCGGCACTGCGGCACCCAGCGGCCACTCAAACAGGTAGTGTGTCCCAAGGCATTAAGTTTGTATGAGGCGACTCCCAACAAACTGTTAAGAAAGTGGTGTGCATTTTACGGAGGCCTGGACTATTCAGCAACCAAAGACAACCCACTCATAACCATACCCTTACATGTGCATTTTCACAGACCTTAGGTGTCCTTAAGACCTTAGTGCATAGGGCGCACTGTATATCCGCGATTAAGGCAATGTGGAAGAAGAGCTCACATACCTCAAATGCATTTTTAAAATGGTTCAAATGGCTCTGAGCATTATGGGACTTAACTTCTGAGGTCATTAGTCCCCTAGAACTTAGACGTACTTAAAGTTAACTAACCTAAGGACATCACACACATCCCTGCCCGAGGCAGGATTCGAACCTGTGACCGTGGCGGTCGCAAAGTTCTTGACTCTAGGGCCTAGAACCGCTCGGCCACTGCCGCCGGCTGCATTTTTAAATCGAATGCATTTTCTCCGCAACAAATTCGTCGAGCATTCAACAAAAAACCTAGACTGATGTTATGTGATGGGGAAGAAGATAGCAATTCCTTCAGATCTAGTGCGTTTTTCCCTATGTGAGTGCTCTTTCCTTGGAGATAAGCCGTATTCTCGAAAAACACTGTGCTAAGGTGGTCTTCCGGCCCGCCACGAAGATTGCAGCTTTACTCGGTACTGAGAAGGACGATTTACAACTTCGTAAGGCGGGTGTATATCAGATTCCTTACGGAAATTATGAGAATTCGTACATAGGTCAAACAAAATGCACCGTACATGAGAGATGTGTGGAGCATCGAAGATACACACACTTATTACAGCCAGACAAGTCAGCTGTGGCCAAACATTGTATTGATACAGGACATTCCATGAATTACAGTGATGTGAAGATTTTAACATCCACTTCTTCCTTTTGGGAATCTGTCTTGAAGAAAGCTATAGAGATTAGATTAGCTAATAGTTTCATAAATAGAGATAGTGGTTTTAATTTGGACAAAGCAAGGAATCAGGCTCTTTGGATAATTAAACTGCAGAGAAGTCGTCATGATGTCACTGCCGCCGATCATATATCGATAAGAGAATCGAATGTCTGAGTGCCTTCGCCACAGGCGGCGCACGTGTAAGCGTATTTCTCTGCCGCCGACAAGTATCTGTGACTCGCATGCGCAGTACCGCCGCGGTGGAGCATATGAGGCCGCGCTTGGCATCTTGACGTCAGTCTTGTGACTCACTCTGAGGATGGCCGGACGATACGCGGCCGAAATATCAGTGGAGGAAATTTTATCTGCGCGGCTGCATGCCCGAAATTTAATGGACATACCCTTACATCTCTCTGTTCAAACAAATAGGTCGGACGACCCGTTCT
This sequence comes from Schistocerca gregaria, assembly GCF_023897955.1. Lineage (NCBI taxonomy): Eukaryota > Metazoa > Arthropoda > Insecta > Orthoptera > Acrididae > Schistocerca > Schistocerca gregaria. The sequence goes on along the minus strand of NC_064925.1, from coordinate 515,446,136 downwards.
GCACATTTTTGAAACTAGTAGCTGCATGATACAGTCTTACAGCAATTTACAAAACGCACACGGTCAACACCAGAATATTGTTGTTCGCAAGCCTAGCAGATGCTAGTGCAATGTTTTTACGATTTACGTGAGAGCACTCTACATTGAACATTTGTAGTAAGGTACAACTGATTGCCTGATCCGAACTTTATCTTGACGCCTGCGCTAATCCGGGCTTGATTCCGACGTCTGCATTTCGAAAACAGCACTTTTGAATTAATCTACGAGAGTGTAAGTCTCAACATGAGACTAGCTTCTCCCAATAATTAGCAGTCTAGAGACGGGAAAAGACTCCACTGCCCCTCCCCTCTCAAAATGTAATGACACACACACACACACACACACACACACACACACACACACACACACACACACACACACACACACACACACAGAGAGAGAGAGAGAGAGAGAGAGAGAGAGAGAGAGAGAGAGAGAGAGAGAGACGGGGAGGGGGGGGGGGGGGGGGGGAATTGGACAGGGTAACTTGATCGGTGAACACGTTGGCGGTTCATCCGCAGAAAGCACCCCTCTATACGGAGCAAACGAACGTCACACGGCGCAACCAGACGGCGGCCTCCTGCAGCGTGCATGGATTGGATTAGCGGGCGGGCGCCTTCTCCCCGGAAACAAGGTTTAGTACTTCCAATTATCCTCTTCGCTTTCAGCCTGAAGAGAGAGTCTGATTGTACAACATCAAATACTGTAGCACTGTAACTGGTGATACGTATAAATGCTGCGAATACTACCTCAAAATTCTTAGTTCGCTACCAGCCACTTCCTTCATAATATTTCTCAAAGCTGTTGATTTTCCTCCTTTCTGTTCAGTTTCAGAGTGGAGCATAAGATAAACAACTGGTTTCAGTAGAATTTCGAAACTTTTCTTAACCACTTCTCTACGGCGCTTAATTAAAAATAATGTTTCACACAGCACTGCCTATTGTGCATATTCAATGCCGCTATGTCTCCTCCAGAAGTGGCTCTAAGCACTATGGGAATTAACAGCTGAGGTCATCTGTCCCCTAGCCTTTGAACTACTTAAACCTAACTTCTTCACACACATCCTTGCCCGAGGCAGGATTCGAACCTGCGACCGTAGCAGCAGAGCGGTTCCGCACTGAAGCGCCTAGAACCGCTCGCCCACAGCGGCCGGCCCTCCAGAAGTAATTCACTTCTCTTTCAAGCTCCTCAGCGTAACGCGCTGACCACTGAGATTCGCAAGACAGGACGATATAGATACAGCAGTGTACATTATATTATGCTGGTGTCTACCATCAGAGACTCCTTGCAGAGCACACACTGAAAGACAGCAAATACGAGTATTTGGATGCCACTGAGTGTAGAACACCGTTCCCTAAGCAAATCAGCAACGGATTTTTATGAATCACAAGACGCTTTCCGTAAACATGATTCACGGCATATGTGAAAAACAATGAAGGTTCGCCCGACATCATTCAACTATGTTTTTACGTTATACTTGTGTCATTAGATTTTTTTTGTTTTCTTCCTTTCGAATTCACCAACCAGAATTACGTAACAACTTCAATTGCCTTTCTTTTTCTGATGGTTCCTATTTTTCCAGTGCTCCAGTTTCTCCCCGCGTTGTCTTTTCCTTTCTTCTGTCCATGTATCTCCTAAGTATTTCTTTAATCGAGATGCTACTGCCGATTCCTTCGTCCAGACACACAAAAAATATTTGTTTCGTTAGAGATGCCCCAAAAGGGGTTAACCTTCGCTTAGCCATCACTTCTGATATTCTCTTTATATTTCTGTAGATCTCCACATTACTTCCCATTTGCAGCCATCTGTAATTTGTACTATATTCATTATTTTTTTAACAATCCGTCGCTCAGTTACCTCTATTCTGTCCAGCTTATAGTCATACCACTGTGGTACAGTGTTAAAGTTTTATTTGTCTAAAAATGCATTTCTTGTTGTACTCGTAAATATACTTTGTCAAACCATATGCTCTTTCCATAGCTACTGCAAAATTTTCAAGTTCATTCTATTGCATAATTTAGTCTATTTTACCTATTTCAGTTTCTATGAATTTCGGTGCATTTTTTACATTTGTCACGAATTTTGTTCCTTCAGCTGAAATTTTTGAGATCATAGTTATTTGCTAGTTATTTTGTCTTTAAGACAATTTTTTCTAACATACCTTGTCATTTGTTGGCTAAAGCGCTCACGAAAGGAAAGAATTGACCTTGATTTCGCACTACCACTTCTCTTACAAATTAACTGGAAACGTCTGAAATTACTTCAACCTTTTCTCCGTTTCGTAATGTTGCTTGGTTACCAATTTAGAAAGAAGCTGACGCAATATTCAAAAGCGCTTTCATTTCGGACTTAAACCCTGTCTTGTTTTCAGGAATTGAGTCGCCGACTAATTTCCTTGAAACTGGTAAGAGAGAAACGAAAATACACAAGGTAAGTTCCATCACCATCCTGTGATTCAACAAACCAGGGCGGGGATTTAATCTTCGAAAGAGAAGACAAAATCACGAACGGCTGAACGAGATCTACGCGTATGGATTCTTAACCACTTAGGAGTGCGTCATAAATAGATTAATGGCGCCAAAAATGCGACGTAAACTTTATCCAGATCATAACGCTGCCAGCAATGGTAGCGCTGAGTTTGTGTTCCAAAACGTATCGCAATACACGACGGCGTCCATCTGACCTAGGGAGCAGAGCACGTGAATCTCCAAAGAGGGTTTCCCGTAGACTATCAGCAGCATTCCAGTTAAGGAAATGTTGAGCGCATGTGTGTCAACTTAAGAGCAATATCAGTATTTCCTCAAGTGTTATGAACACATGACATACAATGGCGCCGTTAAGACATTTACACATAAAAGCCGTGGCATGAAATATATGCCTCCTTTCCTGTCCAAAAAACTGACTATCTTTCCGTTCCGCGCAGGTTTTAAACTGAAAGACGAACAGATGTACACTCTAACCATAATTTATTAGTTATTAACCGTAGACTAAAAGCTAGGAAATTGTAAAAAGTTAGGAAATTAAGAAGATGGGACACATGACCATTAGTTTTAAGAACAAAGGTGGAAGCTTTTCCGAAACGGGTAAGTTTGTTCGCGTGCCGCCGTTGTTGAAGTATACCGTGCATGGCAAAATCGGGCTATAAAAAACTGGTGCCGAGGCAGATGTGGTGCACCAAAGACCACAGCTGACATGGGTGAACGGCGGCTGCGCAACTGTGTACGGGCGAATGGACGTGCAACTGTTGAGCTACTGACCGCCCAGATGTCTCTCCGTGACAACTGTTCAGAGAATGTTGCTGCGTATTGGCCTCTACAGCAGATGCCTGGTTCATGCAACCAGGCTGAATGCTGTTTATGGCTACGAACACCGAAATTTGCATCCCAGTCCCGGCACTAGATGGCCTTTTCAGATGTATTACGTTTTATGCTCCATCGGATAGTTTGTCGTTGATGCGTACGGCCCTGCAACAATCGTCTGAAGGGTCTAGGTCAAAGGAGGGAGTAGAAGGAACAACAGATCAACTCAAGTGTCCATCCACCCTTGGGGACCGTGCCTACCCTTACATGCAGCGTGCTTTTACTCGGTACTATGCCATCTACCAGCACGACAATGCAATGGATCACAGCTCGCTGTGTACGTGTATGGTTCGAAGAGCACGAGCATGGGTTTACCGAATTTCCCTGGCTACAAAACTCTCCGGAATTAAAACCAAGAATATGTGGGACCATGTCGATCGGGCTGTGCGCGACATGGACCCTCAACCGAGAAACCTGGAGCAGCTGTCTACGGCACTGGAGTCGTCATGGTTCCACATTCCTGACGGTAGCTTCCAGAACCTCACTGACACACTTCCTGCAAGTCTCGCAGCAGTTCGCCCTGCGAAAGGTCGTTAGCCAAGTTTTTGATAGGTGATCACTTTAATGTAACTGGACAGTTTAGAAATGGAAGAGAAACTAGGCCTACATGAATATGAGAGATGCGATACTGTGAGAAGAATTTGATAAAACAATGAAAGACCTAAGTCGAAACACTGCCACTGGAGTAGATTAAATTCCTCAAGAACTACTGATACTGATATCCTTGGGTGACACAGCCATGATGAAGGAGACGGAGGAAATGTCATCGGACTTCAAGAAGAACTATCAGGTTTAATAGGACAGGTTGTAAGACACTGACACGAACTATTTACGGAACAATGGAAAACTTTGTTGAGGCCGTTGTCCGGGAAGATCAGTTCAGGTTCTGCAGAAATATAGGGAAGCGCGAGGCACTAATGACTAGGAAATATTTTAGGAGATTGGTTAAGAAAAGGTAAGCCTACTTTTATAACATTTGTAGACATATAAAAAGCTTTTGCAGTGGTGACTGGAATACGTTCTTCGAAGTTCTGAATGAAGGAGAGGTAAAACACAGCGAGCGAATTATTATATATAACCTGTACAGAAACCAAACAGCAGTCCTGAGAGTCGAAGGGCATGAAAGGAAAGCAAGTGGTTGAAAAGGTGTTGAGGAAAGGTTGTACACTATCAGCGGTGTTATTCAATCTGTACATTGAGCAAGCAGTAAAGGAAACCAAAGAAAAATTTGAAGCAGGAATTAATGTTCAGGGAGAAGAGAAATAAAAACTTTGAGGTTTGCCGATAACATTCTAATTCTGCCACATACAACAAAGGACTATGAACATCAATTGAATGGAATGAACGAGGTCTTGAAAGGAGGATATAAGATGACCAACATATGCGCAAAAAAAAATAACGGCATGTAATCGAATCAAATCAGGCGATGCTGAGATTAAGAAAGAGACTAGAAGCAGTAAACGAATTTTGCTTTTTGGGCAGTGAAGTAATTTATGACGGCAGAAGTAGAGAGACTATAATATGTAGACAGGCAACGACAAGAAAGCATTTCTCAAGAAGAGAAAGTCTTTTATGAAGGTATTTGTCTCGAGGTTGCCTTGTACCGAAGTGAAACGTGGACGACGGGCAATTCAGACGAGAAGAGAAGGCAAGCTTTTGAAATGTGGTGCAGAGAAGGATGCTGATGATTAGATAGGTTGATCGCGTAACTGCTGTGGAGGTACTGAATAGAATTGAGAAGAAAAGAAAGTTATGGTAGAACTTGATTAAAACAAGGGATCAACATCATGAGGCAACAAATAGCAAGTTTAGTACCGGAGGGAAGTGTGCAGACTAAAAATCGTTGAGGGAGGCCCAAGGCGTCAATACGGTAAGTGAATTCAAGTGGATATAGCTTTCAGCAGTTGATCAGAGATGATTGGCTTGCACACTATAGGGGAGCGTGAAGGGGCTGCACGTACCAGTCTTCGGACTGACGACGACGAAAACGAAAACAACAACAACAACAACAACAACAAGCTACAGCGACTACAGGAATAAGGGAAGTGCGTACAGACAGCATGGCAATCCCTGCTCACTTCATCGGTACGCATCAACGAACACACATTACAAACTACACGCTCTTGACAGGTAACCTTCGTCTCCAGAACGTAGTCATAACAATGTGACTTTTTAAGATTACTTACATTAAAGACAATGCCACTAAGACCTTTTTTCAGTGTCTAGAGGAAAGATATTTGCTGATGTAACAGACTCTACAAATTACCAACTTCTGCTACGAAGGGTAAGTTGGTGGTGGTGGTGGTTTTCGTATAAAAAGTAGTAGAAGCTTGAAACTGTGGTGTGGGTGATATTGGTGAACATTGGGGAAAGTGAAGTGATATTGGGGAAATAACTCAAAAGAAAACAGAATCAGATGGACTCGTTGAGAGTACTCACCTTGGGATGCTCCTTGATGGGCACGAGCACCTTGACTGCGACGCGGATGGGCTTCTCGCGGTAAATGTCCACATACTTGCTCTCTCGGGGCAGGGGACGACCTTGCGCCTGCACGCGGGCCACCTCTTTCGTCACCTCTGAAACGACACAAACATTTACACTCAGTACGTTCACTTCAGGCGAAGACAATGCAAAGGTTATTATACAATTTGTGGTTTTTGTATTATATTTATTGCAGACACACGAACGATGCACATCATCATACATGCTATTTGTATATATTACCGTACTGAAATGTGCATGGTGCCATAGTTAACGTCAAGACCAGTATTTAATGTCCAATTTCACAGCGTCTAAGGGCGCCGGTAACTTTCTCACACTAATAAATATTGCACTATTTTATTAAGAAATCGATCAAATTATATTATGGTAGTAAAACACATGGGATAGATGCCACATCAGGATGTATCTCTCCAAATTGCAGTGTAAATAAGCACATCAAGCAAAAATTTAGTCACCTACGGGAAACATAAAGGCAATACCATGTAACACCGTCTCTAGATTTGGCAACAACATGAAATAGGCAAGCCAGAAAGCTCACAAATTTCTTCAGATTGCCATATCCAGTTAAAGCTAATCAATGATTAGATCCCTTAGAGCTGCCAAAGTACGATGATATTGACCGCCATGCCTTATTTGCTGTTTCGAATAGTCCCAGGCATTTTTATGCGATTAAAGTCAAGTGGTTAAGAGAGTAGGTCGAGGTGTGGTAGGGTGTTCCGTCACATCAGGAAGTCATGCCTGCAATACTGTGAACAGCGATGTGTCTCAGCTGATGAAGATCCAGAAGAAAGGACATACTGAAATTAACGCCGTGGTTCGTATTCACAGTAACCTGAGTGAGTGCACCCAAATCATGTTACGTAAAACCACCGAAATATCACAGAAATACTTCTTGCCTACCGTGCTCACAACAAAAACTGGCTTCATCGGGTCGTAAGTTCTCCCGACAAGCTGCGTCATTTAAAAAAGAGGTAAAATCGTGACTCGTCGGACCACGCTACACTCTCCAGTCAACTACTATTCAGTTTTCTTGTTATTTGGCTCAACGAAGAGGTGCAGCTTTGTGTATCACAGTGTGCAACGGCATTTTGCGAGATAACCGACAACTGTTGTCTCGAAAATCGGTTGAGATGGACCTGCATTCAACGACTGCAACCACTCCTATCGGGTTGGAAAGAGTTTAAAGCCAACTGTTATTGACAAGAGATGACACGCGTCTTAGTTCCCTATTGGTTAGGGTCTTTTTATGATCACGGCTTGTTAAATGGCTGTAAGTCGCACACCGTTCCTTGTAGACCCACTGGACAGGCCGCGCTGATACAACAAATCGGGCAACTTCATTCACGATGTGGTTATGGCGACGTCCGATCTACATAGACCTTTTCTCTCATTTTGTCTCCTCTCCACGTCAGCCCATTGCACTGGCTGACTTCACACAACCGAAAGGTGCGCTTGTTTGTTGATTCATTACGGACTGTGGGACAACGGCTGGCATGGGCCTACATTTCTTGAAGCAATAATTTACCAACAGCCGTATGGATTGGAGAAATTTATTTTATGAGCTTCTTATGTGTTACCAGTTTCGGCATTACATTGATATCATCTTCAGGCCCCATACATCATAGTCGTAAAATCGCTGTACACGGAAGGAGCCATATAACCGGATTCGTGATTCAAATCGCTATGTAACAGCTCTTGGTGGCCACCAAGAGCTGTTCTATAGCGATTTTACGACTATGACGTGTGGGGCCTGAGGGTGGCATCTATGTAATGCCGAAACTGGTTGCATCTAAGAAGTTCATAAAATAAATTTCAACAATACATATGGCTGTTGATAAATTATTACATCAAGAAAGAAGCGCTCCCCCCCCCCCCCCAACACACACACACACACACACACACACACACACACACACACACACAGCAGTCGCGCGGTTACGGACTGAGCGCCTAGAACCGCTAGACCACCGCGGCCGGCCCGGACGACTTGTTTATAGTATGTAGTGATATACAAAAACCCACCTAATGATTCATTTGTCTATCAGCAAAAAACCTTGTCGAGCTCCCTACAGTAGTTTCTGTGGTTAACTTTCCCATACAGATAGAAAAATGTGGTGAGGAACTTCAATATTCTGATTAATACTCCCTGCTCTATGAAGATGAGCTAACTCTTACTTTACTGCTTTCGCACCAGATACCGACACCACTTTAGCTAACCAAATCATAGCTTCTATCATTGACAAAAGATGTCAATTCACACTCCAAATTAAATACTGAACAGGTAAAAAAATAACGTATTTACAAACTCATCATTACTTCTACATCTACATCCATACTCCGCAAGCCACATGACGGTGTGTGGCGGAGGGTACCCTGAGTACCTCTATCGGTTCTCCCTTCTATTCCAGTCTCGTATTGTTCGTGGAAAGAAGGATTGTCGGTATGCCTCTGTGTGGGCTCTAATCTCTCTGATTTTATCCTCATGGTCTCTTCGCGAGATATATGTAGGAGGGAGCAATATACTGCTTGACTCTTCGGTGAAGGTATGTTCTCGAAACTTCAACAAAAGCCCGTACCGAGTTACAGAGACACTCTCTTGTAGATTCTTCCACTGGAGTTTATCATCTCCGTAACGCTTTCGCTATTACTAAATGATCCTGAAATGAAGCGCGCTGCTCTCCGTTGGATCTTCTCTATCTCTTCTATCAACCCTATCTGGTACAAATACCACACTGCGATAATAATACATATTCTATGTCTATCTATTATTGAAAACAGTATCGAAGCCCCTGAGATTGTCCCGAACATACTGACAGAAACCACAGCAGATACCCTTAATTTATAACTTGTATAGATACAGCGGTCCGAAGTGACCAGTGTGCATAGCTAACATTTTGTTCGACGAGCTTAGCTGAAAAAAGAAATCACTGATTTTAACATACACTAATAAACATAACAAAATATCTTCCACAACAAGCTCTTAATACTGATTTTAAGGAGATACTCTCGTTTGTGAATGAAGACCTAGACCTGGACGCTTGTTGCTTCTTTCTTCAATCTGAATAGTCAGGTGAGCGTACTACGCCCGATTCTCCAGAATGCCAAATTTTGTACACTTTATGTACCGCCTTGCTGAGTATGGCAAGCAAACTGCCATAGTGTTGTCTTCTTTATTTCTTTTTTCTTTTGCACACAAACAGGATATATTCGATATGGAGGCGAGGGGAAATCCCCAAAGTGTCTTTATGTGACGAAAGTTATCATCATATCAATTGTAGAACCAGGATATGCGCATACAAAAATTGTAGCAGAAACAAACTATCCTATTTATATAGTAGACTAATTTAAGCATCTTAATATACCGAAATTCTCATCCAGATATTCTGCACCTTTCATGAAATACTGTGGTCTCATTACTAGCTATGACAATTTTTGTGCTCTTACAATGCCGCAGTTAAAATACTTGTTATTTTCAAACACTCGTCTAAGCTTTCGCTTTATAATACCAAAATCATTTCATTCGAAACGAACTGCACTATGATTCATAGGGTTAATGTAAAGGCGTCCGTAACAGAACGGCTGCTCGATGTTTTCACTTTTTTTATCTCTACACGTGTCATTTTGTTATAATCCTGTATTACGGCTTCAACCTGAAACGAGTTGTGAATATGGTCTGCACTACGAAAGAATACTGTCGTAACGAGCACGTTAACTGTTCTGTGGATGGAACAAATTAAATAACTGAAACGAAAGTACAGTGCTATTGTGTTTCTGATGATTATCGATGTGTACCAAAATGCTTATTTTCCCAACGCTGACTAAACAGAAGCACCCGTCTCACAGCAAATACTTGGGTGAAAAAGTTTATCCATGATTCGCAATTTTAGTGGAAGCACCATAATTTCTAGTTTTATAAGTTCCCTAGCCACAATTAAATGACTATCAATTTAAGATACATAATTAATGTCTGGGTATGCAATCAACACACAGATGAATGTATTTCACACCCCAATTAAATACTGAACAGGTAAAAAAAACGTATTTACAAAATCATTATTACTTAGCGATAATGATACATATTCAAACGTTGATGTGTGAAATACGACTTGGCAGAAACAGCTACTGAAAGCCCCATTATATCACTGTCCGACCTTGTCTATCGCTTACGCAACTGCTGTTTTACCAGCAATATACATTAAATAAATGACAGTTCATCAAAAAATTACACTCTGCAACAACATAAGAAGGGAGATACATCACAACAAACCGCTGGTGCATGGTATGCAATGCAACATGATATACTGCAGTACGAACGTTCAGAAAGGATGAACAACACAATCAGACGCTTAATATTCACGAGACGAAGCATGCACATAACGTCACAGCGCCTAGAGTGTGCGTACCAGTTCTTTGAGAAGCTTTAAGACGCAGTTTTAGGTCGCAGATTAAGGACAAAAAGGATAGGTGTGGGGAGAAAAGGAAACATGGCTGAACTGGTTTTACAAAGCACCACGGAACTTCTCCAATGCAAGCTTCGGAGCTAAGTAGACTCGTAAGCCGGATTACTGTGTTGCAAGTGCTAGGAGTCCAAAAACCTGTGATGTCGGAAGAGATCAAGTTCTTTAACGATGTTCAAAATAATTCTTATGTTTACGTATATCCATGCCAAGAAATGAGTCTACATCACAAATTCAAAAATATAATGTACAACATTTCTATCCTTTTTAACAATTTGTTCAACACAGAAGTGGGCGAAATACTGTTGGGAAATGAGCTACTATCTTCCCTATCACTTTCTTTCGGTTAAGTAAGATTCGTGTTTTTACAGATAAGTTAGTGACACATTTGCTCTCCTTGGGTTTCGTAATTCCAGTGTTCCTATCTTCTTATAAATTAATCGAAAGAAAAACAAAAGGGAAATGTTGTTTTCAAGTCTTGGCGATCGGGGAAACAGCAACTGGAACGAGGAAGCGAATTGACAGATGTATAATGAAGATCTTGCTGGAACAATTATGATGAAATTCGATATCTGAAATGTGGATATCTTGATTTAGATGTTTGATAAGAAATGATCAAGTATTAAGTGACGATTCGTGGCTCACACATTAACTTAGTACAACAAAAATATACAAAACATGCGCTATTTAGGCCTATATAAATTTACCATTCAGACAGAAGAGGAAATGAAATTTAATTTCTTAGACATTACCATACACAGAATCAGCAACAAACAAGTCTGGAATTTTCAGGAAACCTACAGCCACAAGTACAACCATTCAATCAACTCCAACCATCCCTAAGCACACAAACTCTAAGTTTCGGTCACATGCTACACAGGCATACTAAAGAACCAAGAGTTACTAATTTCATTCCGCACAAATAACACAGTACAAAAAAATTCTAAGCACTAAGAACACTTCTGCCAACAAATTCTCCAAAATCTGGAATATGCTAGTAAAACTGTAGTTCGTGTCAGTCGGTTTACATAGGCCAAACACGCAGAAATTTCAAAATGAGGTACTCTGAACACCTCAAGCCCCTAAGAAGTAACAGTACGCACTTCACTTTTGCAGATCATCGAATACAAGAAAACCACCATCCAAAATACATGGAGACTGATATTAAGATCCTCAGAGAAAGCAACAGAGTCGATCAAAAACTCACAATAGAGAACTAGCGGATATAAAAAGCAATTAGGCAAGGAAAGAGAGTCCTGAATGAAAATACGACACTTTACAACAAAACTCTGTTTGGAACACTCGATGTACTATACAAAGGCACATCCCCAAATAAAACATACCAATCAGTCTCAAATATCGAAAAAAAACTTCTTGTTTTTTCGGTTCCCTCCTTACCTCTCTTTCCAGCTCTCTCTCTCTCTCTCTCTCTTTCATGACACACACACACACACACACACACACACACACACACACACACACACACACAACATCCATCTTGCCCTCTCTCAACAGCCACATCACACTAGTTCTCACGAAACATTCTAAATTCGCGCCACACCAAACAATGCCAACGATGAACAAGTGAGCAGCGACAATCCTGCCCTCTCTCAACAGCCACATCACACTAGTTCTCACGAAACATTCAAAATTCGCGCCACGCCAAATAATGCCAACGATGAACAAGTGAGCAGCGACAATAACGTAACACCTCTCACTGAGTGTGGAGCCAGAAGTGTCTGCTCAGATCACATTCCGTCACATTTTCTAAAGGTACGTGTTTGGTGAACTAGTGAACGAAAAAAAGTTTGTGAAAAACTGCACTGAGTAGCAGCTGATCGAGACATCAACAGGAGACACGCAACATGACGAAAAATGTAAGTACAGAAACGCACATAACCTCTACCCACGAAACAGTTCTTCACCCACACACAATTTTTCTTGATGGCTAGTTTGCAGAAGACGTGCTGTCAAAAAACTGATGAAAAGCGATGTAATCTTAAGGTAAACATCTAAACAAAACAAAGAAAAATGCAGAAACTGTAATTCCTAGGCCTACAAAAGATAAATTATTGTAAATTTGATGTGGAACTTTACAGAACTCAACGTTTGGCCCAAAGAAGACGACAAGTAAGTAGTGGAACAAGCAATGTTTCAGCATGGTTTGTTTGTGCAGGTTGCCTAAATCAGGTGCAGGTATGCACTCAGGGCAGACTTATTGTTCTGCTAAGTGCTTTTGCATGTCACCCCCATTTCCTTTTGACTGACAGGCACTTAACCTGTTGTTCCACCCACCTCTCCCCCATCACTGCTACAATTTCAGGCCTGAGTTATTGGAATTCGGCCCCCTCTCCTATCAATTTGATTGACTACATAATTAAATTGTTCAATTAATTAACCTTTCTGGTGGGAAAGTACCACGCCACCTGGCAATGAAGTTCAAATTACATGGGGAAAACATGCTGCATGGCCTAAGGTTCGGTACTGTACTCTGTGTCTTAACCTAATGTTTGGATCTTGTCGGCACTTGACCTATTGTTCCGTCAACTGGCTTTCCATGTCAACCCCGTTTCTTTAAACTATTGTACCGCCTTTGATACCAAATTAAGTTATCAGTTATGTCCTCTCACCATTTTCTGTTACACTTTTCATATTTCACATGTTCTTCAATGCTATTTTGGCGCGTTCTTCTTTGTCACCCATCCCCTTAAAATATTGTACTGTGTTTAACATAAAAATTATGCAAATTAACGTAGTGTTCTGCACATAACTTGCTGTTCTGCTCCATGTCACCCACTCATGCACTTCCTCCCATAAACTACTGTACCGCTACCACCACATATATATATAAAAAATTATGCAAATTAATTAAATCGGTATTCTTCACATGTGTGGGGTACTTTTTCTTAATTTGCAGCACTCTATTGGTTGGTGAACTCGATGGAATATAGTTTAAACAAAAGATTGCTAATAAAAAACACATCCCGTGACACGACGCAGCGAGCCACCTCAAAGCACTAGCCATCGCCATCACAACGCTGCAGATGAAGTTGTGTCTATTTTTGTGTAAACAGTTAGAATTCGTTGAGAGTTATACTGACGTCACAGAACTCCAAGGTGCGCTCACGCTGGTCCCATATACGATGACGCATAGCTCTGGTATGGTCCAGAACTGAGAGTGATGTTCCAATGCTTCCCAGAATAGCACAGGGTGCATTGTTCCTAGCGATCCTTTCGCCATTGTTTTCTGCAGATGTGACTTTCAGCAGTAAAATTATTTTGCACAGATTGCTAAATTGCACTAACAGTTAAACACTGCAAAAGTTGCCTACTGATCATCAAACTCATACAATAATCAGAATATTGGAGGCCTGGAACACATTTACCAGTGTAACTACGATTAAATATTACGACTGCTGCTACAGTCCAAGACTGATTTATGTACAGGTAATGTCTCCTCTTAATGGCTGTGGTTCTGGAACGTATCTCAGTATCTATAGCGAACTCTCGCAAATTGCATAGTGTCACAGAAATAATTAACGTTCACTTTTGTAGGAGTTTTCGTGATGTCTCGGCTTGTATGCACGGAAATTCTTGCCCTAACACAACGAAAACAGCACAGAATAACATGGCAGCCTGTCCATCACGTTACACTTCCTGCTTTCAACATACGCAAACGTTCTCACCACTAAAAGCCTGTGCTCGCTCGCGAAAACCCTGGTAATCATAAAAGCATTTTTGTTGTTTGGAAATTGACCACTCTCTAAGCACAGACGTGGGAAATCAGAACAATTACACAAGCAGAATTCGAGGCACTGTATTCCAGAAGAGAAAAAAATGGGCGGAATTTTCGGTATCCTACAGCCACAGGTCCGGAAATGTCCTAATGCTACAGTGGCGTATGAGTGACGGCTTCGCTGTGAGAAATGGATGGTCTGCTTCATCTTGTCTTTGAATACTTGCTTTCTCAAAAATTTCTGTACATACTTTGGTCTTCATCTTGTTCAAATCAGTTTGTAGATGGTCCTACGTCCCAGTACAATGAATGTCTTGTGAATGAATAGAGCAGTATGATTGTTTTTGTACAGATCACTATAGTGCATCGACAATTAAACCCTGCAATGTGCCCTACATATCATAAAATATGGAAAGACTCTTACACTCAATTACACTGCTCTCCCACTGAGGATAGGACCTTGAATATTAGAGCATGAAACAGATCTGCAACCCAGCAATGTCTCACCACGTACCATGTCGATGTAATAAACATACATTTCCTATCCTGTGCCATACAAAATCATCCCTTTTACATCATTATTACATATACCGTGAAGACAGACAGCACCATATATACTCTTCGCAGCACTGGATATTTCCATGCAACGTCGGCTGTCATAGACCCACAACGGGTAACCAGAGTGCTCTCAGAAGACCGAAATCACTCTCAGAAATTTTCTACAAACCCTTGGCACAAACGCGTTACTGTTTCTGGTCCGAACCTGCTTGCTTACTCGCTTTTCTACACCCCTAAATTGTTTAAATAAACAATGTTCCACACAATGTCTAAATTGTTTAAACAATATTCCATACACTACAAATAAATACACTCGAAACGATTGATAAACTGAGTCTTTTTCCCGACAGCTCCTAGGAAGAGGTGGCAGTCGAATTACTTAGGTTAGTGGAGGTGCCCTTTTTACCCGCCATTTTCTTAGGTTAGTAGAGGTTGCATTATCCTGATGGCATTTGAACTTCCTGGCAGGGCAGCATGGCACTTTCCCACCAGAGAGATTAATTAATTGATCAATTTAATTATTTAGTCAATCAAATTGCTAGGAGTGAGAGAGGGCCTATTCTAATAACTCAGACCTGAAATTGCACCTGATGGGGGATGGAGGGAGGGGGTTGGAGGGGGGGAGGGGGAACAATAGCTTAAGTGCCTGTCAGTCAAAAGGAAATGCGGGTGACATGGAAAAGCACTTAACAGAACAATAAGTTTGTCACTAAGTGCATACCTCCCCCTGATGTACGCAACCCATACTAACAAACTGTGCTGAAACATAGTTTGTTCCACTACTCACATAGGTGACGAAATGTGTCTCAGTAAATATAAAAATCACAAATAAATAAATTGTGCTTGCATAGGGTGATTTTCACGACAACCCAATTTTTGAATCGCAAACACATAAAAGCGTCAAGAGGAGCTTCAAACCCTAGTAAAACGAGAACTTTACTGAAAATAGAATACTCTCTTGATGATATTAAATTTATTACTCTTAAGACTCCTGTCATTACAGTAGTTTCGATAGCTATGTGCATAACGCATTTTAAAGACCTCTTACTGGTAAAATAAATGGGTAAAACAACTTGTTGCCAATCACATGAATCTAATATTTTATAGCTCACTTGTGAATTTTTTGCAACTTGCTAATCCATGTAATGTATCAGCACATTTTCCAGATGGAAAGTAGAGCCTGTTCCAATTACAAGTAGCGCATTTTCTTGTCATCTTCAACGTAAATATGATCGGCCAGGAATGTGATGGACTTTGCAGGCTACAGGTCGTATTGTAGTACAAACATCTGACAAGACCTATCCAAGAAGAGAGATTGACATCGAGAGCAATCCTCCTGTGATGTTCTTTGGATATTAATGGAAGACGTGCACTACAAGCCAATTACACACCTCTCAGGAGAAGCATTAGCAAAGACAACTCCCGTAAACATTCCCAGAGGGTGTTTCAAAATGCGCAACTATTCTTTCAGGTTTAAAACCTTCGCTTTGGGGCAGGGGGACAGGGGCTTACATGCTTTTCTAGAGACGTTACCATAACGCTCCAACCCTCCGAAGATGCAAGCAATGTGGGACGCTGGTCTGTGTCTCCTTTATTTACATCTGCAACTGTGCACTTCGCCAAGGGGCTCGGTATTGGAGTACCAGCCTGATTTTCCATCTTATTCCATTTGCGAATGGTGCGTCGCAAGAGCGAATCCCGGTAAGGCTTCGTATTAACTATAATCTAATTTTATCCCTCATAGTCATTACGCGAAATGTATGGTGTTGGGTGGGGTGGAATTGGGAAGGAATTGGTTCAGGTCACTAGTTCACAGAACTGTGCAAGATCTTCCACAATGCGCAACATCTTTGCACCACGGTTCTCGTTCTCATGATGGTTGAGCATTTCCGAAATGCACGTACCTCCAGCGCAATTTTTCTGTTTTGTGTTAATTTAACTGCACAGTAATTCAAAATTCAATAACGAACAAAAATCGTTAGAACTAGAGCACTGATGTATTTTCTTCAAGGATGAATGACAGTTCCTCAACACTGTTGCAGTGAAAATCAGTCTGAAATCTGGTTTCTTCATTACTTGTTTCATGTATTCACTCGATCTCTGTGTATACCAACAAGGTAAAATTGTTAACAGCGGTTTATGCGTAAAAACCCATCTAGAATGATTCTAACAACAAAATCGACATTTCAGTAAAACTGCAAATGTCATATTAGGCACACAGGTGCGGAAACAAGTTTGGGTAAAAAGAAAAAACAGCGTGTTTGTAAAAATGCGAAACCCATATCCTATCATCTCACTGGAGTTTGTAGAACCGTTCTCGCCGTTCATTGGTTTGGAGAGTAACTGGTAGCTGGAGCCAAGACTGGAACATCGTCGAAAATAGATGTTTGGATACCTATTAAGTGTTCTGATTGTTGTAGTTGCTTAAAAGAGTACACTTGGGTCCTGGACTTTGATAACGTATTCTGAACACTGTAGCTATGTTCTGCGACGCTTCCGATGGCCTGCTAAGCGAATAGGTCCTGCGGTTGTTGATTACGCTCAACTTTTAGGCACGCCGCTGCGGCCTGCTTCAGCGCCCGGCCCACGGGTCACGTCCTGGCCAGTCAGTTGCCCCCGACTCGCTCGGCGACCGCCAGCGGCTATTGGCCGCTGTCCGCCCGCACCTGCAGCGCTGCGCTGCGTGCCGAGACAAACATGCGGGCGCCGGGACGCTCGTGCCTAACGACGCAGATCAATACGACGCGACCACGCTGACGCTATGCCATGCCATGGCCTACCGCGCGCTATCAACTGAAGCTGCCTGGACACACACCACACACACACACACACACACACACACACACACACACACACACACACACACAAAAGGATCCAAACACGCTATCGGCAGACTAACATACGTTTGCAGCCTCAGAATGACGAAATAGCTTAATTACCGTTAGACCCAGATGTATTTCTAACCTCTATCGGCAATGCAAGCGGAACACAATGGGTCCTTTCTGTTCCATTCATGGCTGGAGCTTGGAAACTATTTCTACTTATAAACAGCACGTACGAAGGCATTTATTTCTATTTTATATTTGCGGCCTCCACGGATTCAGTGCCTTAGGGGCCAAAGATGAGGAGGGGGAGAAGCAGTAGTTTCCACTGATTTTTTCAATTTATTTGTTGATATTTCACTAGAAACACGACATTCTTCTGCTGTAGGTCGGTTAATCAACCTTCGAACCTCATGAAGCACATCCCTAGCGTATGAAAAACACGTCCGCGGCATCTGAATATGAATTAACACCATTTCGCTATAGCATCATGTTCCCAGTTAGTATCCCACAGACTGGTACATACGTTTTACTAGCCGCATCTTTCACAGATGAACTGCAGTTACACAGTATCCTACCCTCTTTTAAGCTTAGCTGAAAGATAAATTATCTGATCGTTACCTTTCGCATCCCCACAGACTGTTACTTCTAGGCGTATTGGGCATGGTTGACTCCAGTGGAGACTCAATGATCCCGTAGGCTTTACGCATGTAATCTGCGCAACTATACATTTATCTAGATTATGTGCTAATTTGCTTATACCGAACCCATCGATATCAACCATCACTTTGAATCATGAAAATAGAGACACAAACCACCACCTAAAATCTATTATGCCTGAAACACTCAACGCAAAAGAAATACTATTACTCTCATAACATCACTTTCATCAGCATCCTTAAGTCAGAATCAAATGTCACCTTCCAACCCTAACTGGACCTGGCTCCACTACATTTTATTTCAGTTCAGTCTGTCAGCATAACCTACATTCCAAAAATAATCTAAGCAAAATTTTAATTGTTTTAGATATACCAATCCTCATTAGCTAGTTATATTAATTATTTTTAGATTGTCTTTGTTTACGTGCAACTGAATAAAAGCAATTTATGCTGCACCAGACCCTCAGTGACAGTATGTGATTGTGTTAGACACGTGTGCTTGGTATTTTGTTGGTGATGATGCTATTCTTCTACCCAGGAACGCTTTCCATCAAGATATTCAAGAATTCTTAATGATCTTGATAGAAGGTAAGATTCACCTGTAGAATAGAAAGCACACATGTAATGTAACACCAACACACAATGCTACTGAAGAAGCCTTAATAAATTAACGTGAAACGGCAACATACAAATTTATTCAGTTTCACATGGGCATAACATAAAAATCAAGATAATATAAATAAATATTTTTAACTTTTTTGACATGTATGGCGTGACACACACTACATCGTCACATCGCGGGACATTGCCGACGACCGGTATCGTTCGACCCATTCGCTAATTTTGATTAGGTAACACTTCCGGAGAGATAATCACATCTGCGGGAAGTTCAAGACTGTTGTATCAAGAAACGTGAATAGTAATAAAACTAGAACCTTTCCCTGGGCAAATATGAAATTATTAAGTATATGTCACTTAACATTCATAAATTATTTTAATAGTTCTTCTACGGGTCATTAAATGTGTAACAAATAACGGATAGTATGTTACATGCTTTCAATCCACTCGCAAATCCGAGTTCATTTACATACGGACGTACTAACAATGGGTCCACAGGGCAATCGGATTTTTGTAAACTTTTATATTTATGGTACGTGGAGTACAGAGCTCAAATATTAATCCCCCAAAATAATTAGAGAAAATTCTCGAGAAAATCGAATTTGAAGATTTCCGACCGTCTTAAAAATGCTTGTCTAGGTCGATTTTTATCGACAGACCGTGTGGCCGTGGCTTTGTGGTAGAGTGCTCGCCTACCACATAGGGGTTTTACATTAGATTCCTGGCTCATGCAAATTTTCAAACAGGGATGCCTGTTCTACTACCAATAGTGTGAAGTTTAAAATATCTAAAGATGGATAAAAATTACTTGCATTCGAGACTGGTAATCGCTGATTCGAGTCCCGTTTCGGTTATTACTTTTTCATCCTTTTCCGTTCAGTTCGAATACCTATTTCATTTAAATATAAAATTTATCGAATGTATAATAACTAACAGATATCTAATTGCTATTTTCATGGAAAATGCATGTCTTATTATTTCTAATTATATATCGCAAACAAAAATCCAGTTTTCATTGCATATATATGAAGAATCAGAGGGGAAATAAATATATGGAAAAATCTGACAGAAGGATAGGATGGTTGGTTGGTTGGTTTAAATGAGAGGGAAGGGACCAAACTAAGAGGTCATCAGTCCCTTGTTTCTAATAAAACAATGCCACAAGTGTGAGAATAAAACAGACGAGACATATAACACAAAACGGAAAGAAAGGAAAAACCACAAGAACGAAGGAAAGGCAACGAACACAAAAAGGACGAAAGAGGACAAGAAAACAACAGAAAGACGCTAGAAACAAAAGAGAGTAAAACAACAAAGCAGATTACAGTGGCTGGTCGAGCACGAGAATAAAAAGGAGAAGCCAGGCGACACTGCAACACTTTAAAACCTCCACCCTAAAAGCACTAGGGTGGAGGACACAGAGGGACAAGGGACATGAGCTGAAACTTAGATCAAGTGATAGAACCCACCCTCACGAATGAAATGTAAAACTTAATCAGCCAATAAGGCATTGTCAGATAAAATGAGCGACAACGAGTCCGGTAACCCAAGATTTCGTGGCTGGGCAGTCAAAGTGGGACAGTGCCTCAGAATATGGGCCACTGTCAACCACGCGCCGCGCCGCGCCGCGCCGCGCCGCGCCGACGCTGAAGCGGGTCGTAACGTCGCAAGAGGTAACCGTGAGTCGACCAGGCGTGGCCTGCAGAGGACAACTGATTTCCTGCGAGAGGCCCACATGGAAGACTTCCATACATTCACAGTCTCCTTAATGACACGCAGTTTGTTCTGCGTACTGTTATGCCATTCCGCCTCCCAAAGCCGCAAAGCAGAATGCAGGTCAGGTTCACAGATGCTCATCTCCAAAAGCGGTTTCCGCGCAGACTGTTTGGCCAGCTGTCGGTAAGTTCGTTGCCCGGGATACCGACGTGTCCTGGGGTCCACACAAACACCACTAAACGACGGGACCGGTGCAGGACATACATGGACCCCTGGATGGACGCCACCAAAGGATGGCAAGGGTAGCACTGGTAGATAGCTTGTAGGCTGCTCAAGGAGTCAGCACACAGAAGAAATGATTTCTCGGGACATGGACGGATACACTGTAATGCACGAGATGTGGCCACCAGCTCTGCAGTGAATAGACTGCAGCCATCGAGCAAGGAATGCTGTTCAATGTGGCCTCAGTGGACAAAGGGGAAGCCAGCATTACCATCAGCCATCGGACCGTCCATGTTAACCACTTCCGAGCCCCGGAGTACTTCAAGAATAGAGACGAAGTGACAGCGGAGAACCGCACGGTTAACACAGTCCTTAGGGCCACGCGAAAGGTCAAAGCGAAGCTTTGGCCTACAGCTACACCATGGAAATGTACGTAAATGGACCTCGAGGAGAGGGGGTGAAGGGAAGGACGCCAGTTCAGACAGAGCAGGCGATCCGCAATATTTAAGCCTCACCTGGGCAGCCTATGCAGGAGGTGAACCACCGTGGTAATTAAATCGTTCAGGGGATCTATGAATGTGTGCATCGTTAACTGGCGAGCAGTTGCATACGTCTGATCTTCAACGGAGGGACTCCAGCCTCCACCTTAGTCACCGGAATCGTCCTAAAAGCTTCTGTCGTTAGTTGAACTCCGCAATGGTGCAATGGATCGAGCAAACGCAATGCTGAGGGCGCCGCAGAACCATAAATCACACTGCCATAGTCAAGGCGGGATTGAACACGGGTCTGTAGAGCTACAGCAGCGTGGAGCGATCTGCACCCCAGTTGGTGTTGCTCAGGCAGCGGAGGGCATTGAGGTGCTGCTAACACTTCCGTTTTAGCCGACGAAGATGTGGAAGCCAAGAAGATAAAGTGCTGGTTCCGGATGAACGGTACGACGCCGACAGAATTGCATGACACACGTCTTCATGGAGGAAAACTGGAAGCCATGGGCCAGAGCCCATGACTGCGCCTTGTGGATGGCTCCATGTAGGCGACGCTCAACAACACCAGTACTGCGGCAGCAGTACGAAATGCAGAACACGTCTGCATACAGAGGTGAGACGGAGGGCCCGGCAGCTGTTGCTAGACCGTTAATGGCCGCTCAAACTAGAGACACACGCAATACAGAGCCCTGCGGGATGCCACTCTCCTGAAAATTGGAGGAGGGGTGGGGGGGTTACTATGGGAGGCACCTACTTGGACACGGAAAGTACGATCGGCAGTCTCAATTCATGCATGGCAATGGCGCCACAAGGTCTGAAACACACTTCTCAGATATCTGAAGGGTCTGTTGCACCAAGAGACAGGCAGCTTGGACCTTCAAGCAAGTGTTATCCGTTTTTACGGGGATTTCGTACAAAAAATCGTTCAAATGGCTCCGAGCCCTATGGGACTTAACATCTGAGGTCATCAGTCCCCTAGAACTTAGAACTACTTAAGCCTAACTAATCTAAGGACATCACACACATCCATGCCCGAGGCAGGATTCGAACCTGCGACCGTAGCGGTCGTGCGGTTCCAGACTGAAGCGCCTAGCACCGCTCGTCCACACTGGCCGGCGTTTCGTACACCAACGGCTTCACATAGTCCCCGCGGATTAAGTGAATTCGCAATAACGACACAAAATCGGCCAATCAAAGCCTCATATCGTTTATGCTTCAAATGCCTGTAAGGTAAGGGTAGTGACAAAACATCTCGCATAACGTGCACTACGTCTAATTCTAAACGAACACAATGTCTTACAGGCAAGGAAGACTATTTACTATTTGGTATACCGAATGATCTGGTGCCTCAACACCTTATTGATAATTGCTACTTTCAGCTTTTTATCAAAGAATATCGTGTACCCTAACCTACCATCGGCAGTTGAAACCCTTCCCTGCGATGAAGACCTACGAGTGCCAGGTCTTCCAGTCACATGCGAAGAAGTTCCTAATCTACAAACTCATTGTCAAAAGAATCGTAATGTCGATCAAGTGAAGAGAAGCACTTTTAGTAACACACGTAAACATGAACGAGCTAGTTAGTAATTCATATTTGTTCAAAGAGCAAGCAGAAATTTTATCTTCACATCTTAAGTAATGGAAACTTTACGATGAAACAAAAATTACTCACTTCAGGCAAAGTAATAAAGATTTGATACCACACTATCATCCAAGGTAAGCCTGAAGGGTGCACTATTCGTATTACATAATTCCGTCTTTATTTATACTACTCTCTGTGACAAAGAGAATTATGAAAATTTTATACTTTAAGCTATTAACTATGGAGAAGACAAATGGGATAACACTCCTGGAAATGGAAAAAAGAACACATTGACACCGGTGTGTCAGACCCACCATACTTGCTCCGGACACTGCGAGAGGGCTGTACAAGCAATGATCACACGCACGGCACAGCGGACACACCAGGAACCGCGGTGTTGGCCGTCGAATGGCGCTAGCTGCGCAGCATTTGTGCACCGCTGCCGTCAGTGTCAGCCAGTTTGCCGTGGCATACGGAGCTCCATCGCAGTCTTTAACACTGGTAGCATGCCGCGACAGCGTGGACGTGAACCGTATGTGCAGTTGACGGACTTCGAGCGAGAGCGTATAGTGGGCATGCAGGAGGCCGGGTGGACGTACCGCCGAATTGCTCAACACGTGGGGGCGTGAGGTCTCCACAGTAAATTGATGTTGTCGCCAGTGGTCGGTGGAAGGTGCACGTGCCCGTCGACCTGGGACCGGGCCGCAGCGACGCACGGATGCACGGCAAGACCGTAGGATCCTACGCAGTGCCGTAGGGGACCGCACCGCCACTTCCCAGCAAATTAGGGACACTGTTGCTCCTGGGGTATCGGCGAGGACCATTCGCAACCGTCTCCATGAAGCTGGGCTACGGTCCCGCACACCGTTAGGCCGTCTTCCGCTCACGCCCCAACATCGTGCAGCCCGCCTCCAGTGGTGTCGCGACAGGCGTGAATGGAGGGACGAATGAAGACGTGTCGTCTTCAGCGATGAGGGTCGCTTCTGCCTTGGTGCCAATGATGGTTGTATGCGTGTTTGGCGCCGTGCAGGTGAGCGCCACAATCAGGACTGCATACGACCGAGGCACACAGGGCCGACACCCGGCATCATGGTGTGGGGAGCGATCTCCTACACTGGCCGTACACCTCTGGTGATCGTCGAGGGGACACTGAATAGTGCACGGTACATCCAAACCGTCATCGAACCCATCGTTCTACCATTCCTAGACCGGCAAGGGAACTTGCTGTTCCAACAGGACAATGCACGTCCGCATGTATCCAGTGCCACCATGTATCCCGTGCCACCCAACGTGCTCTAGAAGGTGTAAGTCAACTACCCTGGCCAGCAAGATCTCCGGATCTGTCCCCCATTGAGCATGTTTGGGACTGGATGAAGCGTCGTCCAACGCGGTCTGCACGTCCAGCACGAACGCTGGTCCAACTGAGGCGCCAGGTGGAAATGGCATGGCAAGCCGTTCCACAGGACTACATCCAGCATCTCTACGATCGTCTCCATGGGAGAATAGCAGCCTGCATTGCTGCGAAAGGTGCATATACACTGTACTAGTGCCGACATTGTGCATGCTCTGTTGCCTGTGTCTATGTGCCTGTGGTTCTGTCAGTGTGATCATGTGATGTATCTGACCCCAGGAATGTGTCAAAGTTTCCCCTTCCTGGGACAATGAATTCACGGTGTTCTTATTTCAATTTCCAGGAGTGTATGTGGTGATCTTAAGGTACGTGGCTTAGTAACTGGTCTCCAGAGTACCTCACAACGTGTTGCTGTTGTTTCCTTTGTCTTCGGGATAGCCGTAAAACTCATAGACATTATACAGTTAAACAATGGCCACAACCAGAGGGATTGGCTCCAGTGAAAGAAAATATGAAATATGAACCTTTGGTGGATTCTCAAAATGTCTTTCTTTCTCCAGTGCATATAATATTCGGACTTACTAAGATTTTGAAAAGGGGAGCTATAGCAACGGCTTACGCACCTAAGTGAAGTATCCCTGAATTAAGCGAGGCAAAACTGGAAGAAGGGACTTTTAGTGAGCCATAGATTAAGTTGTTAATGGGCGATAATTACTTTGAAGAAATATTTGAGTCAGTCAGAGCTTGCAGTCTGGTGCTCTTTCTAAAGATGTCGTTGAGGGTTTCCTAGTGAATACAACAACAGAAACAGTGACGTATTAGTGGGAAATCTTATAAAGAACTATAAAAATTGAGGATAAACAATACCTCAAAACTGCACCTCCGTGATTCGCATTTAGGTAGTGACGAGCATGGAGATAGAACGGATTCCATCACGACATATTGCTGACTGAATGCCACTATAAAGGTAAACGGAAACCTTCAGTGTCAAGTGACTACTGCTCGTGTCTGATGCGCGAAGATACACATTCCAGAGAAGGAGAATGTCATCAAAAGCACTCATCCATCCATCCTTCCATCCATCCATCCATTCATCCATCCATCATAAGCATCCAGCAAAAGAATGTCGTTGGTTTGATTTAAAAATCTATGTTAGACCTAGGACACTACAGTAACTGTCTTTTGCCATGCAGTATATTACTCGTATTATTGTACAAATTTGGTGTAGGAATTATACAGATCACTATAGCCTCTGTTTTCAAACAAATATTAGTTAGTTACTTTCATGCTCCATGGACATTTTGCACGATAAATCGTCATGAGTGGGACGAGTCGTTTTACATTCATATTGCGAATTAATTTATACATCTATTTGCACCCTAAACATCACCATACATTTTTTTTATAAGCCATCGTAACTACAAACCGGAGGGCGATGGTGAAAAACTAACTGCAGCTTCGGAATCAGCAGGTCCAAATTAGTTCCAACTCAAGTTTTTTTCCCCACTGTAATCATACAGCGCAAACAATGTTCGAAATAAAGTGTATCTATAGTGCTTCCCCTGTCCTCTCACTATTCGTATATCAAAAACTACTTCAAACGCTGGTTGCTCAGTGCCAACGATAAATCCGACGCGTTGTACCTGACTACGTCAAGCAGTGGTCGTCAAACTGTTCAGCTCAAGTGCCAATACTGACACTGTGGGGCAGCACCTCGGACCGTAAAAGTGCTGATCTTATTATTAACTAGTAACCTACGTAAATTACGATGTTATGAATCCCCAATCGACTAACTGCAGCTACGGTGCGGTAAGTTGGTCACCGTCCTCTAAGTACTGGTCGTTAGAAGTGAGCACCATTCGTGTCGATTGTTCTGTGTTTCTGTATGTTGTCGTTCTCAGGGAGTCCAAAGGTGTGACTGCGTGAGGAAGTGGCGTGGTGTTGTGCTGTGCTGTGCTGTACTGTACTGTATAGATGAGTGGATCTTTAACAGACTATTAAGAATAATCGTACTCATATTTAAACGCATTAAGCAACGTGACACGATCACAGATGTTTACTTCATGTTTTGAGTAGCTTTTTTCTTCTACTCATTGTGTCGTAACACAAAAGCCTTAATCAATTAATGCCTCTTGCTACAAATAAGTAGTTTATTCACGAATCTATGTTACGTCTGTGTCGAAGTTTACGGCATACCATCTGATAGGTACGAATCGCGAACGTCCAGGAGTAGTCAGTGCTGGATAACATTCCATTTCTCAAATGGCTCTGAGCACTATAGGACTCAACTGCTGGGGTCATTAGTCCCCTAGAACTTAGAACTACTTAAACCTAACTAACCTAAAGACATCACACACATCCATGCCCGAGGCAGGATTCGAACCTGCGACCGTAGCAGTCGCACGGTTCCGGACTGCGCGCCTAGAACCGCGAGACCACCGCGGCCGGCTTCCATTTCTCACTTCCTCTAACCCTGCAATGAACGCGCTACTTAACCCATTGCTCTAAAACTAGGCACCCAACATTACTTAGCTCACGGCCGAATTCACCAACCTCAATTAAAATTAAGCACTTCTTCAAAAATTACTATCTCTGTATTTTTGCTTGTGATTCAACAGGAAGCCTACACTATTAAGAAGTGCTTAACCTTAGTTGAGGTTTTTGGTTTTAGCTGTTAGTTGCTAGGTGCACATTATTGCAACATACGTTTAAGAACCACGAGCCGCGCGAACACTTGATTCGAGCCGCAATAAGACGGCCGCTGGTCTAAAACTTATGTAACGGACACTTTGTAACAGATACATGTGTCGACAGTGACGGATACACGCCGATGAAAATAGAGTCCTTACTTCTGTAACACTGATCTAGTGGTACCACTTAGTCGACTTATAGCTTGGAAAGTGAACTGACAAACCATTTTTACAGTAGCCAATAGGCTGCCCTACGTTAATAGTGGTTTTTTTTTTTTCCGCAGGATCACAGTGCGGAAGTTAAGCGCACTAGAGCGTGGGAAACTGTTCTAACATACTACGTCGTCACAGACGGTGCAAACCTCAGTTGGTACAGCCGAACTCAGACAGACTGCGTGGGACACGGAGGCGGCCGTTGCGGCGCCGTGGCTGGCGTCCCCCAGAGGCGGCGCGGTCGATACGGCCCCCAGCACGTCGCGCCTACCTACACCGCCGCTCGCACACGCAACCGCCTGCTGCCGTCCCCCCCGACAGGTGAAGCGTGTCGGGCACAAGCGCCGCTAGCTGCTCATCCAGTAACACAGTTAACTCCGCCTTGTTTTTGTTTTCTCTGTCTTCCTTCCTCCGTCAGAAACAAGGCAATTTGAGAACAAATATTCATTGGTAGGAATGGGTCAAAGCGGACGGTCAAAACCGATATCGGCATTTTAAATCAAAATAATTGATATTTTTCGTTATTTGTTTGGTATCCGATGTAGCAGGTATCTTTTTTTAATCTTTTACTAATAACAGATTAAAAATCCGAAATTATCAATTAGCCATAGCAGCAGTGTCGAAAATTTTCGTTTTAATATAAATCTTTTAAACAAGGAGATATTTTTATTCGTAAAAATCTGCATTAGTTTGGAATATTGCATTATTATTGAAAACGGGTATAGGGATCAGTGCTATTTTAATGACAATGCTGACAAACGAGCAACAAACCCATGGCATAAGAATTGGTACAGCACTGTGAGACAGTAATACCTATGTTGCCGTGTGTTGTGGCTCAATATACGCGTGTAGCTGCAGTGTGCAAGACTTCCCCATCTCGTCTATACGATAGTTCCTCGCTGTCGTCACCGGATATCCGTTGTATGGCACCAGTCCTAATCTGGAAATACTTCACACCGAGACGTAGCAATGAAGTACAATACATCGTTTGCTTTAAAAGATTAAAGATTTGTCTGTCATTTCTAAGAAATTATAAAGGAGGAAGGAAATTACGGTAACAGCAATAAATTAAAACCTTAACAACAATTCATTCATATTATGCAACAGAAATAGCTGCTGATTGTTGCTTGTGTCTACATAATATGCCTCTATCTGCTTATAGCCCCTGTAAACGGAGAAATTAACATGAAATACAGTCCTTGAACCTCAGTTTTCATTCTTTAGCACTGACTATTCGTAATGCCCAAATTGTGGTAATAACCGATTACGTCATCATTTTGTAACCGAGTTTCAAAAACTTTTTTGTAGTATTTAAGAACACATCACTTTTCGAGAAAAGCAACAAACGGTGAACAGACTAAGTTTTTAACTTTTTTGTTAATTTAATATTTTGATTCTGTGTGTCTTGAAACTAAGAGTGTGAAGATTTTTCACACTTTTTCCGGTTTCTACGTTTATTACAGGCAATAATACGAATAAAAACCGAAAATCGATTTATTTCAGAAATCGGTTATTTTTGAGCCTTTTTAACACGATCAGATTTAAGATAGCTTTAAGTGCCAGGAAGTCGTTTCTGGAAGTATTTGTATGGAGTGTAGCCATGTATGGAAGTGATACATGGACGATAAATAGTTTGGACAGGAAGAGAATAGAAGCTTTCTAAATGTGGTGCTACAGAAGAATGCTGAAGATTAGATGGGTAGATCACATAACTAATGAGGAAGTAATGAATAGGATTGGGGAGTAGAGAATTTTGTGGCACAACTTGACTAGAAGAAGGGATCGGTTGGTAGGACATGTCCTGAGGCATCAAGGGATCACAAATTTAGCATTGGAGGGCAGCGTGGAGGGTAAAAATCGTAGAGAGAGACCAAAAGATGAATACACTAAGCAGACTCAGAAGGATGTAGGTACTGGGAGATGAAGAAGCTTGCACAGGATAGAGTAGCATGGAGAGCTGCATCAAACCAGTCTCAGGACTGAAAACAACAACAACAACATGATCAGGTTAAACAGTATCACCGAAAACCGGTTGTCTCAGCGATACCCGTCATCCCTACCGTAGCTCACAGCACCTCTACAGAAATAGTATCGTTAGGCAAATGATTAGAATGCTTCCAACAGGTGAGGCGGGGAAACAATCCTTTCCCTTGCTCCCGTCAGTCTGAGGCTACCCACTGTGTAATCAGCCGTTCAAAAAATATTCCCTTGCCTGCAGACGTCATCTATACCGACATCATTACTCTGCCATTCACAATTCAGTGCCTGGCAGGGTCTATCGTTCCACACAGAAAAATGAACACACTTAAATCTTTCTGTACGAGCTCTAATTTCTCTAGTTTTATTACGATGATCATTTCTTCCTATGTAGATTGGCGACACTAAAATACTGTTACATTCAGAGGAGAGGGATAGTGACAGAAATTCCATGACAAGATTTCGCGGCAACGAAAAAGGTCTTTGTTGTAATAACTGCCACCCCAATTCGCTTATCAATACCGTGACACACTCCTCCCCTATTTCGCGATGATAAAAAACGAGCTGCCCTTCTTTGCACTTTTTCTATGTCCTCCGCCAAACGTATCTGGTAAGGTTGCCATACCGTACAGCAATGCACTAGCAGAAGACGTACAAGAGTAGTGTAGGCAGTCTTTAGGAGACCTGTTGCATCTTCTAAAATGCAGTCGTTGGCTTCCGTTATTCGTAGCTCAATTTCTAGGCATTTAATTCAATTGGTGGCGTTTAAATGTGTGTTCTTCACGGTGTGACCGAAATTTAAACAACTCCATTTAGCAGTCATGTGGAGGACATCACATTTTATTGTTTTAGATTCAACTCCCACTTTTTGCACCATACATACGCCTACATAATCATTTTGCAATTCGTTTTGATCCTCTAACGACTGAATTATATTGTAAATGACAACATCATATATAAATAATCTGAGAGGGTTGCTCAGATTGTCTTCTACGGATTTTATATATAGGGTTATTCTAAACAATGGACCCATTTACAAAAATTCGTATTTATTCAAGTACAAATCCAAAACGAACAACCTTTATTCCAATGAAAAGAGGAAGTTTCAAAGTTTTTTTATAATTTTTAATATCAGTTTAATAAATTGAATAATTTATAATAATTTGTAATTAAATAATTTTTAATAATTATTTAATAATTAGAAATGTTATAATTGTTGAATGTGGCCACCGTTTGCTGCATGGCAAACATTGACGCGGTAGCCAAACTCGTCCCACACGCGCGAAAGCGTACCTGCTGTTACTGGGTGCACGGCAGCAGTGACCCGCGTCAGCAGATCGTTCAGAATGGTTGGTAGAGGCGGGAAGTAAACAGCTTCTTTCACGCAACCGCCCGCCCGCCAAAAACTCTGGAACTTCCTCTTTTCATTGGTATAAAGCTTGTTCATTTTGGATTTGTACTTTAATAAATATGAAGTTCTGAAAATGGGTTCATTATTTAGAATAACCCTGTAGATTGGAAATAGCAGAGGTCCTACAGCACTTCCTTGGGGAACACCGAATATCACCTTTGTTTTATTCGATCATTTTGCGTCGATTGCCACACACTATGACCTTTGTGACAAGAAATCACAAATCCAGCCGCAAAAATCAAGCGAAACTTCCTATTTATGAAGTTTGCTCAGAAGTTTGCTTCACTTTGGCCGTATACGATCTCTCTTATTTCTCATGTACAGCACTGGTATCAAATTGGAAAAATTCTAGTGATGCGTGCATGCGCACATTACATCAACATTGTATTCAACTGAGAAACAGGGTTGAAAACTGCCATTGGCGATATCTTAATTGAATAAAAAGAGACGTGCATCCTGACGAAAAATAGTACACAGCACTAGTACTTAGTCACTATTTTATGGAGAATTTCACTTTTCTCATTCCGAATATATCTGTGCACTTAATAGGAGTGACCATCTAATGTATCTCCTTCTTGCATAAAACTTCCGCCATCTGACTATATGTTTTAAATTTAATTTACTTCACACTATTGCAATTTTAGCTTTACAGCCATTATCAAATGTAAAAAATGAACAAACTCAATACACCGTATGGATCGTATAGTGCAGAGAAAATACGGCAAGAAAATAAAAATCAATACTTATTTAAGGAACATTATGTACAGACCACAAAATGCCTGACATGTCATTCTCGAAACACAACACATATCTAGTCTATACACCAGTCGTCGCACCAGAAGATGTTCGTACAAACTAAAAATTGTAAATGCGCCTGAAATTAAGCACAGCAGAAACACTTTATCACACTATGTCTTTTTTGCACAAAAACGGCTGTGATTATAAAAAGAAGTTAAAAGCGAGCATAGGTTCAACCCAATCGACGGAAGGCAACAGAGCTAAAAACAGACTTCCCCTTGGAGAAAGGTCCCCAAGATATGCCCTAGAGGCAGCGGAGGTCCCGAACCAAAGATTAAACGACCTTCGCCATACTGCTACGACAGTTAAAAAGTAAAGCGCCATCGAAAGCCCGTGAGCTAATCCCTAAAATGGCCGGTAACTCAGACGGCATGCGGTCAAAAAAAAAAAAAAAAAAAAAAAGGCATTGGGTCAGGAATTGGTGAACCGTGCAAGGTTGATGGCAATGAGCACGAAGTGGTGGGAGATCACCACATAACAAATGGTGATGGCTAAAATGACAGTGCCCAAAATGCAACCTAGTTAAAATGATCTCACGGCGAGCCAGTCGAGAGGGAGTCGACCAAGTCATTGGAGAGGTTTAATTCCCTGGAGCGATGTTGTTCCCGTGAAGAAAAAACCAGTACTATATCAAGGTGACACCAACAGCCGACAGACGGCAACACGATCATCCGAAGGATTGGAAGAGCTAGAAGGCTGAATTAGGAGGATTGCAGCTTTGTAAGCAGCCTCATTTCCCGTCAGGCCGACATGACCAGGAACCTACATGAACATCACGGTGGTTCCCTCAACATCGAGCAAGTGGGAGCTTCCTTGGACCCGTTGAACTAGGGGATAGACTGTGTACACCACACAGAGGCTCTAAAGGGCACGGAGAGAATCGGAGAATCCAACACAATTAAAAAGCCTGCGTCGCCGGATATACTGGGTGGGCTGATAGCGGGCGAAGAGCTCTGCTGTAAAAATCGAGAAGTGTTCTGGAAGCAGATATCGATAATGATCAATGCCAATGACAAAGGCACAGCCGACACCACAGCCGGTGTTAGAGCCATCTGTTTACACGGAGGTGCTATCGCTAACTTGCATGCGGAAGTCAAGAAACTTAAACGACACATCGAATCTGGAATAGCTTCCGTGGAAAGCAAATGAAATCCAAGATAAACACGCGCTGCCGCAGGAAGCCAAGGCGGTGTAGGGTTCACAGCCATCGGGAACGCGGCAGGTAGCGTGAAGTTAAAAGCTGCCAGAGCAAGAGCGAAAAGCGAACTGAGTGAGGTAACAGAGAAGAAGGACGGGCGGCCGAGCATGGCAGAAAAATGGCATGCGTACTAACTGAAGAGGCTATCACGCTCGTGTGACACTGGTAGTTCTGCAGCTTCTAAATAGCGCCTCTCACAAACGGGCTAGTGTAAAAGCGCCAGTGTATTCCACGACGGTGGATTGTGTTAAAAAGGCGTAAAACAGACGGACGTGCAGAGAAAAAAATGAAAATAACTATAGTCTAGTTTCGAATGGACAAGGGATCAGGAGGAGGGTTGACCGTTCCCTTCCCTAGGAAGTGCTGCTTAGGATGGGACATTAAAGAGACCAGGTACAGTATGTGGCAAGGTAAGACACCTGGGAGGACCAAGAAAGTTTCCCGTCAAGCATGAGTCCCAGGAATTTTGTAGTTCCAGCGAATGGAAGAGCAACATCCTCCAAATGTACATTACAGATGGTGGAAGAAATCCACTGCGCCGCCAGAAATTCATAGAAACAGTTCTGTCAGTGGCAAAGAGAAAGCCATTCTTGATGCTCCACGAGTAAAGATGATCGAGACATCTCTGAAGGCGCCGCTCACGGAGACAAGTCCGTGGAGAAATCCAATAGATCGCAGATTCGTCGACGGAAAGGGAGCCGGAGATGCCTGGTGGGAGACAGTCCATAATAGTATTAGCGGCAATATCGAAGAGGACGCCGCTCAGGTAGGAGCATTGTGGCACCCCGTTCTCCTGGAACTGGATAAAGGTGTCCCACAAGGCCGACCCCCCCCCCCACACACACACACCTTGAAAACTTGGTCTTTTAAAAACTGCAGAAGGAAATGTGTCAGCCCCACGAGTAGAGTACAGAGGATACCTGTCTTCCAGCAGGTGTTTTACGCTTCCTCCAAGTAAAAAAAAAAACACGGTCATAGTCTGGTATTTCTGCAGAAAACCGTTCATGACGATGGTTGACAAAGTGATTAGATGTTCAACCGCAGAAAGGCGCGCACGAAATCCACATTACGCAGTGGTTAGAAGACTGCGAGACTCGAACCACCACTCCATCCGAGCCATGAATCATACATTCCATCACCTTGCTAACACAGCTGGTGAGAGAAATGGGGCAGTAGCTAGAAGGTGTTGACCTTACCGGTCTTAGCTATGGGTATGACTGTGGCTCCACGCCAGCATTTGGGAAAGAAGTGCTTGCCTGCAAGAGAAAGATGCTGCAACATCTGAATGTAAACATCGTCCAGCCCTGCGACACAAGATCGAGAGGAGGTGAGGGCATGGTCAAGCTCCCTCTTAGTAAAGGCGGCCCTGTAGAATTCATGATTCTGAGAGGAGAAGGATATACAAGGGAGGAATACGGATAATAGTGGGTGGTGCTCTAAATATCCGCAGAATAGCAACCCAAGGTGTTTGAGATAGCAATAGGGTCCACA